>NW_026294573.1:10803507-11461840 GCF_007827085.1 Peromyscus californicus insignis
GGTATGTGAATGTAGGCAGTCCTGCTCACCGCTCAAACCTCTGCATGCGCAGAAACCTCCTCTGCACGAGGTCTTCTTCAGAAGCCATGACCTCCACAGGTGCGGCCTCTGCCATTTCCCAGGGACAGATGTCAGCATTAGCTTTAGAGCCCAAGACTGACTTCCTTTGAGGTCTGAGCAGATTTGATCTCTCATCTTAATTTCCAACTATCCAAACTTGAAAGAAAATCCAAACCAAGTTGGATCTTGCTTCTTAATCTCTTTGCTCTCTCCAGACATCAAAGGCAGGTGCACTGAGGGAAAAACACCTGTCACAGTGCCAGGCCCCCGTTCTGATGAGGAATTGTACTTGTGTGTGTGTGTGGGGCGGGTCTTTTATATTTATATCACTCCTTCACACCTGTCCTGTACACCCTACCACCACATAGGTCAGGCCATTATATCTTTCTGGCATTGACTTTAGGAGGGAAGAGCCTTACTCCTGGCTAAACTTCCTTCACAATGTTCCAACTCAGCGCCAGAGAAAAAACAGAGAAGTATGATGGGTGGGGAGGGGAGAGGATGAGTCATCTAAGGCTGGGAGCTGCGCTGATATACAGCTGTCAATGAGTCTTGTTTGGAAATGTCTAGAGTTCTGACCCTGCCTACAGAAGGGTCAGGTGTAGAGGGGAATAGCTGGGAAATAAAGGTGCAGGGTTCTGAAAGGTGCAGGGACTGAAACCACAGAAAAGGACAGTAGGCCCAGGGACTATGGGACAGGGAGTGACTAGTCCCGACCACAGTAAAAGAAGTAATAATTCTCTTTATTTTCACAGTCCCTAAAGAGCTGAGCAGATCCGGCTGTTCTCCCAACACATCAGAAAACAAGAGAGCTTCCAACTTCCCCTGTTCCCCGTCTTCTGCTGGTGGAGGAAGATGACCCATGGGATGCCCACCCCACCCACCACCATGGCGACTCCTCCACTGTCAGAAGTACCAAAGGAAAGATAGATGACAAGCCATGGCCCCTTGAAGCATATGCCTTTGGAAAACAGACATTTTTAATATAAATTTTATAATAGATGATTCAAAAGACAGCATGTATAGAAAATGGAGTGAAACTACATAAACTGACTTGTAACCAAGACAGCATCACCAATTGGCTTTAGCAATTGTAACCATGGCTTCATCCTGGTCATTCCCTGCTACTGTTAAGAGGCAGAGGAATCTGGAAATGTTTATTGAATCTGTGGAGTCGTTGGCTCCAATGTTACGTCAAAGAAGCACAGGCTTTTTTGCAGTTGCTGACCTGTTGATATGTACACATTCCATCCTAGTGGGGTCTGTGTTTAAGTGTGTTTGAGTCATTGAGTTGCAAGTGTAAACTTAAATTTCAGGCATGATGAATGGCCTCTTAAGGGAGTCTGGTTGGACCATTTCAGAAGCATCCATTGTGGCTTCACTCCCAGGAGGATACTTTGTTGTTTACAATTCTCTAAACCATCTCTACGCCACAATGACTTGATGTCCCAGAGGTCTGTCCCCTCCGCTTCTCTTGGGTGATGGAAAGCCCAGATTAAGGAGCCATGTCCTCACCTCCTTAGACTCAAACCTTCGGATGAGCTGCTTCTTTCTGGACTGTGGAGGTCTTAACCCAGAGGTTGAAAAAGCTATTGGATGTCATAGGATGCCAGAAGTTTAGCAGAACGGTCCTGCTGTGGATTAAGCAGAAGTGACTCCTGTGTGTGTTTTGGTATAGGAAATAAACTGACCAGTATCTAACATCTGCCTTCTGCCTCAAGGAAAGACAGAGAAAGCAAAAATAATTTTGTATAATCTTAGTTGCTTTTATGTGGTTGGATGTAAATGTCTGATTTTAAAATAAAGGATACTTCCAGTCTTCATGACATACCACATCTTTCCATGGGTTCAATCGAAAAGATCAAAATAATGAGACCCCAGGGACGCCCTGCCTCTGCCATCCAGCTCAGCCCTTCTTTTCTAGTGGATGTATAGAGTTCTTCTCCTGCATAGTATTTAACACTGACCTGGCCAGATGCTTTGTTAAAACTGTGGTTATATAGTCCTTACATCCTCTAGCCTAGGAAGACTTCACAGGATGGGGAGAAAAGTAAACCAATGTGCCTGTGTGTTGACCCAACCCAGCTGGCCCAGCAGGCTGCATACTCCATCAGCTGGCTAAGAGAAGCAGATTACAGGAGTCCTGTGAGTGAATCATCTTTCTTCTCCTCAGTCAGACTCCAAACTGGAACTAGAAACAATGCCCATTTCTTCTTTCTCTTCTCTTTTCCCTTCCCACCTCCATCCCACCACCCTCACTATGAAAAGTAGCAGTCCAACCCCAGCTACACACCGGAGTCCGTGCCTGCTGGGACAAGGCTGTGCAGTCTTGATCACCTGTGTTGGTCCCCAATACAGTGTAGACATCTTTTCAAATAAAATATGATTGGGTACAAACATGAGTCCAACCTTTGACTGGACACTTTCGTCGATCTGGATATAATTTCTGCTAATATTACAACATTTATTTACTTATTTTTGGTTTGGATTTTTGAGATGGGTTTTCTCCATGTAGCCCCACCTGTCCTGGAACTTGCTTTGTAGACCTCAAACTGTCACACATCTGGCTGAGATTATACCTTTTATACCCAGCTGCCTGTTGACTTAATGGAGAGAGAGTATCCATGGTCACAGGAAGTTTATTCCCAGGAAAGAAATACAACCACAGCGTTCACCAATATTTCTGCTACAGTAGAGAGGCCGAGGCCATGGAGAGAAATAGGGTGAAAACTAGGTGGCATCTTGGGTCTTTTACTCTCTCTGGCCTCAGGGTTTGTAGATGTAATTCTGAACAGTTTTATTAAATAAGAAACACAGAGCCAAATGCAGAGTTAAAAGCCCCAGAGGTCAGAGAGCAGTAGCTAAGAGCTGAGACCAAGACCACCTTCTTACCACCCACTGCCGCTGCCGTCCTTCCCCTGAGAAAGAGACCTACTTCCTGTGTATCTGTCTTTTTATAGACTTTCTATTCTGCCTTCTCATTGGTTGTAAACCCAACCACACGACCTCCACGTCACTGCCTATCTATACAGACCTCCAGGTCTCTATGGTTGGTATTGAGATTAAAGGTGTGTGTCTCCATGCTGGCTATGTCCTTGAACACACAGACTCTGCCTGCCATGTGATCGGGATTAAGGGCGTGTGCTGCTACTGCCAGACTTCTGCTAGATGGCTTGCTATTAGCTCTGACCCCCAGGCACTTTTTATTTATTAACATACAAATAAAATCACATTTCAGCACAAATAAAATATCACCATAAGGGTTAGTGGGGTCTTGCCTGTTCCTTCATTTCTCTGCACTGTGAGAAGAAACCATGTGATGGAGCCATTTTATCTCACCCTTGACACTCAAGGCCTCCCTAGAAAACTGACTTTGGATCCAGAGCTCAGCTGTCCAAGAACAGGAAGTGACAGTGTCGAGTCCCACTCAACCTGTTGAATGGTTCTGAAGTGGGGAATGTGGAATTGGGAAATGATAGGTATGAAATATAGATGTAGATAGAGACAGACACAGGATAGCTTCGGGAGGTTTCTGGGTCAATACCACAGACCCTGAGTTTATTACTCACAGCCTTTATATACCCAAAGCAAGGGGGCAAAAAGACCCCCCCCCTTTCAAGGATATTGTGATTCAAGGTACAAAATACAGTCAAGTGTAAACACCTCCTTAGACATTTGGTGACCATGCCTTACAGCAAAGCATCCTGTAAATAGGCCTTGAAGTATAAGGCACCTGGTAACCATGCCTTTGGTCAAAACATCCCATTATGCAGCCTTGCAGGGGAAAACAAGCTCGGAATCTCTGACCCTGAGTCAAGATGAAAACAGGCTACAAGCTGGGGTCTCTGGGCCCCCACATGATAGAAGGGAAGGGTCCACAGACCTGGGCAGCAGCGCCTCCATCCAACCCACTTCTCATTCGTTCCCCCTACATAGAGACTGCCCCAGTCAGGGGTTCCTCTCTGTCATCCATCCCTCTGCACCCTACCACTGTGCTGGGATTCTGCTGCTATACTGTTGGCCTTCTGCAAGCCCGTGATCACTTGTAAAGGTTGAGTGTTAGCAGTGGCTACCTTCTGCCTCTTTGAAAATAAGTGAAGATTGGGGCTGGTGAGAGGGCTCAGTGGGTAAAGGCACAGTCTGCAGAAGCCTGAGGACATGAGTTTGATCCCTGAAATCCACAATGAAGAACTGATTCCTCCCACAGCCACTCATACTCACATATGCACACAAAAATAAAAGTGTAAATCAATAAAAGAAATACAGATTGGATATCCCTTGTATCTGAAATGCCTAGGACCATAAGTATTCAGACTTTTGGGCGGTATGTTTTGAGATATACTTACATTCTAAAAGTTGTTGCTATATTATTTGTGTATGTATGTATATGTGTATCTGCACTACTATTTATTGCCTGCTGCCTCTGGAAGCCAGAAGAGGGCATGAGATCCCCTAGAACTGGAGTTTCAGATGGCTGTGAGCTGTCACATTGGTGTTGGGGATTGAACGCAGGTCCTCTGGAAGAGCAGCCAGGTCTCTTAACTGCTGAGCCATCTCTCCAGCCCCTTGAGATAGATTCTTGTTTCATAATCTAGGTTGCCCTTGAACTCACAATCCTCCTACCTCAGCATCGCCAGTTCTGAGATTAGAGGCAGTATGCCTGGCTCCAGACATTAGAACATGGAATATTTTCATAGTCCCCCAGTTGAACATCCCCTATCTAAAACTCAAAGATCTATGGCACTCCAAAATCTTGAACTGAGCATCCTGTCAACTCGAAACATTTTTTTAGCATTTCAGTTTTCAAAGTTTGGAATGCTTGACCTGTCCTTGGGTGTTACTCAGTCAGGGCTGTTGAATTTGTGGGACATCAGGAATCCTGGGTGTCTGGCTCCCTGGAGAAGACTGAAATTTTGGTCCATCCATTGCCTTTTTTTTTTTTTTTTTTTTTTTTTTTTTTTTTTTATAGATGCAACCCCTTGGGCAGGCCATTTAACCTCTGGGGTTCATTTGTAATTTGAGACTGCAGAAACCTTCTCTTGTCTCATGGAAGACTACCCACACCTCCTAGTCTTACACCCCTGAAGGGAAAGTGGGCCCTCCTGTTTCCAGTGCACATTCATCTTCCATTATAAACACTCCCAGGGGAGTGCTCGAAAGCAGATCTACAGTCTACAAAGGGTGTGGGATGCTTAAGGAAATGACTTCATCTACTCCTCCATCCCGGACATCTGGGGTGGTGGTAGTGATGAAGCTCACAGTTGTTGCTGTTATTAGTGCCTTGTTTGGCTGTTCATGGCGGTACATGCCTGTACTTCCCAAACTCAGAAAACTGAGGCAGGAGGAACATGAGTTTGAGGCCAGCCTGGGCTTTATACTGAGACCCTGGATCAGTTTCCCCTTGACTCTCTGCTTTCCTGCTCCACAAGCTCCTGTCTTGACTTCTGTCCTCATCAACAGATTTAAGGTTCACTTTCGGAGTTCATCTACTTGAGCACTCTCCAGCTGAGCAGGTGTCTGTTCAGTTCCTAGCTATACCTTCAGCTCTGAAGCAGTGGATAGCCCTTAGCTGGTAGACAGTCCTCTCACCCTTTACAAATCCACCACCCCTCTTCCTGGTCAGGTCTTCAATAGATGCTCATCATAACTGTGAAGTTCAATGTCCCCATCCCCCTTCCAGTCTGAACTGCTCTGTATCAGTGATACCTTCCTAGGATATCTCTCTGAACATACCACCACCACATTCCAAAAATGCTTCAATGGTTATAAAATAACTGGGGGAAGGGAGTCCTATATGAGACCATGGTACCTATATCACATGCACTCATACAACATATTGGACTAAAAGCTGTGTGGTTCTAGATCTAGGTGCCAGGTTCTCACACTTCCAATATTGAAGGAAACTGCTATTTTTGTGTACTTAGACTTTTTTTATTTTATTGATTTAAAATTTGGGTTTTTTGAGGCAGGGTCTCTCTGTGTATCCCCAGCTGTCCTAGAACTGTCTAGATAAGCCAGGCTGACCTCCAACTCACAGAGATCCATCTGCCTCTGCCTCCCAAGTACTGGGATTAAAAGTGTGTACCACCACATTCTGCTTCCTTGGACTCTTTAAAGATTTTATTTTATTTTTCTTTTATTTTTTATTTTTTATTTTTTTTGGTTTTTTGAGACAGGGTTTCTCTGTGTAGCTTTGCGCCTTTCCTGGGACTCACTTGGTAGCCCAGGCTGGCCTCGAACTCACAGAGATCCACCTGGCTCTGCCTCCCAAGTGCTGGGATTAAAGGCGTGCGCCACCACCGCCCGGCTAAAGATTTTATTTTTATTTGTGTGTATGTGCACATGAGTACAAATGTCTGTGGAAGGCAGAAGAGGGTATTAAATCTCCTGTAACTAGTGTTAACAGTCAGTTATGAGTAGCCCAACTTGGAGTGTTGAGAACCAAGCTCAGGTCCTCCGCGAGAGCAGAAAGTGCTCTTAACCACTGAACCATCACTTTAGTCATTTATCATTTATTTATTTACTTATTTGTACCTGGACATATGTGTGCCTGTATGCATTTTAAAGACAGGATCCCAGCCTGGTATCAAACTCTGTATGTAGCTAAAGATGACCACAGCCTCTTAAGTACTGGACTCAGCTGTGTGCCACCATGTCTGCTGGGGATCAAACTCAGGGATGGTTTTCATTCTAAGAAAGTACTCTACCAATGGCGGCACATCTCTAGCTCCATGTTTGTTTAAGATCAATGGTCTCCCCATTAGCTCCACAGTCAAGCATAATTCCTTGGGCCAATGGAAAAACAGGAAACCTGTGTTTCGATCACAAACTACTTAAAGCTCTGTTACTCCTATCATGCATCTCAAAGCAAATTGTCACGTATTCTATGTAGTTATCTTTCAGAAATAAAAACTCGTTTGTATTCTTTCTGGGCACCTTCTGGCAGCAAAGCTGCCTCCTGCCCCAGAGGGACCATTCCCCTAAGTTGGATGCATACCACCTTGAGCCATGCATATTCTCTACTATTCCTACTCCACATTTATGTATCCACAAGCAAGGTATAATACTATGGCTGGGAGACAGCTCAGTGGTAGAGAGAACCCCTGCAGAACATGTCAGGCCCAGGGTTTCACTCCCTGGACATGGAATCTTTCTTTGGAACTTGCTTGCTCTAGCCACATTCTGTCTGTGAGCCTCATCTTTGCTTAGGCACATTGCCCAGATGCAGTCTGGTGGCTGGTGTAGAGGATTAGGTCATGGCTATACCATCATTCATGATTATTTTTCCCCATTGGTTGGTATCTAGGCTGTTTCTAAATTTTTGAATCTAAAGATGACATCCATGTAGATGGACTTTTCTTTGGGCGGCCAGCTCATAACAAACAACACGGAGACTTATTAATAATGAAGGTTCAGCCTTAGCTTAGGCTTGTTTCTAATTAGCTCTTATAACTTAAATTAGCCCATATTTTTTAATGTACATTCTTCCACACGCTCATTACCTCATCTCCATTTTGCCCATCTTGCTCACTCTGTGTCTAGCTGGCAACTCTGCCTTTCTTCTTCCCAGAGCTCTCTCTGTCCCCGGAAGTCCTGCCCAACCTCTTCCTGCCTAGACAATTGTAGTGGTTAGCTGTTCTGAATAAATTGGTTTGCCCATTAAGCAGACTCTGTGGATATCTCGCTATAGCTAATGGCCATTCAGCTCTTTATTGAACCAATCAGAGTAACACATCTTCATACAGTGCAAAGGGATATTCCACAACACACCCATAATTAAAGAAGTTTTATTTTTACCAGAGAACAGAATTTTGTTCTCCACAGAGAAATAAAAGTGAGTTTATTTATCAACTATTTTAGATTTTATTTTTAAGTATGTGCATGTCTGTGTACATGTGTTCTGGTGCCTACAGAAACCAGAAAAGAGTGTCAGATTCCCTGGAGGTGGAGTTACAGGTGGTTGTGAGTCACCCAACATCGGCTTCAGGAACTGAGCTCAGGTCCTCTGTAAGAGCAAAGCGTGCTCCTTCCTAACTGCTGGGCCATCTCTCCAACAACTGCCACCCAGTTTTTTTTTAATATTTACATATTCAGCATCTTTCTTGTAAGCTTGCTCCTAAGATCTGAATTAATTGGATTTCCACAGCCAATAACTTCATAATGACTCTTTCCCCTCTCCATTTCCCTTCATATAAATATCTGTTTGACTTCATTTCTATATGAAATTATCTAAAATTATTTAAAACATGCTTATTATTTCTTTTCAAAATGTTAGAAATGTCTCAGCTACATTCCATAAAAGTTTATTTGGAGCTGGTAATTTAATATAATTGCAGCTTAGTGAAATTGAAGGACTGTATTTGCTTTTAAAGTATAATTTATCAAAAAATGGGAGAGATTTTTTTTGGTTTTGAAGGGGTTGTGAGTGTGTGTGTGAATTTGTGTGGTGTGTACCCACATGCTTGGTGTGTGTGTGTGTGTGTGTGTGTGTGTGTGTGTGTGTGTGTGTGTGTGGTGGTGTGTGCACATGTGTGCCAGGCATGGGAAACCTTCCTTTCAATTGTTAGTCAAGGTGATTCAAGAGACTCCCAAAACAATACGGGATAATGACATTGCTCTTGGTTGTCTCTTTTCACTTAAAAAGACCCTATTGTTAAAGACACCACACATTACAGACACAGGACATGGAGGAATCAAGCTGGAACTGACCTGGAAGCCTCCTTTCTGAGGACTAGCTCTCAGGAAATCAGAAAGTGCCATGTAAGCTGCCAAGGGAGAGCAAACAGTAGTCCCATCCAGCTGCAAAACCTACAAACCCCAGTAACGACTGGCCTAGCAAGATAGATCCAGTGGTGCAGTAATGTTCTTACGTTCTGGGTGTAACACACAGCTGTGTAACTGAACGTAAGACCTGCTCAATGGGAGCAAATTCATGCCTGGTACTGTAAACCTGACTGATTACCCATGACTGCAGAGGTCATAGGCACTAAAGGAGAAAATACTAATGCCATTTTCCTAAATCAATACAGCCTTTAACTGTGTTCTGAGCATTGATCCATATTCTCACAGATAGATTTTCTTCCAGGGATAAGTCCTCTGATAGGTTGTCTAATCCTAAGTGGTCAACCCTAAATTATACACACAAACAACACTAAATGGACTCTCTAGGTTTGCATATACTAAATAGTACAGTACACACAAATAACACTCAATGGACTCCCTAGGTTATGTGTATAAATGTAACAATAATCATTATAGAAGACAAGGTCATGAATTTAAAAGGGAACAGAGTGGGGCACGGAATAATTTGGAGAGGGGGCAGAAATGATGTAAATACGGTACTCATGTATGAAATTAAACAAAACAAACAGACAAAGTCAGGCATAGTAGTGAGCACCTGTAGTGCCAGCACTGTGGGGAGAGGGAGGAGCGGGCGAAAACTAGGGGATTCCTGGGGCTTGTTGGCTCCAGGCTGAACAGGCTTCCTTGTTTCGAAATACAAAGAGAATAGTGCTTGAGAAAGATATCGCATGCCAGGAAAGGATGAGAGCTGCCACAAGCTAACTCTTGCCTGGAGCCACCAGGAGCTAGAGGAGGCTGGACCATGTCCCTAGAGCCCTTGTTCTGCCCACTCCTGATTACAGGTGCAAATCCTCCGGAAATGGGAGAGAAAAAGCTCCTGTTATTTCCACCCATCCAATCTGTTGCCATCTGTCCCAGATGCCCCAGGAAATCAACACCCCTGTGAGTAACCCACCTCGAGGGAGGAAGCTCCCCACTCCTGCCTAGCCCATCCCAGATGGAGAGCAACCCTAACCTCCTCACCTCTGACCTTGAGCCATTCACCTGATGCTTCCAAACAATGGGCTGGCAGGCATTGCATTTCCTTTGTGACAGACAGATGTTAACTAGGCTTTACCGGACTGTCATTCCAATTTATTGTTAATGATGGAGGAATCCATGTTGAAAGATATATGGCCTAGAACAATAGGCGTAGCCAACCCTGGAATGGGCAGTAGAATTCAGGGCAGACCAAACTGCCAACTTCTATATTTGTCATGACTACTAACCTTAAAACGTATTCCCTGCTCAAAGCTTAGTTTGAATGTACGATTCACACTATGAAGCATTCTGATGTAAATAAAATCCCAACATCTATTCAAGCACTCAATAGATACTGCCTGAGTGTCTCCTGTCAGTAAGGTCCTATGTCAAAGATGTTAAGAATGGAATGGCATTATTCTGATAAAGTGTGTAGAATCTGCTGTCCTTTGGGTCTGTGGCTAACAGGGCAAGTTTCTTAGGGATGGTGGCATTCTTCATTCACAAAGCCCCGAGCAGACTAACTTGTAAAAGTGTTTGTTGACTGCCCCGGGCCATGGAACATACTGCTGAATGTAGATAAGCACCCTGACAGGCAGACAGACAGGGAAGAGACCAAGGGTAAACAACTTGGCCACCTTCTAGCTTCTTCTTCACTCAAAACCAAGTGGCATTGGCAGGGACCCCCTTCCTCCTGATGGGCCACAACGTGCCCAAGGTCAGCCCAGGAGAGTCTTAGCTCACATAAAACTGCAGACGTACCAGATCCCTTTTCTTTGTCTAAGTTGCCCAATCCAAATTAAGAGGGGGAGACCTGCCTTATACCAAAAGGCACTTAAAGACCCAGGCCCTTGGCTTTAGGTTTCTAAATCCCTTGTCCACTTGTGGGGAGTCTGTCCATCTCTGTGTGTGCTTCCTGATTTTAATAGTTTGTTGCCTTTGGTGCCTAAGGTTCTTCCTGTCTTTTAACACCTTCATTGGCCGAAAAAAAACAAAGTCAATCAAGATACCTAGACAGTTAACACAGCAATCATCTGCAGAGGTGGCTCTGAAAAACCAAGAACTTCCTGGCTGCCTTCCTTGCCTCCTGTTTGGTCCCTCCTGTCCTCGGACTCCTGTCGTTGTCTGGTGCCAGGAGCCTACCCTTAGGAGGCTCCCAATGGATCCTGCTAACGGGAGAGTGAGTAGAGAGAGCATGGAGTCCGGTATGGGCAGACTCGGGTGCCACTTCTGCACAGGGCATTTCCTGTTGGTGAAGAAGAAATACTGTCACAGTCCAGCTCAGAAGACCGCACCCAGAGCAAGTAGACAGTGTTTGTGGCTGTATCCTGCACAATGTAAGTCTATAGGTTGCAGGCCTCAGAGCTCCTGTCTGCTTGACCTGATGAGATCTGAACCAGGTGCCTCAGCTCTTAGCCTCTGGCTCTGCTGCCTCTCAGCGCCACTTCCTCAAAGTCCTCTCCACTGTCGCCTCCAGATAAGGTCCCGAGGCATCAACACACTCTGCTTCTTCACGGCTACTGTCGCTACTGTGCACTTGTGACTTTCTGTGTGCTGACTCACGTAATGGCCTTTCCCCAGCTGGGCTGTGAATTCCCATATTAATTTCCTATGGCTAGTGCAACAAAAAAGGCCATTGGAAAACCCGAAACAACAGGATTTTGTCCTTTTATGGCTCCAGAGGCCACAGGTCTGAATTCAAGATGTCGGCAGGGCTGCTGTCCTGTGGGAGGCCCAGGGGAGACTCTTGTCTCTGAGAGAGTCCTGCTGTTGCCGGCGTTCCTTCACCTATGGCTGTCTTGCTCCACCCTCCAATCTGCCTTAAATAGATCCTGTCCTGTTCCCTGTGTTTGTCCCCCATGTAGATGTCCCCAAACTTCCTCCACATCGCCCTTCCTGGAATACAGGTGCCTGCACTTAAATCCCACTCAGATAATCCAAGCTAAACTCTTCCCCTCAAGAGCCTTAGCCTGGGGCGGTGGAAATGACTCAATAGGTAAAGCGCTTGCCTTGTAATGGTGAGGACGTGAGTTTGATTCCCAGAACCCATGTAAAAAGCTGGGCACAGTGTGGATGTTTATAATCTGAGCCATGAAGGGAAGCAGAGACAGACAGACTCCAGAAGCTCACTGGCCAGATAGCCTAGCCTGATTGGCAAAGTTCCAGGCCAGTGAGAAGCCTTGTCTCAAACAAAAAGGAAAAAGCCCCGGAGGAATGACATCTGGGTTTGTCTTCTGACGTCCATGCACATGTGCATAGATGTGCATGCTTACACCTACACCGAACACTCATACACATATGTACATGCGTATACCCGTACATGCACCCCCCTTTATGAACTTTATCAACCTTATCTTATTTAATTGCCTCTTTTGGCATAAAAGATGTTGTGCACATCTCCTGGGCATTAGACTACTGAATGCAGGAACTAACTATATGTCTCATTCTCACCGTATCCAAGAGAAGACAAGGTTCACAGGCACGGAGTTCTAGGGGCCCTGAATCTCTTTGTATGGGAAAGTTAGTATTTCTGGGTTTTGTTTGTTTGTTTTGTTTTTCTGTTAGTATCGTTGAATACCTCAGACTCAGTAGTTAAAAAAGAGTAGAGGTTCATTTGGTCCATGGTCATGGAGTCTAGGAAGTTCATGGGCATGGTGCCAATATCTTGAGAGGTCTTCTTGCTGCGTTGTAACAAGGTGGAGGACAATAAGTTTGGAAACAGAAGGAGCATGCCAGTGAGTTTGACTGCGTGACAAATCCACTCTGGTGATAATTCATTCATCTATTTATGAAGATAATGTCCACATGACACATAAGTTTCCCAACAGTGCCATGTTGGGGACCAAGTTGACAATGAAGGACATTATGTTGTAATTTGACTGCACCCCGCCTCCCCCCACTCATGTATCTGAATACTTGGTCCCCAGTTGTAGTGCTGTTTGGGAAGACCGTGGAATCTCTACCAGGAGGAGCCTTAGTGGGTCTTGAGGCTTTACAGCCCACCTCTGCCTCCTGGCCACGTTCTGCTTCCTGAGTTCAAATGCAACCAATCAACCAGCTGTCAACTCCTGTCACCAGGCCTTCCCTGCCCACTGCCAGGCCTTGCCTGCCCACTGCCAGGCCTTCCCTGCCCACAGGAAATGATTTTCTTTTTCTTACTGCTTCTGTCAGCTGGGGTTCTCCTGTGATGTCAGGTTTTCCCTTATCAATGGGGATATTTAGCAATGGTAAATGCAGTTCACACGGAACCAGAGGGGTCCCCTTTCATTCATTCCCTTTAACTATCAAGTCAGGATTTGGTGTTCTGGCTACCTTTAGTTGATATGATTAATATATTTTTTGAACTGCTACTTTTTTCCTCTTATTTCTTACATTTCATTATAATGTAAGATTATTATAAATCCATTCTGGCCATGGAGGCCAGAAGAGGACATAGGAGCCTGGGGAATACAAATATAAGTGAGACCCCATGTGGGTACTGGGAATGAAATCTGGGTCTTCTGCAAGAGCAGCAAGTGCTCTGAACCATTAAGCCGTCTCTTCAGGCCCCTCCCCCCTTTTTGAGAGAGAGGTGGGGGAATCTCAAGTAACCTAGGTTGGCCTTGAACTTGCTCTATAGCCTAAAACGGTCTTGAGCTTCTGAACCTCCTGCCTCTACCTCTTGAATGCTAGTGTTACAGGCATGTGCCACCCTGACCAGTTTTAGTCATGTTTAATGTTCAGACTATTTCGTCTTGGGCCAATGGGAGCCCCACAGTTTGGACTTCTGGTACCATTCCTTTGGTCTTTTTGGTTTTAACCTGACTTTTTAAAAAGATTTATTTATTTTTATTTTATGTGTATTTGTATCAGAATGTATGTTAAGTACACTATGTGTATACAGAGCCCACAGAGGCCAGAGTGGGTATTGGATTCTCCCAGAACTGGAGTTACAGACAGATGTAAGCTGCCTTGGGGGTGCTGGTAACGGAATCCGGGAAAGCAGCAAGTGCTCTTAATCACTGAGCCATTTTTCCAGCTTCAACACCCTGGCTTTTTGATACAAGAAGCAGCCCCCAAAAACCTCAAAGCATCCTGTCTTCAATCTAGCCTACACCATCTCTCTAGGTGCTCTGGTCTGCTTGGGCGGAGGATATTATATTTACCGACATCGAGTCCTTATTACTTCTACAGACCGACTAGTTTTCAAATAACGAAAGGCCTCAAAACTTCATGATAACATTTCCTCTTCAAACCTAACATCTGACCTGAGATCTGACTATGTCATTCAACATGCTACATTTGTATGGCTTTTCCATGACACCAAATAATCCCTCTTCTTCTCCTTCTCCTCCTCCTTCTTTTTGAGACAGTATTTCTTTGTGTAGCCCTGGCTATCCTGGAACTCACTGTGCAGACCAGGCTGGCCTCAGATTCACAGAGATCCATTTGCCTCTGCTTCCCAAGTGCTGGGATTAAAGGCATGTGCCACCACCACCTAGCTGACACTAAATTCTTGATTTCTAACTATAATTTTAATTGCTGAAATGATTGTGAACCTGCTCTATGCACACAGTGACCACAAACATCAGCTTTGCTACTAATAAAAAGACTGCTGGAGGAAGTTTACATTTTCTTTGGGGTTCTCTTCTGGCCCTGGAATGCATTCCACTAATGATGGGCACTCTAAAGGCTGGATCTGAAAGTAACTTGAAGTAAAATCTTTCATCTTAACAGTACACCATCAACTTGATACATAATTTAGTACTTGTTTCGACTTCTTTTCAGTTGTTAGGCGATGCTTTCTTCTCTCCCTTTTGACTTACTCTGAAATTTTTGAATGTATAAAATATTTAAGCAATTCCAAAGTTAAAGCTTTTTAGCAAGACACATTCAGAAATGTCTTATTTCCTTCTTCTGGTCCTTCCTCTGGCCTATCTTTCTTGTTGGCTTTTGAAAATGTGAGAAAACATTTCTGTATGCACATGTGTGCATCCATGTTCTCTTTCCTTCTGTCTTTGTTTTTGTTTTGCTTTTCTTTTCTTTGCTTTGCTTTTTGAGACAGGGTTTCTCTGTGTAACCTTGGCTGTCCTGTGTAACCAGGCTGGCCTTGAACTCAGAGATCTCCCTACCTCTCCCTCCTGAATGCTGGGATTAAAGGAATGTGCTAACACACCTGGCTTCTTTTTCCCTCTGTATGCTATATCATACATAAATCTTGTGGGTGAAAGTTTCTTCTATGGAAATACATCGGCTAACACTCCCACTAATTCCACACAGAGAGGAGGTCAGCCTGGGATGGTTTTAAGACCTGGATCTCTCTTGGAAGGACACCAAAACAAGGAGGCATTTCTAGGAACTGACTTAGCAGGGGTGGGGTCTCGCCCAATCACAAATACCCAGCTAGCTGATTGGTTACACAGCTATGAACCTCCCATCAGACCACCCCCAAGGCACCCAACCATCTAGCTGTGTAGTCAGATAAACAGAAGCTCACTGTTCACACTACTGCACTGGGCTCTCTGAACCATTTCTCCGCCAGCCGCTCTTTGCTCAATAATTTGTGTCAAATTTGTTTCATCTACAGTGTTGCTTTTAACATCTCATGTGCACATATATATTCCACGTTTCCCTTTGAGTCTCTGTCATGTGGCACTTTCATATGTCAGTCAACCATTACTCTATTGATGGATGTTAGGTTGTCACCAATATCTTATTCTTATAAACGTTGTAGTAAATAATAACTTAATATGTCATTTTGACTGTGTATGTGAACACACACACACACACACACACACACACACACGCACACACACATACCACACACACACACCATAGGAAGTAGACCTCAGAACAGTATTGCTGAGTTAAAGAATAAACACATCTGAGATTCTGTTAGATGTTGCTGAATTCTCCTTCATAGACCTCATCATATTCTGTATTTCTACTGTATCAGTCAGGGTTCTCTAAAGGAACAGAACTGATAAGAATGCATATATTATTGGGCTTACAGGATGCAGACTCAGTAGTCCAACAATTGCTGTGTCACACTGGAGAAGCCACCAAAGCCTAGCTCAGAAAATATTATGTTTCAGGACAGCCAAGGCTACACAGAGAATCCCTGCCTCAAGAAACAAAAAGAAAGCTGGACAGTGGTGGTGCACGCCTTTAATCCCAGCACTCGGGAGGCAGAGGCAGGTGGATCTCTGTGAGTTCAAGGCCAGCCTGGTCTACAGAGCAAGATCCAGGAAAGGCGCAGAGCTACACAGAGAAACCCTGTCTTGAAAAACCAAAAAAAGAAAAAGAAAAAAAAGTAGTATCGTGATTTGCAATGCAGAAGCAATAAAAATGATGGTGGGTTCAACTATGAAAGAATAACAACAGAATTATTTGAATGACATTGGTACTATTAAAAAGCACACACAGTAAACAGACAAACTGGGGAAAACATTTGGTATGTTACAAAGAATATTAACAAGAACAAATTAAAAAAGAAAGTTACAGCTCACAGAAAATCAAGGCAATTTTTTTTTCCAGTATGGGGGACAGATTCCAGAGCTCTCTGCAATTTAGAAAAGCATTCTTCCATCAAGGGAATCCTGACCTAGCAACACATCTTCCTTCCTTTTTTCCTCCCTTCCATTCCTTCTTTCCTTTAAAGACACAAAGAGGTTCTCCAACTCACTCACAGTAGAAGAAATGAAAACTGACATTGAGATACGATTTCTCACTTCCTGCACTGACCAAACTCTGTAGATGAGTCTGGAAGAAACAAGAACATCACTAGTGGGTGTGAGGTTGGCTGGCTCCACCCACTTCTCTGGTTCTTGAAAGGCAAGCCTAAAGTTCACAGACCTAGTCAGAGCTAAGTGACCAAGAACTGCATGTAACCCGCTAGATCTGGAGTGCCAGTGCCCTCCACTGCGGCAGGCATATTTTACTTAGTTTTCTTGTTTCTAGTTAGTGTGAAAAAGGCTGTTTAAGTGCTCTGCTGTACAGCAGAATTTTAAAGGAGCTGTATCCTTTTTTTTTTTCTCTTTTCAGCTTTCTCAAGTCCTACATGGAAATTTGGGCCCCATGTTGGAAGATCAAAATGTAGTTGATTTTTTATTCTTTTGGGGGCCAGCTCCCAAATAAATACATGGAGATTTATTTTTACATATGAATGCCCAACCTTAGTGTGGCTTGTTTCTAGCCAGTTTTTCTAACAAAAATTATCCTGTTTCTCTTTTTTTTTTTTTTTTTTGGTTTTTCGAGACAGGGTTTCTCTGTGTAGCTTTGCGCCTTTCCTGGGACTCACTTGGTAGCCCAGGCTGGCCTCGAACTCACAGAGATCCGCCTGGCTCTGCCTCCCGAGTGCTGGGATTAAAGGCGTGCGCCACCACCGCCCGGCTTATCCTGTTTCTCTTTAACTATGTTTTGCCTCTGGGCTTTTTACCTTTCTTTATTCTATATATCTTTTTTTGGTTCTTACTCCATGGCTGGCTGTGTGACTGGGTGGTGTCCTCTTTTCCTTCTCCTTTTCTTGCTCCACCCTCTTCTCCTGAGCCTAGATTTCTCCTCCTATTTATTCTTTCTGCCTGGCAGCCTCACCTATCTCTCTCTCTCCTGCCTAGCTATTGGTTGTTCAGCTCTTTATTAGACCAATCAGGTGTTCCAGACAAGCAAAATAACAGAGCTTTACAAAATCAAACAAATGCAACAAAAAGAATGCTACACATCTCTGCATCATTAAATATTCCATAGCATAAACAAATGTAACACATCTTAAACTAATGTTTCACAACAGACACACACACACACACACACACACACACACACACACACACAAACACACTGGAATATTATTGTCTTACTTAGGGTTTCCATTTCTGTGATTAAACTAAAAGCAACTTGGGGAGAAAAGGATTTATTTTGGCTTACAAATTCTAGATCACAATCCTTCACTGAGGGAAGTCAGAGCAGGAACTCAAGGCAGGAACCTGGAGTCAGGAACTGGTGCAGAGGCCATGGAGGAACACTGCTTACTAGTTTGCTTCCCGTGGCTTGCTCAGTCTGCTTTCTTATACACCTCAGCACCAACTGCCCAGGGGTGGCACTACCTACACTAGTCTGGACCATCCACATCAATCACTAAATGTGGGGCTGGAGAGATAGCTCAGTGGTTAAGAGCACTGGCTGTTCTTCCAGAGGTCCTGAGTTCAATTTCCAGAAACCACATGGTGGCTTATAACCATCTATAATGAGATCCAGTTCCCTCTTCTGGCATGTAGGCAGAACACTGTATACATAATAAATAAATAAATCTTTAAAAAAGAAAATGCCCCCACTGGCTTGCCTACAAGTCAATTTTATGGAAACAATTAGTCTCAGTAAGGGTTTTATTGCTGTGAAGAAATGCCATGACCACAGCAACTCTTATAAAGGAAAACGTTTAATTGGGGCTGGCTTATAGCTTCAGAGGTTAAGTCTATTATCATCATGGCAGGACATGGTGGTGTGCAGGCAGACATGGTACTAGAGAAGGAGCTGAGAGTTCTACATCTTGATCTGTAGACATCAGAAGGAGACGGTGTGCCACACTGGGCATAGCTTGAACATAGGAGACTCAATGCCCACCCCCACAGTGACTCACTTCCTTCAACAAGGCCACACCTCCTAATAGTGCCACTCCCAATGGACCAAGCATTCAAACACCTGAATCTATGGGGGCCATACCTATTCAAACCACCACACAATTACTCAAGTGATGTTCCCTCTTCACAGCTGACTCTAGCTTGTATCCAGTTAACAAAAACCAAACAGGACACTTATCCAGCCATGAAATTCTGTCATTTGCAGCACCACTGATAGAACTAGAGGTTGTCATGTAAAATGGTATAGCCCAGACCCAGAAAGACACACACCACATGAGGCAAGACTCATAGATAGACGGTCTGCAGCCATGGTCACTAGAGCCTGGTTGGGACAGGAGGAGGAGAATTAGGATGACAGACAGAAGTTAAATAAGAGGCCTCAACCCTGTTGGAGAGGACCAATTAGTTTTTGTTTTCTAGTGCACAGTTAGGGACTTTTGGTTAAAGCAGCCTATGGTTTTAAAAAATTATTTCATATATATAAGTTTTTGTCTATACCTGTGCACCATGTGTGTGTAGTGTCTGAGGAAACCAGAGGGTGGTGCTAAATGCCCTGGAAGTGGAGTTACAAACAGTTGTAAGCCATCATATTAGGTGCTCAGAATTGAATTGGGATCATTTGGGAGAGCAGCCTGTAATCTTAACTGTTGAACCATCTCTCCAGCCTCTGTGATTTAAATGGCTGTAAAGAAGACATTCTCAGCTTGTAGAAATGATTAATGTTTGAAGAGACAGAATGCTTATTACCCTAATTTGATCATTACTCATTGTCAACATTTATGGAATTACCATAATGTACCCATAATGATGTATGACTATTACATCTCAGTAAAAAAAAAAAAAAAAAAAAAAGAAAAGAAAAGAAAGGAAGAAGAATGCTAATTTAAAATAAAATTTAAGTGACTAATAAGATAGCTCAGTAAGTAAAACATTTCTGTGCAAACCTGACAACTGGATTCCTGGAGCCCACGTAGCGGAAGGAGAGATTGACTCCTGCAAGTTGTCGTTGGACTTCCACATTCGCACTATGGACTGGCAACCTTCCCTGCCAAATAATGAAATAAGTAAGAAAATAACATTTAGATCTTAGGTTAGAGGTAACCTTGATGGACTGTGTAGCAGACAGATTTTTTTCCTCTCCAATTGTCTGAGATTGATTGTGCGTTTGAATCAGTTGACATGATTGATGTCCTGGTTATTGGATGCTCTCAGCTAAGGTAAAACAATTTCCATTTCAAATATTCAGCATCTTGCGACCAACAGGCTAGGAATCGAGAACATTCTGAAAAGTATATGGCAGTATTATGGGAAACCATTGTTACCTCCTTGCAGCCCTATCATTTAGAGTTCCACAACTCCATTTCTCGCACTGCTGTCTTGGTATCTGTACTATGCACAGTGACATCTGGGAGAAAAAAACCCCATCAGCTGGCCTAATAGGATGATGCTCCTCTTCGTTTTCCGCGTCATCTCATTTCCCAGACACAGAGGGAGCAGGAGAATCCAACACCCGCTGCTGTCAAGCAGAGGTGGTGGCGTGCTGTGGGGTGGTCTTTCTCTACACTGTGAATATGTGTTGCTTTATGATGACAACAACGTAATAAAATGAAACTTGATATGTGGAAATTTCCAAAGTCTTTGAATATATCTGTGTGTTTATCTTGGCCAACAAATGATCCTTTCCCTTTAGTCACAAAATTAGTATTTCTTTCCGTTTTTTAATTTATTCAAAGTGACCAGCAGAGAGACTGAAGAGATGTCTCAACAATGATGAGCACTTACACTCTTGCAGAAGACCCAGGTTTGGTTCCCAATGTCCACATGGCAGCTCACAACCATCTGTAATTTCAGTTCCAGGGGACCTCATGCCCCTTCCAGCCCCCCGCCAAAGCACCAAGTACACATATGGTGCACAGACATAGATGCAGGCACAGCACTCATATGCATGAAAATAAATAAATCTAAAAAGAAGGGGCCAGGAGACGGCAACATTTTCCTCCCAGAAATGTTGAAAGGCTCACAATTCTGCACATTTCCAGACACGATTTCCGCAGTCTCTGGAGGATGTCTGAGTATAACTATGATTCAAAATAAATAAATAAATAAAAAGCTGACCAAGGGCCAGTGAGATGGCTAGGTGGGTAAAAGCCCTGATGCTAAGTCTGATTCCCTGGGCCCCACACGATAGAAGGGGTGAACTGACTGGCACTAGTTATCCTCTGACCCCCACACAAATCAAGTTATAAGGAGCATTAGCAGTGGGGTAGAAAAACAAACCTCGTATACACAAAAAAAGTGCAAGGAAAAGAATAATACTAAAGAACAGAAATAATACGAAACGTACAGACAGCAGACAGATTCTACAACACCACAAGTCAGTTCTTTAAAAGGAATTATGTGGAAAACTCTCTGGGATTTAAGACAAAGTCTCCTTTTTAAAAAAATGACTTATTTACTTGTTTTTATTTTATCCATATGATTATTTGTGTGCACCATGTGCAGGCAGTGCCAGCAGAGTTCAGAAGAGGGGGGTCAGGTCCCCTGGAACTGTAGTTGCATATGGTCGTGGGTTCTGGCAATCGAACCCAGGTCCTCTGGAAGAGGAGCCAGTGCTCTTAGCTACAGACCCTTTTTTCCAGCCCCAAGACAAAGCTTCTTAAATTGTGGGTCACAATCCCACATGGGTCCAAATGTCTGAATAAGAGGTTGTGAAAATTGTGGTAACAGTAAAAGGTTCTTGAACATGCACTGACCAAAAATTCATTCAAAATCCAATGCACAATGGATCCAAGGTGTTCCTGGAAGTGTTCTATGAGCAGCACACACAACTTCTCTGCAGCCTCAGTTCTGAACACATGACACAGGCACTTTTCACTGTGTGTCATTTCAGAGCACAGCTCTGATAAACACTGAGCCACCTTGGTTCATACGCAGAATTGTTGCATATTATCAACTGTTGTGTTTTTATTGTACATACAGTTTTCTGCTCTTATAAAAAATGTATGCTTTAATTAACAAAAACAAAAAGCCTTTAAGTAGAAAGCAGAAAAAGATTTATTCAGTGTAGACTCACCAGGAAGAAGAACAAAGAGATACAACAAACCCCCAAGTCTATCTTCAGGGTCCTGGACGAAGAATGTGCACATCTAATCATTGACTCATCATTGTCTGGGCTTCAGTTTCATCCTATGAAATAAGAAAAGGCCAAGGTGTTATGAAAAGTAGTCCTTATACATGGCTACCTGGCACTAGTTAAATGTATTTTAACCTTGGTCCCTAGTTTCATTCTGTTTATTATACAGGCAACTTCGATCTCAAAACTGAAATGATAAAACAGAATGTGTGTGGTGGTTTGAGTGAAAATGGCCCCCTATAGGCACATCGGGAGTGGTGGTATTAGGAGATGTAGCCTTGTTAGAGAAGTATGTCACTGGGGGTGGGACTTTGAGGTTTCAGATGCTCAAGCCAGGCCCAGTGTCTTTCTCTCTTCCTTCTCCCTGCAGATCTAGATGTAGAACTCTCAGCTACCTCTCCAACACCATGTCTGCCTGCATGCCACTATGTTTCCTCCCATGACAATAATGGAATAAACCTCTGAACTGTAAGTCAGCCCAATGAAATGTTTTCCTCTAGAAGAGTAGCTGTGTCCAAGCACTGAGGGACTCTGTGAATTCAAGACCAGCCTGGTCTAGAGTTCCAGAACAGCCAGGGCTACACAGAGAAACCCTGTCTCAAAACAAAACAAAAAACCAAAATAACCAGAAATATTTGTCATGTCTTGGTGTCTCTTCACAGCAATAGGACTTTGACTAAGACAAAGAGTATGTGTGACAGGGCTCGCAGAAATGAAATATTCTAAAGACACTTGTGTCTCCCAATCTTACAACTTGAATATCAGACTACTGAAGCAATGGACCCCAGAGAAATGGGAATTTTCCTAGGAATCTCATGCTGGGAAAAAGAAAAGATGCCAGCCAGAGAGGGAACATGTCTCCTGAAAAGAGATCTCACACAGTTCTAAGAACCCATCAGACCATTTAGCAAAGACTTTTAAAAAGATTTAGTTTTATTTTTTATTTATGTGTATGTGTGTATATCTGTATGAGTATATTTCACGTATGTGTGGTGCCTGTAGGGGCCAGAAGAAGGTGCTAGATCTCCCGGAGCTGGAGTTATAGGTAACTGTGAGCCACCTGGTTGGGTGCTGGGAATTGAATCCCACTTAAGAGAGCAGCAAGTGTTCTTACCCACCAAGCCATCTCTTCAGCCCAAGAAAACAAAAGCTTTTAATATTTGCCTACCATTATTCCATAGCATGTAAGTATCAAGTTAGTGTATGTTTGGATTATAATATGCCAAACAAGCTTATCTATCTCATTAATAACAAAATTTGCTTTGTTTATAACAAATGGTAAAATGATATGTATACAAAAGAATTGTGTTAAAATAACTTTCTTGGGGGCTGGAGAGATAGGTCACCATTTAAGGGCACTTGCTGTTCTTGCAGAGGACCCAGGCTTTGTTCCCAGCTCCCACATGGCAGCTCACAACCATCTGTAAATCCAATTCCAGGTGCTCTAATAAACCTTCTGACCTCCTTGGGCACCAGGCACACATGTGATACACACACACAAATACATGCAGGCAAACCATTCATACATGTGAAGTATAATCATAAAATTTTTAAATAAATGAAACAAGTTTTTTTTTTTACAATTATTTACAGGAAATATTTGATTTGTATGCTATTTTGGACTATGCACCCTGGACACATAAAAAATTCTTCAGGTTTAAAGAAGCCACAAGTGCAAATTCTTTAGAATCTCTGAAGGATGGAGAAAGAGAGAGAGAGAGCCAAGACTGGAAATAAAGCAGGGCTGTCACAGCAGGAGCCACCATCATAAGATATGATGAATGACTCTGACAATGACTTGAATAGAATGGACAAATCCTTCAGGAGAAAATTAGCTGGCAAAATCAATTTGAGAAGAGACAGAATAACTGACAATTTCTGCCACTCTCAAAGAAACCGAATTGGTAATAAAAATAAAATATATCCAGACTCCATTGATTTTACTGGAGATTGTCATCAAATATTCTCTTTCACACACACTGTCACAGAAAATGACGACCATCCAGCTGTTTCCTGGAGGCATAACCTTGGTCTATAGCCAAAGAAATTAAAAAGAAAGAAAATTCTGGGCTGATGACGTGGTTGACCAGGTAGAGTGCTTGCCTAACTGCACTAAATCTAGATTAGATTCCCAGAACCCAGACTGGGAATAGTGGCGCACATTTGTAATTTCAGCATTAGGAGACGGAAGCAGGATGATCAGAAGTTCAAGGTCATCCTTGGCTGTAGTGAGTTAAAGGCCAGCTTGAGCATAACACCTTGACTAAAAATATATAGGAGAGAAGAGAGGGAAGGAGGGAGAGAAGGAAGGAGAGAGGGAGGGAAGGAGAGGGAAATGAAATGAAAGGAAGGGAAGGGAGGGAAGAGGAGATGAGAGGGGAGGGGAGGGGAGGGGAGGGGAGGAGAGGAGAGGAGAAACAACCAGCCAATCTCATTTGGGAACATGAAGGCAAAAATCCTAAAAAAAAAACAAACAAAAAACCCAAATTCAATGTCACATAAAATGGATATAATATGATAGTCACATTATATTCATACTAGGGATACAAAAGTTGGTTTATGATTTTTAACGATTCATTAACATCATCCACAGCATTAAGAAATTAAATGAGAGGGGCAATGTGGTGGTGTATGCCTTTAATCTTAGCACTTGTGAGTCAGAGACAGGTGGATCCCTGTGAGTTCAAGGCCAACCTGATCTACAGATCGAGTTCCAGGACAGCCAGTGCTACAAACTGAGACCCTGTTTCAGAAAAACAAACCAAACAAAAGTAACATAAAAATCAGAAAGAAAGGAAGAAAAGTTAAGATGGTTCAGTGGATAAGGGTACTTACTGCCAAGGCTGACGACCTGAGTTCAATTCCCAGAATTCACACAGTGGAAGGAAAGAACCAACTCCCACAAGTTGTCCTCTGACCTCCACACACACATCAAGCACACATGTGTGTACACAGTCAATCATTCAATAAATAAATGAAAAAAACATAAATTAAGTGAAAGGCTTCATTATTTAGTTCAATAGCTGCAGAAAAGTATTTGCTAAAGCACCATGCATTTATGATAAACCTCAGAAAACAGATAAACAACATCCCAGCAAATTCATCAAAGGCAAAGGTACTTCCTTTGCACTTAGTAGCAAAATAAAGTCAGCTGCTGCCATCACTGTTCAGCATCCTAAGAGAGCCCAGGAGAATACTGTGAGGTAAGGAAACAGGAGGGGAGAGGGAATTAGGAAAACTGAATCTGCAACGGAACAAGAGAAGAAGGTTCTGGGGCTGGAGAGACAGCCGAGAGGGTAGGAGCACTCACTGCTCTTCCAGAGGATCCTGGTTTGATTCCCAGCACCCACATGGCTGCTCACAACCATCTGTGACTTGTTTCAGAATATTTGTTTATGCAAAGATGTGTTGCATTTGTTTAGTTATGTATAGATGTGTTGCTGTTGTACTTTGCCTGCCTAAGGCAACTGATCCGTCTAATAAAAAGCTGAACAGCCAATAACAAGGGAGGAGGTAGAGGCAGAACTTTCAGGCAGAGAGAGTAAGTAGGAGGAGGAATTTAGGCTCTGAGAAAAAAGAAAAGAAGCTGACAGAGAGACACCAGGGGCCAGTTAGCAGACACAGTAGAAGCAGGAAAATAGAACATACAGAATGAAAGAAAGGTAAAAAGCCTTGAGGGAAAATGCAGATGAAGAGAAACAGTTTAAATAGAGTTAAAAAGAGCTAGGGGTACAAGCCTAAGCTAAGGCCAAGCATTTATTAATAAGTCTCCAAAGAAAATTCCAACTCCAATAACTCCCATTCCACGATCAGGCACTCTTTTCTGGCCACTGTGGGCACTGCACACACACACAATGCATATACACACATGCAGATAAAATACACACATCAAATAAATGAAATAAATCTATTTTAAAAAAGAAGAACCGTGCTTTTTGAGTTGAGGATATACTAATAAATTCATAGGAAAACATACATGTTACAATTCAGCACATGCAGATGTTATGATGTAAAATCGTCAAACAGTTCTGGCCAACTAGCTCCGTTGCTTTGTTTGGGGGGAGGCTTTCACAGCACAAATATGGAAACTGGTGTTTTTATCTGTATATGTATTTTTGGGGGGCATTGAGACAGGGTTTCTTTGTGTATCAGCCCTAGCTATCCTGGAACTAGCTCTGTAGATCAGGCTGGCCTCAAATTCACATAGATCCACCTGCTTCTGCCTCCCAAGTGCTGGGATTGAAGGCGTGCGCCACCATGCCCAGCTTTATCTTTATCTTTAAAATTTCTAGACAAATATAAACTCTTTGGAAGGAGTCAAGGAAACTATAAAAATAAACTATGTGCCAAGAATGGACGTGCTGATGAAGTCAGAAAATCCTAGCGTTTGAGAGACTCAAGAAGTCATCTCATTCAAACAGAAATCACCAATGTTAGTGTACATCAGCTCTGATGTAACAAACACTCCCGGAAGGAAGGACAGAAGGTGCTGCCTCTGTAGTGAACAGTGGACTAGACATAAGGGCATTTCATCAAACACAGGGAACAGCCAACTTCGGGTGACTGGTCATGGTTAGTGTAGTGTCCCTGTGTGCTTGCTACATGGAAGCCTAGCACCAGCTAGTGGCAAGAAGTAATGAGGGCATCATTTGCCAGGAGGAAAAGAAGAAAGAAAATACAAAACAAAACAAACAAACAAAAACAAAAAACAAGAAAAGGCACTTGGCACAGGGGGAGTCTTAGATTTCTCAACCTCTTTGCAGGCATGGAATTTTTGCCCACAAGTCCAAGTACACACATCTTTTTTTAAAATATTGAAGGAGAGATCTGAAGTGACTCAGTGGGTAAAGGTGCTTGCTGCCGAACCTGGTGACCCGAGGTTTAATCCCTGGGACTCACATAATGGAAGGAAAGAATGGACTCTTGGAAGCTGTCCTCTGACTCCCACATGCATCCTTCTTGTGCTGAAGGATGTTAGCAGCTAAAGAGCCAGCGAGCAGCTCTGACGGTTTTCCGAATCCTGGGAGGATGTCTGGTCAGGGGTGGGGGCGAGTAGAGAAAGGAACATAAAAACTTTTTAAAGATTCTTTTATTTTAGGGGCTGGAGAGGTGGTTCCGTCATTAAGAGCACTCACTAGTCTTTCAGACGACCAAGGTTCAGTTCCCAACACCCACATGGTAATTCATAACCATCTGTAACTCCAGTTCTAGGGAATTCAACACCCTCTTCTGAACTAGCATGCAGGCAAAAACACTAATGTGCATAAAATATAAATAATATTTATTTATTTATTTATTTATTTATTTATTTGGGTTTTTTGAGACAGGGTTTCTCTGTGTAGCCCCAACTGTCCTGGAACTAGCTCTGTAGACTAGGCTGGCCTTGAACTCACAGAGATCCACCTGCCTCTGACTCCCAAGTCGTGGGACTAAAGGCATGAGCCACCACACCCAGCTTAATTTTTAATTTTAAATTATGTATGTGCATGTATGTACAGTGCCCATAGAGGCCAGAAGAAGTCATCCAGTCCATGGATGCTGGAATTAGGAAGTTGTGAACAACCCAGTGTGGGGGTGGTGGGAAGCCAAATGGGATCCTCTGCAAAAGCTGTATGTTCTTTTAATCACTGGACCATCTCTCTAGCTCTGGAAAAAATTTGTATTTGATGTGTACAGCCTTCAAGGAGGATGTGTATGTATAGGAATGTCTTGATATTCCACCCTCTTTAGCCTGAAAAATTCCCCACCTGGCTCTCCCTGCCTCCCCGCCCTGCCCCCAACGCCCCTCCCTACCCCAGGTCTTTCATCTGTAGCTCCCCCAAACCTGCCCCCTACCCATAACCCATGCTAAATCCTATCAGGAAATTGCACCACCTTTCAGCCTTTTCTCGATTCTTGCTTGTGTCTAAAGCACCAGCCCCGTGCTTCACTCTCAAAATACCTGGTCTCTGCACACAGTGCTATAGCCGAGTAAAATAAACCCAGACGGACCAGCTCATCCCTACTTGTCCTGGAATCGTCTGACTTTAGTACTGAAAGTCGCTGTCCCAGGTAATCCTTCAGCTCTCCGCAGACGGACAAATATCTCACCTCTTCAAAGGCAACCTCCGTATTCTCTCTCCCGTCACATAACTCTAACACACGTCAGCATCTTAAAACAAACACACACCAAAAAACCAAATTAACTGTAATTGTCCCACATGACCACGAGGGGGCTCAATCTTCTCCATAGACAGCATGGCTCTTAGAAAGGAACAGAATGTTCCAGATTAGCAACGATCAAGTTAAAAAAAAAAAAGGCTGTCAGCGACTGTTTATGCCTAGAAGGAGGAAGAAAGGCAGAGGGTGTGGGGGGAGAAGAGGGGGAGAGGTGATTAAATGAATGTTATTTCTGCTGCTAAAAACCGCAAACAAAACAAGGCAGTGCTGACACTGGCCGTCCTTTCTGGGATCCATCACATCCTACCCAGTTGGTGATCTTATTCTTGGTCCTCACAGAGACCTTATGAAGTGAGACCACTGGTAAGGAGCCCGAGGTCACAAAACGTGCCAGACTTGGAAGGTCCAGAACTTTCCACAAGTTTTAAAGGGCTATATGCTGCTGACCAGTAAGGGAAATGGATTGGAACCAACAGTGCATAAATAAAAGAGAATTTGGGGGAGTTCTCAATGGAGAGGAGGGGCGTAAAGATACCACCAAGAGGAGGCAGGTGTGGTCGGGAAGAATCGCCCGCTGGGACTGACCTCACGTGTTCCAGATTCCAAGTCACCTGCCTTAGTTACTTTTCTACTGCTGTGACAAAATACCCACCGTGACCAAGGTGATGACTTATGAAAGAAAGCATTTAGCAGGGTGTGGTGCCTCAGGCCTTTCATTCCAGCACTTGCGAGGCAGAGGCAGGTGGACCTTTGTGACTTTGAGGCCAGCTTTGCTTTCACAATGAATTCCAGATCGGACAGGAAAAAAATAAGGGTGGACACATGCCCCTATCCCTAACCCAGAAGCTATCTCCAATTGATAACCACTCGCAAATGAGAAACTAGTTTTCTCCAAGGGAGTCTCCCTGGGGAAACAAACTACTCCTAAGGACAGGCCTCCTGCCCAGCAGTGGACGGCAACAGACAGCAAACTCCACAGTGTTTTTGGAGGCATCTTGTCTCATAATGTCGTATCAGGGCTTTAAAATTTTTTCCCTTTTATCTTATTTATGTATTTATTTATTTTGGTTGTTTTCACACAACTGGTTTCACACATGTATGTGCCTTTTCTTGGACTCTTTCCCTTCTACTTGTCTGTTTTGTTCCATTCTGACTTGCTTGGTTGTTGTTTTTATTATTATTATCTTGCTTTGTTTTTACCCCTTAGATGCCTGTTTGTTTTGTTTTGTTTTTCTTTTTTCTGTTTTTGTTTGTTTGTTTGTTTTTGAGACAGGGTTTCTCCATGTAGTTTTGGTGCTTGTCCTCGATCTCACTCTGTAGACCAGGCTGGCCTCAAACTCACAGAGATCCACCTGGGCTCTGCCTTCCGAGTGCCGGGATTAAAGGCGTGCGCCACCACCGCCTGGCTTGCTTTTTTTCATACTCATAAATATATATTTTTTTTAAAAAGCAGGTTTTACTTACTCTTACCTCTTCCTCCTTTTAAAAGAAAAACCTACAATAGGTTTCACTGTGACATGGAGTTGATTCTTTCCCAGTTTCTACCTTCTTGACATCCATAGTCTGAGAGAGATGCTGAGCTGACAGGAGGATGAATCGGCTTCACAATTATGACTGTACATTAGTTGACTGTCTCTGTCCTAACTTACTTGCCCACGGTGCTTAGAACGAGGTTACCTTTTTTTTTTTTGCATTGCAAATCCTCCTTTTCCTATCCTCCAGGTATATTTTTATCCAAGGCAACATTCTCCTAATTCAAGGCTTGAAAACTGAAGGTCATCTGATGTCAAAAAGATGAGCACTTTCCAGCTGTGAGGCATGTTGTAGCCTAAAAAAAAAAAGGAAAACATCCTCTTTCCAATGAATCTTCTCTCCAGGAAGCAAAAAAGAAAACAATTTTCCTTGACTGATAGCTCTTTTCCAGCACTGTTGAGAATTCCAGGAGATGCCATTTCTCAAATCCTGGTTAAGTAGGATGGCACGTTTGTTCTTTCGCTGTCAATATTGATGTGTAATTTGGTTTCCCATCTTTGAAAAACCCTCATGCATACTCTCCAGACTTAATACAGATAGTCTCCGTTCCTTTCTTATGTCCTGATTCATTTCTTCATGATGCTGCCTTGTGGAGGTTCACAGGGTGTGTGCAGAAGCTGAATTCAAGATGGCAGCATTGATGAGCACCCAAAAAAACCGCTCCTAAAGTAGACAAAGAGCCAAAGTGGACTGGAGAGATGGCTGTCCGTAAAGCGATTGCTTCATAAGCTTAAGGGCATAAGTTCAATTCCCCAGAGCCCTCATGAAAAGCTGGGTGATGCAGCCTCCGCCTGTAATCCTTGGGTAGGGGAGGCAGAGACAGGAGGGCCCTTGGGGCTCTCTGGCCAGACAGTCTAGTTGAATTGGCAAGCTCCAGACTAATGAGAAACTCTGCCTTTAAAAAAAAAAAAAGGCTCAAGTGATTGAGAAGCACACTTGAAATAAACCTCTGGCCTCCACAAAAACATACATGTGTTTGCATGTATATAAACACATGCCAAAAAAAAAAACCCCAGTATATTTGCATAAGTGATGACTTCATTGTTTCCCTGTCCAATTGCAGGGCTTTCTCTTTGGACTAGGTCTTTTGGAAAATGACCTGCAGATACTGATGTTCAGAACACATGTTCTTATACAGAGTTGGGGTGATGTGGGTCCACAGTGGAAAGTAAGAGAAAAACCACAGAAAGAAGCCCCGGGCAATGTGCTCACACTATGCTCACACTAGTTGCATTGGGTGGGGGTGGGGCTTTGATGGGGCTTAGTATAGAGGCATGTCTCCATATTAATATCTACATATTTTAAATTTTGTCACAGTTCTTTGTGACTTAAATGAAATAAAAGCATTTTAAAATTAAGAAGACTCATTGTTTGTGTGAACAGTATAATACCGTACCTTCTCTTTTAAGAAGGTATCTACTGGACAGATTGAGAACAGAAGTGTGGTTCCAAATTCAATGATATGTTTGTTTTGAGATAGGTTTTGGCTATTGTGGTGTCCTGAGAGAGAATGGACTGCATAGGCTCAGGTGTTGGAATGCTTGGTCCCAAGTTAGTGGAACTGTTCGGGAAGGATTAGGAGGTGTGACCTTGTTGGAGGAAGTGTGAGCTTGTTGGAAGAGATGTGTGACTAAGGGGGAGGGGTGGGGTGGCTTTAAGGTTTCCAAAACCCACACCAGCCCAGTGTCTCTCTTTTTCTGCCAGTTGCAAGAAGAACAGGATGTAAAGCTCTCAGCTACTTCACCATGTGGTCTATTTCCTGTCTGCGTCCTGCCGTGATGATCATGAACTAAGCCTCTAAAACTGTCAGCAAGCCCCTAGCTAAATGCTTTCTTTAAATTGCAGTGGTTATGGTGCCTCATGACAGTAATCGAACAGTAACTAAGGTAGCTGTGTTCCATGTTGGCCTGGAACTCTAATTTTTCTTTTCATTATGTGTGTGGGTGTTTTGCCTCCATGAATGTATGTGTATCATGTGCGTGCCTGGTGCCATAAGGAGCCAGAAGAGGGCGTCATCTCTTGGAACTGAAGTTACAAATGGTTGTAAGTCACACTGTGGGTGCTGGGAACTGAAACTATGACCTCTGCCAGCTCTTAACCACTGAGCAACCTCTCCAGCCCTGGCCTGGAGTCATAATCCTCTACCTCAGCCTCTGAGTGCAAGGATGGCACTCTACCCAGCTTCTAACTGTGGCTTGTTTGTTTGTTTGTTTTTTAATTTGCTGCTATATTGACCAGTGTTTTCTACTTCAAGTGATAAACCTTAACGAGCTTAATTTAATGCGTGTGTGTGCGTGAGGGCGCATGTGTGTGTGTTCACATATGCAGGCACACATGTACTACAGTGTGTATGTGAAGGTCAGAGGACAACCTTTGGGTATTGGTCCCCACTTCTTTGAGACAGGGTCTCTTTCCCACTTCATGTGATAAGCTAGCTTGTCCGTGTATTTCTGAAGATTCCCCCGTATTTGCCTCCCATTTCCCCCAGGGATACACGGGTATTACAGAATTTTGCACTACTGTGTTGGCTTTTATATGGATTCTGGGCAGCTGAACTCACGTCAGGTTTACACAGTAAATATTTTTAATCCACCGAGCCATCACCCCAGCCTCTTAACTTTTAAAAAGGTATTTATTGACTTCCAGAAGCAGAAAGTTCAAGTATATATCTAACTTCAGGCATGGCTGGATCTGTGTACCTATATGATATCATTAAGAAACTGGGGCTGGAGAGATGGCTCAGTGGCTAAGAGCGTGCCTTCCACCTGAGTTTGGATCCCAGCACTCATACCAGAAGGCTTACAACTACCTGTAACTCCAGCTCTGGAGGATTTGACACTTCCTCCTGGCTTCTGTGAACATCTGCACACATGTGGTGTATACAAACCTGCATAAATAAAATGATAAATCTTAAATTTCTTCTTCTTCCTCTCTGAGTCCCTCGCTTCTGTTTGTTTAAATTGCTTTGGTTTTTGAGGCTCTCACTACGACTAATTTTTAATTAGCTTGTTGCCTTTTTCCTAGACCTTTCTGCTTACAGAAAAGCAAAGGTAACTGCAAGCCACTCCATACTTCTATGTATCATCACCCTTACTCTCAAAAGAACAGAGAGAATTTATTAAAAAAAGAAGTTGAGCGTGGTGGCACGTACCTGTCATCCCAGCATTAGAGAAGCTGAGGCAGGAAGGCTGAGACTTCACAGCCTTCCTGGCTATACTGAGAACCTGTCTCAAAAAAGAAAGGAATGGGAATATAGAAAACTAGAAGAAGCCTTGTCCGGCATGTGTCCCAGGTTCTACCCTAGGACCACAGCAAACACTGCTAAAATCTTCCTAAGGGCAGACTGATCACCATCTGTATCCCCATATCTAAAGCAGCCACAGTGCTTTGGAAATGATGGCCCCTTAGGTTGGATTTGTAGCCACGCCTTAAGCTTGGGGCGGCATCTGCAGGGACCATATAGCACGTAAGCAGAGGGTTAAGTTCCTCCCAAAGTTTAGGATGATCTTGTCAAGGGCAGTGAGGCATGATGTCTGATAAAGGTGCTTGTGCAATACTGGGGAGGGGGCTCAGTGGGTAAAAGTACTTGCTGCTCAAGCGTAAAGTACTGAGTCAGATCCCAGAACCCACAGAAAAGCCAGACCCAGTGAATGTCTGTAACCACAGTTCTGGGGGTTTGCGGACAGAGATAAGAGGATCTCTGGGGCTCACTGACCCTCCAGTCTAGCCAAACTGGTGAGCTCCGAGTTCTGTGACTCAAAAAATAGTCAGATGTGATGGCACACACTTTAATCCTAGTACTCTCCATATTAAGACACACACACACACCGCACACACACAGTGTGTGTGTGTGCGGTGTGTGTATGATGTATGTGTATAAATATATGTGTGTATGTATGATGCATATGTGTGTGTATAAACATATATATATACATTTGTGTGTGTATGTATAAAAGGTATGATGACACCTGCATTCAATCCAAGCACTCTGGAGGTAGAGGCAGGTGGATCTCTGTGAGTTCCAGGTCAGGCTGGTCTACTGAGTGAGTTACAGGGCAGCCAGGGCTATATAGTGAGACCCTGCCACACATATATACACACAAAAACCAAACGAACAAGAAAAAAATGAAAAAGGTAGGAGAGAGACAGAGGAAGACACCTCACATTGACATCTGGTGTCCACATCTGCACACATGAGTGCAAGCACCTGCACCCCCACACATACCACTCAGCTACTTCATGTAATAACCTAGACATTCCTAATTCACACTCTATGTCAGCAAGATTGGCGGCGGCAGGGCAGGCGTAGTGGTGGACGCCTTCAATCCCAGCACTTGGGAGCCAGGAGGATCTCTTTGAGTTTGCAGCCAGGCTGGTCTACATAGTGAGCTCCAGCGCAGTCAGGGTTACATAGTGAGACCCTGTCTCTCAAACACACAAACAGCACAGCATCAAGAGTTCAAGGCCAAGCTGGGCAATTTGGGGGAGAGACAGAGGGAGCCAACTCCCCTTCAACTTCAGCATTCAAAATCACGTGACTCCATCCCTGACTCTGCCTTGGCATGGAAGTCCATGGGGCACAATGCTGGTCCCACGCAAGAGGCTCCTCCTGCTGGGTTCTCAGCAGCACAGACAAGTGTACACATTATTACCACACCCTAAGACCGTCTTCATTTTCCTTTGGGTCTCCTTCAAAACACGTGGCTTTTCCCTCAGGACGCTTTGGGGTGCCTGGTGTCTGGTGTTTTTTGGGCCCTGCCTTTGTTATTAAATTCTAATTTTATTGCATTTGAGTTGAGGAACAAGGTCTGCGTGGCTATGATCCTGCACCTTTGGAATTTACTGAGACTTCTTTTATGACCCAATTCATGGTTTAATTTTAAAGAATTTTTTCCACATGTTCTCAAAAATGTGCAAGAAAGATGATGAACTCTGGTTTTTGTTAGCATTCTCTCTCTCTTTGTTAGCATTCCCCTCTCTCTCAATACACACACATACATAATGCATATATACATTATAATAGACTATATATAAATGTGCATGCATTTGTTTGTGGCCACATATTCATGTTTATTAAATTATTTAATAAAGCTGGGCGGTGGTGGCGGCGCACGCCTTTAATCCCAGCACTCGGGAGGCAGAGGCAGGCGGATCTCTGTGAGTTCGAGGCCAGCCTGGGCTACAGAGTAAGTTCCAGGACAGGCGCAAAGCTACACAGAGAAACCCTGTCTCGAAAAAACCAAAAAAAAAAAAAATTTAATAAGTTTATTAATTACATTTTTGAAATCTTTGTTATCTAGTTTTCTGGGTTTTGTTTTTAAAAATGTATTTATTGTTTTTATTTTATGTGTATGGGTATTTTGCCTGCACGTATGTTTGTGTGCTGTGTGTGTGCCTGGAGCCTTGGGAAGTCAGAGGTGGGCATTTAGATTCCCAAGAACTGGAGTTACAGATTGTTGTGAGCTGCCATGTGGGTGCTGGAATTGAAGCCAGGTTCTCTGGAAGAGCAGCTAGTGTGCTTAACCATTGTGCAATCTCTCCTGCCCCATTCCTGGGGTGTTCTCTCTCCAACATACCCTTCTTTATTTTGAGACTCTCTAAGCACGTCTCTTAATTCCTCAGTCCTCTGCCTGCTGCTCTCAGTACCTGAGGAGGCCTTGGAGTCCACCACAGAGGCGGTTATCTGTGCCTGGAGTGGAGGCAGGAGACCCAGGGACAGTGCAGGTAGGAGGGACCAGAGGCAGCCAGGACTCCCAGTATATTCCAATGAGTCCCCAAGTCCCGCGAGGATTTGTGGGACCTTTAGAAGGCAGTGGTCTGGGATTTTCAAAGCAAAATGAGTGACGGTAGTGGCACAAGGCCACCAGGGAAGAAGAAGCGGGAGCAGAGAGGCTGGTCTCCCTCCTGCAGCCTGGCTCTCCGCAGTGGCAGCCAGTTCCTTCTTAGGATGGCTCGTGACTATTCCCACATTCCCCTTGTGCCTCCCCAGAGGACATCTACCTTTGCGGCTGTGGTTTTATTTATGGAAAGTCCTCCCTCTTCTCCTCTCTTCCTCCCTCCCACCTTCCTCTCCTTGTCCGTCTTTCTTCCCCACTCTCCTGTCTCCCTCTCCCCTCTCCTCCCTTTGTGCTAGGGATGAACCCCAGCCATGTACCAGGCCATGTCCATGCTGGACTAGCTCTCTATCACTGAGCTACACGTCATCCCCCTTTCATTGATTTTTATTTCATTTTATTTGTGTGTGTGTGGTGTGTATATATATGTAGATGTGCACACCTATCTGTGCATCTGCAGAGGCTACAATCAATGAGCTCCATCCAAGGACCATGGTTACAGAAGCATGCTGTGCACAGTGTTTACATGAGAGCTGGGGATCTGAACTCAGACGTCCATGTATTTTACTGACAGAGCCATCTTCTAGAATCCTTTGATTTTTCCCCCAGTAATTTTTGGGGAAAGGAAAATAAACGTGTGCTGACTTTGGCAGAAATATCCAACCGTCCTTCAGCCCCCAACCCCCTTCTCATGTCTCTCTTTCCTCAGTCACCGGTTGCCCTCCACTGAGGGTGGGTGTGCTTTCTCACTTGTTTGACACGCTCCCGTCGAAGACTTCAGTCACTGGTATTGTCTTGGCATTTTTTAAAATCTAAGGTATAATCCACCTTATAATGCCCTAAAACCGCTCCTTCTAAATACGAAATTCAGCCATGTTCTACTTAATCACAAAGTCTCAGCCATTGCCCAAGTGCGGAACATTTGTATCCACCCCAAGAGAAACCCCATCTACAGATGTTCCCGTTCTGTGCCCCCAGCCAAGGCAGCCACAAACCCCCTTTGTGCATCTGTATATTTGTTTTGCTGATTACCAATGTTTCATCACACAATCTGGGGCCTGGCTTCCCTCACCAAGGACAGTGTCTTCAAGCCTCATTCTCAATGAAGTTCTTATGGAAGTTCCACCTGTTTTATGACTGACTGCTACTCCATTTGTATGAACACAGCATGTGAGTTGTTTGCATTTGGGGCTCATAAATGATGCTGCCTTGGATGTTTGAGCATGGATGTCTGTATGGACATGTTTTCTCAGTACTCTTGTATGTGTATCTAGGCACGCACTGCTGGGCCGTGTGTTAACTATGCATGACTCTTCCAGGACTTGCCAAGCAGTTGTCCAAGCTGCTGCTCCACTTCACATCCCTGGAGTAGTGTATAAGCAACCCAGTCATCTCAAGGCCTGGCCGACATTTGTCATTGTTGCCTACTGATAACAGCCTCACGAGTGGGTGTGAAATGGTGTCTCGTGGTGGTTTTGATCTGCATTTCCCCAAAAACGATTCTGGATAGTCAGGATCTTTTTATGTGCTTACTGGCTATTTGTATGTCTTTTGGGGGGAAATGTATATTCAAGTATTTTCCCCTTAAAAACAACAACAACAAACAACAATAACAGGAAACGGGGCTGGAGAGATGGCCCAGTGGTTAGGACTGACCATTTGCTGCTCTTGCAGAGGACCTGGGTTCAATTCCGAGCACCCATTACAGAGGATCTGACACCCCCTTCTGACCTTCACGGCATGTATGTGGTACACATGCATGTATTGCAGGGAAAACACCCACATATATAAAACATAAAATTAAAAAATAACAAATTAAAATTTATAAAAGGCAATTTTTCTTTGTGTTATTGAATTGTGAAAGTTCTTCACATAATCTGGATAGGAGATGCTTATCAGAGATGCAGTTTAAATTTTCTTTTTAGATTTATTATTTTGTATATATGAGTTTTTGTTTTTGTTTTTGTTTTTGTTTTTGGAGACAGGGTTTCTCTGTGTAGCTTTGCACCTTTCCTGGAACTCACTCTGTAGCCCAGGCTGGCCTTGAACTCACAGAGATCCGCCTGGCTCTGCCTCCCGAGTGCTGGGATTAAAGGTGTGCGCCACTGCCACCTGGCATATATGAGTATTTTGTTGAATGTGTGTATGTGCACCACATATGTGCTGGTGCCAGTGGAGGTCAGAAGAGGGCACCGTGTCCTCTGGAACTGAAGTTACGGATGGTTGTGAGCTGCCTTGTAGGTGCTGCAAACTGAGCCTGGGTTCTCTGGAAGAGCAGCCAGAGCTCTTAAGTGCTGAGCCATCTCTCCTGCCCCATAGAGACACAGTTTATAAATATTTCTGTCATTGGACAGCCTTGTACTTTCTTGATGGTTTATTTGTTACTGGGTTTTTAGCTTGATAAGATCCAAGTCATTTTTTCCCCTCTAACTGCTTCTGAGCTTATCACATTGGAAAGTCCCTGCCTACCCAAGGTCATGAGAACTTATTCCTGTGACTTGTATTATCCTTTACTCCCTGGTGACTGAATGTCAAGGTTGATGACTCTAGAATGCCTTGACCTCTAGGTGAGATAAACTGTGACTTCAAACACGAATTGTAAATCCCAGTCACATGAGGGCCCAGGTCTGTCATCTCCCATGCACTCTCCCATCCCCTGCTCGGTGCTCAGTAAATCTATGATGACTGAACAAACGAACCTGGACAGGATAAACTTCATGCTGACACATGGCTCCTTTAGTGACATGAAGTCTTTTTCCCTACACAGTTCTGGCACGTTCATCTGATGAACAACTCAGTAAAGAGAAATGAAGAGGACCAGCGAGACGGCTCACTGGATAAAGTGGCCTGCCACCAAGCCTGACGACGTGAGTTCAGTCCCTGGAACCCACAGCTGAAGGATAGGACACTCACTGTGTAGCCCAGGCTGGCCTTGTATTTGTAACAATTCTCCTGCCTTAACCTCCTGAGCACTGGGATTTTATAGGCGTGCACCATCATGACACCTGGTCAGAATAGTGACTTTTATATACAATAGCAATACATTTCTTATTAAGTATATTTTCCTATTTCAGGCTGTTTTATATATGTTTGTATCATGTAATTTCTATAATATATATATTATATAATATATAATTCATATGCATATGTTTATATATTCTATATTTCATACAGTATGAGTCTGGGGTTTGTCACTGAAAAAAAATTCCCCTTTTAGCTACAGATACCCAAATTTCATAGTGATGTTAGAGAATAAGTATCAAGTTATGGAAAAGTGTGCTTTTTATTTGTTTTGTATGCTGTGTGTAATGGAAGATGACTTGCGTAATTTCTTCTTTGCTTAAATAGTTGTTATTGCTAAAAAGTTTCATAAAAAGAATGTTTATAATTTGGGAAATTTGGATTGTTTTGTTTTAAAGATGGAGATCTGTTATGTGGCCCAGACTGGCCTCGAAATCATGATCTTCCTGCTTCTGTTTCCAGAGTGCTGGAGTTACAGGTGTACACTGCCTGGTTATAACATTTATTACTTTAGAAAATGTTGATTTAATTTAATTTTATGTTTATGAGTGTTTGGCGGAATTATGTATATGCACCACATGAATGTAGTGCCTGCAGTGGCCAGTAGAGGGCGTCTGATCCCCTGGAACAGGAGTTACAGAAGGCTGTGAACCTGGGTCCTTTCCAAGGGGGGCAAAAGATCTAACCTGCTGGCCCATCTCTCCAGTCCATACTATTTATTGTTCTAAGCATTTCTCATAATCTAAGAGATCAACTACTTGTATTTCAAAATACCTCTCATCAATTATTGCTGGTTTTAATGCTCAGTTGTGAAATTGCCCTGGAGAAATGTGTATAAATGCAACCAGAACCATAAACTTTTAGAACTAGAGGGAGCCTTAGTGGTTTAGTTTAACTCCTTTATTTTACAGATGTAATATAAAGCAGACCCAGGGATATTAGGCATTACCACTAAGGCTGTACAAATGCCTAAACACTCAAAAACAAAGAACAAAGCACCCAACTTTGTGACGGTTAAAATAAATATTTTGCAAAGAGAAACAGGAGTCCATTTTACACTTAAGCACTGTTTGTGAATCTCACACAAAAGAGGACTTTCCTGACAAATGTTTGTTTGCCCTCCTGTGAGGACGGGCGTGATACTTCATCACAGTCAATTATAAGAAGCAGTTGAGGATCTGTGACTTGTGATGACAACCCCGTGTGACTAAAAACCCAGTCCACAAGCATGCCTGTTGTTAATGTGAATCATGTCAGAAGAAGTGGAGCTGGAGCCTCATGGCCAAGGGCAGCTGCTTCCTCTCCTTTGCTCTGGCTGCTGGAAAGCAGTCTGCACCCTGGTTGGCTAAGGGATGCTAATGAGCTGTCAATCTTGCCTGTAAATTGTTTTGACAGCTGCTCCTGGAGAAGAACCCGTAGAGGGTTTTCGGTGCATCCAGCTCTTGCTGGGCCATGTCTGCCATGCCATTTTTCTGCGTGAGACACCCCTGGATAGGGGCTGTCCCTCTCCAGTCCTAGTGAAGCTTTATTGAGTGGATATTTTTAGATCCAGTCTCCACAGTGCTGGACTGTGAAGCTTCAGTCTTCTCGTTGTTGAGAGGCACATTTGGCATGCTGCCTCTTTGGGTTTGCTCAGCACAATCCTTACAGATCTTTGAACAGAGAACTATTTCATGTAAATTAAATGTACTCAGCCTTAAAAATAACCAAAGGACACAATTTAGATAAACAAAATGGCAACACCGTCATGTGACCAACTCATTTATGGTTTGTTTGTTTGTTTGTTTGTTTGTTTGTTTGTTTTTTGTTTTTTTCAACAAGGGCCTAACAGTAGCCCGGGCTGACTCAGAACCGGCTGTGTAGACCAGGCTGGCTTCCAGACTCATAGAGATCCACCTGCCTCTGCTTCCTGAATGCTGGGATGACAGATGTGCACCTTCCCAACACACACACACACACACACACACACACACACACACACACACACACACACTATTTATCCTTGCTTGTCCATTTGATGGGGTTGGGAAGCCTATAAAGCGTGGTTCTGGGAGTGTGGGAGGGTAGTTCCACAGGACCCACCCCAATAGGCTGGGGCTAGGCTTGGATGGAATAAAAGAAGGAGGAGAAGGTCTGGGATGTGGTGTTCTCTTCCTCTCAGCTGGACACCATGAGGTGAACTGCTTTGTTGGATACTCCTTGTCATGATGGATTGAAACCTCTGAAACTGGCAGGGGACAGAATCAGTCTCGACTCCTCTGCGTTGCATTGGTTCTTTTGTTGAGGATAAGGAAAAACACCATTAGAATCATTCCAGGGACTCAAGTCACACCACAATGAGATACTACCTCATCCCAGGTAGTAAGGCCCTGTAAGAAAATACAACACCCGAACAGACAGAAAAATGAGTGGTGCTGAGGATATAGGGAAACTGGACTGTCTGTATAGCATCAGTGGCAACCCCAGAAAGAGTGCAGCAGCCCCTCAAAAACTTAATAGAATTACCACACGATCCAGCAATTTCTCTTCTATATATAGACCCCAAAGAATTCAGAGCAGGGGCTCGAGAGATGGCTCAGTGGTTAAGAGCACTGGCTGACTTTCCAGAGTATCCAGGTTCAGTTCCTAGCACCCACGTGGCAGCTCACAACTACCTATTACTCATTTCAGGCTATCTAATGCCCTCTTCTGGCCTCCAAGGGCACTGCATGCACATGGTGCACTTTTTACACATGCAGTCAAAACACTCATACACATAAAAATTAAAAGCAATCTTAAAGAGAACATATTGTACAAATTGAAAACAGAATGTGGAAGAGTTTTATATACATGTTAGTAACAGGATTATTTTTTTTTTTTTTTTTTTTTTTTTTTTGGTTTTTCGAGACAGGGTTTCTCCGTGTAGCTTTGCGCCTTTCCTGGGACTCACTTGGTAGCCCAGGCTGGCCTCGAACTCACAGAGATCCGCCTGGCTCTGCCTCCCGAGTGCTGGGATTAAAGGCGTGCGCCACTTATTTTTTAACAGTTAAAAAGTTTGTAGCCAGAGAGAAGCGAAAGAACAAGATACAGTATGTACATATAATAGAATATTATCCAGCTTTCAAAATGAAAGAGGGCTAACAAGATGGCTCAGTGAATATAGTCCCCCAAGACTGATGACCTGAGACTGATCCTGGGGCCCACAAGGTAGAAGGAGAAAGTCAACTCTTGCAAGTTGTCCTTTCATCTCCACATATGCCATGGCATGCGTGTACACACACACACACACACACACACACACACACACACACACACCCCATATAAATAAATGTAAAAATTTAAATGCAAGACATTTTGACACATGCTGCTGTGGTGATATTTTTATTGTGCTGAAATGTGATTTTATTTGTATGTTAATAAATAAAGTTTGCCTGGAGATCAGAGGTCATTAGCGAGTCAGGAATAGAAGTCAGGTGGTGGTAGCCCATGCCCTTAATCAGATCACATGGCAGGCAGAGTCTCTGTGTGTTCAAGGACAACCAAGTGTGGTGACCTGAGTCTTTAATCTCAGTACCAACCATAGAGACCAGGAGGTCTGTATAGACAGGAAGTGACACGGAAGTCATGTGGCTGGGCTTAGAGCCAATGAGAGGGCAGAACAGGAAAGCAATAAAACACAAGACACACAGGAAGAAGGTCCCTCTCTCTCTCTCTTTCTCTCTCTCTCAGGTGAAGCGACGGCAGCAAGGTTGTCAGTTAAGGTAAGGTAGTCGTGGCTCTTGCTCTGATCTCTTTGGCTTTAACTCTGTATTTGGCTCTGTGTTTCCTATTTAATAAGACCGTTTAGAATTTCGTCTACATGCTGCAACATGGATGAAGCTTGGAGATATACAGTAGCAGATATTAAATAATCTCCAAAAGATAGATGCTTGGAGATACCTAGAACACTCGGACTCACAGAGGCAGAAAGCAGAATTGTAGTTGCCATGGACTGGCAGAGGGAACAGGGAACTGTCCCTTCATGAGTGCTGGGCAGCAGTTTTATAAGATAGAAACACTTCTGGAGTTGGATGGCTATAAGTGTTAAACATCAAGTGTCCTGAATGTCACTGGATTGCCCACTTAAAAATGCCTTAGATAGTAAATTTTTTTTTTAATTTAGTTTTTTGAGACAAGGTTTCTGTGTGTAGCTTTGTGCCTTACATTAAATGTATTTTACCACATTTTTGGATTTTACTTTTTTGTTGTTGTCCAAGACAAGATTTTTATACATAACAGCCCTGGATGTCCTGGAACTCACTCTGTCGATCAAGCTGGCCCCGAACTTACAGAGATCCACCTGCCTCTGCCTCTCAAATGCTGGGATTAAAGGCATGTGCCACCACTGCCTGGTGGATTTTACTATTTTTAAAATTGTAATATCTTCATTCTTTCAGATCCTTTCATACACACGTACAATGTATTTTGATCATATTTACCCCCTACTCCTTCCCCCAACTCCTCCCAGGTATACCCCATGCCTCCTTCAAACTTCGTGTCCCTTAAAAGAACCCACAAACTTCAATTTATGCCACCCATATACTCATGTGTGAGGCCATCCACTGGAGGGTGGTTGACCTACTAGGGGTCATACCTCTAAAGAAAACTGACTCTCCTTCTCCCAGAAGCCATCAACTGTCAATAACTCCTTAGCTATGGTGGGAGCTCTTGCGCCTCTTGCCTCTCCATGCTGGAATGCTGATTGGCTTGATTTTGTACAGGCAGCTGCTCTGAGTTCATGAGCACAGCAAGTCCTGTCAAGGCTGGAAGACATTGTTTCACTCCAGTCCTTCTCGATCTCTAGCTCTAAACAATATTATCCTCTTCCACAATGGTCCCTGAGCCTTGAGGGGAGAGGGTGTAATCTAGATGTCCCATTTGTGGTTGTGTACTCCAATGACACCTTTCTCTGTACTTTAGTTAACTGCTGTCCACTGCACAAAGAATCTTCTCTAATGAGGTCTGAGAGCTGTACTAATCTATGGGTATAAAGACATGAATTTAGAGGGCAGTTTGATAATATGTTCATTCAGCAAAATAGTTGAAGTAGTGTCACCCCTAAGTCCTAATACCTCCCTAGCCATGGGTTCTTGGCCAGATTTACAGTAGCAGACATGTGTTCCCATCTATGGATTAGGCCTAAAGCCAACTAAAGAGTGATTGGTTACCCCCATAAGATTTAGACCACCATTGCACCCATGGACAGTCATTATTGTAGCACAGAGAATTCTCAGCTAGGTAAAAATGTTGATTCCTCTCCCACTTGGAGGCTGTATAGCACGCTCTAACACTGTGAAATCTATCTAGAATCAAGGAAGCTTCTTGGTCAGTATCATCTAGATTCCTCCGTGTCCTGTGACGAAAGTATGTGATGTCTTTAGCAATAGAGTTTTACCATTAAGTGCCTGTAGGCAAACAAGAGTAAGAGCAATAGCCTGCATTGTTTGGGAGGTCTCCAGGACACCTAACAATTTCAGGAGAGGTGTCCCACACCTGGTTCAGGGCTTTTGACTTAGCAATTGTGGCTTCTGAGAAGAGTATCATCCTTTGTGTAGGGTAATTCAATTAAACTCACTTCTATCTTTCTATCTATCTATCTATCTATCTATCTATCTATCTATCTATCTACCTTTTAAAAAATCTTTGGTTTCTCTATGCCTTTGTCCAAACACCCTTAGTATTGGTTATCTGTATCCTAAACCCCTCCTCTTCTGTACTCTTCCATCCTCTCCTCACTTAAACCTCTCTCCCCATTTCCCCCTTTCTCCTTTATATACCTAAAAAAAAAAAAAGAAAATAGTCTCACTATGTTGCCCAGGCTGGCCTTGAACTCTGGGTTCAAATAATCCTCTCAGCCTCTTTAGTAGCTGAGATTACAGTCAAGCACCACCATGCCAGGTTCAGATCGCTTTTTTTTTTCCTTGCTGGAGATGAAACCAACGCTTCATGCATGCTAATCAATACTATACCACTGAACCACACCCTTAGCTCCTGTGACGATTTTCACAAAAGCTCATTGTCCTCTTACATACAAGATTAGCTTATTCTAGAATATTTAATGCATAAATGTTTGTACAGTGTATACGTTAACATGCTTGTGATAGTAACATTTCATGAAGGGTGACAAAAAAAAATCAACTTCCTGAAGGGTTTAACTGAGCATATGATTTGGGGATGAGTCTATCATGACAGCGAGGCACAGCAGCAAGCAGCAGGCACAGGAAGCTGTAAGCTCACATTCTCAAGCCCAAGCAGGAAGCAGAGAGAGTTGAACTAGACACGGCGCACGGCTTTTTAACCTCAAAGCCTTTTCTCACTGACATACTTCCTCCAGCAAGAATGCACCCTCTAAACCTCCCCAGACAGTGCTACTAATTGGGGACAAAGTTTTCAAGTGCCTGAGACCATGGAGAACATTTCTTATTCAAACTGCCGCAGGAATGGATTAAGGGAAAAAAATCTGAAAGAGCTCTTGGAAAGGGAAAAATAATAGAAAACGGACAATACTCTCTTTTTCTATGAGCCTGGGTTCCATATTCTAGTCAAGAAGAAACATATCTCCAGGTGAGGCTGGAAGATCAAACGTGGAGTTATCTAGTACAGCTCTGTGAACAGTTTTGGTATTTGCAGCCAGATATTCCTTTGATATGGAAGATATTTCCCTGTACCAAGTAGAATGTTTAGCAGCCTGCCTGGCCAGGACCGACTAAAGGCCAGGCCTGCTCTCTAGTCAGTGATGATACTGCTGCTGCTGCCCTTGCAAAATGGCCCCTGGAGGTAAAATGTCTTCTCCAGCTTCACAATTAGAGTTAGTCACAAGTGGCGTACAGAGGCCAGTGTCAGTGCTTACAAACCCAGCTCTGGTATTTCAGCCCTGACAGGTACTGCCCTGCCTATGACGCCTGTATGGTTGCTTCATATTGTTGAAACAACCTTTTCAACAAAGGAATGCAATGCGCTCTTATAATGCATGCAAAAGAATTCATATTTCTGTTGGTAGTTCAAGAATCTTATGAAGAAATCAAAGTTTCAATCCCTTGGGCAGGATACAGAAGGGAAGGAACAAGAATTGAAGGCATACTCTTCCCAATGTGGAGGACAGAATCTAGGGTCTGCCTCCAGCTAAACCAGTACTTTACTACTGAACTGCATCCCAGCCTGGGCTGTGGCTAATATTTCTATTTTAGAGATCATATTTAAATGACAAAACAGAGCATTATATTTATTATTCAACAGTATCTATGAGGAAAACGCCTGTCTGTCACTGAAACACAACGGAGATGATATAGGATTGTTTCTCTCTCATGGGGCTTAAGATGCCTTTGGGGTATAAGACACACACATTCATGCAGTAGGCAGTACAATGTAGTTGCAGATGCAGGTTGTAATGAGACCCATAGAAAGAGGTAACAACACATGTGGGCTCTGCTTCAGGGTTGGAGAACTCCTTCCAACATTCGTGTACTCTGTGACCTCAGAATGTGACCTTTCAGTAGCATCTTTGAAGATGCAGTTTGTTGAGACCATCCTGGTCTAGGGTGAGTCTCAAATACAGTGACTGGTGTTCTTTCCAAGAGGCCTTGTGAAGGCAGAGGCTGCTGGAGTGAAAATGGTCTACAAGCGGGGGTGGGGGGCGGGTACAGAGACAAACCCAGAGTCTGCAGAGAGTCAGTCGTGCAACAAGTTACCCCTCTGAGCCCTCAGAATCAACCAATCCTGCCCTGCAGACTGCTGAGAATACCTGAGTGTTGTCTTAACCCTTCGGCCTTGTGACATCGTGTTTTCTACAAAAGCCACATAACTAAGGAAGCTTTCATCCAGAAGCTGGCTGCTAAAGAAAGACAAACTATGGATACAGAGTAGAAAGGGTAGCTGGGTGATGGTGGCGCACAACTTTAATCCCAGCACTCAGGAAGGAGGCAGAGGCAGGTGGATCTCTGTGAGTTCAAGGCCAGCCTGGTCTACAGAGTCAGTTCCAGGACAGGCTCCAAAGCTACAAAGAGAAATCCTGTCTCAAAAAAACAAAAACAAAAAAAAGAAAGAAAGAAAGAAGGAAGGAAGGAAGGAGGAAGGAAGGAAGGAAGGAAGGAAGGAAGGAAGGAAGGAAGGAAGGAAGAGAAGGTGATGGGAGACTCTTAGGCAAATAGCAAGAAAGCAACCCTGCATTTCCAGAGCACAGGGCTCTAGAGACAGCATCTTTGCAGAGGTCGTGCCCCTGTGTAGAGATGGTTTATGCTGAGGATGTGTGAGAAATGACCAGTAGTCTATAGAAGATGGTTCATCCTGTCTGCAGTTACCCCCCAAAAGGCAGAGAGTGCGGCTTCTAACCCAAGGAAGAAAACTCACCTCCCAGTGTGGCCTGTGGATTTCTGCACCTGATTTATCTTCTGTTCCCTCCTACACTGCTGCCACTTCCTGCTGAAAAACATTTCACTTTGTCTTTGTTGTCGCTGGATATGTTTTATTCATGCCATCGTGGTGGTTTGTTAGTGAATTAATTCTGCCTTCGAGGACGGCGGAGATGGAACCTTCCCTTTGTGTTCCTGGGAACAAACCACGTAGGCTTTTGAGCTCAGCACACTGGAGCTTCTGAGAAAGGAGCGAGCGAATACGGCTTCTTAGGGGCAGCTGTGTGGGAAAGGCTGGACCTCTTAACTCATTCATTAGCATGTTTGGCTCAAAGAATGCACAGGAAAGTGAAGAATCTGTCATCTGTGTCTCATTTGGGATGGAATAAAGTTATCTTTGCTGGAATTGTTATTTTATCATTTTGAAGTTGCTCTTTTTTCTCTTTTTAAAATGCTATTTTAAAAATGTATTTATTTGGGCTGGAGAGATGGCTCAGAGGTTAAGAGCACCGACTGTTCTTCCAGAGGTCCTGAATTCAATTCCCAGCAACCACATGGTGACTCACAGTCATCTGTAATGAGATCTGGCACCCTCTTCTGTATACATAATAAATAAATAAATCTTTAAAAAATGTATTTATTTTATTATTTTATGTGTTTGGGTATTTTTCCTGCATGTATGTCTGTGTACCACATGAATGCCTGGTGCCTGAAAAGGCCAGAAGAGGGCATCAGATCCCCCCCGGACTGAGTTATTGTGAGGGACCATGTGGGTGCTTATTGTGAGGGACCATGTGGGTGCTGGGAATTGAACCTTGCTCTCTGAAAGAAAAGCCATTGCTCTAAACTGCTGAGCCATCTCTCTAGCCCTCCTTCCTTTCTTTTCTAAAAAGTGCTGTTTATTTTTGGGGGAGGGGGGCTGCCTGTGGGGTTAGGTGTGGTGGCACATGCTTATAATTCCAGGAGGCAGAGGTCATCTCCAGACACTTAGTAAGGTTGAGGCCAGCCTGGGAAATAGAGACTATCTCAAACAAAACAAAACAAAACACCTGTGGCAGGCAGGAGCCATGGCTCGGTGGATAAAGTACTCGCCATGTAAGAGGGAAGATGAGAGTTTGGATCCCCAGCACTCATGTTAAGTGGTGGGTGAGTGTGGCAGCTCACCAAAAATCCAGTTCTCTGGAGGCTGAGACAGGGGATCCCAAGGCTACCTGCTAACTAACTATATACTAACTGAATCCATGAGCTTCCAACTCAGTGAGAGACTCTGCCTTAGTAAATAAAGTGAGAGCAATCAAGAAAAATGCCTGGTGTCAGCCTCGGGCCTCCACATGCACATATGTGCTCTCACACGTGCAAACACACATACACACATATACATGTAAAAGGACACCCTCCCCCTCCAAAAAAAAAAAAAAACAAAAAAACAAAAACAGTGTGGGGAGCAGCCCTCAATGGCACGGCCAGAGCAAGGTTTGCAGTTCTAAGCTCTGACTGCACTGTAAGCTGCTTTTCTTTCTAAATCCAGTCCTCTAGGCTTGATTCCACATTCTTGCAGAGCTGACGCAGGGTTTTGGTCCCCAGCACCCTGGAGCACCTTGATGACCGGAAGCAGTGTGAGCAGTTGACACATCTTAGACTTTGGCACCACACAGACCCTTGCCTCTGTCTCTGGCTTACCACCGGATGTCTGTCAACAATGAATCTCAGCTTCGGCCTCTTCTGTCAACTGCAGCGGTAATTGCTGTGGCCAGTCGGAAGACAAGAAGGGGGAGGTGCTCAGTACAGGTGACTTCCAGCTCCTGCTTTCAGTTCAACTTCACCGCAGGCAGCAGCAGCTGCACTGTGAGGCTGCAGCAGTTTTCTTATGAGACAGTGTAGCTCCAAGGGTTTGTCAGATGACGAGATGTATATTTTGTCCCCAGGACGTCTAATGTCTAGTTTTGAACTTCATTTTTTTCTTTCTGAGACAGGGTGTCTCTGTGTAGCCCTGGCTGTCCTGGAACTCACGCTGTAGACCAGGCTGGCCTCGAACTCAGAGATCCGCCTGCCTCTGCCTCCCGAGAGCTGGGAATAAAGGTGTGCGCCACCACCACCTGGCTAACTTCATTCATGTTTATCTAAGAACAATCAAGAAAATAAGCTTCACATCTTTTGGATGCTTGTGTGATTAAGACGTCACTCCTTGCTTAGGTAAATGATGTGAAGAAGGATGGGCGATCAGAAGGGCAAAGTGACCAAACAGGGAGATACTACTTCCTGTTGGAAAATAATTGGTCTTCATACGAAAAGAGATTTTGTTTTGTTTCCATTTTGTTGTTTTTAAGGTGAACAGTGCATTATCTGAACAAACAAGGTTATAAGGCAGTTTCCTCGAATCTTGAGGCCACACGTTTGATCTTTCCCAAGCTGTTTTCGCCTGACAGTTCAGGGAAAATATTTAGGATGGTCATAGTCTTTGTATGCAGATACTGTTTTATACTCTGCTATACTAGGAATTAAACCTAAGACCTTGCACTTGCTAGGCAGGGCCACACGATTGCCTAGTCTGTCCTTGTACTTTCTCAGGAGCCTAAGAAGTACTTGAACTCATGATCTTCCTGCTTCAGCCACCCAAATAGATATGATTGCAGGCTTATGTCATCAGGCCTAGCTCTCTTTATGCACACACATACCTGCTCTTCCCTTTACTCTTAAGTCATGATTCTCTTGAATGTAATGACAGCTGGTAACTGTGGTTGGATTGGCCAGCATGACAACAATTACACTAGAATTTATGCTTGAGAGCACATGTATTTATCATAGTTGCCCACAGTGACTACTGGTCTTGTCTCAAGTGTGTGTGTCTATGCACATGTATGTGAACCAAGGACGAGGTGGTTGCTTCCTGTGGAGCTGAACTGTCCAAGTTAAAAACTTGGTCTCACTTCTCAGATTTATTTATTTATGTATTTTATGTGTATGGGTACTTTGTCTTCATGTACATCTGCACATGAGAAGACAGCATCAGACAGTTGTGAGTTGCCATGTAGGTGCTGGGAATTGAACTCAGGACATTTGGAAGAGCAGTGAGTGCTCTTAACCACTGAGCCATCTCTTCAACCACCTTGGTCTCATTTCATAACTGGACAATTTCTTTATCCATGTTAGTCTTAGTTCCCACAGCTGTGCATGAGCTCACCACACATGGCTATGACGAGCGGGAGATAATCCATGAACAATAACAGAACCTAGCAGAGAACACTGTTGTCGTCATTCATGGAGTCTTAAGTCCACTCACATTGTCACTGACATTGTAGTTCAAATTCTTTGATCTCAGCGATAAACGTTTTAATCTTTTGGGGGACAATTCTGTAGATAATGCTGTGGTTCTAATTACAACCACATGCTTTTTTTTTTAAATGTACATTGTCTGGGCTAATACATATCTGCTTTAATCCATTCATGTTGAGAGCCAGGGAGACATCATTTTGCCCCTATAAAAATGATCTATTTTGTGTTTAGACATTGCTCTGGGTTTTGAGATGTTGCATTGAGTGAAGAGTGTGCCATGAACAGCATTGCCATGTTAATGCATAATGTGCAGAACTGCCCAGAGCTGGGCCAGGTGACTGGTTGCAGCATGGAGTTTCATTCATGTTGCAGATTTTGATAATGAGTGCATTTTATACTTCTGTCGTCTAATAAACAGACCATGAGTTGTGATGAAAGTGTCTCAATTCCTTCCCTCATTCATTAGCAACACATTTCACCATTTCAAAGAGGAAAACAATAGTACTGAGTATATCACACAGGAAATCATCACCAATGTAATTATGTTGTATTCTTGATAGCCTTTGTCATTTTGGATTAAACAGATAAAATATAAAGCATATTATTCAGTGTGAAAAGTATCACAGGTTTAAGAATTGAAACATGTCCAAACAAAATATGCAGATCAAAAGTGCATGATGGCTGGTTAGAGGCGGGATTTAGAAATACCTAAGATACACTCAGTGTGGTAGGTTAAATAATCATTCCTTAATCCCTGGAATTTTCAAGCATCACCTTGTGCAGAACTTCTGTGCATATGACTAAGTAATGAAGAGATTAATTGTGGGTTATCTGGGGATCCTCAGTGTAAGTGTATGTAGTTCTTTTAAGAAAGAATAGAGGGAAATTTGACTACCTACAAAGGAGAAAGTGGTGTGAAGCTAGAGCAGAGAGTGTGAAGATGCTGGCCTTGAAGAGCTGGTGGCATGGTCACAAGCCAGGGAATGTTGGGAGTCACCAGAAGCTGGAAGAAGGAAACAGTCTCCTCTAGAAGCCTCAGAGGAAGTGTGGTCCTGCTGACACTTTAGCTTTGGCCTACTGATACTGATTTTGGATTCCAGCTTCTACATTTATAAGAGATTAAATTTCTGTTGTTTTAAGATCTCAGATCTGAAACAGTAGCCTCAGGGGAAAAAAATACATTGTCATTTTAGACTAAAGACAGGAAGGACAGCCACTCACTTCTTTGTCAGTCTTCTTTTGGAATGATACTCCTTGGTTTAACCATGTCACTTTTGACTTATAGTCCCTATTTTCCTTTTCATTTTATCAGATGTCAGTGGCATATAAGTTTTCTCTCTTGCTTTTCTTTTTTTATGTGTATGGGTGTGTATGTCTGTGGGCCACATGTCTGCCTTGTTCCTGAAGAGACTACAAAAAGGCATTGGATCCCCTGGGACTGGAGTTACAGACAGCAGCTGTGAGCTGCCATGTGGGTGCTGAGAATCAAACCTGGGTCTTTTTTTTTTTTTTCAGATTTATTTTTTACGTATGCCTGTGCACCAGAAAAGGGCAGCAGATCTCATTGCGGATGGTTGTGAGCCAACTTGTGGTTGCTAGGAATTGAACTCAGGACCTCTGGAAAAGCATCCAGTGCTTTTTTTTTTTTTTTTTTTGGTTTTTCGAGACAGGATTTCTCTGTGTAGCTTTGTGCCTTTCCTGGAACTCACTTTGTAGACCAGGCTGGCCTCGAACTCACAGAGATTTGCCTGCCTCTGCCTCCCGAGTGCTGGGATTAAAGGCATGTGCCACCACCGCCCGGCACATCCAGTGCTCTTAACCTCTGAGCCATCTCTCCAGTCTAGGTTTTTCTTTTAAAATGATGACTTGTGTGGCAGGTTGGTGGTAGATGAGATGGCGATCTCCCTTTTGCTCCCACAGACATCTCAGATGATTTTGATGCATGTATTAAGTTGTAAGGCATTCATCAAGTAAAGAGTGCAAAAGTCCAATGGTGGCCTGTATCATAATTATATATATTCTAGTAACATGCTTACCTGTATTGTTGAGATCTATGAACTTTTCCTTCAATAATGAGAGAAATAAGCAAACACTTGATGTTTTATTTCCTTTTTCCATGGGCTCTATGGTGACCCAGTAATTTTTAAGACTTTGACATTGGACATTCTCTTCACCTGTCAACAACACTGATGAAACGTTCAGCGATATCACCCATCCTTTACAGTAAGAGCATCTGAAGATCTGTGTTGATTGACATAGTTTCTAAACTCCAAGTACATTTCATGAACTTGTCTGTGTTGTGGGATATTTACACACTGTGTGAAGATATATTCGCTGTGTCTGGTGGGAAAAAAAAAAGCTGAATGGCCAAATAGCTAGGCAGGAAGAGGTCAGGCAGGACTTCCAGAGACAGAGAGGACTCTGAGAAAAAGAAAGGCAGTGTTGCCAGCCAGACATGGAGAGGAAACAGGAGGTGCAAGATGAAAGAGATGTAACACCACATGGCAAGATGTAGATTAATATAAATGAGTTAATTTAAGTTATAAGAGTGAGTTGAGCTAAGCCTAAACTAAAAGCCGAGCTTTCATAATTAGTAAGAAGTCTCTGTGTCATTATTTGGGAGCTGGCAGTACAGAGAACGACCTGCTACATGTCTGGTCTTTCCAAAGTTTTAGAGACACATTTGAACATAATATATTATCTATTCTTCAGACTAGATCCTTTCACAGAGAACTAATATGGTCCACTACATTTAGATCCCTCCTTTCTTCTCAGAACATAGCTTTACTTCGAAGTATTCATGGCTTTAGGTACGGTCTAGATGTGACAACTGTAACTTTCATCTCTGGCCGCATCTCCACAACTTCAGATTGATAGGCAGCTGTGTTCCTGTCAGACATCTTTTCTGATGTCCAGAAGTGGTCTCTAGTTCGACCCAGTCCATCTCCATCACACACTACTACAGTCCAGACATCTATTTGCTGACTTGTCTGTAATCATTGACTTAGTTCCCAAGGGCAAGGTGAAGGCCATGTTAGGTTCCAAAGCTCCCTGGCACCGACCTAGGCCCGTGGCTGGCAAATGCTCCCTGGTAAGGAATGGGCACAGCCACCCAGTTGCACCTGCTTTGCTGGAGTTTCACTTTAGTGCACGTGGTTGCCCTGGTCCTTTGCACACAACCTAAGTGGTCTATTTGCCTGACGGAGGTATAATGGCCTTCACAGTGGACTCTTTCTTCTGCTCTTGTTTTGCTTGAGGCACGGTCTCACGGTGTGGTCCCGGCTGTCCTGGAATTCACTATGCACATCAGCCTGGCCTCTAAACCCCAGAGGTCTGCCTGCTTCTGCCTCATGAGTTTTGGGATTAAAGCGTGCGCCACCATGCCCAGCAGCCCCGACCATTCGAAGGGCGGTGGGTTCTCTGAGGAGCTACGAATCCCTCAGCCCTAACTCTTCAGGGGTCAGGCCGGCCCAGCAATGGCGACGCGGGCTTCTCTCCGAGGTGAAGCAGTGATTGACAGCGAGGCCAACACAGTCCGTCAGGGTCACGCCGCGCAGTCGTGTCGGGGGGCCCAAGGGGTGGCGGGCCACGAGCTGTGCAACGGGCCGGTGTCGGGCGCCCTGCCGACGTCACTTCCGGCCGGAGCCAAGATGGCAGCGGCGCGGCCGCGGACGCCGGAGCGACGGCGGCGGCGGCGGCGTCTCTGGGCTCGCTGAGGGGCTGGCACGTCGCTCTCCGGTGAGGAGCGGCGCAGCCTGGGCGGGCGGGCCGAGCTCGGGGCGGAGGGACACCGCCGCTCGGTGTCGGTGAGGAGCGTGGCCACCGCGGCGGGGGCGGCCGGGCCGGGCGCTGAGGGGACCGCGGGGCGGGTTGACGCGCCCCCTCCGGGCTCCCTCCGAACCGCTGGGGACCGGTGGCGAAAGCTGACCGAGGCGGGCGGGCGGCGGCGCGAGGCTCCCGCCCTGCGGCGCTCCAGTCCCTGCGGCCAAGTTGGGGGTCCGCTTTGTGGCGGGCGCGGCGGACTCGGGGTGCGTGGCTGCGGGCTTGGCCGGGTCCGCACGTGGGCCCCGGGCGGTCCCCATCGGCGGGGCTGCGCTCCTCTCGGCTCTTTTGTGTCCCGGCTGAGTGTCTGAGCGCAGTCTGCATCCCCGACTTGGTTCGGGGTCGCGAGTCTTTTGTGTTTCCCCGGGCAGTTTCTGTGTGCTGTAAACCTGGCCATGGTCTCCCTGAATGTTCCCGTCGACCCCCTGGTGCGTATGTGCGTGTGTCACAGGTGTGCACTAACATACATAGGACTGGTTTGGGTTAGTCAAAAGATCGGTCTACCCTGTCTCTGAGGATGACAAGTGAGACCCGAAATTCACCTAACAGGTCAGTGATCTTCCTCGATCCACGCGTGAAGCACCAGCCCACGGCCTGGTACCTTTGGATCGGGCCTCGAGCAGGGGGAACAATCCCACAGATAACCGGGAAGCCCCGTTGTCCCTTACTACGCAGCTGGAATTTGCACCTGGAGAAATGCGGTTCTCCCCCCACCTCCCCCAATGTTTCATATATTGAGGATTTGGGTGTATTTGACCTGTGGACTTCCTTTTGCTGAATCGCAGGGCCTTGCCCTTAGGACCCTTTAATCAAACGCTGGAATGTTTGTCTCTAAAACAAAATGTCCCCAGGACATGACTGAAATGTATCTCAAAGTTTTTGTTTACTTCGGGATTATTGTTTAAAGTAACATTTTACAGCAAAGGGAACCTACCAGTGGTTCTCACCTACAATAGCGCAGACTACAGTTTCATCAGCCCTGCCTATGATGGTATTAAAAAAGGGGTTTAGGAAGTTTGCATCCAGATATTAAGGAGGAACTGAGTCATTATTATGTTGTTTTCTTTTCTGTAGCATTCTGTTTTTGAGATCGAATGTAGCTGCCACTTTCCAGGCTTTCTTACAAACACTTGGTAAAAAAATCTTTTCCATGTGAAATTTCAACTTAGCTTTGAAGACCTTTATAGATCATTTTATAAGCCCCTTTTATTTCAAGCCATGGGAATAGAGCTGTAAACCCATTGTTGGAAGCAACACCCAGTTAGTTGCATTTGGTGTTATTTCAGGGCCTTTTTTTTTTTTTTTTTTTTTTTTCATTAAAGCCGTTGATGCATTTAGGAAAGTTGGTAGACCCAGGGATATAACGATAATCCTCAATGAATGTTTGCTGTTTGTTGATGGAAGAGTTGGCTTCATTTAGGTTTGATTTTTATTTTCTACACAGTGCTCAAGATAATAAGGTACAACTTTGTAATAATGTATTAGCTCTGTAAGCACAAAACAGCAAAATAGTCTCACTGTAAGACAGTGGGGAAACAGAGAAAAACACAAAGAAGGAATAGAAACCAGCCATAACCTTCCGCCTCCACAGATAGCCATTGTTAACATTGTAGCAGATTGTCACCAGTCCCTCATGGTGTGCCTGCTTGTGTTTCTTTATGCATACATATTTATTCATAGAAGCATTCACTTCTGTGTTGTATTTTATACAGAATTGATATGTTGTGTGTATTGATGTAGCTTGTCTTCCATTATGCTGTTGTAAGTGCATATCTATGGCGTTAACTGTTCTTCAATTGGATGTTTAATGGCTGTCTGATATGTGGATGGGCTGTCATTTATCAACCAATTCCACATTGATCTGTAAGGCTTCTAAAGCCTGACATTTTCTTTTCATTAAAATTTGTCTTTTCTCTATGATGAACTTTAAAATTCTGTAGTTACCTAAGATGTAAAAACTGGAAAATCTGCTTTTTAGCACCTGTCTACGCATTTTTTGTTTTCGCTACCTTTCTAAGAAGTAACAGTCCATTTCAACTGTTTTCTCTGTGGCATCTGTGTAGCTCACATGCATACGCTTTCTTTTGATGATTATTTTACATTTGCTCTTTATTTATTCATGGGACTATTTCTTCAGAATGCTGATATCTTTTCAAGTTTAGATCTGACTTAGAAACCTGCAGGGTTTGTTAAATCATAGTTTTCGGGTGGAAAGCACCTTGGATTATTTTCTATTTTCATGTCTTCTGCTTAGCTCCCTGTTAGTTTTAATACACATACAAGGGGGAAAAAACCCAATAGCAAATCTGCAGCCTTCACCAGATAACTCCATAGTGGAAAGTGAAAGCGTATGTGGACGTTGAAGAGGGTATGTCAAACTTACATGCAGAGAGCATCTACAGGGAATTCTGGATGCAGGAGTAAAGTACCTGCTGAGCATGACTTCTGCTCCCGCACACTTGTGTTTAGTGCTTCATAACTGGTGTGCTGTCCACCAGCAATTACAGCGCCTGGTGTCATATCTGGTGCTTGCCTTTTGAAGTTAGAAATTTTTAGTTAGACCCATAAAAAATGGTTTTCACAGAGCAGGCCAGGGAAAGCTACAGAGTCTGTTAGTAGGACTGGTATATTTAGTTCCAGCAAAACATTGTTTTTCAGCTACTGTACTGTTGACATTTGTACTGAATTAGTCTTTGTTGGGGGCATCTCTCTTGTCCATGGTGGAATGCTTAGCAGCTTCCCCACCCCACAAAGTGGCAGTGGTTCCTTGCTCAGTTACAAGCCATGAAGTCACCAGACATTACCAGGTGTTTATTGGGAAACAAAATTGCATGATTCTCAACTACCTCATTAAATGAAAGTTTCTTTGCTGGGTGATTGAATCACAGAAGCAGTTATGGCTTCTCAAAGAACTCTAAGAATAGATGTTATGGTTTATACCTTGAAGAAGGGAATGGGCTTCCTATCCACATTCCTTTCAGCATTTGCTTTTGTGAATACAGAATAACTCACTTTCTGCAGTTGAACATTGGCATCGTTTTGTGGCAAGAGATGTGTGTGTGTGTGTGTGAGATAGCCTGGAGATTATGAAGTTTTCATGACATGGGATCAGCATTCCCAGTATGCAGATTAAATTATTATGAAATTTAAATAAATTTGCATAGAGTTGATGGATGTTGAATAATTTAAGCATTTGGTCTGTCATGCTGAATAGCACAGAAATAACTCTTCTAGAAAAATGAGACTTGAAGCAACTCCTTGAAGATTGAAGATTGATGATGAAAGCCAAACTACTTTTTTCTAAAAATCTCCTTTTTTTTTCCTCCTTAAAAACAACAAACAAACAAAAAAACCCAACCAGTTTGGAGTTATGCTCAGAAACTTGTCCTAAGGAAAGATCTTACTTTTGCAATGCTTACCTGACTTCAGTGCATTACATTTTAATGGTAGGTAATTGATCATGGGAAAAGTGTCATTAATGGCACCTTCCGCTGAGAGAGAAATATGTCTCCCAAGTCTTATTCTTAATCATTCTAAGTAAAGATTGTATTGCTTATGGTTCTTTTTTATTTAGTTAGTTTTGGTTGTGAAATTATATTTAGTCAGAATGCACCATTAAATAAAACATGAAAAAAAATCTACCATTGGAGCCATATTTGGTAATGAGTGTTTTTTTCTGAATTATAGGAATATCTGAATAATTCCAGTGCAGTGGATGCATGTATCATTTAAATATTTTTTCTTAAAGGGAATGCTTTTCCTTCTCTACTCCACCCCCTTGAAGCATGAGTTAGAGTCATAGTATATAGTAAACCCAGTCACTACAATGATAAATGCTTTTTTTGTTGTTGTTAATTATACTATACAAGTAGTAGTTATTCTTGGAATCTTGGTTCATGTCATACCTATACTGTGTTCTCATTTCTAGCCCATTGGAATGTGCAATAAAAAAGTTTGAGTGAATCTATATATTCCAGGTATTTTGGTGAGAATTATTTTGTAGCCCTTTCAATAAATCACATGTTAGGCTTTGCTTTAAAAGAACTGAATTACTTCTTGGCACAGCTTGTCTGAAATATGTAAAGCTAAGTGGAAATGTTAGCTTGATTATTGTGGGCAGCCCATCTGGAAATTGGTAAAACCTACATATTTTATATGTACTTACATGTAGGTTTTCTAAGACTTCATTAAAGTCTCATGAGAAGTTAATTTAAATGATGGTTTCAAAATTTGAACAGAATTGTGAGATTCCCCAAACCTGTATATACTTGAGCATGAATCCGGTATATTTCCTAAGACTGTATTCGGACAATGTATATTAAGCATATTTTGGAGACTATAAAAATGACATTCAGATTCATTCTCTGAGGTTTAAAGACTTTGCCATAATTCAGCAAGTCTTGGCTTTAAGATACACTTGCAAATAGAACCTCTGAAAAGGAAGGCTCTTGGAGGTAAATTTAGATGCTCAGTTGTAAAGCCTTTTTCCCCACGATAGAAGACATGGAGATAGTGTATGCATAGAGCCCTACCTCAGTGCACAGAATGACAGGATCACAGGACCCCACAGCTGTGTATATGGTGGTGGTATATGTGAGGGGATATAGGTAGCATCTCTTCCTTCCCCTTAATGTTTGCAGAGTGGGGACAAATAATACTTTTTCCTTTCACTGGGGTATTTTGAGCTGAATAGGTAAAGAATATGCAAGTAGGGCCAGCAAGATGGCTTAGCATGTTAAGGCTCTCCAGGACCCAGTAGTAGAAAGGAGGGTACCCAGGGGTTATCCTTTGACCTGTGATGCCTTCACACACACACACAAAACACACACAATGTGATTTAAGAAAGTTTTAAAAGATGCAAGCAGTTTAATGTTTTTGAAAAACTAACATTTTTCTTAGCTATTTCCAGTGCAGTAGGTCTTGAGAGATAATGGGAGGTTGTTGAGAGAATTGTCCTTAGGTTTTTTGACCCCTCCCTCCCCCGAGACATAGCACAGGAGGTGACTACTCCACAGAGTCAAACCCTGCATCTTCTCCCTATGGACATATTTTCCCTCTGGACAGTCCCCTTTCTTGGGGCACCCCAGTGAGACTAAAAATATCTGCATCTCCGTCTCTGTCCTCCATGCCAGTCTGCATGGAGACCAGTTTTCCCCTTTGACTGATGTAGCTTTCTTTGGGAAGGTCTGCCCTCTTCCGAGCATCAGAGGCCAACATGGAGTTCACCACTTTCCACTTCCTTCCCATCTCTGTTCCTGACTGCTCTGTTTTTAAATGTCTTCCATAGCCCTCCCTGTTAGTCACCTTCCACATTTTTGATTATTTCCATCTCTTCTTGTTTCCTGTTAGGTTGGTCACCATGTTCTGCTTGTTCTTCCACTGTGGTGTGGATGCTTTTTTGTATCTTTCCAGTTATCTTGTCTGGTTCAGGCTCTAATTGCTTATTAGCTTTGGGCTCCTCGCTTAATTTTCCTTAAATATTGGCCTTTGTTTATGGTGTGTCCTCAGTCAGAAAGACTTTGTTGCTCCCCTCAGGTGGATAAGACCTTTGTAACAGACTGTCCTGAGACCATTTGTCCTCCTGCAGGTGATGTGGGCTCTGCTTTTTAGCAGTCCCACTTCTGACTTATCCTATAGGCAGACAGACCTCCAGAGCTTGGGGGCAGGCTGAGAGGGCAACAATGTCTGGGGAGCCCTACCATGCTTGTCCGTTCTTTTGTCACCTTGACTCAAGCTAGGGACATCTGGGAAGAGGGAACCTCAACTGAGAAAGTGCCTCCACCAGACTGTCCTGTGGGCATGTCTGTAGGACATTTTCTTGATTATTAATTGATGTGGGAGGGCCCAGTCCACTGTGGACAGTGCCAGCCCTGGGGAGGTGGTCCTAGATGGTATAAGAAAGGAGGCTGAGCAAGCCAGTAAGTAGCTTGCCTCCATGATCTCTGTTTAAGTTCCTATCCTGACTTCTCTCAGCGATGGACTGTGAATGTAAGATGGAATGAATCTTTTTGTCCCCAAGTTGCTTTTGGTCGGCAGCAGAAAGCAAACTAGACACCTACCACAAGGTCAAGTTCAGATTTAACCTGGAACCCAAAGCCCCCTGGAACTGTCCTCATCTGTTTTGTTTTTTCTTTCTACACCTTTGCATGGAGGGCACTATTGTACTAATCATACAGCTATCATACCTATATCAAGAGACTTCTTTTCATGTTTTTATCATAAACTCCTAGACACTTGCTTTTATGTTGAATTGAGAACTATAGCCTGGCAAGCACTAGGGTGGGGGTGGCGGGCAGAGGAAGGTGGATCTCTATGAGTTGGAGGCCAGCCTGGTAAGTTATTTTGAGGAAATGTATCTATCTTAAAACAATAACAACAACAGCAAAAACAACTACTATGTATACAAGACTTTCTAAAACTGTAGTGTAGTGTATATACTTTGTAGACAGTAGGTATTGCTACTGTTTTTAAGGGGTCTTGAGAACAGTTGTTACACATTTAGAGTGTAAACCTCAAACCTCAGATTATACAAATTAACGTTCACCCTAACTAAAACAATCCCCCACTGAAGTGGTAGGTGAATCTTGTGATGTTCATGTGGCTAGCACCTTTACCAAAAACAGTGTCAGCAGTGACAGTGGCTGGTGTACGTCATAGTTCTCGTCTGCTCACTTGTAGTGTCAGGAAGCCCACAGTAGTTGTGAGTTATGAACAGGATTAGTTTTCCTGCTTTCCCCAGTGTGGAGGAAAAACCTTGAGAGCTGCAAGCAGCCTCTGAAGCATGAGCAGATGAAACCTTTGGGAGTCTTAGAGTAAAAATTTGCGTTTGGGTGACATGCTCACCATGTCAATGTTGCTGTAGCTTTCTTTGCCTTTTGGAAACTCTGAGCAGGAGTTCTGAATATCTATTTTTCAAAGTTTAACTACAAAAGTAGTGCTGTGTTGGGAACTCTGGTGGGAAAAGGTCACTCAAAGCAATTGGCTAAGACTTCATAGGATAACTGTGGAGTGGACGGTCATATCCCTCCACACTTTAGACTTTCTTCAGGATGCTTGTCTTTGGAGGTTAGTGAAGAATTGATTTTACTTCCTTTCTTAATAATGGCAAGTTTTTATACAACTAACAAAATATCACAAAAGTATCTTTTAATTAAAACTTCTTTATGTTGGTGCTGTTTTGCAGAATGTGCAGTTAGCAGTGGGTTGCAGTGCTTTGGCTGGGACTCCTTATAACCTTGAATTTGTAGTGGCTCCCAGGCAGAGCACAGGGTTTGAGCAGAAAGCCCAGGTGCTCTTGCCCCATCCCCACCTCTCTTGCTGATCTTTACATCTGCATTTTTTGGCAATTAGTCTTTAAAATAAGGAAAAATTGCTGGGCGGTGGTGGCGCACGCCTTTAATCCCAGCACTCGGGAGGCAGAGCCAGGCGGATCTCTGTGAGTTCGAGGCTAGCCTGGTCTACAGAGCTAGTCCAGGACAGGCTCCAAAGCTATAGAGAAACCCTGTCTCGAAAAACAAAAACAAACAAACAAACAAAAAAAAAAAGGAAAAATTTAATTCAAGGATGTTTTGATGGGATAGGATTATTTCACCCAGGAAAATTGACAGTGATCTTTTTGTTCTTGGTACAGTGAAGGGGAAAATAACTACTGCTACAATGAGAGATAAGAAAATATATATTGTAGAGAACTTGAGATTCGTGATGGCATAAATTCAGAGTTCCCACGTTCAGTGAAATATGTCATAGGTATATGATGAAGGGAATAGGGAGAGTATTAATAGACGTCTTTAAAAACAGTCAGGGAGATGATAATCTACAATGACCAACGTTTATTTCTAAGCTTAGCTCTATTAATGGGTGCTAGAAGCTTTCCCCCCCTCTTTGCAGTGCTGGGGCTTGGACCCATTATTTCATACATGCTAGGCAAGTACTCTTCCACTGATCTACATCCCCAACTTGGGAGTAATATTTTGTGAAAAATTTCCCATTAATTGTTTTTTTTAATCTTTATTATTTTTCTTTATTACTTGTTCTTTTTTCCTACCCAATTTTCTTTTCTTTTTTGTTTTTATTTATTTATTTTTTTTGTTTTTACATCCCAACCAGAATTCCCTCTGCTCCTCCAAGCACCCTCCCACCCATCTTCTTTTCCTCTGTTTCTCTTCAGATACTGGTGGGCCTCACATGCCTATCAGCCAGCTATGGAATATCAAGTTGCAGTGAGACTAGTCACCTCCTATTAAGGCTGAATGAGACAATCTGGTAGGAGGAATGGGTTTCAAAAGCAGACAACAGAGTAAGAGACAGCCCCTGCTCCCACTTAGGAGTCTCACAAGGAGACCAAGTTACATAATTGTAGCATATATTCAGAGGGCTAGGTCAGACCCATGCAGACTCCTTGGTTGTCAGTTCAGTCTCGATGAGCCCCTGTGAGCCCAGGTTAGTTGGTGCTGAGGGTTTTCTTGTGGTACCCTTGACCCCACTGGCTCCTACAGTCCTTCCTTCCCCTCTTCTGCAGGATTCCCCAAGTTCCACCTAATACTTGGCTGTGGGTCTCTGCTTCTGTTTCCATCAGTTGCTGAGTGAAGCCTCTCTGATGACAGTTGAGCTAGACACCAATCTATGAGTGTAGGAGAATATCATTAGGAATCATTTCATTGACTTTTTTTTTTTTTTTTTTTTGCCAGTCATGTTTGGTTCTATCCTGGCCTGCAGGGGTGAGCTCCCTCTCAGGGTATGGGTCTTCAGCTGGGCCAGTCACTAGTTGGTCACTCCCACAATTTCTGCACCATCTTTACCACAGCACATCGTGTAGGCAGGCCATTAATTGCATTTATTTATTTATTGGTTTGTTTGTTTATTTATTTGTGTGTGTGTGTGTGTGTGTGTGTGTGTGTGTGTATGTGTGTGTGTGTGTGCACGTGCATGTTTGTGCTCATGAGTGCATGCAAGTGGGCACAGATGGAAGTGAGAGGACGACTTTGGTGTTGATCTTTACCTTTTACTTTGTCTGAGGTAGGATCTCTTGTTCACTGCTCTGTATGTCAGGTTAGCTGGTTGGTGAGCTTCCAGGGACCCAATCCCCATCTCTGTGCAGGGATTACAGACGTGCATGCTGTTGGGCCCAGCTTTTAAATGGGTTCTAGGAATTCAAACTCAGGTCCTCACATTTGCATGACAAGTAAGTATTTTACTTACTGAGCCATTTCCTCAGCCCACTTTATATTTTGAGAGATGGTCTCTCACCTGAAGGAGCTTGCTGATTGACTAGGCTGGCTGCCCAGCAAGTACCCAGGCTCCTCCTGTTTCAGCACTGTATTATAAGTATGTGTGCTGTGGCACCTGGCTTTTTTACAAGCGGGCTAGGAATTGAACTGAGGTCCCCATACTTATTCAGCAAGCACTTTTATCAGTTGAATTTTTATTCAGCCCCTTTTGTTTTAAAGCAATGGTTCTCAACCTTCCTAATGCTGCCACCCTTTAATTCAGCTCCTCATGTTGTGGTGACCCCCCAGCCATAAAATTATTTTCGTTGCTACTTCATAACTGTAATTTTGCTACTGTTATGAATTGTAAATATTTGTGTTTTTGGATGGTCTTAGGTGACCCCTGTGAAAGGGTCATTCAACCCCCAAAGGGGCTGTGACCCACTGGTTGAGAACCACTGTTGTAAAGTAAAAAATCCCATTTGGTTGGAAAACCCCTAGGTGCCTGAAGTCTAAGTACAGATTGATATTACTTTCCTAGGATATCAACTGGTCTCTTACTTGACATTTTAATATTATGGTGTTTAATTGCTTAAGGCCCTCTAGAGCCAAGGCTGTTGACCTCAGAGCTCTGTAACTTACATATTTTAAGCAGAACTCTTATTCAGCCCCATTTTCTCATTTGTATCTGTAGCTCTGGGAACAGAAGGCTGGAGTTTCTGGTCTGCTGCATGGGAACAGTGTTGTCAGCACCTGTATCAACCCTCTAAGCCCCCATTTCCTTCTTTATGTTTGGGTCACAGAATACTCTGTGCTGTGCACATTCAGGGATCTAGGCCCTGGGGCCGTTATGTTGGTGTTCTGGGCTATGTGATGGAAATCAGTGTACTGAAGTGGGAGAACTCTTCAGGGTTCTCTGTTAACAGCCTGGTCACTGTGCCTCTTCACATGCTCTGGAGGCTGAGCAAGTGATTTGCTGGTGTCTCTGATCTACTCTATCACCTCTGTCCTTGGTATGGGGTGGAAGTCATTCTGGGGGGTGAGAGACAGGTTTCAGCAGAGGCCACACCCAGTGAGTCAGCTTTTGCTCAGTCTTCCTTCATGAGTCTGCTTTCATGATCTGCACACAAACACACAAGTCTCCCTGTTCTTAAAGTGGTAGACATTTCAGTACAGTTCTTACTGCAGTTGATGTAACCTGGTAGTACTGCCTACATTTTCTTCTTTGTTTTGGCAGTGCTCTACAGCTTTGTACATGCTGTGTAAACATGCCACCAACAAGCCGCTCATAATTTGTGTCTTCAAGGAAAGATTGGGGCTTTGTTATTTTTGGATGGAACTAGGTGATTTGTGAAATCATATTATTTTGGGAAAGGAAAATGGATGTGTTTTTCTCTGAGCAGGTGTAGTGTGAGCAGTCCCTGTTTCGATTATGACCTACTGGTGCCACCCTCCTGGTAGGGATCCTGACAATTCTGATAGTGTTTGTAAATTGATAAAATCTGGTTTTGAGACGTTAGCATGGTTTTAATATATTCATTTTTAAGTTTCTGGGTTGTGAGAGTCTTTTGGTCAGAGTAAGCCACAGTTAGTAAATCTGCTAAGCTAAAGGCCCCATCTCCATATTGGTTGCTACTATGATGCTTATCTGCCAAAAGAGCTACTTTGTAGTGATTAGACTATTTATTATATAGACTTGTGAGACTCCTTTCCCAAAGTGCTGTTTTCAGACCTTTCTCTTGTCCTACTTGTCTGTGTTTACTGCACTTCTGGCCCAGCTCTAACAGTGTGCTGGTTCCTTGCACCTTGTCTGTCTTTATTGCATTTTGGTCTAACACTAGCACAGCAAGCTAGTGTTTTATTCTTTGTCTAAGAGCTTCTGGAGTCTTACAACTCAAGTAATCGCTACTGATTCTTAATGTTACAATGTGGGGAAAATGAGGCTGGTGAGATGGCTCAGCAAGTAAGAGCATTTGCCACCGAACTGGGTGACTGAACTTTGGTCCCTGGAAGTTTTTGGAAGAAAGAATCAACTGACTCTTGAAGGTTGTCCTCTGACCCCTCCGTGCACACAGTGGCAAGCAGACACATGCAATGATGAATATAAGTTAAAAGTAACAGTCCTGAAGTTACAATATTTTTTCAAATAAGAATAGAGGATCTAAATTGATCCTAAAAATAACCAAGATGAGTGATTTGTGTGTGAATGTATTAAGTATTTTCATCATTCTTCCTTTCTCCTAGACTTAAGTTGATATTTTAAAAAAATGATTGCTTTTCCTAAAGCTGTGTAAAGTGCATAAGTTGCAGCTGTGCGCAGAGACAGCATAACCAGTGTCATTTGTGTTTGATTTGTGCTAGTGTGCTTGCCCTTAGATAGATTCTGCTTTCTTTCAGAGGATGGTGAGTGGCGACTGGTCTGTGAACACCCAGGGTCAGGAGTGTCACTTATCTCTACATTTTCAGGTCTCTGGAGCATGTTACCAGTTGTTCAGATTGTTTTGATACTGTGAAAGACCAGTAACTTTTTGTTTGTTTAGGTTTTTGTTACTGACCCTCAATACTCAAGTCACCTTTATATTAACAAGTTAATATTTGTAAGGATGATTTGTTCCATAATTTGAAAACAGTATCTTTGAAAAGTACAGCTGAATGTGTCCAAGTTCATAGACTTTGCCTAGCATGCCAGAAGCCCTGCGTTTATCCCTAGCACTCTATAAACTAGACATGGCAGCACACTATAATCCCAACACTCAGAAGGCAGAGTAGGAAGATCAGATTTTTTTTTTTTTTTAAATAGTGTCTCTTATAGCCCAAGCCAGACACTACTTAAAAAAAAAAAGTTACTGGAGAGATGGTTTGGTGATCAAGGTCACTTGTTGCTTTTTCAGAGGACCCAGATTTGGCTAGCTCCCAACACCCATATGGTGGCTCACAAACATCCCTAACTCCAACTTTAAGGGATTTGACATTCTTTTCTGATCTCTGTGGGCACCAGGTACCTACATTATGTGTGTGTGTGTGCGTGTGAGTGTGCGTGTGCGTGTGTGTACGTGTATATATCTAAATATATATATGTTTATAATACACATATACACACATATGTACACATTCAGACTGAACACCCATATACATAAAACAAAATAAATAAATCTAAAAAGAAAATAAGTATATGTATGTGATTGTAATTTTAGAAATATAAGGTGGAGCTGAAGCTCATACCTTTTCAGTGATCCATGCTATTTGTGAGTAACTGATGATTGACATTCACAGGCTCAAGCTTATGCATCTGTCTACTGTACCCTTTCTACCTATTTTCAGTATCTATTGGTAAGTAGAAAATTAGAAGCACTGAAGTTTTTAGTATTAAAAAAGAGTTTGAGGGGCTGGAAAGATAGCGCAGCAGTTAAGCACACTTGTTCTTGCAAAGGACTGGAGTCTGGTTCACAGCACCCATATTACAAGTCACAACCAACTTGTAACTCCATTTGCGGGATATCCAGCATCTGCTTCTAACCTCTTTGGGCACCAGGCATTCATGTAATATACATACATGTAGACAAAACATCTTCACATATAAAATAAATCTTAATAAAATTTTAAAAAAGCATTTGAGACAGGGTTTCTCTGTGTAATAGCCCTGACTGTCCTGGAACTCGCTCTGTAGACTAGGCTGGCCTTGAACTCACAGAAATCCTCCAGCCTCTGCCTCCTGAGTGCTGGGACTAAAGTCGTGGGCCACCACCGCCTGGCACTGGAATGGTTTTGATGATTTGTGTGAGAAGTTTCTTCTCTCCCTCTGCACTGATAGGATCCATTGTGGATATCTTGTGGGTAAACTTTGGCTTTGAGATGCCATACATTAGCTAAGTGGGAATTCGGAAGTGTTGCTGTCCCAGTCAGTGCTGAGGTCAAAGTACTGTGAAGGTTTTGGGGTTTTTAAGCAGTGTTTCGAGTTTGTCATTACTATAGATAGCACATGTGGTCTATTACAGACCCTTGTTCTCAGCCCCTGAGCTTGTGTTTGGGAAGGTATGTAGGTTTTTTCAGTTGTGAAAATGATTGCAGTACTGCTGGCCTTGATGGGCCAGGGCAGTGCTAATGCTCATAATGAAAGACAATTGCTGTTGAGTTCAGTACACATTGATGCTTGTAGAGAGACTGCCCCAAGTCTCCCTTTTGGTGGTGTTATAGTTTTGCTAGGTTGTTCAAGCTTGTCTTGAACTTCTAAATTCAAGAGTGATTCTTCTGCCTGGTTTCCTGAGTAACTAGTGTGACACGCACACACTACCATACGTGGTTTACTTTAGCGTACTTTAGAGTGAATTTAACCTGGAAAAGCAGGAAGGCTGGGGAGATGCATCAGTGGATAAAGCACTCTCTGCAAAAGTGTAAGGACTGGAGTTCGGATTCCCAATACCCATGTACAAATAATGGCTCCTCTGTCTCTAATCTCACCATTCAGAAGGTGGAGTGACATCCCAGGGCAAGCCAGCTACCTAGACTAGCTGAATTGACAAGTTCTGGGCCCAGTGAGAGATCCCGACTAAGTGGAGAGCCATTGAAGAAGGTATCTGATGTCAACCTATTGGCTTCTACATACGTGTGCACACAAGTTTACAGACACTTGCACACTGGTGTGCCCCTCACATGTGAATATATGTGTACACACCCTCACACACACTACATACATATACTAAAAAATCAGCTGAGAAGTCTGTTGGGCTTGTAATAGTAATGATACTGTGCAATATTTTTTAAAAGGTACACTTACGTTATTTTTGCATTGATGTATGAGTGATGCATGCCTGCCTCTCTCTCTCTCTCTCTCTCTCTCTCTCTCTCTCTCTCTCTCTCTGTGTGTGTGTGTGTGTGTGTGTGTGTGTGTGTGTGTGTGTGTGTGTGTGTGTGTAAGTGGGGGATTGGTTCTTTCTGTTCACATGTGTTCTGGGGATTTAACTGAGGCTCTCAGGCTTGGTGGCAAGGGCCTGGGTTATGAAGTTTTAGGTATGTAACTTACCATGTTGGGAATTGAGAGAGAGAGAGAGAGAAAAAAAAAAAAGAATGTGTTTTTTTAGCAGTTAGGAATAGAAGTGATAGAGAAGAGGGTCCCTTGAATATAGATATGTAGTGAACTTTTAAAAGAAGGTGTTGCCAGGCGGTGGTGGCGCATGCCTTTAATCCCAGCACTCAGGAGGCAGAGCCGGGCGAATCTCTGTGAGTTTGAGGCCAGCCTGGTCTACAGAGCGAGATCCAGGACAGGCTCCAAATCTACACAGAGAAAACTTGTCTCGAAAAACCAAAATAAATAAAAAAGAAGGTGTTAAGATCTTTATATTCTCCAACAGGAAATAATGAGTGGGTTTTGTTTGGACAAGGAGGGATCAGGCAGTATGGGAAGTCTTAGATTACGCTTCATCATGTAACAATTTGAGTCACATAGTAGGTTTTTCTTTAGTAGAAAAAGTTGCCATTTATTAAGATAATGCGTCAAAGAATGAAATGTTTTAAGTACTGTACTGTTTTATCTGTCCAGTGTCACATAGCAGATAACTCTGTTGTTTGAATTGTGCCTGTGAGCTAGCAACTACAATGGATGAGGAAAAGGAAAGAAGAATGTGAAATAAAGAGGGAAAACCAACTGCAGAGCAGATGGAAGGAGAGGGTAGCCCCCTAGGAAGCAGCAGCCGCACCCCTCATCCACCAAATCAGGTGTAATCTGATTTGGTCTTTTAATAAAAAACTTGGAACCAGATATTGGGGTAAATGCTGAAAGATCAGAGAGACAAAGGAACAAGCCACTGCCACGTCTCACTTCACCAGCTCTACGATGTGTAAGATGTCACACAGGCCTAGAGGAGCTGATAGTAGCCAGTAGACATTGTATGGGGGGCAGGTATGCCTGTCTAAGAGACCATTAGTAACTTTTCAGACTTTAGAACCACCTTCAGGCAGGATAGCAGATTAAGTCTCAGGCAATAGGGTGAGTTGTGTTTACTGTATTACATGTATCCTGGGGAAGGTCATATTGAATATCTGTGAAAAGATGCTCTGTGTTAAACTTTAAAGCAGTGATTCTCAACCCGTGGGTTGCGACTCCTTTGGGAGTTGAACAACCCCTTCATGGGGGTAGCCTAAGATCTTCAGAAAACACAGATACTTACATTGTGATTCATAACAGTAGCAAAATTACCATTATGAAGTAGCATGAAAATAATGTTATGGTCGGGGGTCACCACAACATGAGGAACTGTATTAAAGGGTCGTAACATTAGGAAGGTTGAGAACCACTTTGAAGGAACTGACTCCATGGGTTGTCCTTCAGTTACCTTGACATTTTATCTGTTGAATATACTAAGAGTTTATATTGGCTTGGCCAGAACTGACTGACCTGTGTAACAAGATGGAATGCTGTGGAGTACATTCCTTGGGCACAATACACATAAAAATGAATTCAGATGAGCAGGGCCATATTTAAATATAATACCTTGTTGTTAAAGGTCACCAGGTGAGTCGGGTCCAGCAGCTCAAGGAAAGAACAGAAAGTCAGCTGTTCTCTAAGCACTGTTGCCTCTGATGGGGCAGGCATGTCTTCTTCAGTCTAAAACGTGGGTCATTACATCACAAGCCTGTTGTGTTATTGACAATCACCATATAGGCGGTGTCTTGTGGACTAAAGATGTGCATGAAAAAATAAGAGAATTATACTTCCTGATGCATGTGTGTGTGTGCTTACTGGAGACATTTACAATGTTACAGTGGAGGGTCTACCAAAAGTGGTATGTTTCACATATATGAATGATATAAACTGACTCGAGGCATACATTGTATCTTTATTTTTAATCACTAGTTAATTAATTTTTTGGGGGATACTATCTAAAGTAGCTCAGAGTAACCTGATTTTCCTGCTTCCACTTTTCAAGTGCTGGGATTAGTTATGAGCCACCATACCAACATGGGCATACATAGAAAAGACCATCTGCATAGACATTTTCAAGATAGCAGTGTTACATAGATCAGGCTGGCCTTGAATTCCAAATCCTCCTGTCTCCACCTAACTGCTGGAATTACAGTATGACACCACACTGGGCTAGTAGATTATTATTATTTAGAAATGAACACAGTCACACACTACTTAAGGGTGTGATCTAACAATGTATCATTGGGCAGTTTTATTTTTGAATGTCATAAAGGTACTGGTATGACATTGCTGAGACCAGTGCTAAACATGAGGCAATACAACAGTCTCATGGGATCCTCATTGTGTATGTGGACAGTTGTTGACTGCACTATTGTTATGAGGTATGTGACTGTATGCCATATGTATTTACAAGAAGAAATTTTGTTGTCATCTTACTATGCCGTGACTATGTCAAACAATACTTTAGAGAGGCATAATTGTAGTTCTTTCCAGACCTCTTTTAAAAGCTTTGCATGGTACTGCCTGCTTTTTATTCTTCCCTTTGAAGAGAATTTCATGTGGCCCTTTTTAGTCAGTCCACCTTTCTGCTTCAGGAGCTTGAAAAACAGAGTAATGGAGTCTAATTGTGTTTGCATGCAGCAAATACTAAAAGCAAAAGAAGGATGCCTGGGTTGCACACCACTTACATCTCTAGGCTTTGTACTTCTGACTATTAACAAAGCCGATTTATTTCTCCAGGAGTGATGCAATTCTTAACCCAAAATATGATGTCATTCTGCTGATTCTGCTTGGTTTGTAGAGTACAGTGAAGCCCTAGTAGGGTTTAGTGAGAAATATAGTTATTATGATAATGAATCTGAGAAGTTAGTTGTCAGTATGGACTGAGGTTGACTGGCAGGGGTTGCTTTATGAATAGCCCTTGGAGTATATTCTGTTGTTCATATGCAGTTTTAAATCACTGTAAACTTGTAGGCAGGTGCATATTACAATTGTCTGTTTTTCTTTTTAGGGCTCATGTAATCAAAGAAGTTTCTTTGTTGTGTGTATCTTTACAGAACACAACAGGAATTGAAAATGCATCAGGTGAGTTTAAACATAAAATTTATACAAATTCATGACCTAGATGTTAGGCCAGCTATTGATTTTAAAACATAGCAACACGCACATACCCTCATTCCTTCCTCTTGGATGTTTGTGTTGGTTTCCTCACCCCATTATCCGCCGTTGCTCTCATAGTGTGAGTGTGTGTGTGTGGCGGGGCATGTGCATTGCTTGCTGTGGTTTGCTGCTGTTGCTTTGCCTCCTGAGGGAGACGAACTCTTAGGAACTTTAGCTCCAGATTTCCCTTTTTAACCTCTCTTCTGCCACATTCAGTGTGAGGGGTTTGTGTTTCTTTGTTTGGTACATATTAAGCTTTTATTTTCTGAACTTCCTATTTTTCAATTTTCCAAGATTGAAAGTCATTTTTAGAGACCACAACTGATCAGACAGGAACTTTCAAGTATTTTGTCCATGAAAGTCCTTTGTATAAAATACAGAAGGCAGATACTGAAATGTAAGATGTTTTTCTCTTGCAGGAGGGTGTGTGATTACTGGGAGATTAATCTATTTTGCTGTGGATATTTCCATAACCTCAAGGGTGTTCTGATAAGTAATATTAGCTATGTGATTTTAATGCATTCTAGAGCAATATTCTTATTTTTTGTCTCATTCTCACAGTTATAGACATTTATGGATGCTAGAAATATTCTCCTAAAAATTTTTGTAAGCGCACCTTTAATCCCAGTACTTGGGAGGTAAAGGCAGATGGATCTCTGTGAGTTTGAAGCTAGCTTGGTTTACATATCAAGTTCCAGGACAGCCAGAACTACAGAATAGAGACCCTGTCTCCAAAAAAAAAAAAAAAAAAAAGAAAGATTGATTTATGGATGTCAGAAACATTCTCTTAAAATTTTTTATAAGCAACTTTTAAAAGAGATGAAACACAAAAATGTAAAGTATGTAAATTTCTTTTTTACTTCATAGCTTAAACTCTGTGGACTTGAAAACATTTTGTATCTTATCAATTGAAACTTTAGATATCTTTTTGTCATTTCCAGGTGTTTCTAATTAGAAACCACAAGTATAATTTTGTGAGGTGATGAGATTTAATACATTCTTTCCTGTGTTACATTGAGAGAGGTGAAATTGTTGGAGTGGATCTTTTTTATTTCTTTTCATTGCTTTCATTATCAGAAATAAACTTATTTTAATATAGAGGACTATACCTCATAAACATGAATCTGGCGAGCACATGGGCACATGGTCTCTATTATAGTAATAGTTGAAGATTTACTGACATGCTTTTGAAGGCAGATTATATTCGAAATGGTGAGGGGATAGGGAAAAAGCAGAATGGATTTTCAGTCATCATACATCAGAGGTGTATTTATGTATGCATTTCATTTTTTCTCTTATTTTAAGATTGATTCTTAATGTGAACCTGGTCACTCAAAGGCAGTGGCTTTTCTGTAGTCTGGGACTTGTTAGAGGAGTCAGTCTGGGCTAGAGTGATGGTGACTTTCTGAAGTGAATTTGAGTGTGGACTGTTCTTGCTGTGTTTTGTGTTCATTTATTATCTGAGAAGCTGACAGTTAAGCTTAGGCTTAATTGTGCATTGCTTTTCATTCCCTACTGAATTAGTAAGATTTCAAGTGTTCTTGGACCTTATTATTGTTATTTTCTGATACTTTACACTTTGCTTTAATATCCCAATTGTGTCGAACAAATAGTGTGTATACTATTCCAAAAGAGTTGTAGCAATAACCATTTCACTTTTTGGTTCTTTAGCAATCTCACGTTACTTTTGACAAGTTTTAACATTAGATCTGTACAGGGCTTCTTCCTTTGATGCCAAGTGCCAGGACGAAAGTATCCGTGTGTGTTCTAATGGCTAGCATGTTTCTTATTTGTGTAATTTAAAGGGGCTGGCAGTGAGGAAAGTTTTATTTGGATTATAAAAACCTTCCACTTTTCCTGACTAAAACTTTTAGCGTTTTCAGTTAAATTTCTTTATTATGCTGAAATATTAAGTTAATCAATATTTTCCAATATTGTTATTATAATAAAAATAAGAATATTATTCAGAATAGTTTACAGCCTTTGTTCTTGTATTTATCACTCTCATTGTCAGCCAGATTGTACTAAAATTTTCCAAATAACTGCACAACAAAATTCAGGTGGAAAAAAGTTTGAACTTGAACAAGACTGACTTATAATTAAAATCCTAAAGTTACTTTATGATTGTTTGGGATTTTCCCTCTAGGAAATGATTAGCATCTCTCTGTTGCATTTCAGCAGTCAAAACTTCTCATAATGGCTGTGATCGCAGAGGCATTAGCACAGACTCACTTTTCTCCCAGGAATGAGCCATTTGAGGCACAGGGATGATCTGGTTATGGTCATGGTGCTTGTGAGAATTCTTTAAGAGGAGCAGTAGAGTTCAGAGCCTGCCCATACTGTACACACCACCTGTCACATTCTGTTGTCTTGGTGTGTTCCAAGTCCCTCCTAGAGAGGCAGTTTGCTAGACTCTCTCTCTGAAGCCATATCTGGGGCTCCACATGCCCCAGAGCATTAGTTCTTTATCTTTCTTCCTCATCCCTGTTACTCATTTAGTACTTACTCTTGCTATCTCTTTGATCTTGAGAGGGAGTACAGCTTGCTGTGCAGGTGAGTCCTTGTTCCTCCTCACAGTCATGCCTGGCTGGCAGGCAGGGTCATGTTTGCCCTCCTTTTTTATTCTCTCCATTTTTTTGGATCATAGCTATCCTTTTATTCACCAGCATTCTACACTAACCCTGTACAGTTGCTCCTGGACTTTCAGTATGGTTATATCCTACTAAACTCATTGTAAAGCCTAAGAAATTACAAGTTTTTTCTTTTGTATTTCAGACTGTTCTAAATTGGAGATCATCTGTGATGTTCTCCTGGTTCCTAGGTTATTTAGTGACATAATGCAAATAGGCTCAAAGTAGTCTAAGTTAGATATGTTTTGGAGTTTAATTCCATTTTGTATCTGTTGAATTCTTAGCACATTTGCCAAGTACTCTGTTAAGAATGTATGTACCTGGGCCTGGCGGTGGTGGCTCATGCCTTTAATCCCAGCACTTGGGAGGCAGAGCCAGGCGGATCTCTGTGAGTTTGAGGCCAGCCTGGTCTACAGAGCGAGATCCAGGACAGGCACCAAAACTACACAGAGAAACCCTGTCTCAAAAACAAACAAACAAACAAACAAACAAACAAAAAAGAATGTATGTGCCTAATTAAAAAAAAAAGAATGTATGTGCTGGGCATGGTGGCACATGCCTTTAATCCCAACTCTCAGGAGGCAGAGGCAGAGGCAGGTGGATATCTGTGGTTTTGGGACCAGCCTGGTCTACAAAGAGAGTTCCAGGACATCCAGGGCTGACACACAGAGAAACCCTGTCTTAAAAATGAAACAACAGCACTGGGGAGGCAGAGCCAGGCGAATCTCTGTGATTTCGAGGCCAGCCTGGGCTACCAAGTGAGTTCCAGGAAAGGTGCAAAGCTACACAGAGAAACCCTGTCTCGAATCCTCCCCCCCCTAAAAAAAAGAAAGAAACAAAAGCAAAACAAAACAACCCCCCCCCCCCAAAAAACAAAACCCAAATCAAAAGTAAACCAACAGAATGTATAAATATTCTCCTGTTAATACCGTATTTGTAAAACACCTTATGAAGTGCAGGCATTAGAATTCCCATTTTATTACTGAAGATGACCATTCCTCTGGAGGAAGGAAAGGAGCTTTGCAGTCAGTAGCCTGTCAGATGTAAAGCCTGCTACTGAGCAGCCAGAGAGTACACTGGGCTATGCAGAGGTAACAAACAGTTCCCCAACTCAGTGGCTTAACACAGCACTAACTTACTTACTTGTCTTTGCTACATACTGTTGTTGGTTGTTTTTTGGCTTTTTTGGGGGGGCCTGCTACCCAGCTTTCAAATAAACCACACACGGTGGCTTATTCTTCTAAATGTCCAGCCTTAGCTTGGCTTATTTCTTGCCAACTTTCCTTTCCTTAAGTTATCCCATCTTTTTGCCTCTGGACTTTTCCCGTTCTCTGACTTCTGTAAATCTTACCCTTACTCTGTGGCTTGCTGTGTAGCTAGGTGGCTGGCCCCTCCAGCCCTCCTCTGGCTACTACTCTCTTTTCTCCCAGATTTCTCCTTCTATGTATCCTCTCTGCTTGCTAGCCCTGCCTATCCTTTCTCCTGCCTCACTATTGGCCATTCAGTTCTTTATTAGATCATCATGTGTTTTAGATAGGCACAGTAACACGACTTCTTAAGAGTTATACAAATGCAACATAAACAAAAGCAACACACCTTAAAATAATATCCTACAACAACATACCCTGTGTAGATTAATATGGTACTGTGCTGCTATAGACACAAGTACAAGGGTCAGTGGAGGCTTGGTCTTAATATGTGACATTAATTGGCCACACTGTTTGGCATATATCATTTAAATTAGTGTGGTGGGGGGGTGTATCTGCTAGCAGAGAAAAATTAGTATTTAAAGACAGCTATGAGGATTTACCGTGACTGCCTTTATTACTAATTTACTGAGTTGCACAGTCCCCCTCATTCTTTGCATAGCTCACATTATTATTAATATTGGCAATATAGTGACTGACTATAGTCACAGCATCTCCCTGTTCTAAACAGTGACCTATGTACGTTACTGCTGTTAACCAGTAGCAGGGCAGTTTAGCTTTCTGTGCTAGTTTTAGAGACCAGTAAAAAAACAAAGAAGCTGTGACCACTCAGTTTCACACATCCAGCTCTGAGCACTGTTCTAAGCCATCTCCACTCCCTTATCTGGACCGACCGACCGACCGACCGATCGTCCTAGGTGTTTATTTGTTCCCATGCACAGAATACCTCCTAGTATGTTGTGGACACTGCTGTGAGCCAAGCAGTGCAGCCTGTATGCTTGGAGAGGCAGGCAAGGCCCTTTCCAGTGGATAGTGAAAGTACTGTGAAGGCAATCAATGAAGCAAGTGCTAGTGAGGAAGCATGGCGGTGGAGTTAGAGGAAGCTCACTGGGTTACACAGAAGGCTGGTCTCAGAGGCCATCTTAGAACCAAGATGGGACACAGCCAGAATTGAAGTGCACACTGATCTAGGCAAAGAAAACAACAGGCAGAGTAACACACGTTCGATCCTTAGGGGAGGGACTGAGCTTGGTTTAAGAAGATTGGTGCTATCAGAGACTCCAGTACAGGTGACACTGGTGTGAGAGTCAGTGCTGTGGGAAGGCATTTGTATTTTATTGAAAGTGCTGTCCGATTTGCTCTAGAGCCAAGGATGTATGGGATGGATGTGGTAACAAGCCTGTTCATTTTTGAGACCTGCAACATATTGGAGCATAGTTCTTCAGTCGGACAATTTAAGGGACCTGCCAGCTTTTGGGAAGAGGCTACTTTTTTTTTTGTACTGTAGATTTGATTTGACTGCTGTTTTTTTTCAAGGTTTTGTATAAGAATTTTCTGGTGTGTGTGTCTGTCTGTAAACTGTTACTACAATCAGTTGTTCCTTAATCAAATGCAATTAAATGCTGTTTTAGTATCTTGAAGCTTGATTGATTCTTTTCCCCATTGATTGTCCTAGTATTAGCTTGGAGTACCCTTCTCAGCTCCCCCTCCCCCCACCCCCATTTTAAAGAGACAGATTCTGGCTATGTAGATTGGGCTGACTTCAAAGCTCAGTCTTGTTCGGAAGTATAAACAGGCAAGAATTGTTTGAATATTAGATACCCTAAGATTAAATCTTAGGTGTGTTTTGTTTGTAACAAGTGCTGTGGTGATAATTATTAGCCTATTGCAACAGTGATGTATAGCTTTGCATGAAGGATTCTTCTTTTACGTTTTTTTTTTTCTTTATTTTTATGTGTATGAGTGTTTGCCTGCATGTATGCATGTGTATCACATGCTTGCCTGATGACCATGGAAACCAGAAGAGGGCATCAGATCATCTAAACTGGAGTTATAGGTCCTCTGCAAGAGCAGCAACTTTTTTTAACCACTGAGCTGCCTCTCCAGCTCCAAAATACTCTTTTTTTTTTTTTTAACAGATTTTTTGTTTGTTTTGTTTTTATTTTTGTGTTTTGAGACAGGGTTTCTTTGTGTAGCCTTGGCTGTCCTAGAACTCACTCTGTAGGCCAGGATGGCCTCAAACTCACAGAGATCCACCTGCCTCTGCCTCCTGAGTGCTGGGAATAAACACATGTACCACAACCACTTGGCTCCAAAGTATTCTTAATGTTAGACCCTGCTGAGTAGAATCTCCCGTAATCCACTGCTCTCTTTCAGTATCTGGATCAGATTCTTTAAGTGTTTTGGTGGGTTAAAACTAGTGTGATAATTTGTAGTTACTTTCTGGGTAAAGTGTGTAAGTGGAATTACTACATTCTTGTGAAAGGCCAATAAAATTTGCTCATTCGTGTGTGTGTGTGTGTGTGTGTGTGTGTGTGTGTTACATACGTTTGGTTTATTGAGACAAAAAGTCTCTCTACATAGCCCTGGTTGTCCTGGAACTCACTGTATAGACCAGGACAGCCTCGAACTCACAGAGATCCCCCGCCTCTGCCTCCCAAGTGGTAAGATTAAAGATGTATACCACCATACCCAATCCTTATTCTTTTATTTTTTAAAAGCCAGAACCATTAGTCCATATTGCTCATGTAAAATGTGGATGGCACCTTCTGTACTAGCCACCATTTCAGCAGAGTTATTTTACCAATGGCAGCTGTCAGCTGGCAGAGTGTGTGGAGAGAGGGGCTGTGGTGAGGGAGGAGAGGCTGGTTCTGAGTCCACATGGAACCATAGCAAAGAGGGATGAGGTCAGTTTCATGGGCCTTGTAAAAGACTAGAGGGGATTTTGCCTGAGGGATGGGAGAGTTTTGAGTAGAGAAATGTTTGAATTGGGTTAATAAATAAATCTTAATTAAAACAATGTATTTTATATTCTATTATATTGGTATTCCTGTCCTTTAAGTCTGATATCCTAAAGGTTCATTTTGGTTTAGTGATGATTTAAAGATTAATATGTCTTTAGGATCATAAATTATGAGGTCAGCTAGATTTTTATGTCTTTGCATGTAAATTAACTTTTCTGTCTGTAAATATACAGTATTTAAAACTTTAGTTTCATACACTTAAAAATACTTACTCTATTTATGTATATGTGCATGTGTCTGTCTGAAGGTGCCCGTGGAGGCACTGCATTCCTTAGAACTGGAGCTCCAGGCACTCCTGAGCCTCCTGACGGGGATGCTGGGATCCAGACTCTGTCCTTGAGATTTACCAGCAAGTGCTCTTGACCGCTGGACCAGCTCTCAACCCTGCTTAGTGTTTTCTTGCAAGGAGATGTTTAATAAACATACTTGGGTTTCCTTTACTGTGGACATTGCATTTATTCCAGTTGTTGTATTTTTAAAGTTTGATACTGTTTTGTACTTTAAAGTGTTTTCCCATCATTTCCATTCTTGTTGAAATTTAGGGCTGCTGGAGTTTGTCCTCAGTAGTACTGTTTTTCTGCTGCGATGTTTATTAAGCTCTTTGTTGTTGTTTGCCTTAGGTTTCCACTGTGGTTGTATGTTATTAATACTTTCCTGCTTCCTCAAATATTTGTCTCTGAGCTTAAATTTTAAATTGTTTGATATTAAAGGAGACTTATAGGCCATTTTTTTTCTAGATTTTTTTCCTTAAGTGTGATTTGTGTGCAGCATAGTGTACCTATTTGACACACATCTGCACACATGGAGTTATGGCCATTCCCTGGCTCCAGGAGACTTCTCTTTCTCAGGGCTTCTCTTGCCGATTAGTCCTCCACTCTAGCTAGCGGCTCCTGATCAGCTCTGTGTCTCCATGGAGTGGTTTGTCCTGTTCTCGAGTGTCATAGACATGCAGTCATACAGAGCATGTTCTATATTTATCTTCTGATGGTTTTGCAGTCTATCCAGGTTGTTGTCTGCCTTGCAGCTTCATTTCCTTTGCAGAATTCTTTTGATACCATCGGAGTATTTAGCCGAGTCTGTCCATAGGTCTGATGCTACCAGGTGGTTAGTTCTGTGGTGGTTTCTCACTTTCATTTTCGTTATCTTCTTCCCTCTTTTTCCTAACACTAAAAATAGTCTGTCTTAGCATATACTATAAATACAAATTCAAATCCTCAGACTTAAGAAGACTTCCATAGGTACTCCTAGTTGTTATGATTTAGATCTAAATAAATGTCTAGTTTAAGAAATTTATATTCTAATGATGGTACTTAAATCTCATGTTAAATCCTGTAATCTGCTAGATAGCAGTTTTTTAACAGCAATTTTTATAAAACATGGATATGTTTTTTTTTTTTTTTTTTTTTGAGACAGGGTTTCTCTGTGTAGCTTTGCGCCTTTCCTGGAACTCACTCTGTAGACCAGGCTGGCCTGGAACTCACAGAGATCCACCTACCTCTGCCTCCCAAGTGCTGGGATTAAAGGCGTGCGCCACCACCGCCTGGCTGTGTGTGTTTTTTTTTTTTTTTTTTTAAATGAAACTGTTAGATTATCTGAAAATTGAAAAAAAAAAAAAACCCAACAACTTGGGTTGTGTTTCTTTATGTAACTGGAAAGCTTTGCTTTTTTGTGTTGTTTGGACATGGATGATGTGGTAGACAAGCATTAGAGCAGTTTTACTGTACCTTATCGTGTGGTCTTTGGTCATTACCCATGTTCAACTCTGAAAGCCACTCCCTCTGTAACCTGACTGATTTCTTGGCTTTAGCTTGCTACCTGATGGGTAAGGGTAGACCTGTGGTTACAGTCAGTGGTAAATGGATTAGTAAAAGGAAGCCTCCAGGCTGTAGCCTGGGAAATGGGAACACTGTGTAAATTATGTCTGCTACTTCAGCCAGCAGCTACATGCTGGTTCTGCCTTCTAGTGCCTTTGTTGTTGTTAGTTTAAAATCTTCATTTATCATTACTGTTGTGTGTGAGTGTATAATGTGGGCTGGGGGTGGGGGACGCACATATGCCACAGACTGTCAGAGGTCAACTTTGAGGAGTCTATTATCTCTTTCTACTGTGGATTCTGGGATTTGAACTCAAGGCATCATGCTTCCATGGTAAGTGCTTTTCCCTGCTGAATTGTCTTGCCGGCCCTCTAATGCCTTCTAATTCCTCTTATTGCCAACTTGAGCTCAGACTTTTGCTTGTCCCATTACAGCAACCTCATGGGTTGTGATGCTGAGAGCTTTTCCATAGACCTTGAGTCCTGTGTGTCTATGACATGAAACTCTTGGAAACTCAGAAGGAGCGGCCATAGTGGGTTGTTTCTCCTCATGAATAAGCTGGGATTCAAACTGAGCTTGAAAAGATGAAGAGGACATGCTTGGTTGGAAGAATGGAGGCCTAGGAGGAGTAGCAGCATAAAAACCTGCCCTAAGAGAGACCCCCCCTGATCTAGAGGAGGAAGAACACCGAAGCTATGCCTTGTGTTTGTCAGGGGCCAGGGCAAGATGGGAACCTTTTTAATTCCCCCAAAAGAATTGTGGGATTTTTGTTTGTTTGTTTCTTTTTTGTCTTTAAAACATCCAGTAAACCAAATAAACCCACCTCACAGTCTGTCTGTAGCCTCTGTTTGCTGGCTTTGATGGAAATAGTTTAAAACGTGGCAATTTAGACCTTGGCTTTGGGGGATGGGGCAGGACCTTGAATTTGTATGAGGTAGGGGTGTGTGTGTGTGTGTGTGTTTAACAGGGAGGGGGGCGGTTAGATATATAATTAGCGATCAAACCTAGGGCCTTGCCCATTCTAGACATGAGCCTTAACACTGAACCACATCCTCAACTCTGTTTATGACTCTTGCTGTTGTTAATTTTGATGGGAATACCTGCATATCTCTATAGCACAAATCTTAAAAGGTCTTAATATAAACAAACTCAGAGCCAGATATTGAGGTGAATGCTGGAAGATCAGAGAAGTAGAACAAGCCAGCTTCCCCACCTCGCCAGTTCCTTAGCTGATCCTATTTCCTCAGACTGGAAGCTTCTGAGTCCTCATCCAGAATGAATCTCAGCTGACTGTTGCTCAAAAGCCTAAAAGCTTAACCAGCTAAAAGCTTAACCAGCTAAAACCTTCTAGTTTCTGGTCTTCATGCCTTATATATCTTTCTGCTTTCTGCTATCACTCCCTGGGATTAAAGGCTCACTTCTTGGGATTAAAGGCGTGTGCCACCATGCCTGGCTGTTCCCAATGTGGCTTTGAACTCACAGAGATCCAGAGGGATTTCTGCCTCTGGAATGCTAGGATTAAAGGTGTGAGTGCCACCATTTTCTAGCCTCTGTATCTAGTGGCTGTTCTGTTCTTTGACCCCAGATAAGTTTATTAGGGTGCACAATATTTTGGGGAACACAATACCACCACATGTCTCACATCAACCTGTGGGCTACAGACAGGTCATACCTGCCCTACTTCATTGGCTCACTGAGCATTTGCTGCTATGCATGTGTGGGCCAAGTGGAGAGGGCCTTGCCATTTCAGGCTTCAGGGCAGCAGAGGCCGTGCAGTTGATGAGAGCATCAGCTACAGTAGACTTCAAAGCTACAGGCATCCTATTTGTGGCCCACATTCCTTACTGGAATTCCTTCCCACTTTGCTGACAAAAGCTCATGGGTCCCTCTGCCTCTGCTGTGGCTTCTAACACAAGGATCCATTTTTCCTTGTGTTTGCTTCACTCTGGGATAATGGCATCTTGAGTTCTCTGCTTCCCATGAAGACTGGTCTGCACTTGCAGGGATCCATGTACTTTATCCCTTTGTGCCTCAGACCTTGACTTACTTAGAGCTTCTATTGCTGTGAAGAGACACCATGAACATGGGAACCCTAAAGGAAAACATTTAATTGAGGTGGTGGTTTACAGTTTCAGAGGTTCAGTCCATTATCATCATGGTGGGACATGGCAGCGTGCAGGCAGACATGGTGCTGGAGAAGGAGCTGAGAGTCCTACATCTTGTAGGCAACAGGAAGAGGACTGTGACACTGAGCAAAGCTTAAACAAAAGAGACCTCAAAGCCTGCCCCCACAGTGACACACTTCCTTCAACAAGGCCACACCTCCCAATAGTGCCACTCCCTATGAGCTTATGGGGGCCAGTTGCATTCAGACTTTCATAGACCTCTTGGGCGCTGAAGCTGGACTTTTGCTTATTTGTTCATAACTCCTTCTTCTTTGTGTCTCCTATCCTGGGCCAGAAACCAGTCACAGCTGTGCGTATATTGAACCTGCTTTTGATTGAATACACCAGCCAGTAAGGGCTTACTAAATGCCAGCCACAGGAAGTCTTGTAGGGGAGGAAAGTGGAGACTTGAAGAGGCCTGGCTGATCCTGGTGAAGTTCACAGGCCAACAGTAAAAATGCAAACTGGCACCTTTAGGTGCTAGTCCTAGTGTGGTGTGTGGCTTCTTCCCTGGGTTTGAGGGGGAACTCCATTCTGTTGCTTTCTTGTGCCTCCTGGGCTGGCTGCAGCAGTGATGGCAGATCACTGTGCTTAGGACTCTGAAATACTGCAGTGCATCCTAGATTGTTCTAGTTTGTTCTCTCAGAGGTTAGCAACATCACCTTGGAATGCTGCATCATCCCATGGCTTCTTCCTCAGCTTCTCCAGTGGTAGCATTCACATAGCTCTAGGGAAGTATCAAAACTTTGATTGGTTTGGTATAATTTTAGACTACAGTGTCTAGTCACAAATCAGGAAAGTTTAAGAAATTAAGCATTCCCACATTTTGTCAGAATGATTTTGTCACGTTCACAGCCTCTAGGAAATTTCACTCTCCACAGTGTATGCTAAAAATGGCAGATATTTTCTTGGTGTTATTATAATAGTAGGTCTGACTTTGTGAACCCCAGAAAGGTTGGAGCAATAGGGACAATCTGGGTTTATATAACTGCAATATCACACTGTGTAGTGTGGAGAGTGACTCTTCAGGACTGCCCTGTGGCCCCACCCTAGCCTGACTGGCTTGGATCACCTAGTTCTGCCATACAGTGGCTGTGACGATGGAAAGCTTTCACTTTCCTCTGTAAAATATGGGTCATAAAAGTACCTTTTGGATCTTCCTGGAGTGGTGTCTGATCTCTTCTAAACACTGTTGAGTTCGCTGTGACTGTGTGGTTGTTACGATGATTAAATGAAGAAACATTCATAAAGCACTGAGCACACATTTGCCCAGAGGGAAGAGTGATGAATCTTATCCTCCCTCAGGTCCCCATCCATCTAGCATGAGAAAGACATCTAGGGTCAAGGGACAGATGGCACGAGAAAGCATGTGTTTCTTCAGTTTCCAGTAAGGTCAGACATGGAACATCACATCTTTAAGGTTTCTTGTGTTAGGCAGTGGGAACAGAGGTTCCCCAATGGATGAGCTTCATGAGAAGGTCTTGATTGGCGCTATTATCCATTGTTTCCTTGATACTCAGCACAGTGCCAGCATGGAACAGACACTCAGAAAGTATTTGTTAATGATTGAATGAAGAAAGGGGAACTGTGGCCATCAGTTGGGGATGAGGGAGGATGATTGGCTCTCTTTGCTTTGAGATAGTAGAAAGTTGAGGGCATCAAATCAACAAAAATCAATGAATTAGTTAAGACTACGTAACTCACTAACTTACCACACTAAATTTCATGCTTACTTGTGGGGAGTTTATCCACCAACCCCACAGTTCCCCAGAGTTTTCTTGAGTGAGAGCAGCAGGAAATATTAGATAGAAGGATTTATATTGTGGAGATAAACAGATAGAAAATAAAGGATAGCCTCGAGAGGGCCTGGAACCTTTTCCAACGGGCCGACTGTCTCTGCCCCAGGGTATTTATAGAGACGCCAAGGGGTGGAACAAAAGACCTCCTTCCCAGCACAGCCAAGTGCAGACCATTTCAGACACCTGCACTCAGACAAGTGGCCCTAATCATCCTCTCTATGAGGACCTGCTGGGTAAAGCCACGAGGAACCTGAAAACGGGCTCCCACATTACTGTCCTAGATTTGTGCATTGGCATGTTTAGAGTGAGTCCCTACCATAGGAAAACAGGGAAATCCTGTAACTTCTTCAGTCTGGAGCACTGAGGTCTCCTTAAAAACCTAAAGCAGGTGTGTGCCTTTATTCAGCGGCAGCAAGGATAGACACTTTGGGCTCATACTGTGGAGGAGCCTGAGAGTCTAAAGAAGCAGTGGGTCGCTTGCCGCTTGCCGAGCACAGCTTCTGCTGTGTTCAGTTGCTTCCTTTGCCTTTTGTTCCATGTTGGTGGCTGTTGTTCTCTAGGCTTCACCTCTGGCTGTCCTTGCCTTAGCTCTGGCTGCCTCTTGTACTTGTTTGTTTTAACTCTTTGGCTTTTTGGGGGGCCTGCCACCCAGCTCCCAAATAAATCACACATGGAGGCTTATCCTTAGTTACAAATGTCCAGCTTTAGCTTGGCTTGTTTCTTGCCAGCTTTTCTTAAATTATCCAATCTACCTTTTGCCTCTGAGCTTTTTCCTTTTCTTACCTTCCGTATATTTTACTTTCACTCTTACTCTGTGGCTGGCTTGTGTGGCTGGTGGCTGGCCCCTACAGCATCCTTCTCTCCTTGTTCTTGCTCCTTCTTGATTTTTTTCCTCCTAGATTTCTCCTTCTGTTTATTCTCCCTGCCTGCTAGCCCTGCCTGTCCTTTTTCCTGCCTCCCTGTTGGGTATTCAGCTCTTTATTAGCCCACCAGGTGTTTCAGACAGACAAAGTAACACAGCTGCACAGAGTTAAACAAATGCAACATAAACAAAAGTAACACACCTTGGGGTTGGGGCTTTAGATCAGTGGTAGAATGCTTGCCTAGCAAGTGCAAGGCCCTGGGTTCGGTCCTCAGCTCCGAGGTTAAAAAAAAAGAAAGTAACACACCTTAAAGTAATATTCTACAATAGCCACTTTCATCTCCTCTGTCCTGAACACATGGGCCCTTTTTTTGCCTAATTGCTCTCTGAGTTCACCAGGGTTCTTCCTAGTCATGATTTGGTCCCTACTATTGCCTTTTGCATTTTGTCACACCTGAAACCTAGCACATTTTCTCTGAAGTGGCACCTCTATTCCCATCCCATCACTGCTTGATTTTGATTCTGAGCATTGGGAATTGTTTGCATTTAATTTTGATGTTCCTTACCACAGAGATGCATTGTTGGGGTAAATGTGATGTGTAGTCTGGACTGCAGTAGGGACTCAGAAATATATCAGTGCACTAGTACTGAGTAGATATTTATTGTAGTTTCTTTTAGATTAAGACCAAAATGAGAAACAGTTGTGATTGTTTCATGTAAGAACCAAGGCCAGCCAGTTCGGAGTAAGAAAATGTATCTGGTACTGTCATAGTAAATGTAGAAAAGAGCCCAGCTTATGAATGCAGTAGGGGAGAGAATTAAAGAAAAATTCCTTTGTTCCAAAGATTTATTTCTAAATTGCTTGTTTCTAAAATTACATTTTCTAATAAAAAGGATTTTTGTGTAGTCAGTCAGTATCCATGGTTTCTGCACCTCTAGACTTTACAAAGTTCAGGTTGAAAATATTTGGAAGGCAAACTTGTTTCTGCATTTAACATGTAGAGGATTCTCTTTCCCGTGTTCCCTAAATAATAAGATTTAACATCAGTTTACATAGTGCTTAACCCATACTTGGTGGGTTTAAAGTACATGAGAAGATGTGTGCAGGGCATATATACATTCTGTGCCGTTTTTGTAAAGAACTTGAGCATTTTTGGATTTTGTTACTACAGATGTGTGGGTGCAAGTGGGATCAGCCCCAAGGAGTATCTATCATAAATTCAAGACATTACCACACACATGGAAAAATGTGTCCTGAGAGATGACTCTGCTAGTTCAAGTCTGTCCCTCTTAAGAAGGACAGGGTGATGGTGGTGGAGAGGTGGCTCAGTCGTTAACAGCTGCTCTTGGGGAGGATCTGGGTCCACTTTCCAGCACCCACAGGACAACTCACAACTTTTTGTAACTCTTCTTCCAAGGGATTTGGAATCTTCTTCTGGCCTCTGGGCACAAAGCACACATCAGGTACATGTGTATACATGCAGGCAAACATACACACCCAATATATTCTTTTAAAGATGTTACGTTAGTTATCTTAACAAAGAATCAGATACTTGTTCACCTATATAAATGCAAACAATATTTCAAGTCTCCAGCATTGGGAATGAGAGAGCCACCATCTGTATCTACTGTAGCCTCACAGGGATGCACAGTCAGCACAGTACGTGTTATGCTACACAATCAACATGGTATATAAACAGTTAGGAAAAATTGCCTAGAAACTTATTGCAAGAAAAAACAAGGGAAGTGGGGTGATGGAGCCTGCCTTCTACTTCTCAAGCCACTGCTTTTCTGAGAATGTGCTGAGCAGTTTGCAGCCACGGAGATGTTCCAGCAGTTAGGCTGATGGAAGGGGGAAGCCATGGCTGACAGGCTCTAGAGAGTTTTGCTGTGAACTTAGTTGAGTCTTATTTTCATTGAAGAAAACTACAGTGGACAGCAAAGAGAGCTTCTCCTAGAAAGATGAACCCACATTAAAAATCTCATCATCGTAATCCCAATACTTCAGGGACTGAGGCAGGAAGATCTTGAGATTGAGACCAGCCAGTTTGAGTGGAGGCCGCTTAGCAAGACCAAAACCAAAACAAGACATAAGACACACCCAGGTAACAGGTTGACCCCAAACAGGCTTAACCCCAGGCAGCTCTGCTGAAGCCCTTTATATTCACAGGCATTTCAGGAGTTTTAGTACATGTCTCCATTGAAGGGACATATTTCCTATGGAAGACCATGTCTGCCTTGGGCAATACCTCTTGCTGCTATTCCAGGAGTCTGGAAATTGTGCAGCAGAGCATCTTAGATGATTCCAGTGAGTCTTAATGGGAACCCACAGTAACTATTTGGGTTTCAAAGTTAGACCAGGGTTCAGAGTCATCTGTGAGCAACTTAGGCCACTTCCCTAAGCCTCAGTTTCCTTGGTGTGTGTGTGTGTGTGTGTGTGTGTGTGTGTGTGTACATAGGCACGTGTGTGAAGGGGCTACCTCTTGGGGAGGATAGGTGGGCCACAGCTAGAAAAGGAAGAAGGCTCTCATTGGTTATTCTAAGTGGCCAGACCGATACACTCATAATTCTGGCTAGTATTTATTGGTGTTATTGACACCATAGAAAAATCACGGTATAGGATACTGTCAGGCCAGTATTTTTCTTCCTTTGACAGAAAACTTATTCATAATACCCAGCTTATAGATTAAAACATTTTAAAATGGGAATACCATATGTGGAAGTGAAAAATGCCTTCTAAGTTTATTCATATTTTTAGCTAATTAGAGGTACAGGAGGCTGTTTTCTGGGGCAATTTGAAACTTCCATTTTTAGAAACTGTTGGATGATTTGTTGAAAAGGATGTCAGTCAGAGCAGAACAAAGTATTTGTGCTTCTGAAGCAAGCACACTAGTAGTTTGGCCTTGCTCCAGAGGCGACACGTCTGTAACTATCCTCTTGGCTTGCTGACTCCAAGCAGGCCAGAGAGTAGTCCATGATGACTGCAACTGATTTTTATTAAACAGCCACAGCCTGGTTTTGTTTTTGTTTTCCAAATTGAAACTCCAGGAGTTTTGAGTTTGTATGACCTTTTTTTGGGCAGAGGGGCTTGATAATCTTTTTAGTTTTCTATGCAGCAAGCTATTCTAAAAGCTTGTTCTCCTCATTGACACCAGTCCCCTTATTCCTTACATAAACATCGAATACTAATCTTATTTCTTAAGATTCTGATGAATTCCAGCCTAAATTTTGAGAATTAATTGTATAGCATTCTTTATTTCCTGTCAACTCTGAGATATCATGCCTTTGCTGTCTAGTGACCTAGTACATAGTGATCAGCTATTGCTTCTTGGAAAGCCCCACTTGAAGTGAGGGTTAACAGTAAACTGTCATCTCTGTGGAATGTCCAAGCTGCTCAGGTTGCTGGAGGGATTCAGGAGTGGGGCAGCACCTGATAGGTGAAATGGCCCTCGTGGAGTGTGCCAAAATTATTCTTTTAAGGTTGTGGTGTACTGCTGGTAGCCTTTGATTTAGAAACAGGCATAAGCTGTACTTTGCTGCCCGATTCTGTTAGAAGTTAAAAAGCAGTGTAGTGCTAAGGACTTACATATTTGAAACTGGATATAGGTGGCTGGAGCAAAACAGATCCTGGTTTGCAAGTTGCTGGTGTTTTATTAGGAGTCTCAGTAAGTGGCACAGCAACTCCAGAGCTGCTGAACAACCTGTCCCAGTCTGCTCTGCATGCTCCAGTTTCAGATAGTTTTCATTATTTGATTATTGGATGAGAAACTAAAAAGCAGTACAAAACAAAATAAAAACAACACTACTGGTTTTCTTCCTTTTCCTATGATCCTTCTACTGTTTGACTTACAGAACACTGAGTCTGTGGCTGCCACTGAAACTCTGGCTGGGGTACCTGAACACGTGCTTCGAGGACTTCCAGAGGAAGTGAGGCTTTTACCATCTGCAGTTGACAAGACCCGGATTGGTGAGTATGCTCATCACAGGAGGCAGGCAGCAAAGAGTAGGCTGCTTCCTTTGGGAGCAGGGATCATGTTAGGTAAGCATTATGCAAAAAAAGGAAAGGTTGGCCCTCACTTAAATTATGTGGTGTATATGTACTTTCCACGTAAGAATCCAGGATGGACATGGGTTATAAAAGAAGACTAGCAGGGTGGTGGCGGCGCATGCCTTTAATCCCAGCACTCGGGGGCAGAGGCAAGCAGATTTCTGTGAGTTCAAGGCCAGCCTGGTCTACAAAGTGAGTTCCAGGATAGGCTCCAAAACTACACAGAGAAACCCTGTCTCAAAAAAGTGGGGTGGGGGGGGGTGGGAGGAAACTACCGCCCCCCTCCACCGCCACCTCCAAACACACAGTGAACCTGCATATTCTGTCCTTGGTTGTGTGTCCCAGTGTGCCCTCCTCTGCATCCCTGTGAGCCTTGTTCCACAGAGTGGGTGGTTTCCTCTGATTTCGCTGTGCCTTGAGTGTGATTATGTTATCACTTTATATCTGTCCCTGTTACTGATAGTGAGTCTGCTTTACCCGTTGTTTTGCCATTTCCAGATACTTAGGGACCCTTAGGGGTATCTGAATGAACAATATAAGCTGGCTAGAATTCTTGTTGAATACACAAGCTTGTATGTATTTGAAATTTGTTTTTGTGATATAAGTTTTAGATAGAAGGCTAAGAGTAAGTTGTCAAAATCTTGTAAGAGCATACTCTTGAATAGATCATGCTTATACCCTCCCTTTTGCCTTCTAGATGCTCTTCTGATGCTCAGTGAGTGTGTGACTCTGACAAGCACTTTTTCTAATTCTCATTGGAAATTTGCTTAGTGAGCATTGGCGTTTTTATATTATCTTCTTTGAACAAAAGTGGTTGTCTCACAGTTCAGCCAACTGGTTGTTTCACAGATGCAGTTCCAAGCTGTCTTTGGTGGGAGTGGAGTGTATACGTATTAGCCACACATGACGGGGCTAGCCTCCACCTCTTGTCTTTTTTTTTTTTTGGTTTTTCGAGACAGGGTTTCTCTGTGTAGCTTTGCGCCTTTCCTGGGACTCACTTGGTAGCCCAGGCTGGCCTCGAACTCACAGAGATCCGCCTGGCTCTGCCTCCCGAGTGCTGGGATTAAAGGCGTGCGCCACCACCACCCGGCTTGTTTTTTTTTTTTTGTTCACCTCTTGTCTTATACATGAAGGATCCTGTCCAGAATATGTGATTCTCTTGACTCCTGGGCTTTTGCCATTCCATTGACTGTGCCTTTATCCTATCTGGGTGCTTCATGATAGGTGAATAAGAGACAGAAATAATCCTAAGGGATGCTGTGGATGAGCATGTATGTTGACTTTTTGACACTCTGGAAGGCAAGCTGTCCCATGAGCTATGTTTCACGAAGCTAATGAGAGAGGAAAGAGTTTTCCACTCTAATTAGGCAAATCAACTCTGAAAGTATTTATTAATAAAAACCAAGTCCTAACCATTATAAAAACAACTTATGTTTAGTAGGGACTATTTGAAATCTGTAGATAGACAATGAAGAGTTTAAGTTATTTGTAGTTTTTTTCCACTTGTATTTTGTTTCTTGTGGGGCACCAGCCCCCACACTTACTTACTCCAGAAACTCTTGAGGAATGAGGGATAAGAGATTTAGTTAGAAATGGTGGTGAGGAGGGAAACTGAGAGAAAACGCAGGATAGAGAAAACGGGTGGACCTGGATCCTTATCCACCGGCCCAGAACTTTATTCCAAAGGTCTATTTATAACAATGCTAAGGGGTGGAGCAAAAGACCTCCCCCTTGCTAGTTAGACCCTTACAAACACCTGGTACCCAGGCCCGTGGTCCAATCAACCTCCCATGCAGTCCTGCTGGGAACAGCCACTAGGAAATCTAGTGGGCTCCAACAGTTTCTTATGTTAATTTTCAAGTTTTGTGATTGTATTATATATATATGGTCTATTTTACATATGAAAGTTAATAAAAACTTTTAAAACGTATTAAGCATTGCAGATTATTTACAGACTATTTAGAAAATACTGAGGGACTACAGAAAACTCAGAATCCCCTGGAGGACATTATTTGGTTTGATTGAATTTACTCACAGTTACTTTGCTGTTGGGCAACCTTGCTTTTTAATTGTTTTGTAAAACTGAATGACATTAATGCTTTCAATATTTAAAATAACCACATTACGTTATAAAAATATTGGTTTTGTTTTTCTAGGTGTCTGGGCCACTAAACCAATTTTAAAAGGGAAAAAGTTTGGTCCGTTTGTTGGTGATAAGAAGAAAAGATCTCAGGTTAGGAATAACGTATACATGTGGGAGGTAAGAGAGTTTCAAATCTTTCAAAGAAACCACTACCTAGTCTCATGATTTGACATTTTGAAGTTAAAACAAATACTTTAATATGTTCTTTAAAAATCAAATAGTTTTGTTAATGAGAATATTAATTTTTCTGGATGACTGTTGTTTGCATATGTGTGTGTAGTTTGAAGCTACTAGGATGTTCTTGATTGTAAATGTCATATCTATTTTTTTATTCCTTGCCCAGGGCATTTTACCTTGCACCTAAGACCTTGACTTCCTGTGTGGTAGCCTGTCATTTTACAAATGACACAGATAGACACCACAAAATACACTTCAAAGGCTGCCAAGAACAGTATTAGATTCCTTTCTGCATGTTAGAAAGTAGTTTCGTCCCTGAAATATTTTAAACATATATAGAATGTGACACATTTACATTGAAATTTTAATGATATATTTATTTTTATTTCATGTGCGTTGGTGTTTGCCTGCAAGTTTAAGGGTGTCAGATACCCTGGAAATGGAGCTACACACAGTTGTGAACTGCCATGTGGGTGCTAGGAATTGAACCCAGGTCCTCTGGAAGAGCAGCTGGTACTCTTAACTACTGAGCCATCTGTCCAGCCCTGAAGTTTTAATTTTGCAAAAGGTTTTCATTCTATTTCATATTTTTTCAACAGCCCTGGAGGACAAAGCAGGGCAGTGGCAGCCTTTTATAGAAGCTTCCAGAAAAGGAAGAACTGCCCTTGCTCTGCAGGCCCAGACCTGAGTGGGGCAGACGTAGTCAGAGCCATGTCTCCTAGGAACAATAGGACAGTTTTACATGTTCTCCCAGATTGCCTTGGCCAGGTCCTCCTTCTACACTAGCTTCCTGACTTACCTAACCTATGGGCTGTGAAGCATTCTGTTTAAAAAGTAGGCTGAAAATATTTCATTAGGATGCTTGTGACTACGTGTGTTGATGATGTTCTTGGGTTTTGCATGGGATTCTGCAGGTCAGTGCCTGGGGAAGCACCTCAGGGAATGACTCCTTTACAAGTTCCATTTTGAATGAGAAGGAATCACATCTGTTTCATACCTTTGACATATAAAAGCCTGACAGTAAAATGTGTGGGCACCCCCCACCCCAGAAGCTCAGGGCATAGAGTGGGAGCTCTTAAGACTGAAAGGTTATAGTTTGATCTGACAGTTTCATCATTTTGTGTTTGTTTCTTATGAGTCTGTTGTCTGTGGGAGTGTCTGACAGTGAACCCTGGGGGCTTTAGGAAACAAGGATTTGCCAAAAGAATCAGGACTGTTTGGAGGTGAAAGAGTTTTGTAATTGTAGAAGAACTGTCTGGTCACAGAAAGTCTTCATTACTGTAGTACTGTGTCATTAAAAATGTATGCCTGTGCAAATATTGCTTTCAAATAAAGCACATTCTTAATTTAACAAGTTTTTCAAAAGAAGCTAACAGGCATGCTTGACCTTGTTAGCATTAATCATAGTGAGGCCTATCAGGGAGTCACATGCTTACTCAACATTCTGTATGTACAGTGCCGAGTAGAATAAACACCATTACTGCTAAAGTGAAGTCAGTGGTACCTTCTACCCAGTGTATCAGTTTGATGTTGGACATGGCTCTATAAACCACCACTCATGTCTTATGGGAGTTATCATGTACATTGAAATTCACACCTAGTAGGGCTTGAGAGTCACTTGCTGGTTATGATTTGCAACCATGAGATACTAGGGACCCATTTTCCTCTACACATGCAACATCCTAGTGCTAATAGTTTAAGATTCTTTACATACACATGCTTCAGTTTGTAACTCATGAAAGCACCACTTCTTTTTAGTCAGGTTCGAGTTTATCATTTTGTTCTTGTGAAGATTGACTTTTCCTTGTAAGAAAGAAAAGTTTAGGCTCAGATTGCTGTTAATAAACAGATTTTTTGGAGTTAACTGAATAAGAATTATGCTAATAATCCTTTAAAAGTAGGTTATTTTACTTTACTTGTATTGCTTTGAAACAGAGCCTTGCTTGCAGGTTAGCCTCAAACCCAGTTCCTCCTGCATTAACCTCCTGAGTGCTGGTAAGACAGGCATGGACCACTATTCCCAGTGTTAGGTTCAGAAAGGAATTGATTGGAAAGTGGCAATAGTTTCTGTCTTAATTTGTTTTGTGCTGCTCTGATAAAGTTCTGCAGCCAGGATAGAGTACAAAAACTTACTGTGAAGGCCAAGAAGGCCATCGAAGAGCCATACATATCTGGTGAGGGGATTCTTGATCTAGTATAACATGCTGGAAAGCATTACAGATCAAGACAGAGCCAGAGATGGAAGCTGTGGCCTCAAACCCTTTTAGGACCTGTATTCATCCTTTCACAGAGCCAGAGCTGCCACAGTCTGGACATCCCATTAAGCCCCGTGTCGCTATACAGTACGTGCATTTGGGAGCCATCCCTACTCCGACTAAAGAACCCTACCCTGCATACCCACAGATTTTCCAACCACCAACATTTCCCTTAGAGTGAGACATTTGTTATTATTACTAAACCTGCATCCAAGGGCTGTTATCACCTAACAATCATAGTTTGTGTTAGCTTATTCTTGGTATATATTCTAATAAGTATTTAAAAAATGTTTTATTCTGAAATGGTCTGTATAGCCTGACTGCCCTGAAACTTGCTAGATTAACCAGGCTGGATTTGAATGTATAGAGATCTTCCTGCTACTGCTCCTTCAGTGCCGGGATTAAAGACATGTGTCACCCAACTCAGCATATAACTTTTAAAATTTTAAACAAGGCCAACAAGATGCGTCATTGGGTGAAGTTGCTGCCACCAAGCCCAATGACGTGAATTCCATCACTGAACTCACATGGTGGCAGGAGAAAACTGACTTCTTAAATTGTCCTCTGACTTTACATGCATACACACACAAATAAATGTAATTAAAACAAAACAACAACAAAAAACTATACATTTACCACAAACTATAATAGCATGGACAGTACAGAAAAAGCTTACCAAAAATTAAAATTCACTTAAACTCCCAGCACCCAGGCATCTCTATGAACACTTTCAACTACATTTAAAATTTACTAAATTTATAAGGAATTATTTTGGTCATAGTCTCATGTAGTGCAGGCTGTCTTTTCTCTGCCTAATGCCTCTGTTCTTGTCTCTCCCACTAGTGCCTGTTCCTGTACCTTGTATAGGAATGTAATATGCTTGTTTCCTACCAATGTACTAAGGACTTGTCTGCCAAGTACTTGGCGTATGCCATTTTTTCTGTGGCTGCTCATAATTCTGTTTGCATGCCATCCATGATTTACCTTCTTTTGGACATTTAAATAGTTGTAATCTTTTGCTGAGTATGTACAGTTCTTCAAAGTATAAACTCAATATACATGCAATATGCTGACTTGTCTGGTATTTTCCTTAAGATACATTCCTAGAAGTGTAAACGTTAAATCAAAAGTTATGTAAACTTCTGTAAGGTTTTGGTCAGTTTTGCCCCAAAGCCTTTAGAAAGATTGTAATGATTTGTATAACCAGCAAGAGTATGCTTTTTTTTCTAGTCCTTTGAAACCCAGTATTGTTATCTTTTTAACTGCCTTAAAAAAATCTGTTCTTTTAAGTGAGCAATCACCGCTTCTATTTGTGGTTTGATTATCTCGGCAATAAATTTGAGTCTAGAGGACAGAGGGGAGAAGTAGAAGAGCCTCTGCATAGTACAAAGATTTTCATAGAGTTGTTTTAATGAGTTAGCAGCATTGTGAGTAAAATAAATGTTAGTGTGTGAGTTTGATAGTGCTTGCTGTGTCCTTGTAATTGGATGTCATTTGAAGCAATGGCAGCCTGTTCCAGTGTCCTTTCTTGTAATTGGATGTCACTTGGAAGCTGCCAGCAGATTCTGCAGAGCCTGTTTTCAGAAAGGGCTAGTCATGTTCACTGCTGTTCTCTAGCTGTAGAATGCTGTTAGGGCAGCTGTAGGAAAGGTCTTTAGATCTAACCTACACTCTATATTTTAAAGCTCGAAGACTAAAAAGCATCTTTATAGTTTTAAACTTTGTGGCACATGAAGATGTTACGAAGTCGAAGTTTCGGTTCATGAGGAAAGTTTTATTGGTACACAACCACATTCATGTGTCTCCTGTCTGTGGAGTTGAACAGTGGCAACAGGCTGTAAGACCTGTAAGGCCAAAAATACTTTTAAAAAAAGTATGGATGTGCCGGGCGGTGGTAGGGCACGCCTTTAATCCCAGCACTGAGGGAGGCAGAGGCAGGCGGATCTCTGTGAGTTCGAGGCCAGCCTGGGCTACAGAGTGAGTTCCAGGAAAGGTGCAAAGCTACACAGAGAAACCTTGTCTTGAAAACAAAACAAAACAAAACAAAAAAACAAAACAAAAAACAAAAAAGTATGGGTGTCTTTGCACCATATGTGTGCAGTGTTTGCAGAGGCCAGAGAGGATGTCAGATCTTCTGAAAAAGGAGTTACAGACAGTTGTGAGCCACTATGTGGGTGTTAGGAATTGAACCTGGGTCCTCTAGAAGAGCAGTTGGTGTTCTTTATAGTGCCATCTTTCCTGCCCTCCCAAATACTTTCACTTTACTCTTTTATAGAAAGTTTCCTGTGTCTTGGCTATAGGGGGAGGAAGCCAGAGGAGTGTATGTGGAACTGTCTAGTGTTTCAAGTTTACTGTGAATGGGTTATAGCAGTGTGCAAAACTTGGTATTCCAACTGGAGAAATGGTTGTCGTAGTAACAGCAGAGCCAATCATCTGCTGTTTTAGGAGTTTCAAGATAGATGAGGGTATTGAAGTATGGAGGATTAAATCTTTTCAAACAGGTTACCTATTACGTAGATTAGCAGCTTGGTGTAGCCCCACCCTCCTTGGAAGTTCATTTAATGTCTCTTTGTCAAGCCTTTTCTGTGTGTTTTTCAGCACTGATCTTGGCATAGAAACATGTTCTATAAACTCCTGGCCTTATTGCATGAAGGTCATTGGTCTGGAGTACAAGACTCATGTAGATGATGAGTCTGGATTCTCGGGAGCTTGCTTAAAGCCCTCAAGCTGTTACATCTGGAGTCAGAACCAAATTAAGCATCTAGGTTGCTGTCAGTACTCTTCCTATAGCAAAAGCCACAGACAGCATTTTGTGGTGTAGACCCTTGATAACAAAGACAGGTTATCTGAAGTACAGAAAGGTTTGTTTTGGCTCACAGTTCTATCTGTGACCATCCAAAATTGAGTGGTCCTGCAGCTTGGGCCTCTGGTGACAGTGGCATATCCTCGCTGTAGCACATGTAGAAGACAAAATTTTCTATATCAGACTGAAGCAGAAACAGACGGCTGGGCAGGGCCCCACAGTCCCTTCTGAGAGCATGGTGCCAATGGCCTAAGGGCCTTCCACCAGGCCCCACATCTCAAAGGTCCATTACTTCTCAGTAGCATCCTGTAGAGGACTGTGCACCCAGACCACAGCACCCTCCTGCAAGTCTGCGCAGAACGCATAGAACTGCACACCAGGAAAAGTTGGATGCCACTTCTAGGAGTTTATGGAATTCTTACCCATGGTCATGGGTAGAAATTCTGATTTAAGAACAAAAATAAACTATTTTGCTTACCTACTAGAATTTGGTTAGGGACTTGCTGGGAAGCAGTTTATATTTTTTAGAGCATCTGTTATTGGAGGATTTCCCACAAACATTTATATAGTTATAGATCTGAGACCTACTCCCAGTAATTTCAAAAGAGGGTCATAAGCATACTCAAGAGATGGACAGTGGCTGGGCTTTGAGGGCCTGAGAAGCCAAGCTCTTCACATTTTACATTTGTATTTTAGAATTTCCAGTACAACAAGCCGACATCTAGGAATTGTCCTCTGACAAGTGGACCTTTTCTGTTAAGATGTGCTAGCACTTATTTCTCTATTGTAGAATGTTTAGAACATGTTAGAAGCCCTTGAACTTCTAGAGTAATCTGAAGAGTGGAGTAGTGATGATACATTTTGTCTGTAGCTCCCAGAAAGTTACTTCTGCAGGGCAGCAGTCTGCTTGTCCATAATGAGCCCTGCAGGCATCCAGCTCTGGTAACTAAAGTACAACTAGGGGCTGAACATATCACAAAGATGGGATATTTTTATGAGTAGTATTAGTAAAATCCTTTAAGACTTGTGAAGATATATTTATTACCTTTTCATACCAAAGTGAGATTAACCTTTCTCTTTTCTGTCTTCATAACTTTGTAGGTTCAATGATATTTATAAAATTAGTTGCTAGAGATGATTCTAACTCAGTGATATTATTTGAGCCTAAACAGTGAAGAAAAACATTTGATCTTGTAGAGGATAAAAACATGTTAAAAACTGTAGCTGTGTGTAAGTGTAGAACAGTTTAGATCAGTGGTTCTCAACCTTCCTATTTCTGCCACCCTTTAATACAGTTCCTCATGTTGTGGTGATCCCCAACCATAAAATTATTTCATTGATACGTCATAATTGTAATTTTGCTACTGTGATGAATCATAATTTCTTTGTTTTTTGATGGTCTTAGGCAACCCCTGTGAAAGGGTCATTTGACCCCCAGAGGGGTCTTGACCCACAGGTTGAGAATTGCTGGTTTAGATCATCATGCTGAAGTTTAACAACAAATCCTCTGAGAAGATACAGAGGTATGGAAAGGAGCCTCCCACAGTGTAGGCAGGCTGGGGCTGCTGATGTGGGAACCTGGTTTCCAGGAGAGGTTCTGTCTTTGTTGTGAAGTGTTAGAAACGCTCGGTACCTACACGGTAGGGAAATCTAGACAATAGCCCAGGGATGAGGTTTTGTCACTGTAGGCTGTAATGTTAGAGAACTGGTTTAATCAAGTATAATACTCAACTTGATATGAGAGCATGAGATTTCTTCATTGCCTTGTTTCAGTTCCGGTCAGTGATGTCTGTGGTAATTTGCTGTTTGATTTTGTTACTGGGTTAGGATGTTGTAGGTGAACAGTTGAGAGTTTGAATGATGCTATGCTTCATAAAGTTAATGAGAGTTTTGTTTTAAACTTCCAAAGTTAACCAATATGCTTCCAGAATAATAAGTAAATGATTAAGGGAAGATATAATGTGGCTTGTTCTTTGCAAATTCTTTTTTTTAAATGGCATAGAGATGTGACTTTGAGTGTGTCACATTCCAATGGGCATGAGTACTGCATTTGAATTTAGATGATTTTAAAACTATTTTAATCAAATGACTGGATTAAATAGAATTAAAATTAAATTACAGGACATTTATGCTGTGCTTGAAGAAGAATTAGCACCCAGTCTGTTCAGTGAGAAACAGGAATGGTTTCCACAACCCTAACCTAGAGGAGTCAGGAGGAGGAAGAAAGCTGTGTCCTTTCGTTTAGTGATGCTAGAGGGGACACCTGGGGCAGCCCTCTGGATAAGCACTTTACCATGAGTTACACCCTAGCCAGCAGAAGAAGGATTATAAAGAGGGATCTTAGTTAAGGCTCTCCCTCCCTGCTCCCTGTCTCTTAACTGTTTCATTTGGCTGTAAGGGAGACATGAGAAGATGAAGGTTGAGCCCTGCCTGTATTTTTAGTGGCTTGGTTATTGTACTAAAATTGCCCATTTGCTGTTTCTTCATTTGTAAAAAGGACTTAATAACATTTCATAGGGACTGGAGAGATGGTTCAGTGGTTAAGAGCATATATTGCTGTTGCAGAGGACTTAGACCCTGTTCCATTAACTCCAGCTCCAGGGGACCTGATATTTTCTAGCTTCTTTTGGGCACCAGCACTCATGTGCAGACCCACACCTTCCTCATAAACACTAACACATAACACATATATAAAAAATTTTAAGTATCAAAGACATAATATTTATAGATTATTCTGTAGACCCTTACAAAGATTGAACAAAAATAATTTGTAGGGCACCCAGCCTACCCAGAGTTGGCACACAGTGCTTCTCTTCAGTCCTCCTCTCTAGTTGAATGATGAGGGCTGGAAGTCAGCTTGTTCTGGCACCCCAGCTTGGTAGAGGGGGCTGCTTTATGGATTGCATCAGGATAAAGACTTTGATTCAGGTGAGCCAACTATTTCTTGGTCATTATGGAGATGTGGAAATAGACTTCTTAAGTGTCTCTGTTGGGTTTGAGCTAGGGAAGAAGGGTCGCCTGCCTTGTGACTGATGGAGGAAGTGATCCTAGTTGGTTGTCACTGGCTTTCCACTACCCTTGTCTGATGATGGGTGGCACTGTTGTAACTTAGCAAATAGCAGTTAAGCAAAATTTTATTACATTATTAGAGATATTTGTGTCAGTCACTGAATTTAATGTGATTAGAAATAGATATTTGACTAGCAAACATGGGAATTGTATCAAATCATATTCTCATCTTAGTTCCCCACTAACAAACTAAAGCTCAATAAAAATAAGAACACTACACTTTTTTTTTAATTTTTATGTTTTTTAAGACAGGGTGTGGTGATATTGTGTTCCCCCAAAATATTGTGCACCCTAATAAACTTATCTGGAGTCAGAGAACAGAACAGCCACTAGATACAGAGGCCAGAAAATGGTGGCACTCACACCTTTAATCCTAGCATTCTGAAGGCAGAGATCCATCCAGATCTCTGTGAGTTCAAAGCCACACTGGAAACAGCTAGGCATGGTGACTCACACCTTTAATCCCAGGAAGTGATGGCAGAAAGCAGAAAGGTATATAAGGTGTGAGGACCAGGAACTAGAGCTGGTTAAGCTTTTAGGCTTTTAGCAGCAGTTCATCTGAGATTCATTCTGGATAAGGACTCAGAGGCTTCCAGTCTGAGGAAACAGGATCAACTGAGGAATTGGCAAGGTGAGGTGGCTGTGGCTTGTTCTGTTTCTCTGATCTTCCAGCGTTCACCCCAATACCTGGCTCCAGGTTTGTTTTTATTAATAAGACCTTTTAAGATTCGTGCTACAGGGTTTATGTAGTCCTGGCTGGCCTGAAACGTATCATGTAGACCAGGTTGGCTGACAATTCACAGATATCTGCTTGCTGCCGCATTCCAAATACTGAGTGCTGGGATTAAAGGTGTGTGCCACCAAACTCAGCTTTTTTTTTTTAAGTGTAACAAAGTTGTGGTTTCCTTTAGCATCCAGCAGACCTTGGTACTTCATGCAGATGTAGACCTTCTTTATTTCCTCTACCCCGATCCCGGTGTAAATGACACACTAGTGGAGGAAAGGCAGAAAGTTTAGATAAGCCAAAGAAAAGAATACTGAATAATCCCATTTTCTCACAGAAAACCATTAATGACATTTTCTTATGTTTAGATTTAGATTATTTTCTCTTCATATATTTTTATAAATAGTTCATTCTTGTAATAAGTGACTTTGTTCACTCAGCAATGTATTTGTGTATGTATGGGTACACTATAGAGTGAGACCCTCTCTCAGAAAACAAAACAAAAAAAGCAAACAAAAGCCTCCCTTCCCCCAACAAATAAACCCTTCTCAAATCCTCTCTGTTGTATTTATCTTTTTCTATTGAACTTTTTTCTTTATGAACATCATTGTGCCTTAGAAGATGCCTTATTTCCATTGAGATACAATGAGGTATGTGTAAATAAAGAACTCACTCAACTAGAACACTTTTTTTTTTTTAATAAAGGTTTATATTGACTCAAGATCCAGGAAGTTCCAGCAGAGCCTGAGTTGTTATTAAAGCAGATGGATAGTCAAGCTGCCACCTTCACCATCTATTTGGTGGGTTTTCCTGGTGCTGCTGCTGTCTCTGCAGTTGTATTGATACCTGGTGATACTGCCAGTGTGTTGGTGGTGATCCAGTAGGACCCCAATGTCTACTGATATACATAAAAAACAAAGAACAAAAGAAAAAAAGACTATCTCTGAGCCTGGGGGCAAAAGGACTAAGAATACCTGTGTGAGTTAGTGGACTAACCAGCGGATTGGCAATGTTTCATGGATCACTGACTTCACTTTCCATATTTGATTGTGCCGACAAGTGGGACAATCATAGCTCTTAAACATTGGAAAGCAGCTTTTGTTGTTTTGTATATTGTGTTTAACAATTTTTTGACTGCCTCTTCATAACATACCATTTGAGAGGTGCTCTGTTTTGAAGAGGAAAGAGTGTGTGTGTGTGTGTGTGTGTGTGTGTGTGTGTGTGTGTGTGTGTGTCTACCCTTAGAAGAGCTGAAGGAGGCTGGGGTGCTGGTGGGAAGAGAAGAGCCTGTTATCTTACCTAGGGTGATCAGGTAGTCAGGGAAACAGCCACAAATGGAGGTCAAACAGGCCTGGGCTTAAGACTGTCTTTCCTCCAGTCAAGTGCTTTAGAAAGGAAGGCTGTTCCACCTTCAAGCCCTGATTTCCACATGTGGAAGAGGAAAATCGTAAATGAGGTCTGACACAGAGTGGGAGGCTTATGTAGTGTCCGTGTCTTGGAAGGTGAGAGTCAGACTTAGAGCCCAGGCTCAGGGGCTTTGATCAGGAAGTCAGCACCGCAGCCATCAGCTGAGAACAGGAGCTTTGATCTGAGGGAAGGTCACCCAACTAAAGGTGATTAATGTGGTGGGAGAGGAAAAAAAGGAATGAGTGGAAGGAGTCAAGGTGTGTGTGGGAAAGAGAGGCACACCCAGAATCCTTTCTTTCTTCCGAAAAAGAATGACTAGTCATAGTTCTGGTTCAGTGTCTACTCAGGTGTTTTGCAGAATAAACATGTATATGAACTCATATAAACTCCAAACTCCTTGCAGAGTCGATAAAGGCATGACTGGCTAAATGTTTATTGGCAGCATCGCATGGGAGGAGCAAGCATGGATGACCAGGGAAGCTTCCTAAGAGAGTAGATCCTGTGTCCTGGGTTTTCTGCAGCATTCCAGAACTTCACTAACATGTTTGCTGGACCTTACTTCTGACACATGTGCTGGATGGTGTAGGTGTTAAGGGACAGTGAGGTTTACAAAACCATTGTAGTTTGTCACTCACAAGGTGATTCACAACGTGTGCTTATTTGTGAAGTCCCATAAATCATGCTAGAAAGAAGACTTCGGAACTGTGCAGCCAAGCAGTACAGGCCTGGACTGGACTGGCAAAATACTTAGAAGGGCATTTTGCTAAGTCACATTTGAGAGCATGTAGTTGTAACCTGTTTTCATGTACAGGAAACATTTGTAGATCAAGCATATGAACTTCAATTTCTTATATTTGGGGGAGAAAACAAGCCTAAAGAATGAATACGATTTTACAGCTTCTGTTTCCTGCCTGTATTTTTCTGTATTGTTTCTTTATCTTGCTTCTCTGAAATGCTGTATGTAGAGTGCTTGTGTATAGTGAAGACAGCTGTTTGGAAAGTTGAAGATGAAACTATTTTTAGGCATCCCTGTCCTAATACAAGCTACTTCTTCTCCGTCCACAGGTGTACTACCCAAATCTGGGGTGGATGTGCATTGATGCCACTGATCCGGAGAAGGGCAACTGGTTGCGCTATGTGAACTGGGCCTGCTCAGGTGAAGAGCAGAATTTATTTCCACTGGAAATCAACAGAGCCATTTATTATAAAACCTTAAAGGTAACAGTGTTGCTGTTAGTCTGTTCCTGGCTACTCTGTGTGCATTCTCTAACTGCAGTCTAGTTGTGACTGACAAGAACAGCTTTACAGACCTGGAATGGATTGTGTCTGAAGTGGTTCATCCATGCACCCAAGGCTCGGTGTTAACTACATGGTTGCTGAGGCCTTGCATGTGTCAGGGGGCTAGAGCAGGAAGATTGTGTTGAGTAATTACAGACTGCGTCCTTCTTGACACTGTTGATTATCTATGGCAGCTGCTCCCCTCCGCTGGCACAGATGCACTGGAACTGTCTGGCAGGTTTATCCCACTGTGAGTAGCTATCAGTACCCTGGTGGTGCGTGTTAACAGAAAGCACACTCATAGTGTTCAGTGTGCATGAAGCTTTGGATTAGCTTTCCCTTTCCTTCGCTTGTATTCAGGATAGAATTTGGGATATATTTCTTCCTCCTGCCAAATACATCTTGGGGACATTAGTTGCGGAGATTAAGAAGACAGCCATGCTCAGAGCTGTTGATGAGGCACTCACTGTACTCAGGGTCTTACTGCTAGGATGCTTTTCATGGTAGCATGTTGGGGTGGTGAGTAGAATTCTCTCTCCCTCTCTTGCTTTCACAGGTCATGTTTCTGTAGCAGACAGAGCTACATTCCATGCATGGAATGTTCTAGAATGGAATCTTGGGGTTGGAAAGAAAGATGGTGGTTGCTTCTTTTGGAAAAATACCTCTGTCCAAATTGCTGTAACAAACAAATAGCTCTTCATTCATTTGGTTCCATTATATGTCACAGACTGGTGGACAAGTCTATAAAGTTTTTTTTTTTTTTCTTTTTTTCTTTTTTTAAATCTTTACAGAGTTGAAAACTATTGAGCATTTCAGGCAGTGTCCTGAGTTAGGTGTGGTAGCATGTGACTGTTAAATTTTCCTCCATTGTATTTTCCTGGCATTGCCACATAACTGGACTGCATGTGACTTGTTTATAGCTAATCCTAGCTTCCGGGTCCTGCAGGATTTGGAGGTTTCTGGGTTTTTTTTTTTTTTTTTTTTTTTTTTTTTTTCCATTTTCATACTTAGGCTGTCCAAAACTTTGTTTTTCATTTCTTTCTGCTGGATTGTAGTCACAGGCTGTTCTAGTAGCCCTGCTGCTTGGTTCCAAATGCCACTTAGGATTCATTCTGTTTCTCAAATACATCTCAAGCAGGAGACACATCTGGTTCTGTTGGCAGGGTGGAATCTTGGGGAGACAGTGGCTGTGAGACAGGCAGTGTCAAGTAAAGATGGGGCAGCTGTGTGGGGGGACAGGATGGAGGTAACTGTATAGGTCGGGTGTTCCTTAGTTGGACTGTTTAGTTCCAGAGTGTTTTGTATTTTGCAGCTGTGTGGGGGGGACAGGATGGAGGTAACTGTAGAGGTCGAGTGTTCCTTAGTTGGACTGTTTAGTTCCAGAGTGTTTTGTATTTTGCCGCTGTGTGGGGAGACAGGATGGAGGTAACTGTATAGGTCGAGTGTTCCTTAGTTGGACTGTTTGGTTCCAGAGTGTTTCGTATTTTGCAGCTGTGTGGGGAGACAGGATGGAGGTAACTGTATAGGTCGAGTGTTCCTTAGTTGAACTGTTTGGTTCCAGTGTTTTGTATTTTGAACATCTACATACACTTAGTTCTTGGGGATCTACACATCTAAATACAGAATCCACTTATGTCTCAGATACATCTGAGACAAGCAGACAGACAGACAGGGGCACTATTTATTGATCCTGCTTTTGATTGTGGTGGTCAAGTCACCACTCAACAGTTTTAAATTTTGGAGCATTTCGGGTTTCAGATTTTTGTATTGGGAGTAGATGTTTAACCTGTAAAACTAATTCATACAGTTGCTGTAAACAGTAGACGAGCCAATATGTAGTGGATCAGTGTAGAGGATTAATACCTACTCCAAGTGTGAATTAATGAGTACACTGGCAGGGCATAAGTTCTGATCTCTGCATACCTACAGTCCTGACCTCTGGTAGTTGTTCAGGTATACTTGCGGCCTTTTGGGTCCCTCAAGATCGATCACCTGTTTTCTCCAGGATTCAGCATTCTCTGAGGCAGGCTCCCCCCCCCCCCCCCCCCCCCCCCCCCCCCCCCCCCCCCCCCCCCCCCCCCCCCCGCCCCCCAGCTGAGGACCGAACCCAGGGCCTTGTGCTTGCTAGGCAAGTGCTCTGCCACTGAGCTAAATCCCCAACCCCTAGGCAGGCTTTGTAAATGAATTGCATGGGAATTTGTTGTAAGAAATCTTGAAAATGCTAAGGAGTACAGAAAAAAATTAAAAATATTATTTTTCTCTTTTGTAAGAGAGTGTCTGTTAGTATGTATCTCCATAGTATAGTAATATCTCAGTCACTGACAGTGTTGAAAGCCGTTCAGTACGGAACAAACCAGGCTTCCCTTCAATAATTCATGTCTATCAATGTTTAAGTTATTTTTTTATTTGATTTGCAGTACACAGATTCTTGTGTACTGCAGTAAAGAATAACTTGAACAGACATGAGTGCCCTTCCGTATAAGGAGTTTGTACGATTCCCACCCTCTCCATCTGTTGGTGTTGGGGGTCAAACACAGGGCACAGTTTCAGCCCTAGCCCTGTGCAGATGTCTAACTCATGTCATCGTGAAGTACAACTAGTTCTGCTGGTGCCCGCAGAGCAGTGAAAAGGGAAACAGGAGCTAGACCAGGCACTCTTGTTCTTAGAGGCCTGAGTGTCTCATGGTGGCTTCTAGCCTGTGTTCTGATGATGCTCTTAACTGAAGATCATGCATGGTGAGCATCCGTTTGTCATCAGTCTTTCCCCTTTACTTTAAAAATTTGCTTTTATTTTCTATTTTCTAGAATCCTAATCATTTCGAATAGTGTTTAATACCATTTCATAAGTGTATGGCATAAAAGAGAAATGAACTAAAATTTACATGCTCTACAAACAGTTTAATTTTGAAAAGCAAACAAAACAGATTAGCTTATCAGAGTGCCAAAAGGTATTTGTGATGCTGTTTTTTTTTTTTTTTTTTTTTTTTTTTTAGCTCATTAATAGATTGTTAAATTAGGGTTTTTGGTTAAGTTTACCTGATGCAAGAAAGGATATGAGATATTGAGATATGGTTCAAAAATAATAAAGTGGCAGATTTTAGCTACTTTTGGAGGAACAAAGTAAACAGGCTGGTTCTTTTATTTTATACAACTTGAGTATTTAAAATAGTGGGAATTCTGTATAGATAGTGAAGCAAAATCATGCTATCTAAACTAGAAGCTTGTGGAAGTAAGGGACCATTTTATTTTTAAACTGACATCACTGATGGAATTTCCTCTTTAACACAAAAACGGGGCTGAGTGGTACACACACCTTTAATGCCAGTGCTTGGGAGGTAGAGGCAGGTGGATCTCTGAGTTCAAAGCCAGCCTGGTCTACCCAGAGAGTTCCAAGCCAGCCCATGCTACATAGTGAGACCCTGTCTCAAAAAAGCCAAACAAACAACAAACAAAAACCACAGGACCAAACTCTTACATAGCCACAGTACACTGGCGCATCAGGAAGCCAGCATCTGGGCAGTAAGTGTTGTACTAGCCGGTCTGTCCACTCAGCCGAGGTTGTATCTGTTGTTGCAGTCATGTCCTTGTGGGAAAAGAATTCTGGCTCTCATTTCTCTCCTAGGCTTGGTGTATTAGTCAGGGTTCTCTAGAGTCATAGAACTTAGGGAAAGAATCAATCTGTCTGTCTGTCTGTCTATCTATTTCTGAATTTATTGGAATGACTTACAGGCTGCAGTCTAACAATGGCTAGCTGTGAATGGAAAGCCCAAGAATCTAGTAGTTGCTCAGTCCACAAGGCTCGATGTCTCAGCTGATCTTCTGTCTGTGCTGGAGTCCCAAAGTAGGCTCTAATGCAGTGAAGGAATGGATGGGCTGACAAGGGCAAGCAGGCAGAAGGTGTGGCTCAGATTAGAGATGTGTCTTCCCACCTCAAGATCTGGATTAAAGGAGTGTGTCATCCTGCCTCAAGATCCTGATCAAAAGCAAAAGCTTGTGTCTTCTAGCCTCAAGATCCAGATCAAAGGCATGTTATCTTCCTGCCTCAAGATCCAGATTAAAAGTGTGCCCTCCATATCTGGATTGTAGTTCATTCTAGATAGTCAAGTTGACAACCAAGAGTAGCCATCACATTTGGGCAGTACTTTGGTCTTTGATAACATTTTAGTGCTGAGGAGAAGCAATTTAGGCTTCTGATTAGATCTCACTTAGGCCTTCTGGACATCCCAGAAGTGATCTGTTGTCTGTGCATGGTCTCAGGAGACAGGTGCTGTCCATCTGACTCATTATAAAGACAGTTCCTCCCTTTGTGATTGAACTGTTTGTGGGGCGAGAATTTTGACCGGAGGCAAATGTTCTGGTACTTCTCAGACTTTGACCTATTACCCTTATGTCCACTGGGGAGTCTTGTCTGGATCAATCTGTGTTGATGATTGTGATATAGATTATTATAATTCCCTCATTCCCACTGGTTCTACTTTAAGTAAGAACATTCCCATTTATTTGTCTTCCTTTGATCATCTATGTCAGCATGTGGGTTTAGATGGGCTTTTACTAGAACTTTCTGAACAGATACATCCCCAAGAGTGAATGAAGCTATAAGCCACCTCCCCAATTCTGTTTAGGACTCACTTTTCTACTCCAAATGTTTCTTCAGGATGTTTCAGGTGTAGTTGTATGGTGGTGTCAGGAGCGACTGAAAAATTTAATGTTTTTAGAGCATAATGCCTGGGAGGTATTCTTAGGCATTTCTGTAACTAGAAATTGTGATGTATACTCTTGATATGTTTTCACAGGCCTGAGCTGGTTGGTGATTGCTTTGAGGAGGCTAGGTCAGGCTCTGCCTGAGCTAAGCCCTTCTGTAATTATAAATAGTGGGTGCGTGCATGGATAAAGGTGCAGAGCGTGCCGGGCGGTAGTGGCGCACGCCTTTAATCCCAGCACTCGGGAGGCAGAGCCAGGCGGATCTCTGTGAGTTCGAAGCCAGCCTGGGCTACCAAGTGAGTTCCAGGAAAGGTGCAAAGCTACACAGAGAAACCCTGTCTCAGAAAAAAAAAAAAAAAAAAAAAAAAGGTGCAGAGCGTTTCTGCTTAACTTGTGCTTGGAATTAGAAACTATGCTGCTAACTCCTTCCCATGCCATTTGCTTCTTAATGGCCCTTTAAATTTCTCATCCACTCGAATTTCATGGGCAAAATGGTTTATTTTCTCTCTTTGGTGGGTGGCATGAGGTTTGGAGCTAGCTGTAAGAATCTGGTGATGGAGGCTGAGCACTAGCCCCAGATCAGGCGGTACACGCACTCCTGCGATCCTCCGTGACAAGCTGCCAGGTCCTCCTGCTTGCCCTGAGTGTCCTGCCTTGGCCCTGCCAGGCAATGAGTTTTCTGCTAGCGGAGGCCGCGGCTCCTCCTCCTGTCCGGGCGCGCGCCCCAGGGCCCGCCTCCTCCCTGCGCGCTCCCTGGCCGCGCCTCCTCTCCGTGCGCGCCCACGGCGGCGGCGGCGCCCTCCCGACAGCTGTTTGCGGTCGGCGAGCCGCTGCTGCCCGTCGCCGTGCTGCGCCGCCCCCGTCAACAACCGCCTCTCTGATAGGTTCACACCTTGTCTCGTCTCTTCTGTAGCCAATCGCGCCTGGCGAGGAGCTCCTGGTCTGGTACAATGGGGAAGACAACCCCGAGATAGCAGCTGCGATTGAGGAAGAGCGAGCCAGCGCCCGGAGCAAGCGGAGCTCTCCGAAGAGCCGCAGAGGTAGGAATCGCCGCCGCCGCTGGGCCCGGGCCGCACCCGCGCGGGCGTACGGATTGAAGGCCGGGCGTCGCCCCTGGCGTCGCCGTGACCTTTTCCGGGCTCGGCCCGCGGTCCCCGCCCGGCCCGCTGCTGAATCACGGCGATCTCGGCGCGCTAGGGCTGTTTGGGAACTTGCGCCGGAGCGCCCGCGCGGCGGGAAGTGCGCGTGCGGCCGCCAAGTGCGGGCCCGGCCCTGCTCCCGGAATCGGGCCGGCCGCGCCGCGAGGGAGGGCCGCCCGCGCCTTCCGGCTCCGCTGACAGCCCAGGACCCGGCAGAGGAGGGAGACGGGAAGGGAGAGCCGGACCTGGGAGAGACAAAGATGGGGTGCACCGGGGGCCGAGGGCGGTGGGCTGCCGCACAGGATATGTTGGGCTTTGTGGAAGTTAAGGAGGCTTGCTGTGCCCTCAATTTTTACAGTTCTGTGATAAACGATGTTTTGAACAGAAGGTAGAATGTAGTCACACTTATAAAAGGGAGAGGATAATTTGTGGGTAGGAAAATAGTTTGGATAGCTATATCATATTTCCAGCTGGCATGCAGATACGTCGCTGGAATATTTTTACGAAAAACTTTAACGCGAATTTGGGAATCTCTTACTGAGCCTAGTTTGAAAACAGGCCAAGACACGATACAGTCGTTTTTATTAAAACAAGAACATTGGTTTTTTTTGGGGGGGGTTTAGTTTTTAGTTTTTTTGCTCTTCTCTTAGATCTTAGTAAATTTTTGTAATCCTCACAAGCCCGTTCTTTTCCCAGAACATTGCAAAGTATGTTGTGGGAGTGAGGCTATAAATAAAAGCATAAACGTGGTTTTGGAAAACTTTCAAGCAATATTTGATGAGCTCATTGTGACTTTTCAATTTCTTATTCTTTGTGTTTCACGGGAAAGTGAAATGGGCTCACCCAAGGATGGCTGGTGGGCTACTTGTTGACTACATTTTTCTGTTTATTGACGGAGATTTACTTGCTGCTTTAGGTCATTAAATACTTTGATTCTGGGTCAGATGACAAGAGTCTAGAAAATTCCAGCCTTCCCCCCAAGTGTTTTAACTGTGTATTGAGATTTCTTTGGGCTAAGGCTTAACATTTTGTTTCCACTCCATTATTTGACTGGTTTCTATACTTATGTACATTTTGTTTGTAAGCAGAATTCATGTTACCAGCCTTCCTAGATAAACTACGACTTGTGGAGTCCAAAAATTAGGCGTCCTGGGGACTTTCTTCCTGTGCCACTAAACTTAATCCTGACATTAATCAGATCTGTAACTTGATGGCATTCTCACTGTGCTTCGTGGTGAACTTTGGTGTGTGTTTAGAACCTGTTTCATTACTTTTTCTTTAGTTACTCCTTACTGTTCTTTGCAGTTAGTTCAATGTGGAGGAAAACCCTGGAATTAATCTTACTGTTTTTATAGTGATACACAGATTTACACATTTCGTGGCTAGCTTGCTGGTTTTTAGAGTGTTTGGTAAACCATATTTCTTACTGCCCCATTATTATTTTGATAAAGAGTCTGGACGGCAGACAGCTCACTGAATCCTTCTTGAGCTTTAATTAAAAGACTTGCATGAAGCTCATGCTTAGAACTTGTAGCCATTCTGCTTTGGGCAGCTTCCTTCAGAAGAGAGTTTAGTGAATCAAACTTTCTTAGCTATGCTGTGAAGTCTGACTTAACAACTTGTAAGGCCTGAAGGCAGAACTTCTTATTGTTAACTCAGGATGACTTTAGGCATTTCAATAATAGCTTCTTTGGCAGTGGTGTCAGAGAGAATCAGAATAAATTGATTCAGAGGCAGTGTTGATTATTTGTTGGGGACATACAACTGACTGGTAGATTGACATTGGGCATAACCTCGTACTGTTGAGACAAAGGACTGGATTCTTCACAGTTCTGGACCCCAGCTCCTTTGCATGACAGCTGTTATGCCCACATCTGTGTGTTGCATGAGGAACCTTTTAGAACTCATCAGATTGTTGGTGGATCGTAAGGACTGTTGAGTGTATTGGGTAATGAAAAGCCCTGGTTCCCATGTCTGTGACAAACTGGCACCCTCTCTCTTCTTTTCCCTCTTTCTGACACTAATGTCTGTTAAGCCTTGCCATATGCTGGACTTCCCGGGTAGTTGTGCTGTTCCTTGGTGAACAGAACGGCAGCAGTCATTCCCCTAGCCTGAAACCTAGACCTGGGGAGAGAGGGTAGGTGCATCAGTAAGGCCGGGATCAGCGCTTGGGTGGCCGGCAGGTAGTGGCCCTCATTAAACACTCAAACAATGTATAAAGAAAGAACAGTACATAATGCTTTGAGAAGACAGTTCATATTGTCCCTGAACAAGGAGCTTGCAATTTTCCCATGGTCACAGATGTGCAGGGACTAGGTATTTTTACTAGAATTTTTAAAGTTCTCAGCTTTGTGTTTCTACTGAATCACATACATGTATGAGCAGCCTCTGTAAGGTTGAATGTCAGAAATGCCTCGGATGGGACAGATTAAATAAAGCTTTCAGGTAGAAAGTGGGAGGGTTAGTGTTGGCTGTCTCCAGCTGTTGTATAATCTATAATGCAGTAGAGAAAAGGCCATGTTTAGAATTTTTACCACTTTCTTGATTCCTGTCCCCTATTCATAACTGAGAATTGAAACTGAGTGTGCTAGCCATAAGTCATGAGTGTTGGTGAATCTTTCTCTGCTTGTTAGTGGCACTGGAGGTGAAACCTAGGGTCTCTAGTGTTAATGAGCAAGCGCTGTGCCACCGCACTAAACCCAGTTCTGGTAATGCTTTTCTGAAACTGACTGCGGTAGCAGTGTGTGTAGAGAGCCCTACCTGAAGGAGTGTGGTGGTACTGTGTTCTCCAAAATAGTGCACCCTAATAAACTTATCTGGGGTCAGAGACAGAACAGCCACTAGATACAAAGGCTAGAAAATGGTGGCACTCACACCTTTAATCCTAGCATTCCAGAGGCAGAAATCCCTCTGGATCTCTGTGAGTTCAAGGCCACATTGGAAACAGCCAGGCATGGTGACACACGCCTTTAATCCCAAGAAGTGAGCCTTTAATCCCAGGGAGTGATGGCAGAAAGGCAAGATATATAAGGTATGAAGACCAGGAACTAGAAGCATTTGGCTGGTTAAGCTTTTAGGCTTTTGAGCAGCACAGTTCAGCTGAGATCCATTTGGATGAGGACACAGAGGCTTCCAGTCTGAGGAAACAGGATCAGCTGAGAAGTTGGCGAGGTGAGGAAGCTGTGGTTTGTTCTGCTTCTCTGATCTTCCAGCATTCACCCCAATACCTCCTCCAGGTTTGATTTTATTAGTAAGACCATTTAAGATTCCTGCTACAAAGGAGCAACAGTAGCATTACACAGATGGGCTTGGTGGAAGGGATGGGAAACATGAGAGACACCTAGGTCTACCAGGTGTGGGACCGTGGGCAATCTTGACACTGCTCAGAGGTACACTTTGCCAGCTTTAAATGGGGGCTTGGGAAGCCACTTGAGCTCTAGTAATTTAACTTCTTGTCACTGTGAGGAACAAGGGAGTTAACAAAAGGAGGGGTGTTTTCTGAAGCTTGAAGACACTTGGAAACTACAAGTATCAATCCTAGTATGGGTTTCTTGTTGAGGATGTACTGCATTTGTGACTCCTTCAGCCAGTGGATGTTTATGACCACCAAAGAGAAGCTCTGTATACGCCCTGGCTTCTTCCCCATTATCCTCACTAGGCTCAGCCTCACTCTCCCATTCACCCTTATTAGAGGCCTCTCTAACCCACTGACCTCACTGTTCCAGCAGGTTAGCAGAGAAGAGTTATTTATAGAAGTCCCTTGGATGGGACCTGAAAGCTGGATGGTAAAGAAGACTAAGTCTGTAGCCCATAACCGGCTGCACAGGATATGTTCCTTAAGGTCAGGAGATTCGGTCATTCATTTGATAACATCATCTAGTTATCTATTTGGCTTTCAACTACCACATGACATTTACATTATGGTCAGTATTCAGAAGGAAATGGCTTCATCCTGTCTCCAAATAGAATTGTTCAAATGAAAACTCTTGGTATAATGAAGAACACTCAAGTGTTTTGAAATCAAGCATATTTGACATTCTTTCCCAAAGGTGCTGAACAGCTCCGATTAGGTTAGGTTAGCAAAGCTGAAAAGTTCCACACCAGAGAACTCAGTTCAGGGAGGGGTGTGAATAGATGAGAGAAGGTTCCTGCTCTCAGAGGGACTTTAGAATAATGGACCATCGGCTGTTGATGAGCAAGGCTTAGTAACATCAGTGTCGGTGAGAAGTAGGTGGGGTGTGGCACAACTGTTGTCAGGGTCTTCCTGCACATGTGTCATAAGTGACATGAAGCTCTGGGGACTGAGGACTCTAGGTAGAGGAGCTGCATATGGTCTAGGGAGCTTGGCTTACATAGAGGCCCATTCCAGAATTGAGGAACTCAGCTCGGTACATGGCTGTATTGGCCTCTTTCCTGCCAGGCACCATGTATGGCTTGGTTGCAGAGATTCAGGAGATGGCTAGACACCAGCTCTGTGAAGTTCCTAGTCTCCATGATTGCAACCAAGTGCAAGCTAAACTAGGTGTCTGTACTTGATGTGGGTCAGCAGAGGCTGACCTTTGAGGCTCCCCAATCATCATGGGAAGGATCTTGAGAAAAAGCAAGGCATGAGTTTTCCCTGCGAAGGATATGGGGTCACAGGAAACTGTTAGGCATGTAGGAAATGTACAGAAGGAAGGGTCTGATGATGGTACTCTGCCTCCTGAACAGAGACTTATAGACTTCTGAGCCCCCTACCAGAGTGCCCTCTAACCCAGCATTTGTGGAGTGGTTTGTCCTAGCTTCAGATGAAGAATGGGCACTTCTCAGGCAAGAGTTAGGGACTTGTTTGAGATTACTCTGCTTATGGATATCAACTTGAGCAGGGGCTGGGGGTGAGGTGGGAAGGTGTCTATGCTTTTGTAAAGCAGTAATAAAAGGATTTGAAGTTAGCATTCACAAGTACATGTTATAAAAGCAGAAAACAGGTGGGCTTCCATGGAGTGATCTCTTGGTCCCTTCTAGCAATTGGCAGCTCTGTTTCAGATTCCTTTGCTGGAGCTGAGTGACAGAGGCCTGGTTATGGTGCTGGAGGATGATGGTTGATAGGCCCTAAACCTCTTGGTGCCTTGTAGGCAGTTCTTATGTTCATAGACTTAACTGGGCCCTCACCTGTTTACCAGTGTGGAGCAGGACTTCTGGGGGCCAGAGGCAGGGTTCCTGTGCTCATGGCTTCAGGCTTGTCATGTTGGGTCCAGTGGGCTGTCTTGTGTATGGTTGTATGGTGGGTCTTAACATTTGTGTCTTCTGAAGCCCTGGCTGCCGTCCATCTGAGAGATGCCTGTGCTGAGCATTGCATGTCTTGCCCACCTTTGCTGCTGTGGGCTGTGTTCAAATGCTGAGTATGGTTTCAGTTAAGCTTTTTCACCAAGAGGGAGAAAACTTCTGTTACTTTTTCTAATTCTACTTGGGCCATCACTGAGATACTCCAGATTTAGGCTAAACATTGAAAAATGTTTGTTTCTGTGCCTTTGATTCTACGTTATATGTAACCTTGTGTACAATTGTGTGGTTTAACTAGACTTTTCTAAACTGTTCTTCACAAGTGTATTTTCTCTGTTTATGTGCATGTGTCTATGCACATGCACATACATGCCAGGAGGTGCAGTAGGGGTGGAGGTCAGAACACTTTGTAGAGGAGCCAGTTCTCCACTTCAGTGTGGGTTCTGGGGTGAACTCGGGTTGTCAGGCTTGAGAGCAAGTGCATTTACCTGCTGAGCCGTCCTGCTCTCTAGCCCAGAATCTTACTTAATATATGAAAAACTATTTGAGACATCTGATTGAATGGATTAGGAGCTGTGCCATGTGCTGTGATTTGTCTATAGGTAAATTGTAAGGTTTGATTATAATTGCATTTTCTAGAAGGTAAAATAATAAGGCCCTTATAATGAATTCAAATTAGTTTTTTTTAATCTGATTATAACTTGAATGTTAAAACACAATATGAACACTAGGTTCTGTGCTTAAATAACTGATTTTTAAGTTGGTTTTAAAGCTAGCTGTGCTTCTCTATCCCAGGCAGTTTCTCATTCCAGTTCACAGATGGTGTTTAGATATGGGAACTCAATGTTCCCAAGCATGGCAGAAAGGAGGGTGTGGTTTTATATTTGAAGTTGCCTCTAAGGAAAGCAGGAGCCAGGTGTAGTAGTGTATGCCCTTAATTCTAGCACTTGGGAGGCAGAGACTGGTGATGGATCTCTTGAGTTCGAGGCCAGCCTAATCTAAAGAGAGTTCCAGGACATAGAGAGACCCTGTCTCAATAAACATACAAACAAATAAAGAAAAATAAAGAAAGTGGGAATTGGCTGGGTGGGAAGAGAGCACACTTTGGGGGTTAGCCATCAATAGGCACATCTTTGAGTGAAGACTTCAGAGCGGAAAGCTAGCAATTCAGGTTAACTGGCCTGGTGCTGTGTAATTTGGATTCCCTACGTGTAGCCCATGCTGCCAGAAACAGGTTCAGTTTGGTTTTTATTAACATTAATAGTTTAGGGGAATTTATGGTACAGAAGCAAGAGCCATATGAAAATGTTTGTGCTTTCTCTAAGTGAAAAAGATAATACTGAAAGCAGCCGTTCCTTTTTGTTGTTCTGACCAAACCAGTTTGATGCTTTGCAAACCTTCCCTGCTGAATTAATTAATTAGGTGAGTTTTGATACAGACATATGTCAGGATTTGACACTTATTTCCGTATCATGCCATGTGATGCATCACTTGTACTACTGCCGACAGTGACAACAGTTACGATTGTTTCCTAGCACTGTGCTTGCTTGGTATTGCATATGCACTATTACCAATAGCCCTGCAAAAAGGATCTTTATTCTCACCAAAGAAACTGCTGCTCCTGTGCCCACATTTGTGCTGTTAGTGGCTCTGCCTTGCCTAAGCCCAATTTTCACCCACAGTGTTTCTGAATAGAAAAGGCTCACAGTGAACATCGATGTGCTATTAGCTTTGCCGATTAGCCAAGGTGAATTGGGCTACTTATTCTCTGTATGAAACTAGATGTGAAGACAGTGCTTGACTTAACATCTTTGGTGTAGAAAGCAAAGTTAGAATGAAAGCTGATGGCAGAGTTTATCTCAGCTCTGAGAGGTTATGAGTCAAACTAGATTCATACATTCTTTTTTTTTTGTTTTTTTGTTTTTCGAGACAGGGTTTCTTTGTGTAGCTTTGCGCCTTTCCTGGAACGTGCACTGTAGCCCAGGCTGGCCTTGAACGCACAGAGATCCACCTGGCTCTGCCTCCCGAGTGTTGGGATTAAAGGTGTGCGCCACCACTGCCTGGCTAGATTCATTCTTTTGAGTGTCTTAAATTAAACAGTTTAAAGACTACTTCTAGATTACTTCTATCGGCGTATTTGCCAGGGTGGGATTTTTGAATATTTTGTATTATCTTGATATCAGTCATGAAACCACAAGAGCAGAGTAAGAACCTGCTGTCCTTCTCACTTCCTTGCCTCTTGGATAGAGTTTGCAGAGGGGCCCAGCCTGGGACCCTCATTTTTGTCTTACTGTTACTGATGGATTCAAGGAAGAATTGTGTTTAGTTTCCTCTTCTGCAGCACTCTTGAGGTCTTGCCACTGTTCCACTGATCATGTGTTCTTGAAAGTTTGCTTAGGTTGAAGATTAAGGATCATGAACATGCTTTAATATACAGTGGAAAATTAAATGTAGAAACTCATTTAGTGCAGTTCTGATTTCTGTTGTGGCTGTAGCAGAAGGAAGTGATGCTTGCTAGTTTCCTTCCCTGTCTTAGGGTGAGCTAAGTGTTCTGGTTTTTGTTTGTTTTGTTTGAATGTTTATTTGTGAGGGATAGCCTCTTGTATTTCACTTTGCCTGCTTGGAACAAGTGTGAGCTATTTTGAAGTGGCACCTCCAGAGGTCTGGCTTGCTGATGCAGCCGTGCCTGACTCATTCTGTAGGAAAGGCAGGAAAGGGGACTTAGTAGGAAGAGTTGCTCCAACCTGTCCTGGGCATGACCCCCTCCCCCTTTCCATTCCTTCTTTCTCTTTCTTTTCTCTTTCCTTGCCTTCCCTCTTCTGGACTTCTCATGTAGTCCAGACTGGATTTTAAACTTCTGATCTGCCTCCACCTCCTAAGTGCTGGGATGGGATTATAGGCATGTGCTATTAGACCTGGATGAACTGCAGTGGTAATTGAATTGTCTTAAGGAGCGCTGAAGTTCATTTTCATTTCATCATTATGTTTATCCTACAGTAGATTCTACTTGTTTGTTTGTTGTTGGTTTTGTTGTTGTTGTTGTTTTGTGTGTGTGTTTGTCTTTTGAGACAGAGTTTCTCTGTGTAGCTTTGGGGCCTGTCTACTCACTCTGTAGATCAGACTGGCCTCGAACTCACACAGATCCATCTGCCTCTGCTTCCCGAGTGCTGGGATTAAAAGCGTGCCCCACCACTGCCCAGCTGATTCTATTTGTTTTTGAAGATGATCTCCCTGTGTGGTTTATGCTGGTTTTGAGCTCCAGATCCTTCTGTCACTGTCTCCCAGTTGTTGTGATCCCAGTGTGTACCACTGTCCAGTAATTAAAAAAAATTAAATTCATGTGTCTGTATGCATGTTTTGTTTGTTTGGAGCACTGGAGCTTGGACTCAGATCAGGCCTAGACACCCTGATATACTTTACCAAACCACTGAGCTACTGCATCGTCATGGCCTGTCATACAGTAGAGTCTATTTTTTTCCAACTTTAATTTGGAATACAATGTGATAAATGTGAATTTGGGAGCTTTGGCTGAGAATATTCAGTTCTCCCTGTAGGGTCAGGTAGCTAATGCCTGACCCTGTGGCAAATATGCCTGATGGGCAGGGTGCAGAGCTAGCTTAGTAATATTTGCATTCAGTTTCCAAACACCTTAAACATTTCCTTTCTGTTCTTTTCTCCAGAAGTTCTGAGGAAGTGATTTTACTTACAGTGTCAAGAAGCAGTGCATATGTTCAGCCCTAGGAGAACATGAGTAGGAGACTAGAGAACTCTGGGGGCTCTGAAGCACTGATTATAGCTGTTAGTTATTTCCAAATCTGGTATCATTTGGAAATTTCAAAAGATCTTTTGGCTCACTGTGTATCCCATACTGGCCTTGAACTTGAAATCCTCTTCCATCTCCCATCCCCTACAGTGCAGGGGTTTAAGGTGTGTAATGCCATTTTTGGCTTCAAAGGATTTCTTGATGGAAATTTTAATAATCAGCTGATGAATGGATAGTTATCTTATATGTTATATACTCAGCGTACTACAACATTTGTTTTGAATGTACAGGAATATACTTTCAGAGGCAAGACGTTTATGATAAAACAATGATATTGTGTGAGTGTGGTATATAAAAATTCTCCAGTTTCTGAAATGAGATGGAGTCTTTGCTTACATGATACTTTGGACATTTTCAAGCTTGTATTACTAGTTTTATGGTGTTAGCTTGACCAAGACTAGTTTCACATTTAATGAATGAGCTCCATGTTAAGCAGAGGATTGTCTCTGCTTTGGTTAAAAGGGAAATCTTTCCTCCTGTGTTTATAATCTCACCTCTTGGGCTGCAGTCTTTTGTAGGTTTCTTGACATCACATGCCACAAAAAAATGAAGGCAAACTGGTTTGTTTGCCTGCATTTAGATCTAAGAACAGTATTACAAGCATTGTTTGAAGTTGTAGTTGAGAATGGACAACAATTCAATTTCTGGGCCTTATTTTTACTGTTTGCCTTCCCAGGTTTTTTCATTTTCTTGCCAGTTTGAGGTGTTAGAAAATGCCTTTCTGGGCCTGCTAGCTGTTTATATTTTTAATCTGGGATTACCAGAGCCTCTTTCTCTCTGGGATAGAGTGACTGCTGGCTAAAAGCTGAAGTCCAAAGTCTAGGAGAAAAATGAGGGTTTCACTCTGCTCCTGCTCCTTGAAGGGTCTTTTGTTGTTAATGCTGACAGGGGCAGGGGGCAGTGTGGAGACTGTCCATGAATGGGTAGGTTTGTACTGTTGGTGGCCCTGGTGGTCAGTCAGTCTTTAGAGTGATTTCTCTAATATGGGACAACTTTTTGGCCTGTTTCCACAGACTAGATTGTGCAGTTCACAGTGATATCCACACCTGGACCACAAAAAGGAGGATCAGGCTGTCATTAGCTACAGTTGCTTGGCTTTTTTCTTTTTAAGGATCCCAAATTCCATATGTACTCATCATTAGGAATTTTACCAGCAGCTACATGAACTATCCCAGGAAATATCTTTTCCTTGTTAGTTGAGTTATAAGACTGATGATAAGATGGAGTTCAAATGTAAAACTTGAGTATCTATTTACAGCTACAATTGCATCAAAACAGTAAATTGAGGAATTGAAGATTAATGTAAACTATTCTGTATGCTAAGGTAGTAAATTCATAGTTGTAGTAGAGTGTAGATAATATTAGATCATGTGTAGTTTACTCTGTTTCTAGTTAAGCTTTGGGGAAACAAAGTCCTATACATCTCATGAGTAATTGTCAAAAGTACATGAAATTGTCCCTCTTTCAATATCTGTGTTAAAGAATGACATGGATCTTTTCTTGTTGCTGTTTTTTATCCTAAGCCAAGATACTGCATTGTACCCACAGGATTCACTGTTAGTTACTTCCTTGAGTACAAATCAATTAATACTTTGCAAAGGGATAACTTTTTAAAATTGAGTCCAAAATATGTGTGTGTGTGTGTGTGTGTGTGTGTGTGTGTGTGTGTGTGTGTGTGTTAGGTGGAGAGGGGAAGGGAAAGTTGCAGACTTACACCTCAAGTGTTAAATGTGTGAAGCTTGGATTGTTTTGCAGCGAGTGAGAATAGTATACCTAGACTTGAAATCCAGGCCAGATTGATTTCTTGCTTTAGTATCAAAGTTGCTTTCCATGTTTTTGCCTTTAGTTTATGCTTCTGTAAAATGGGGTAAAATGAACTGGCTGTGATAGCTCATGCCACCTGAACCAGTCTAGGCTACAAAGTGAGAGCCCTTCTTTGCTGGTTGCTATGCATCTTTGGTTTATTCCATAGTAATGGAGGTACTAGCACAATTCATTCTGTGGGGACTGTTAGTCCTTGGGCTAACCAGTAAAAATCTAAGAAGTCAACTTTCAACATTTTCTAGATTTAGAAATCTTCGTGTTTTTGCTTTGGAGATGCAGAGTTAAAAAGATTTAATTAGGCAAGCGTTACTAGCTCTCTTGTGGCCTGGAAGAATCTCCAGACCGCCTCCAAAGCTGCCTTGCTGCACTTGTTCCTGAAACTCACTCACCTGGGCTGATGGAGCTGATCAGATGATCTGTGGCGTTTGATGTGTTGCACATACCTGCTCTTCACTGGCTTGTTGGAATGGAGGCTTGTCATCTTTCTTTGTCCCACGCTGTGTAGTTCATACCACTCCTGGATGCTGTGTGTTTTAACCAGATTTTATGTGTTTGACATTTTGGATGAAGTTTAGATACATTTTCCCAGAAATCATTAGTCATGAAAGTAACTGTGGAAACATTTCAGATTTCTTTGTGCTCTTTATGGGGTGAAGTTAGGAAAAAGCAAGAGTGTAAAGAACCACTTTCTTAGAAGTTACTAATGAAGTTGGGTTTGAGGGGCGCAAATGGATTTGACAGTTCTGAGAAGTTAGAGACTAAATACACAGTGCTTGCATGCACTTAAAACCTGACTCCAGTAAGAGGAGGCCCAGACCTTAGTGCGGACTACAAAATGTGATTATGCCCAATGTGACTAACTTCACAGAGGGGCCTTAGGTTTTCCAAGGGGTTCAAGATATCCTTCACTAAAGATTAAAAACAACTAATGTGTGTATGTTTAATTAAAACATCAACAAAACAGCTTAGGTTGAGGGCCAGAGAGGCAGCTCAGCAGGAAAAAGTGCTGACGACTTTAGTTCCATCCCTGGAACCACATGGTGAAAAGAGCACCAGCTCCCCAAAGTTGTCCTCTAGCTTCCACACACACTTGCGTACACGCATGCATGCACGCATGCACACACTAAAATAAATGTAAAACGCATGTTCAGATTTGGAAAAAACAAACAACAGATTAAAGATTTGTTTACAGTAACAAAGTCCATAAGTGTAGACTGTACTTGAATCTAATACTTGTAAAGATAGAATGTACTTGTAGCTCATATTGGTAATGCATTGGCATGCATTGATGGAGCATTAATGAGTAATGGGATTCTTTTTCTCTCCTGCTGCATTAGACTCGTACAGGTTAGGTTCATGTAAAACTAATGAACAAAACAAATGCCTGATGGAGAAATTTGCTAGAGAATGCATAAGAAGAAACAGAGGCTGTCAACCAACTAAGTGTGGGGAATTTCATGTTTTGTTGAGTACCTTTTACAGATGGTTCTGTTCACAGGGTCTGCCAGGCAACACTGAGAGGCTTCCTCTGTATGCTTGATCTTGCTTGCCCCTCGGTGTCAGTGTCAGCTTGTTAGACCACCAACATGTACCCAGGTGGTTCTCATTTGTTTGCAACAGGGTTATTTCTTATTTCTCAGATCATGGCCCAGGGCTGTGGTGCAGTACTTTCATGTAGGTTTGGGGTTTCTTTTGCTGAAGACCTATTTGATTTAGTGTACTCCCTTGATTTATGTTAGTTCTTTGAAGAGGAGATGTATGACCTTGCACATGAGGCAGATCTCCTGGGAACAGGTGAGATGAGGGACTGGGTTGAGAATGAGAGAGACCCTTTTCCTCAGCTGTGAGCACTGGCCTTGGAGGCCCCCATGCTCTGAACCTGATTCTGACAAGCCTTCATCTTAGTCTTACTCCTGTTCTTGGGAATAGCACTCTTTTACCCTCCTGAATTGGCAGAATAAGAAACATCTGTTGACAAAGTGGTAGGATAATCCCTGAAGAGCAGTGCTGAGTTATGATGTAGTGTTTACTCAGTGCTGGAGCCTGTTGGGAATCCGGGGTCTGCTGGAGGTGGGTAGCTGTGGGTGCTGCTGTGACTTGGAGCTACTTACCTTGCCTTATCTGGTCTGGACTCTCGGCCCTTTTCTTCAGCCCCTACTTCCTTCCCTTCCCTCCTGTGTCTGTCCTTCTCCCTCCAGCCAACCCTTCCCTTTTCCTTCTCAATGAAATACAAATACTTTTGAACAACTTTTCTACACATTTGGCTTTTTGTTATCAGTAGGTCTTTTTGCGGAGGACTCTAACTTCCTTCATGGAAGATCTCTCAATAGTAATATATCTGTATTTTTTTTTTGTGTGTGTGTGTGTGTGGCTTCTAATAGTGTCCTGTAGCTCAGAGCACCCAAGAAAACCATAAAAATGTCTCTCTACCATTGCATTAGAACCTTTATGCAGTGAAGAAAAAGCAGAGAAAAGGTCTTTTAAACTTACAAAGAACAAGCTTGTGCTGATTTCCTGGTGCATCTGAGAATAGATGGGTTATTAAATGAATGAGAACAACTCTGGTTTTAGGTGGAGACCTATAGGAAAAGTTTGGAACTGAGTTTCAATGTATTCTATAATCTGAAAATAGTTATGAGGAGTGTCCAATGCTTTGTCTTGCTGAGGTTGAAGGACTGCATAGCAGTGCTGAGATGAGGGTGGCCAAGGTTCCTGTTGGAGCAGTGATGTGCCGTTCTTTAGTTGTGATAGGGTACCGTGCAGGCATGAGGGCAGCTCGATGATAGCGAACATGCCAGAGATAGGATCGGGTCGATGAGCAGTAATGCTGTGGTATTATTGCAGTTGGACTAGAACAAAGTGCCTTCCTTACTCCATAGTAGGGCCATGAGATGAAGTGGTTTTGTGTTTCTGTAAGGGATCCTGTGTCTGTAGCCCTCTAGCTAAATGTAGCAGATCCACTTGCCTACTTGGAGAGTTTTAGAAAATGCAAATAAAGGCTAGTTAACGTTACTCTCACCATAGCTGACTGCCAAGATCAGAACCCTCTTTAATATCAATAAGCACTCAACATGATCGTTTTAATGTGGATATTTTATTTAAATAATGGTGGGTGTAATAACTAGAGAACGGTGAAACAACAGAGGATATAGAGTGTGTATGTCTGTATGAAAGGAGGAAACAGTTGTTTGAAGTTCTGTTACACACAAGAAGCTACAGGTTACACACCTGAGGGTCAATGAGGTGATTTGAAGACTTAAGCAATTCTGGCTGTTTAATGCTACATTATACTTTGAGTTCCATTTAAATCTCTGTAGCTGTCTTGTGGACTTAATATTTCTGAGGATAGAGAGTTTTATTCTGAGCAGTTTTGTTGGGTATACAAGTAGGAGGGAGAAAACAGATAATTTGTTCAAAATGGAAAGTAGAGATTTTTGCCAAAGGGTGAAAAATGGTGTATGTTAATTTTACTCACAGAAGTGTTAATTTTATCTCATTAATTTTGCTTTTGTGTGCATTTCATTTTTGAAAGTCACCCATACATAAATTTTTCGGTCGTAGAGAACACAGGTAGGGAAAATAGACCTTTCTCTACATCACTAGGTGCCACCTTCCAGTGTCTTGATGTGTGTATCCTGAGGTCACTTAACATTTACATTTATGATTACTGTAGACTTTTTTGTCATAAGGTCTGAACACATTCTATTTTTGTCATAAATGCCAAGAATGAATTTTAAGTGTTGTATTTTGTCTCAGTTATGTCTAAATTTATTTCTAAAATATTTTAAAGTAAATTTGTAGTTAATTCATCAAAGGATAGTATTGTAAAATTTAGCATGAGCTCTAAGAGGCCTTTTACCAATTATGGAGGATACAGCCTTCCCTGGTGGTTTGGGGTTTCAGGTACCTGGAATGCACACTACTCTGGGGCTGTCAGTGCTCTTTGTCTGCTGTGGGAACAGACTCAGACTTAAACCCTGAATGTTTCACTTTGGAACTGGAGCTACAGGTGGCTGTGAGTCACCTGGTGGGTGCTGGGAATTGAACCCTGCTCCTCTAGAAGAGCAGCCAGTGCTCTTAACTGCTGAGCCATCTCTCCAGCCTCAAGTTCTTTGCTTTTTAATTGACCAGTTGCTTTCCATATGTTTTTAGATTGGACATCCATTTTCACTCATAAAGGCTTTTTGAAAAACTAGGAGAGGAAACCTCTAATTAAGTTATAAGGCAGAACAGGCTAGCAACTTAGCTTAGATTTCAGAGATATTTTAATTAGCCTCTAAAATATTTTTTCTTATACCATAGAACTTTAAAGATTCTAAAGAGAAAGGAAAGGAAACTTGATGTTTTCTTAATTTAAATTTGCTGGTTTGTTTGGGGAGCTCTTTCTCGAAATTGGAATTCAAAGCCACTGTATAAATTGTTTTTTTTCCCCCCTGTTTTTAGAAAAATTAAAAGCAAAGATAAGATTGTTGCTGTGTCCATCAGCCTGTGTGGAAGTGGGGCAGCCTGAAGTGCCACCCAGGCTCTACAGCAGCCCCCTGGTAGGAGCAGGGTCTCATCAGGAGTTTACACAGCAGAACTGAGGCTGCTGGAGGGTTTCTTCCCGTTGTTCTGTTGGAATCGAGTTCAGAGTCCTGTTTAATACACAGAACAACTTAAAACCGTGAAGGTTGTATTTTTATTATTTGCCTCAGTGTTGACAGACAGCTCTTTTTAAACTTAGCTGTAGAAAGAAGGTGTGATTGTGCCAAAGTAACTTAGCAATGTTTTACTCTCAGGGAAATTTTGGAGTTCTTTTAAGGGAAAAATCTGAGAAATGTGTAGCATGTTACTTTCATTTCTATGAAATGGAAAACGGCCCAGACTCTTATCATTGTCAAGCTGCTAGGTAGACTGACAGGACCTCTTCCCTGGTGACTACTTGTCAACTTGTCATGGCCACTTTTGACCTTGTTACCAGGGCCAGAGTGTGATGCTTGGTGACCTTTCCAGCAGCCCTTCTGGGTACAGTGTCTCAGACAGTGGTCTCCATCAGTCCTGCCATCTCAGTTTCCTGATTCTCCCTTGAGTAGCTTTTGGTGGCCTGCAGGCACACAGCTCCTGCAGTGGCTGGGATTCTTGGTGGAGAGAGAACTTAGCTTCGAGTGTTCCCATATGCACTGGAGAGCACTGAACCACCTTCAGTGGTTGGTACTTTGTCTCCTCCTGCCCCTACTGCCTCACATAACTCTGGCTCTTTGAGGTGTCAACACCGCCATTACCTCTTTATTCTTTGACCTCATTAACACAATCAAAAGGGGCTTTAGCTTTTAAAAATCTTACTGGAGCATGTACTTTGTGTTTTTTCCCAGTTAAACCTTTTATCTGGTTTTTGGAACCTAAGCTTGTATCTCAGCCATATCCTGAGTGCTCATCAGTCCATAGCCAGCTTTTCCTTACAAAAATGTGGGAAAAAAAGGTATAATGAACTTAAGAGCTGTAATGAATCGCTCACACTTTGCCTGAGATATAGAAGGAGTCATTATGTCTCATTTTTAAGAGTGAAATTAGGACTTGGAAAATGTCATTGACAGGCCTCCTGGAACACAGGATGAAGGAGAGAATTGGTGGGAGTTGAAGTTCCAGATTGGGTACTGACTTGTGATGTGACTTGTGATGTGTTGGGACTTGAGGCAGTCCATATAATAATGTAAAGTTTAGAGCTGGGCAGTCTTCCGAGTTCTCCTGTTCCAGGGTGTTATGGTGGTTCTCACCTTTTTTTTTTTTTTTTTTTTGGTTTTTCGAGACAGGGTTTCTCTGTAGTTTTGTGCCTTTCCTGGAACTCACTTTGTAGACCAGGCTGGCCTCGAACTCACAGAGATCCTCCTGCCTCTGCCTCCCGAGTGCTGGGATTAAAGGCATGCGCCACCACCGCCCGGCTGGTTCTCATCTTTTTGCTACAAGCAGCTCAGCTTCTCCCATGCCCATCTCCCGTGGCGTGTTCACTGAGCCTCTGTTCCCCTCATCCTAGCTCTGGGTGTTTGTTGGAGTCTTTCTGCAGCCTGTTGTGAAAGCAGTGTTCCAGTCTTCCGATTTCCTCAGGGGCAGAAGAAAGGAGGACAGAAGGGGCAGGGGAGGGGGTGGAGATTCTGGATGGTAATGCTATGAGACCGGGAAGAGGAACCCTAAGGATGGAAGATCGTGTTACCCTACTATCTTCAGAAGGAGAGCACAAGACAAATGAAGAAATGCTGAACTTGAAAATATGATGTTAGTGATAACCATGGGAAATGGATTTTGTTGGAGTGGTAGGGACAGAAGTTGCTGAGAGGCTGGGCTGGCTGAATGGTAAGGACTAGAGGCAGCAGACAGCCCAGTTTGATGGCCTCTCTTGATACTGTTCAGGGCCGCTCAGACCTTCAGTGACCTTTCATGGCAAAGTGTAGAGTCTCAGGGGCAGTCCTGACTGTCTAAATTAGAGTCACTGTGTATCCGAGGATGGTGTGAAAGATCCATGGGCCTGGCTTCTGTGCTGCCTTAATTCTGTTGATACTGAAGAGATGGCTAGCTCCCCAGTGAGGAGGCAGCACACAGGGAGAGTTCCATGTAGCTCTAAATTTAGTTCATGTAAATCACTATATGCACGAACTTCACTGTTTTGCTGAATTTTTAATGTTGCTTGATTAGACCTGGAATTTTCTTTGCTGCCTGAACATTTTTAAGTGAAACATTATTCTGTAGAGTTTCTTGTTGTTTGTCTAGTTTATTTGACTAGTAGAACATAGTCCAGATCTGGGTTAAATTATTCATGTGCTGCCTTAAGCAATTTTGATTTTGTAACTCCCACTCTGGGTACTAGCAGTGTAAGGCTGTCTGTTGTCTAAAAGAAAGCAGCCATTACAGCTGCTGAGTGTCTTTATATGGCAGCTGTTTGACTAGAAAGGCCTGTTTCCTTGGTGAATCATGTTTGTTGAGAGCAGAGTTCTGTGTGGTTGACTGATAGTTTGTGACGTAAGGTAAAATGAAAATGAAAGAGTGCTTCCTTCCACCTTGACTGCTGTCCTTATGCTGAGTGTGTAGGAGCTTCTTCATCTATCAGGCTAGCAATGGATGCCAAGAATGGAGTGTGCTGACTGAGCCCTCCCTGAGCTTAGCAGGTGGCAGCCAGAGAAAGAGCACTTTGAGTAGTGCTGTCGTCACTGATTCTGGCTCCTGAATCTAATCCCATCTCTGATCTGTGGGGGTCTCTATGAAATTGGAGGCATGGGTTGGTACTGTGAGGTCTAGAGGAATGGCCCATAGTGGTGTGGCATGGTGTCATATAACATAGGCATGGTAAGGGCCTGACAGTAAGCCTAATACATTGATCCTAACTGCAGCAACTAAGGACATAGAAATGGCTTTTTGCGGGGTGGTGGTGGTGTATGAGAGTCTTGATATAGTAGATAATTGCTCTTTGCCTTCTTTTCTTCGTCTTTATGTGCACATTCCTTCCCCTCAACACATCAGGTGTTGTCCCTCATGCTATTCTTGTGGTCATTTCCATTTTGCTTTCCTCATGTTTCATTCCTGTATCTTTCTTGTCTAGACCAAGTGGAGCAGCCAGCTGGCAGTAGCGCCATGTAGGACCCTGCAGAACCCCTGGTAAGTGCACTTGTGTACTTGCCAGCCACCCAGTGGTTCCTCTTGCTTCAAAGATAGAAGCTACAAGTCCTCTGTTCCCTTGAGGAAAGTTCTGATAGGTTATTTCGTTTTCTCTTGTAATCTCTTCTAACGTAGCAGACAGAAATCAAGTACCTGGAAAGAACTTTCCTGATTAAGGAAATGTGGAAGATCCCCATCTGTCCAACAGTATTGGTTTTGTATTGACAAGTGGGAGCAGAATTTGTTTTCTGTCATAGATGTACTTGTTCCTCAGGGGTCAAAGCTTTCAGTTTCTCCCACAAAATTGCACTCTAATGGGACAGGCATGTAGCTTTTTTGGTAGCCCCTTCATCTCTAGTCAGAGGGCCTCAGGAGAAGTCTCTTGATAAATGGTTCTGATTGAGAAAATTTAGATGTATCAGTCTTAGCTCCATGAACAAATAATAGTCTTACTAGATTCCTGTTGCCACATAATCCATTGTTGTTCACTAAGTTACCTTGGTGGTATCATTTCTTCATCTATAGAATTGTTGTATTAGTGTTATTCTAAGAACTTACCATAATTTTTAATAAATATATAGGCCACAGATTTCCTGTACGTCTGTTGTGACCTCAAATCTAATACATTGGTATAGTCTAGAGCTCTGACATTTGAGATCTCCCCACAGAGAACAAGGGAGATTTCACTGTGTTCTGAGATTTAGGTTGTCACATTGGGAAAGGGGGCATTGTTCCTGGATCTTGTGGGTAGAGCACCCCTGCCCACTACATGATGCAATGAAATATATTGTGGTGAATCATCAGCCTTCACAACAGAATTGTGGGACTGGGAGTGTCATTTGTGCTATGCTTTAGAAGCCAGGCTAACTGTTCTGTTTGTGCCTGTGGTGTGCTCTTGTTTATCCTCAGAAGAAGATACAGGAGTTGCTCATCCTGATGTGGTCTGTCCTCACAATGGATTGCATTTCCATGGCTGTGGCTTTGCTGTAAATACCTGCAGAAAACAGGGACTAGAAAACAAACTAATTTGTTGATTAGGAGCCCAGAAAGGGACATATGGTGTGAACTAGCTGTTGTAGTGGTGTTTTGTTTTGTTTTTTTAAGGCAAGGAATACAATGTAAATAGTGTTTGTCTTTCACATACTTTTAAGCAGCTACATTTGGAGTATATCACACTGCATGTTTTATTATAATCGAATATTTAATGTTTTGTTTCCATTTGCCTGGTATGCTTCATGTTGCTACTTGGGCATGGTACAGCACTTGGGTTGTAGAAAATCTTTGAATTGCCTTGGCAAGGTATCATGGTCAACAGATTGACACCTGTTTTTCTAGAAACTCTTACAATATGCCTTTATTTCTAATGTATCTGATGATTATTGCAGAGGCCATGTTTAGATTACTGTTCTCTATTTGAAGACCTGTAGACAGTTAAGTAAAGGGTCCTATTTCTTGGCCTGCTTGAGGACATGGGGTAGTACTGACGGTGCTTAGAAAAACATGTGGTTTTGATTTAGGAACCACATCTCTGTATCTGACTTTTGAGTGCAGAGTCTGGAGGTTTTGCTGCTGGCCTTGTGATGCTGGAGCAGTTCCACTGCACCATAGCGTCAGATTGTCATTTGTGCATGCGTGCATGTGCGTGGCATGCATTTTGTTTGCAGTTACTAATCTCATTCAGACTGAACATCACACACAGGAAGGACATAGACACCGAAGGTGAGGGACTGTTGAAAGGGAAAAGGATCCAGATTCTGTTCCACACAGATCCTTCAAGAGTCTTTGTCAGCAGTTAACAGGGTTAGATTAAGCAGTGTAAAGTCAATACAGGGGAGTCCAAAGAGCCTCCCTCACTCTGTGGAAGGTGCCTGTGTGTTCCCTAGACTAGCACTGTAAGGGCAAGACAGGGGAGTCTTGAGGGGCCTCCTTCTGTGGAAGGTGCCTATGTGTCTGACTCCTGTGGTGCCGATTAGTATGATTCTTCACCTGGAGATGGAATCAACCATTGCCATGATCCTCTCTGCCCTGTGACTTCTAGCCATACCCGAGTGGAGGTGCTTCTGATCATGTGTGCTTGTGTTCCAAGCCTCTTTAACTGCAGGTGGAAAAGAACACGTGGGCATACTGTCAGGAGTTTCTAACCGTATAGTTGTAAGAACAGCCCCTCTGCCCCCCAATTTAAAAAGACAAAAACTAGGGCTGGAGAGATGGCTCCAAAACCAAAAATTAAGCATGATTCCTTACTGGCTAAAGATCTGGGCACTTAAAATGATATTTTAGGATTGTCCTTTTGAAGACTGACAAATTAAATGACTTGTTTTGCGTAGTTTGTTTTCTTGTTATAGCTGTTAAAATTTTATCAAAATATTTTTAGTTAGTATTTTATATTATAGCTGATTTCTGTACTTTTAATCTAATGATCTTTTCAGTTATGCCATTTTGAGTTTTTGACATTAGTTTTCATCAGTTGTCTTTATTCTTCCTATGATTGTCTGAGACTATCAGAATGTGATTTCTCTCTTCCGGAGTGATGAGTGGTTTCTTGTCTGTCTTTTTTTTTTTTTTTTCTTTTGGAGACAAGGTTTCTCCGTGTAGTTTTGGTGCCTGTCCTGGATCTCTCTGTAGACCAGGCTAGCCTCAACTCACAGAGATCCACCTGGCTCTGCCTCCTGAGTGCTGCGATTAAAGGTGTGTGCCACGCGCGCGCGCGCCCCCCCCCCCCCCCCCCCCCCCCCCCGCCCCGCCCCGCTCTTGTCTGTCTTTAGCTGAGGTGAACATAAAGGTGGTAGAAGGCTTGTTTAGGAAAAGCAGGGAAACATGGGGGTTTTTGGGATGGGGTAGGGAGGGGTGGGGAGGGGAAGGGAAGGGAGAGGAAGGGTTGAGAGGGGCGGGGTAGGTAGGAGGACAGTGCCAGAAGAGAAGGGAGTGTTTGGTAAGGGACTTGAGACTCACCTGGATCTCATGGCCAGTTTGGGGTCAGTCCTTCAGGACCAGACCTGCAGTGTACTCTGCTGTGTTCCTTTGGGGATTCAGTTCATTGCTGTAGCTTCTCAGGAGATGTCATGTTTGAATCTATTTTTATAGAAATAATATATATAAGGAAATATGTTTGAGCCATATTTATCCTTCATAATGCAGTACAATGCAATGTCTACTACTGTGTGTGTGTGTGTGTGTGTGTGTGTGTGTGTGTGTGTGTGTGTGTGTGTGTGTGTGGTTTTTTGAGACAGTCTTTCTCTGTGTAGCTTTGCTCCTTTCCTGGAACTCACTTGGTAGCCCAGGCTGGCTTCGAACTCACAGAGATCCACCTGCCTCTGCCTCCCAAGTGCTGGGATTAAAGGCGTGCACCACCACTGCCCGGCCTACAATGTCTACTTCTAAAGTAGAAGTTGCAGTTAGGGATTATCCTAGCTTAACCAATAGGTTATCTTAATAAAAAGGTTCTAAGTTATACCTTATTGTTTCTCTCTAATATGCCTTTGCCTATATTATATGATTTCAAACTTTGGTGATTCTGAAGTTTCTTTTGTATCATTATTTTTGTTGTTGTGTTTGAGACAGGGACAGGGTTTCTCTGTGTAGCCCCGCTGTCCTGGAACTTGCTCTGTAGACCAGGCTGACCTTGAAATCAGAGGTCTGCCTGCCTCTGCTTCCCAACTACTGGGATTAAAGGTGTTCCCCCGGGCGGCCCCCCCCCCCACCCCCCCTTACTAAATTTTTGAGAATGCATTGTTCATTAATTGAATAGCTGTTACAGCTGTGACACTGAGGACTAAGCATCTAAAAGTGTAGGACTTAGGAATTTCTTTTTTTCTCTGACAGATTTGATGGTATTTACAGTCAGTCATCCATTCCTTTCTTTAGAAATCCAAAATGATAAAATTGCCTACAAATACAGTTTACTTTGCTTCGGTTAATAATTATCTCTAAGATCAGAGTGATGTGAATGAATGAGTAAATAAATACATGCTGTCTTTCAGGAAAGAAGAAATCCCAAGAGAATAAAAACAAAGGCATCAGAACCCAGGCCACACAGCTGAAGGCAAGTGAGCCCGACCCTACCTTTGCAAACATGAGAGGCTCTGCAGAAGGTAAGTGATGAGATCTTGGTGATCTAGGTATGTGTTTTTACTTCATCCATTCTTTTGTCTTCTGGCTTGCCCACCTGAGAAGTGGCCAAGAACTAGAGAGGGCTCAAATAGCAAGAAAGCCGTCTTGAGTTTAGTGTAGAAACTGAACTTTCCACACCCCACCTCTTCCATATTTGGGACTCTTATGTGTCTTCTCAGTTTGATACAGGCAAATTCACATAGAGACAGGAGCTTGCCCAAGAGTTGTTCATTGTAACATAGACAAGCAGATTTCAGAATACAGGCTTGTGACTCGTGCAAGAAACATTTGTGTGTGGGGAAGGGGTAGGTATTGGGGCTATCAATATCTTGAATGCCTTTTATGGTCACTTATTTGCCCTGTTGGTGATGACAACGCTCAAAAGAATCACAATTTTTATGCCCTCTTGTGACTCAGGAAAGGATGGGTTCATTGTGTACATGGCCTTCAGGGTGACCGAGGGAATCAGGTAGGAGGTCAGTGTGATTTTTAAACAGAAGGAATTAACTGGAAGGAAGGGAGCTTCCCTCCATCCCGAAACCTCCCTTTGTGCTTTACACAGTGGGGGAAGTGAGATGAGTTCAATATAACGTTTGCCTCCTGAGAGCAAACTTTGCTAAGACGTTTGTTTGAACAATACAAAAATTGCTAAAGAATTTTTATTTAAAAGTAGAGTTTGAAAATGTAAGAGGTCCCTTTAGTAAGTCAAGAGTTATTGTTCCCTGCTGAGCCATTAAACCATGAAAGAGACACTTGATGCTGAGGCCCAGTGTTTGGTACTGCTGGTCAGTCTGAGGGTCACTCTGCCTAGTGTAGCTGCTGACCCAAGGTCTTCCAGCCCTTATGTTTGAAAGCCCAAGAAGACAGAAAGCATTAGGAATGTTGAGAACCACTGCTTTAGATAGTGTCAAACCAGATTGATCATCAATTGTAGACCCTTTTAAAAACTAAGGAAACCACAGATTATCACAGAAAACAAATTCTAGAAAGACCTTTTTGAGCCATGGAAATAGATTCCTGTTGTCCCATGTTGACTTTGGTCCAGTGTTCTGGGTGCTTGTTAAAAATATCTGAGAGCTCATTTAAAATGTGTTACTAACATTATTGATGGCTCTTCCGGCTTGTTGAGAGCACACGGAAAATAGGAAATGTGTCTAAGGGAGAGAAGGCTGATTTCTATTTAGAAACAGGAGCCTATTGCTAAGGAGGTAGCAGCAGATGGGAGAAGTAGGACCTCTGTTTCTAGGACATAGCAAGAGGGCTGATGCCTACGTGGTTAAGTGAACTTTTGTTCTTACCTTTGTATTTGCAGAGCTTGTAGCATTTGGGCACTCTTTAGCATTTCCTTTCGCCAGTGGTCCCTGTCTGTGGACAGCCTGCTGTATCCCGACAGTTGGACCGCTCTTTCCTGCCTCTGTCATAGCCTATTGTCCAACAGCACCATTCCTGCCTTGGTCTCAGCATTCAGGAAAGTCTTTTTCTCAGTTTCTTCATCCATCCCATAGTTGAGTATCCCAGATGATTCTGCATCCAGATGCTTTCTGTCCCTCATTTTGATTGCCCTCTGTTGCTCTTCCCTCTCCATCCTTGATCCTTATGAACTTTGGGTTTAGCCTGCATAGCATACTTCACACCACGTATGGCCATTAGTTTATTACAGGATAGTTGCTTGCTTGCTGTGTGTGGCTTCTGCCAGAGGAAAACTTGTACTTGGTAATGATTTTATCCTGCTGTAAACTTGGGATGTGTGTAGGAGGTAGGGCTAAGGGTCCTGACAGTCTGGTGTGACTCATGCTGTCTATTGTGCGTGCTCCATGGGGATCTGTCAGGAAACTTGAAGAGTTGGCCAGTTTACTTGGTGTAGAGAAATTGTAGCTCTGCCTCTTTTGCAGAGTTTTCTGAATTCTGAGGGTGACTATGGGAGAGGGGCTGAATTCAATAGCATAGCAGTTGGTCCTTCTTATTGGGCAGGTGACATTGTGGACCACCCTACCAGCATTCATCCTGCATCTTCCTCTTAGCTCTGATCTGGAAGAGTCTTCTGTTCTCTTCCATCCACAAGTCCTATATTTATAGAGAACCTTGAAAGAGCTCCCAACATTCCTTCCTTTCCCTTCCCTTTGAGAATTTGTCCTCACTGTTCTGTTGTGGCTGTTGTCTTGGTCACCAGACCTCCCTGTTGGCAAATGGAGCATACCCCAGTTTTAGTCCTTTATTTACCCAGCATCCTGCAGCTCTGGACTGAGCAGACCACTCCTTCCTTGTGACTTGTTTCTTGACCTAAAGGTCATTCCTCACTCTCAGTCCTAGTTTGTGTTCTGTTGCCGTGATAAAACAATGACCAGAAAGCACCTTAGGGGAAGAAACAGTTGATTTGGCTTATGGGTTATGGCCCATTAATGAGGGAAGCCGAGGCAGGAACTGAAGCAGAGACCATGGAGGAACACTGCTTATTAGATTGCTTCAAGGCTCAAATTCAGCTACATTGTTTTATTCAACCTGGGATTACATGCCCAGGGCTTGCCCTGCCCACAGTAGACTGGCCCCTCCACCATCAACCATCAATCAAGAAAATGCCCCACAGACATGCCTATAGGCTAATATACTGGAGGCACTTCCCCGTTGATGTTCCTTTTTTCTAGGTAGGTCAAGCTCACAGAGACATTAGCCATAACACCCTCTCAGTGTCTGGGATATAGTCCTTCCTTGCCTGTCCACTTTCTAGGTAGTCTAAAGTTCATTGCTCATTAAACTCTCTCCCCTGAGGACTTGGGTATAGGCAGGTGTCCCAGCCTCTGTGTTGACCTCAAGATTCTTATGAAATTCTACTTAATATCTTCAGTGGGACAACTATATTACCATACCCTAAACTTTAGTTCATCCTAAGTATGCTCATGATTTCTCTCTGTCACATGTCTACACGTGTACATAGATATCCCTGCTCTTCCTGTAGTCACTGTGGGTTGGTAAGCCGGATTATTGCAGTTTCCTGCAGTCTTCTGGCTTCTCATTACAGCCAGTTAATAAGCACATTTTTGTCAGCTTCATTTTCCAAATACAAGTACCCAGGGTCTGATTACTTCCACCCCCTTCCCCATCCTACTACCTGCATGTCACCGTCCTGCACCTCTCCTAGAGCAATGAGCTCTTCTTACCACCTCCCTCCCTTACCCACCTAGGTTTTCCATTTTCCTTCCAGTGAGCAACCTGATTGATTCTCTTTAAAGTGGAGCCATATAACTTCTCTGTTAGAACCACCTCCCTGTTGACTCAGGGTGATGGCTAGCTTCTCATGGTATCTAGGTCCTGGGTTACCTCTAATCTCATCTCCTGGCCTTTTCCCAACCCTCTCTTACAGCCTTTCCAATCTTGAACCTGCTTAGTGCCATCTTGACTTAGAACTCATGTATTTGCTGCTTTCTCTGCCCAGGGCATTCTGTCCACCAGGCGATTGCGTGGCTTATTTTCTTTATGTCTCTGCTCAGCTGTGGCTTCATTAGCAAGCCCTCCTCTGGACTGTCGACTTTAGGTGTGAATAAGCATATAGTGTCACAAGTAATTGGAGATTGCTGTTTTCTTCAGTGAAGTGTTCCTGATTCATAACAGTTAGATTAGGCTTCTAAGTGATAGAAAGTTTCTTTGACTTGAAGAACTGATTATATCAGAATGAGTTCTGGTTTCATCCTTTAGGTACACTGTCAAGAATCTAATCTGATAGGTTCAGCAAGTCCTTTGAATCATGAGAAATTGGAATTTACAACTAGTCTCCTTACAGTTAATACTGACTGTTCGAACACCATTGTAGGCACTATGGTTTTTGTAAACAAAAAGCTCAGTACCCTGTGGATCTGCTTGTCCTGAAGTGTCCGGAGTGTTCCCCGGTGCTAAGCAGTCCCTTTCATTTGTTAAGTCAGTGGAAGGTATTGCACCAGCTACCTCTATAAATGGAGTGTTCTTGCTCATATATCTTACTGTCTTCTGGCAGTGAAGTCATAGGAGTTGATCACACATAGCCAGTGTGTCCTTACCTCTGTGCTTCTGCTCCTCTGTGCCCCTAGGTCCTAAGGAAGAGGACAAGAGGCCTTTGGCTTCCGCACCTGAGCAGCCAGCCCTTCTTCCTGAGGTGATCAGCCAGGATGCAGTTCCACAGGTGGTCATACCTCTCCCTGCCTGCGAGCCACAGCCAGAGCCAGATGGGAAACAAGAAGTCACAGACTGTGAGACCAATGATCTGGAGGAAGAGGAAGAAGAGGAGGAGTTGGAAGAGGAGGAGGAGTTGGAAGAGGAGGAGGAGTTGGAAGAAGATGGGGAGGAAGAAGCTGACATGCTGAATGAAAGCTCTGTGAAAGAGCCAGAAATACGATGTGAAGAAAAGCCAGAGGATTTATTAGAAGAACCACAGAGCATTTCAAATGAAACTTCTGAAGACTCTCCAGACATGGCCCCTCTTCTCCACATCTCTAGAACTAGAGAGGAGGCCGACGGTGATGCGTTTGAAACATTTATGTTTCCATGTCAGCATTGTGAAAGAAAATTTGCAACCAAGCAGGGCCTTGAACGTCACATGCATATCCACATGTCTACAATCAATCATGCTTTCAAGTGCAAGTACTGTGGGAAAGCGTTTGGCACACAGATTAACAGAAGACGGCATGAACGTCGCCATGAAGCGGGGTTAAAGAGGAGACCTAGCATGACACTACAGCCCTCAGAGGACCTAGATGATGGCAAGGGGGAAAATGTCACTTCTAAAAATGAGTCAAGTCCACCTCAACTTGGACAAGACTGTCTGATATTGAACTCAGAGAAAGCCTCCCAGGAAATAATAAATTCATCTTTTGTGGAAGAGAACGGCGAAGTTAAAGAACTTCATCCCTGCAAATATTGCAAAAAGGTATTTGGAACTCACACCAATATGAGACGACATCAGCGCAGGGTTCATGAACGCCATCTGATTCCCAAAGGTGTCCGTCGAAAAGGAGGACTCCTGGAAGAGCCACAGCCACCAGCAGAGCAGGCCCCACCTTCCCAGAATGTCTATGTACCAAGCACAGAGCCAGAGGAGGAGGGGGACGCTGACGATGTCTACATCATGGACATTTCAAGCAACATCTCTGAAAACCTAAATTACTATATTGATGGTAAGATTCAGACCAACAACAGCACTAGTAATTGTGATGTGATTGAGATGGAGTCTAATTCTGCACACTTATATGGCATAGATTGTCTGCTTGCCCCAGTAACAGTGGAAATTACTCAAAATATAAAGAGCACCCAGGTCTCTGTAACAGATGATCTTCCCAAAGACTCTCCCAGTAGCACAAATTGTGAGTCTAAGAAACGGAGAACTGCCAGTCCACCTGTGCTCCCCAAAATTAAAGCTGAAGCAGATTCTGACTCCACAGCGCCCTCATGTTCCTTAAGTTTGCCTCTGAGCATGTCCACAACAGAGGTAGTGTCTTTCCATAAAGAGAAGGGTGTCTATTTATCTTCAAAGCTCAAGCAGCTTCTTCAGACCCAGGACAAACTGACTCCTCCTGCAGGAATTTCAGCGGCTGAGATTCCGAAGTTAGGTCCCGTGTGCGTTTCCGCTCCTGCGTCTATGTTACCAGTGACCTCTAGTAGGTTTAAGAGGCGCACCAGCTCTCCACCCAGTTCTCCACAGCACAGCCCTGCCCTTCGAGACTTTGGGAAACCAAGTGATGGGAAAGCAGCATGGACAGATACAGTTCTGACTTCCAAGAAACCCAAATTAGAAAATCATAGTGACTCTCCAGCATGGAGTTTGTCTGGGAGAGATGAGAGAGAAACTGGAAGCCCTCCTTGCTTTGATGAATACAAAATAACAAAAGAATGGGCAGCCAATTCTACTTTCAGCAGTGTGTGCAACCAACAGCCATTGGATTTATCCAGCGGGGTCAAACAGAAGTCCGAGGGCACAGGCAAGACTCCAGTGCCATGGGAATCTGTATTGGATCTCAGTGTGCATAAAAAGCCTTGTGATACTGAAGGCAAGGAATTCAAAGAGAACCATTCAGCACAGCCAGGCTGTGGTGCTGCAAAGAAGAAGAAACCAACCACCTGCATGCTACAAAAGGTTCTTCTCAATGAGTATAATGGTGTTAGCTTACCTACAGAAACCACACCAGAGGTGACCAGAAGCCCAAGTCCTTGTAAATCCCTAGATACACAGCCAGATCCTGAACTTGGTCCTGATTTGAGTTCCTCAGCCCACACTGTTGAGTCCCCACCAGAAGTTGTTGGTCCTTCATCACCCTCTCTACAGACAGCCTCCCTGTCTTCGGGTCAGCTGCCTCCTCTCTTGATCCCCACAGAGCCTTCTTCCCCTCCCCCGTGCCCTCCTGTGTTGACGGTTGCCACTCCACCGCCTCCCCTCCTTCCAACTGTCCCTCTCCCCACTCCCTCTTCAGATGCGTCTCCTCAGCAGTGCCCCTCTCCATTCTCACAGGCCACTGCCCAGTCTCCTCTCCCAGTTCTCTCCCCGACAGTGTCCCCTTCACCCTCGCCCATTCCTCCTGTGGAGCCCCTCATGTCTGCTGCGTCCCCTGGTCCTCCGACACTTTCCTCCTCCTCCTCCTCCTCCCCCTCTTCCTTCTCTTCCTCTTCATGCTCCTCCACATCCCCCTCACCTCCTCCTCTCTCAGCAGTGTCCTCTGTGCTTTCCTCTGGTGACAACCTGGAAGCATCTCTCCCTGCAATAACTTTCAAACAGGAGGAGTCAGAGAGTGAAGGTCTGAAACCCAAGGAAGAGGCCCCACCTGCAGGTGGACAGAGTGTTGTCCAAGAAACCTTCAGCAAAAACTTTGTTTGCAATGTCTGTGAATCACCTTTTCTTTCCATTAAAGATCTAACCAAACATTTATCTGTTCATGCTGAAGAATGGCCCTTCAAATGTGAGTTTTGTGTGCAGCTTTTTAAGGGTAAGACTGACCTGTCACAGCATCGATTTCTGCTTCACGGAGTTGGGAATATCTTTGTGTGCTCTGTGTGTAAGAAAGAGTTTGCCTTCTTGTGCAATTTACAGCAGCACCAGCGAGATCTCCACCCAGATGAGGTGTGCACACATCACGAGTTTGAAAGTGGGACCCTGAGGCCCCAGAACTTCACAGACCCCAGCAAGGCCCATGTGGAGCATATGCAGAGTTTGCCAGAAGAGCCTTTGGAAACTTCTAGAGAGGAGGAGTTAAATGATTCCTCTGAAGAGCTTTACACGACCATCAAAATAATGGCTTCTGGAATAAAGACGAAAGATCCAGATGTCCGACTTGGTCTCAATCAGCACTACCCGAGCTTTAAACCACCTCCATTTCAATACCACCATCGAAACCCCATGGGTATTGGCGTAACGGCCACAAACTTCACTACCCACAATATTCCACAGACTTTCACCACTGCCATTCGCTGCACCAAGTGTGGAAAGGGTGTTGATAATATGCCTGAGCTGCACAAACATATCTTGGCATGTGCATCTGCAAGTGACAAGAAGAGGTACACCCCTAAGAAAAACCCAGTGCCCCTGAAACAAACTGTGCAACCCAAGAACGGAGTGGTGGTTTTAGACAACTCTGGGAAAAACGCCTTCAGACGGATGGGGCAGCCCAAGAGACTGAGCTTCAATGTTGAACTCAGCAAAGTGTCTCCCAATAAGCTCAAGCTAAGTGCACTGAAGAAGAAAAATCAGCTGGTCCAGAAAGCGATCCTTCAGAAGAACAGATCTGCAAAGCAGAAGACAGACCTGAAGGACACTTCTGAGATATCCTCGCACATTTGCCCTTACTGTGACAGGGAGTTCACATACATCGGCAGCCTGAATAAGCACGCCGCTTTCAGCTGTCCTAAAAAACCCCTTTCTCCTTCCAAAAGAAAAGTTTCCCATTCATCTAAGAAAGGTGGCCACGCATCACCTGCCAGCAGTGACAGAAACAGCAGCAGCAATCCCCGGAGACGGACCGCAGACACGGAGATTAAGATGCAGAGCACGCAGGCGCCCTTAGGCAAGACCAGAGCTCGGAGCTCAGGCCCTGCCCAAGCCTCACTGCCCTCCTCATCCTTCAGATCCAGACAGAATGTCAAGTTTGCAGCTTCAGTCAAATCCAAAAAAGCAAGCTCTTCATCCTTGAGGAACTCCAGTCCTATAAGAATGGCCAAAATTACTCATGTTGAGGGCAAAAAATCCAAGGCTGTTGCCAAGAGTCATTGTGCTCAGCTCTCAAGCAAATCGTCCCGAAACCTGCATGTGAGAGTGCAGAAGAGCAAAGCTGTTGTACAAAGCAAGACTGCTGTGGCCAGTAAGAAAAGAACAGACCGCTTCATAGTGAAGTCTAGAGAGCGGAGTGGGGGCCCTATCACCAGAAGCCTTCAGCTGGCAGCTGCTGCAGACCTGAGTGAAAGCAGGAGAGAGGACAGCAGTGCCAGGCATGAGCTGAAGGACTTGAGGTAAGCCCTGAGCTCGGGGAGGTGAGGACCGCCAGGAGAGCTGTAGCCGGCCTGGAGGATGGTTTTGTTTCCCCCTCCTATAAAATGTTGACGTGAGCTTTTTAGCAAAGTGGCAGTTGCATAATTTGTAGCATACCCTTGCTGCTTTGGCTGCTGTACAGATGAATAAATACATTTTATTTCAGACTTAGTACTCACAAAGTGGTACCATTTCTTTAATTTCTGGATGGAGCTTGAACCCATTTCCCCATGTGAAAAGATGAGGTTCTCTTAATTCACATCTTGAGCAATGTTTCAGTGCCACTCATGTTGGTTCCTGGTCCTACATTCCTTAGGGTGAAGTGGGTCACAAGTCCATTAGCAACCACAGTGCACTCTTTTATAGTAGTTTGTGACTTAAGCATACTTACTAATGTCTAAGACTGTGTTTATTATTAATGCTTCCATTTGCTAGTGTTTGAATTTTAAAAATTTACCATGTTGCTTAAAAATAAAATACCATGTATCTTAAAAATGCCTTATATTCCCCCTCCAGCCCTCTGCTTACAGCCATAGTGTGATCAGCAGTCAAGGTTCCAATGGGCAAGAAGAGTGGAATAGGTACTGAGATTGCAGGGAGGCAGGGCCCTGTGGCCCTGAGGCTCAGTGCCTTCCCAGTAACATTAGATTTCATTTCATCTAAGTTGACCTTACTGCCTTATTCCATGTTCTCCTCACATTACAAATGGTTCTCAGGGACAGACAGGATGATGTTATGGCCCTAGTTCAATCTGTTACATTGATTTCTCAGGCTGAGTTGATATACACTTGGAATTCCCACATAATGTTCCCATGTCCCTAGTCAGTGGCCATCAGAAGGCATCTCCGCAAATACTTGGACACCTTGTATGCAGCCTGCTTTGATTCTGGACTGTCATGGCTATAATTCTGGGTGTTGGAAACAAAGAATGAGGGACAGCTGTGGAGTGACTTGTTTTGGAGAAGACCTAAGCATACAAAGATTCCAGTGTCACTGTATGACGATCAGGTAGAGTTCTTGGTGCTAGTGTGCCTTGAAGCATAGCAGAAGAAAGCTCTAGATAATGGGCACCAACAAAGGCTGATTTCAACGATTTACTGTAGCACTGAATGACTGGAATTTTTTAAAGGTACTTCAAAATGTGCTGAGTGTTAGTTGCTAGAGATCTGGTCATCTTTGGCCATACTGGTGCATAGGTGGCATTGTGAAGTTGGTTGTGGTGATAGAAAGCACTGTTTTCAGTCATCAGCACTCCCTGCTTGTTACTGGCCTCTGTTCTAGAGAGTTCTACACCAATGGAACATTATTGAACCATCATTTTTGTGGGTTACCATGCAGAACACCTCCAGGTGGTTGATGCTTTAGAATCTACTCTGTTCTAGTATTTTCTAAACGAATTTCCTTTCTTACTGGATCCTGTTTAGACTTTTCAAGGGTAAATGTATGAAAACATAAGAGCTGAGTGTGCATGTATAAGTTCACTTGTTTCACTCTTACCTGGTGTTGTAAAGACTCTTTAAGGCTAAAGTGCCCCAAAATATATTTCTCATCTTTGCTCCAGTAAATTTAAGCTATTTTGGTAGTTAACAGAGTTACATTGCTGGAGTTAAAGGTGGTCTGAAAAGAATCACTTAAAGGAACGGATAACGAAAACATGAGCAGTGTGTTCAGTAATAGACAGTGCAGTAGATGTCCCGGTGGCTAGTCCTTTTCCTCTGTGAGTCATCGCCCCTGCGTTGTAGACGATCTACAGGATGCTGGGCATCAGCCATTGGGGCTACAACCTCATGAACTGTTTTGGACAATTAAAAGCCATATGTCCAATGGAACATGATGTTTGACTGTCTAGACATAAGACTGGGCATTTGTGCAGAGTGTGTTTTGGTTATTAGTATCCCATCGCAAATGTAGACAACAGTAGGAATCTTGGCTGCTGACATATGTACTCCAGGTGTTCTCTAACTCAGGGCTGATACAGACTAGATTGAGCTCATTCTTAGTGCTTGTGTGTTGTATGCTGACAAGAGAGGAACATTTGTTTACTGACAGTGGTCCTCTGCCCCAGTGTTTCTCTCAGTTGGCTTATAAGAGTCTCTATGATGCAAACTCCCGTGCTGCAGGGATTTGCTGTCCTCAGCTCTGCAGAACTTGGAACTCATTCCTTCCTGCTTGTTGTTGATTGCAGCAAACCATGATTATTTGAAAGCCATCGTAGGGTTCTGCAATTTTTCAAGGACATGACTGCCACCAGCCACATGCATGTAACCAGAACACAGCATTGAGCACAGGACTCCACAGATTATCAGCTGGCCACTGCCTGGAGCACCAGCTGATATGCCATTCTGGGGGTAAAAGGCCATATGCTCCAAATGCTTTTCTCACAACAAAACCACACACACACACACACACACACACACACACACACACACACACAAACACACAAACACACAAGCAGGTGACCCTTGTCCTGAGTGTGTAGCACAGTTTGCTTGGGCCTTCTTGCTACTGCTTTTGGATATGTTGCTGAGGATTCCTTGCCAGAGAGGAAATCAGATTCTTACCATGTTCTTCCCTGTAATCCAAAGGGCCGCTCTATCCAAGCAACATTTTCCACAACACCCCCACCCCCATGTCCAGAAGTTAGAAAGCTAGAAAAGAAGCAGCTTCAGGACAGGTTCTCCACCACCAGCACCAAGTGCTGAGTTAACAAAGTACCCCTCTCCGCTGACAGCCCCACCCACCATGGGTGAGAAACAGCCCTGTGTCTTTTGGAGCAGGTGTGGAGTTTCTAAAACTCAAGAGTCATGTATGTGTTTCTGTCTTAGTGACATTTGTCTTATAGTCATTTCACTTTTTTGTTTCTTTAACATGGTCAGTTCATATAAGGTTGTGTTATGTTGTCATTTATCTTCAGTTTTCTTATTTTCTAGGAACTTCCTGTAGAAAAGCCCCCACTCCCACAAAACAAACCTTAACTGACTAAAAGGTACTGCATTCTCAACTTAGGGTAAGCACTACGGCAAAGGACGTGAACTCTACCCAGCTTGCAAGAACATACAGCTGCTTGCCAGCAGGCTTCTTGCCCTGGTTAGAGTCAGGTTAGAGTCTCTTTGGTGTGTTCTCACATGTGTACTGGGCTCTCGGGGAATTGAGATCCAAAGAGCAGGGTGCCATAAGACGGGCTAGATGAACTGGCTCCTTCCACATCACTGGACTGGCAACTCAGCTCTGAGTGTGGCCCTTGAGTCTGGCAGAGAGCAGATAAGGGAGTGATTGAACTGAACCTTGCAAAGCAAGTGCTCTTGTTTATCAGTGGTCCTTGTAGTTTCAGGAATAGCTGATGGGGTGCACTCACTTCAGAACGCTTGCTTACACACCAGCCCTTGATGCCTTCCTTTCTTCTGCCTGTATTACACAGAGAGGCATTTAGCTGATTTCTACCCCTTGACTCTTAAAAATCACAAGCAGATTGCCACTATAATGCAGAGGAAGCCAGATTGGATATGGACTCCTTTTTATGGCTCTATCAGTGTCATGTTTATTTATCCCAAGTGGATGTTATCCTCTCACTGCCTGGCACTAATTTATAGCTGTTGTGTTATGAGATGCTATGTAGCAGTGTATCAGAATATGGAAAGCATCCAGTCCTGTATAGCTGTCTGTATCAGCACACCAGGCCTTACACTTCAGTCTCAGTAGATTGAAAGCAGCAGACTGGCCTCTTCCTTCTGAAGTGGATCAGTACCACTTCTCCACGAGTCCTGATGCTTCCCCCAAATTCATGACTGAGTAGGTGGAAAATGGCTACATTTTATTCATGCTGTGTTTTGTACTCAACCTTAAAAGTAATCTACCTCTTAAAATTTGTAGTTTAATACTTGTTTGATGAATTTGTGCCACTTTAACCTTTCACTGTCATTCCCATTTTGTTACATTTCTGTTAAGGAGACTTGGTGTTAAAATACTGTATAAAGCATTTGTAGCAGTTTAAAAATAAAATATTTAAAATTATTCCAATTGTTTTGGGTGCTTCAATTGTATGCTGTGATTTACATCTTATATTTTTGTTTGCGTTGTTAACCTGGACCGTGTCTGCTGTACCGAAGTGTGCTGTTAGTTATTTCGTTGCTTCTTGTTGCAGAGTGCTATAAAGACTATTCTAACAGAAACATTAAAATTTACCATTTGACCTACAAAAGGGATTGGTCATTGATCTTAACCAATGTAGCCTTGACAGAGTTTATTACAAACATCCAAGAGTGATGTTTGCTATTTTACCCTCTTAGAATGGATGCATCCTCTGCTTGTTAGATGGCTAAGAAAGATTTTTTTCATGTTATTTAAAACACCTGATAACTAGAGGAGACTTGGATGACACACATTCTATATCATTGTAACCAATAAACACTTTGTAAACACTTGTGAAAGGACTGCATTTTGTCCGTAAGGGGGAGCAGGCTACTTGGACCTTGTTTGGTGTGTAGTCTGTGTAGTCAGCCATTGACCGGGGACCTCTCTCTACCTGTGTCTGTGTGGCGTCAACTGGGTTTTGCTAATTGCAGTTGATTCCTCTTAAGAGGGTAGACACTTAGCTGGATCAAGATTGTGGATTATGAGAACAGTTCAAAGGCCTGGGGGTGTTGTTACCTGAGGTCTCAACTGCATCTGAGCTGCCTGTAGTTTAGTTTCCAGATTGACTGCTCCCAGGCATTAATCAGAGAAGCTTGTGTTAAGTTTCTTCCAGGGGCTTTAATGTGTGTGTATAGGAGGCATTTCCTGTAGTCTGACACTCTGTCACTTCTCATCCCAGAGCCCACTATCTGGCCTTCCTCTAGGGAGGGAACTGCAGGCCTGACAACTTAAGTGTCCAAGTATTCATAAATCTACCCACCAGGTTCTAAGAAACCCAGTAAGAAGGAGGGGATGGTGATGGAAGTTGGAAATGCCTTCAGCAGTTGTTCTTGTAAATGCTGTACACAATTGCATGCAGATGCACCACAGTGCTCTGCCAGGAAGCCAGATCTTGAAGCTACTCTTGGAGGTACTCTGAGAAAGAGAAGCAGCATCCCTCCCACCCTGTCTGCTTAGGGTTCATTCATTGGACTGTTGTCCTTTCCTAGTGTTTGGTGGGTTAGCCTTGGGTGAGTGCTGTTTTCTGGATCTTAGTTTCCAGTGTGCAGAAAGCAAAGAGTGGACTGTTGCTGGACCTGCATGCTGGCCCACCCACACTGGTAAAGAACAGGGTGTGCTTCTCCCATTCTCCATGGTGTCCCTGGCTCTGACAGAGGCACTGGAACCTCAGACACATTTGCCAAATGGGAGAGCTCCCAAGAAGCCATGCCATCCATGTCCATCTGGTAAAGCAGGAGCTGTTCCATTCCAGTTCCTCTTACCTTTTATGCCAAGTGAAATATTTGTTAAACATTAAAAAGCTAAACGATCTCCAGGCTAAAAGAGAGTCACTGTCTCAAATGCTAAGACAGAGAATCAAGAGAGGAAGACTCCTGCTAGACCTTTGGCTTCCCTATGCATGCGTACGCACATATGCATGAGCGCGCGCGCGCACACACACACACACACCCACACACCCACACACACACACACACACACACACACACACACACACACTTCTAATGACTTCCTTTGCAATACCTCACGTCCAGGTACCATCAGTACTTGAATTCAGAGACCATGTGTCTGACCTTTAATAGGTCTCCACTCAAAGAGAAAAAAAAAAAAAAGCTAAACGACTAGAGCCTTCTGTCCCTTGTACTGTTTGGAGGCCCCGCACGTCATTTCCAGGGATGATCCCATTCTGGCTGTTGTAAGCTCCATTGTGACAAGTACTTCCTGCAAGAATAGTTTCTAGAGCCTTTAACATGTGCCAGGCTCCATTCTAGGTACTTTAATGTATGTTAGCCAACAGAATGAACAAAAATCCTGGCCCCAGGAAGGTGCAGCGCTGCATATCATTAATCAGGAGTCAGAGGCTACATAGCCAGCCAGGGCTACATAGTGAGACCCAGTCCCAAAAAGCAAAGCAAAGCAAAAACTGCTGACCTCTGTGAGTCTGTGGTTTCCTAGTGATCTTTCCTCTGGTATCATACTTCGTATTTGGGGTGTTGTCCTCATGTCATCGTCCCCCAAACTGATTGATGAGAAAGGTGCAACCAACTTGATGCTTGAGTGCTGATGACTGGGGAATGCAGATTTTCATACTTAGATCTCAATGCTTACTGTCATCCAGGTTCACTTTACGTGTGGTGTGTCTTTGGATATTGAGGTTCATTTGTACTCAATTGATGTCTATAAGAAACTTTGCCGGGCAGTGGTGGTGCACGCCTTTAATCCCAGCACCCAGGAGGCAGAGGCAGGTGGATCTCTGTGAGTTCCAAGCCAGCCTGGTCTACAGAGCGAGATCCAGGAGAGGCACCAAAACTACACAGAGAAACCCTGTCTTGAAAAACCACAAAAAAAAAAAGAAGAAAGAAAAAAGAAAAAAAAAAACCCAAAAACTTCATAGAGGGTAGTTTACTTTGAAAATGTGTTAGAGCACAAGTAGACTGAGAGGATTATGTGAATATACAGGCCACTTTGCAGGTGCCCTAAGGACTTGACTGATGGCTAAGGAGAATGGTTTTGTCTGTTGACTTTCCAGATTTGGAAGCCCCTAGCCTTTCCTCCCTGATACCAGCCTGAGATTGTCACTTGCCCATCTGGTCCCAGTGAACTTTCTGCTAGAGCACTGTTGTATATTTGGAAGTGTGGGCAGGCCATTAAGAGAGAGCCACATCCTTTCTGGCCCAGGGTTTCTGCAGTTCACTAGAAGAGCCCTTTCAACTTAGACTATGAGCCCCAGGAGTGCTGGACAGTTTCTGCTTTAAATATTCTGGCTAATTTCAGCCCATGAACAAGAGTTTGAGTGTGTAGCTCCATCCCTAGAGGATCTGTGGGTTCTTGAGCCTTCTGTTTGCACACTTAAATCCTCACGACCATCCTGCACACTCTGCAGAAGTCCCTGAACCCTGAGCTCTGGACTGGGGTACATACGCACTGGTGGCACAGGACTGGGGTGCGTGTAAATCCTAGGGGAGCAGGAGCAGCCACAGCATCCTCAGACCCTTTTAAGCCACTTCCTTTCTGTGCCTTGAGCCTTCCTGCCACAGACCTTGTTCCACACTAGGACCTTAAGTGGCCAGTGCTATGGAATACCAAATAATAGATCCAAATTGAGGGTAAAGATGACATCTGTGTTGCATTAAAATTCCAGATATAAAGCATCCAGTCTCACACAAGAGAAAATAGGACCAAACTGAGGTTTGTGAGTGGGTGTGATTAGGGAAGGCATGAACTGCTGCCAACTGAAGTCTTGAGGTTGTGCCTTAGGGCACTGCCTCACACCTGCTCTCTCATCACTTACCTGTTTTACCTCTCTTCACAGTGCCCTTTCCTCTTCAAGAATTGTTAGGGTTGATCTCAGGAGCCATCCTGGTACTTTCTCCTTTAAAGACTTGGCCATTAGTAAACATAGAACACTTACAGCTGAGGGACTACCCTGGCTGGCAGTTCGGCCCCATCTCCCTCAGCCGGTCCCTCCTTTCAGACTAGGCTCAGAGGAACCTTCTGCTTCAGCAGTTGACGGCAACAGAAACTCAGTTCATGCATGTAAAATCAAGTTTGTTAGCATCATGCCCTTTGTGTTTAACAGTGATTCTTAAGAAGTCGGTTGGGGGACTGCCAGAAGACCATGGCCAACTGTGTATTAGCCCCCAAAGAAGGCCAGCCTAGGCTCCTCCAACCTCAGCAAACTGCCTTACATGCAAAATCAGATCTGCCTGTGGTATTAAAGATTATTTCAAGTTTGTCTTGTGTGTGAGTTTCGCCTGTGTTTATGTATGTACAGTGCATGCGTTGTGAGCTGTCATGTGGTGGGAACTAAACCAGTGTTCTTCCTCCTGTATTTTAAGAGTGTTAGGGCCTTAAGGGTCTCTGTAAGCTTCATTTACTTCTGATTAAGCAAGAAAACTAGAGATAGGGGGTTGGTTAAGCTCCACATGACTGCATTAAATTACTTAATGCAATTCCAAAAGATCAGATTTAATTTTGAGCCACGAGGGTCTTGGAAATAGTTCTGTAATAGGATTTGCACACACTGTGGTTTCTGCCCCACTTGTGCTGGCTGGATGTCTTTTTTCAAGCCTTTGATGCAGAGTGATAGGAGATCCAGGCAGATGTTACAAGAAACATAAACATCTTATGGAAGACATTAGTGTTCAGCTACCAAACCAGAGCAGAAAGCCAGCCAAAGAAGCAGCTCCAGGGGTCCTGTGATAGGTGCTCCCTGAGCTGTTGGATGGAGCAAGACGGTAATGTCATTTGGGGAGCCACAGAGTCTGGGACTGAAATGCAGGTTTATATTCTGAGCAGGAATCTATCAGTATTTAGACAGACATTTACTGTAAAGTTCTACTTTAGTAATCTATTGAGTCTTAGCATCAATATAAATGTAAATTTTAAACAGGACTCACTTCATAGCATCCTAGACTTTGAGGCATGTGTAGGTTAGCAAAAAGAATGTATGACGGCTTTTGGATGTTGTCACAGCAGTACTTAAGGACATTTTCCATTTAAAGCAGATAAGTATTTTGATGAGATATATTTCAGTATTCCTTATTGGGATGAAGTTATTTAAGCCTTGTTGATTTAGTTTTTATTGTAGTAGCATCCTCTTCCTCACTTTCTATAATCAGGCCCAGCCCTTGCCAGCCCAGATAGGATGCAGGAACATTTTCAGATAGCTTCTGTTTCCATGCGATGACTGGATGTGTTGAGTCCTACTCCTAGCTCCTGCTAATCGGAAAACATCCGTGTAGGCCGTCAGGTGTCGGGCTGTATTCTGCATCTTGCTGTGGATCCGGGGCTGTATTCTGCATCTTGCTGTGGATCCAGGGCTGTATTCTGCATCTTGCTGTGGATCCAGAGAGTATTCCTGTGTGCCAGGGCTTAACCCCTGGAATGCACCAATTCTGTTGAGGAACAAAAGTAACCACTGTTTCTTGTATGGCATCTCTTCTGAGTGCATAGTGGGACCTCACTCTGAGGTCTCTCAGGACCTGAAGGAAGCACAGTTCTCATTACAGGTAACAGGGGAAGATGACGGTACTTGAATCCTGTCCCACACCGGTGTAAGGGGACGCCACGTCTGACCTCCCAGCTGCTGTGCAAGCTGCAGTGTGGAGCCACCTGGTTGTCTTGTATTAGAGTCACTTCATTTATATAACTGTGCCTGATGGCCGCTTGATACCTCTGTCACTGTCCAAAACTTGGTTTTGTGTCAGTGGAGTTGGAGGAACCAGCTGAATTGCTGTGATTCTGTCAGTAATGAGCGCTTGCTGGCCTAGCCTGGGTTGCCTGCTCTGTAGAACGAGGCCTCCATGCATGGGCTGTGAGTGTTAATGAAGGTGACAGGCTCCTAGGAAGGCCTGGTAGTGACTGTTAACACCCACCAAGGTCACATAACCTTGGGAGGTATCACCAAGCATCTGCCAGGTGACATTCAGGAACTGACTCCCTGTGAAATGGGTGGGACGTGCTTGAGCAGTCTTCATGGTGATGGTCACTGAGGGACTTTTGGAGGGAGGGGGCTGCTGAAGAAGCTTCTTGTGCTGCTTGTCCTCAGTGGTGTTGGGTTTGAACCCAGGCATGGTGATGAACCGCTCGCTGCACAGAATGACTTCCATCACTATTGTGAACAAAACATTTACATTCTTTAAAGCGTCTTTTAAACTTAGAGATGGGGTCCGTTAGTGACACTGCCAGCCAGTGTCTTACTGTGGTGACATTCCGAGCTGTGTCTGACACCTGCTTAGGTGAGGGTAGTATTTTGCTGAGCATGAACTGTCTTGTTAACTTCAGCTTAAGAGACTACCATTTTGTGACTGTGTGCCGGGGCCCCCGAGAAGTTTATATAAGGTTCCAAATATACTGAATCATAACCCCTGGGACTTTGAAATTAGCTTCCCAAGTGAGCCGTAACCAGACTACAGAGTCCCTTCATCCTAAAAGGATATATATTACTCTTGTGTAGTTTCCTCCCAGCTGTCATTCAGCACTCCGCTTGCTTTTACCATCTCTATTTGGTATAGAGTATTGTTCAGTTCTCAGGTGCTTTCACATACATTTCCTCTCTTTATAACCCACTAGTGACAGGTAAGTTAGGGGCAGCTTCAAAGTCCAGGACTCTCCGAAAGTCAGAGCTGAGGTAGAACTGAGAGTTCTCTGGCTTGTCTGTCCTTTGAATTTTCCCGAGGAGGAAACAGGAACTTGAGTCATTACCTGGGCTGGCTTGGTGCAGCATTCTCCCTTCCCATGCTTCCCCAGCACCTGCCACAGCCCAAGCTCCTACACAGACTCAGTACTTGTGGGATAAAGGAAGAAAAAGAAGTGTTTAGGGCTGGTTAAAGTGTGAGAGCTACTCCACTTCACAGGCCTCCTGATGAAAGTACCGAAGTTTTGGGTTAAAATGTGACTCTTGGAGCTGTTGAAATGATTAAAATCTAGTGAGAGGCAGAGGCTCCTTTGTACAGCCATGCCATGACAGACCTGGCTGAAGGGATAGTGCCTCAGTATGCAGTCCTTGAGGGTAACCGTTCATGGTGTGGACTGGGAGGATGGCTCAGTGGCTGAAGTACTTGCCCTATAAGCACAGAGACCTGAGTTCAATCCCCAGAACCCACAGGGAGGCAGAGACAGGTGGATTCCCTAGGGCTCAGTGGCCATCCAGTTTAACCTAGCTGACAAGCTCCAGGCCGATGAGAATTACCTATTTCAGAGGACGTGGACAACATCTCTAGGGCTGGCACTCAGATTTGTCCTCTGGTCTTCACATGCACCCATGTGTGTACTTAGTCATGTACATACATAAAAAAACATGACGGCTGATCAGTAAACAACAGAGACTGTAGGTGCTGTCAGAACAGCTTAACACCATTCGTTCATTCAGAGGCACTAGTAAGTTTGGCTTCTTTCTTTACAGCCCACTCTGGTGCCGTAGCACAGACCTGAGTCCTTTCAGGCAAGTTTAGGCCTCAGCCAAGTCTCGGGAGTTGAGCTACCCACATAGGCTTGCAGAGTTTTCTATTATGTTGTTCTAGCATTGGGAGCTAAAAATTGGACCATCTCCCACTTTATCCTGACACTAGGCACCCACGGGCTCCCTTTTCAGTGAAGCCACCCAGAATGCATTGCAGGGGACCCCACTCCTCTTGTCTTGAGATTTTCACCCAGAACATGGAAGCCTCTTCTTGTTGATGTCTACGTTGACTGATTTCACAATGCTGTATGCACTTGGCAGGGCTGTGTTTGGACTTGTTTCCAAAGCCTTAATCCACAGCCTAGTGTCACCTACCTTGGTGATTTCTCCATCGCACCTGTGAGTCAGAGCTGCTGTAATAAAGCAGCTGACAGAATCAAAGGGTAATGCTGCAGATGAAGGAAACAGGTCTCCTAAGTCACTGGGTATCACGTGTCCACTGTTGCCTCAGGAGTTGAAGCACAGGAGCTAGGAGAGTGGGAAGGAAGGTCCCAGAAAAACTCTGACCTTTTGCTGTGACACCAGCTGTGGACAGAATGACAGTTGAGACTCATTTGCCTTTGGTGTTGTCCCAGCATACTGTATAGCTCGATGCTTCTGTAAATCCTGAGCCCAGTGTTTGCTTCCCAGGAGTCATTAATGAAAGTAGCCTTGTTCATGAGGACAAGTGCAGTGACTGCTCAGCTGTGTCCCAGCACTGGGCAGGCAGGGGCTCCCTGACCAGCTAGCCAAGTATCGTTGGTGACTTCAGGCTAAGGCGAGATCTTGTCTTAAAAAACAAGGTAGACAGCACCTAAGTGTGCCCCCTGTCTTTCACATGCAAGTGAGCACACGTACAATTAAATCGTATGTTCTTCCTCTTCATCTCCTTGGAGAACATCCATCCATCTCCACCCTACCCCCCATGCAGTGTTTGATCCTTGCTCACAGCTACATCCCATAGTGCCAGTGGGGGACACAAGTTAGGTCAGTAACGAGCTGCCTCCTATCCTTAGGAGTCTATACTGCTTCAGTCCTGGTTTTTGGGGGCCAGGTGTCTGTGCTCCAGCAAGGTGCTTACCCTCTCTGAAAGGCTGGCATACCCATCTCACAGCTCTTGGTGAGGATTAAATTCCAACGAACAAGTCCCCATTAGCTAGGGCAGATAAGGGGAAAGAAGTACGGGGGGAGGAGGGAATGTTGTTCATTCTATACCTGCCTCCACCTAGCTGCAAGCCCTTGGGCTCCGCAAGTACTGAGTAGTGTCTAACTGGCCGAGTTGTCTGTCCCAACCAGGAGGAGCCTTTCTGGAAGGTCTCCACCCAGTGAGCTGGTAGAGCAGCTCAGGGTGGGACGAACAACCTGAGGCCACATCATCTCCAGTGTGTGGAGCAGGTTAAACTGTTGAGGTTGGCGCCAGACAGGGTGAGGGCTTTGAGGGAAGGCACACAAGCTGGAGGTGGAACTTGGCCCCCATCCCATAATATCCCTGCTCTTTGGCAGCTCCTTTCCCATTGACTAATGCCCATGCAATCACATGGTAAGCGTGCCTTTCCAATGACAGTGTCAACCCTGTGTCTAGGACACTCTGCTAGCCAGGAACATGGGCTTCTCTGCGGAGGCGGGAGCAGAAAGTCCTACATGAGCCGCTCAGCTGTGTAAGATCAGCCTTGGGCTTGTTCTTGTGATGAACCATCTTCAACATTGGCATCTGACGCCAAGTTCTGGAGTCCTGGAGCCAACACTGATGCCATGTGAATCTTACGAGAACCTTTGTACCAACAACAGCAAATCCTGTGAAGGGTTGAGCCTTGCTTTGCCCCTGGTGTTGACCTCATCTTTTAACATCTTTGGCTGAGCTCAGCTTTCAAAGACAGGTGCTAGTGATGTCTCACATCTCCAAAGGACTGTCACTGAAAAGTGTTTCCATGCGATGTCCCGGGAGACTGTCCTTCTCTAGATAATCCCACACTGGGAACCTAATTTTCTATCAGCATTCCTGGCACATATATTTATTTTCTTCTTGGCTTTCTTTGTAAATAGTGTGTTCTGACTTAATTGAAGGAGAAGGAGAGTCTGGAAGTTATAGAGAGAGATGTGGAGAGGAGGAGGTTGGGGAGATCATTCTTATGTTGGCTCAGGCTTCTCTGCCTGAGCTGCACGTGTCATAGGCAGTAGTAGCAGGATTCCTGTAGAGATGATGTCCCTGAAACTAAAGGGCAGCATTAGGTGGAGTAGGGGGGTCTCTGGGAGAGGTCTGAAGCTGCAGATGTGTTCACATGTCCCATGTTCCGGAGAGGACTCTGGCAATGAGTGAAACCTTCTGGGAAGCCAGCTCCTGGAGAATTTGACTCTTGGGAGTGGGAACCTGCACATTGTGGGTGTGACTGCATAGAGAACCTGCTGTGGACTTGTCCCTTCCAGGGCAGTGATGGCCCCATGGGTAGGAAACAAACAGATACAGGCTGCCTTTTGGCTTCTTTGCAAATGGTGCGTTTTGGGCTCAGCCGGTAGGGAGAGTTTATCCAATCAGGACCATTACCTGACTCCCAAGCTTCCCTCTGTGTTCCTAGGGTTACATTCCACCCGCTTTTGCCCAGATGACTCCGAAGCCAATGACAGCCCCCTTCCCAAGAGCACAGCACACTGCACTGCTTTGACCAAGTTCCTTGCGCTCTCTGGCTCAGTTTCTTGATCTAACCATGTACTAGGCTGGCCTCTTTTGTCCTAGCTGGAAGGGAGGCATCCATACGGGTTTCCCCACTGGCTGAGATCCTCAGGCTTGGCTGCCCTGTCAGCCTTCCTGTTAACTGGGTCAGGTGTTAGGAGCTTGCCACATACTGGATATTTCAAGTTCGAACCAAACAGGTTTGACCCAGAAGCCCCAACAAGGCAGAGCTTAATAGATGGATCTTTTAGGTGAGCAAGAGGTCCTTGCTGGGCCTGTTGGGAAGGAAGGGAAATTGTCAGTGGAGAGGAGGTCGTAACCCCTCTGCTCCTGTCCCCTCAGCCCTAAGAAGGGCGTGACCATCTTACAGTGTTTAAGGAGATACTAAATAAAGAGACCCATAAAAGAGTTCACGCTGTGCTTGTCAGATCCCCATGTCAACTGTAGCTCGCCCCAGCATCACAGGACCAGAGAGATCTCAGGTGTCACAACCATCCAGGCCCAGCAATTTTTTAATTTAAGTGTGTGTGTGTGTGTGTGTGTGTGTGTGTGTGTGTGTGTGTGTGTGTGTATGTATGTTTTGCAGGTGTGCTCATTCCATGATGTATGTATGGGTCAGAGAAGGTAACTTTCCACATCGTGAGCGTCCAGGTGAGTCTCCTGTCTCCTTCCTCCATCTCCCTGCAGGAGTGCCGGCATTACAGATGTTCGCCACTGCATCTGACTTTCAGGAATCAAACTCGGGGACTCAGGCTTTCATCACAAGTATTATTTACTTGCTGAGCCATCTGGCCACCCCACAGGGCCAGTGTTTTTCTGCCCCCAAGGACCACCTGCGTTTTCCTCCCCACGTCCACACAGAGACACTTTATTCACAGACAGTCTAGACACCAACCCTAATCCAGATCAGAAAGCCTCACACCTTCGTGTCCCCAGCTGCAGGTCCCCACATCTTCAGCATGTTTCCCCTCTGGTTTCCTTTAAAGCTTCTGGCCCAGGGCTATTGGGAATGAGCATCTGTGGGCCCCACCTGCCTATGGTTACTGTGCTGCCAGACTGTGGACCTCATGTTGAGCAGAAGTATGGAGCTTACCAGCTCTCAGAGCCTGATCTCAAAATCCCAGTGCTGAGCTGGGGGCAGGGCGGGGCGGGGGGGGGGGGCAGGGCAGGGAAGGGGGCTAGTTCAAATGTCTGGTTGTGAGCTCAGTCTTGAGTGTTTTAAGCATCCCAGGATTTCCCTTGAGCGCCTGAGTTAGCTCGTTCCTGGCTTCCTCTGAGCTTGGACAGGGCCATTTCAAAGCGGAGCCAGCTTGCTCTTCCAGAGTCTGTGCAGCCCTTCCAGGGAAGAGGAGCCTAGCCCTGAAGCACCATTCATTCCACTACTGTGAGGCCTGTATCAGGGGTGCACATCGGCTTGGGAGCACATGGTTCTGGATTCAAATCTTGATCGCTTCCCTGTAAACTTTGACAGCTGCTGCCTTCACCAAGCTGACCCCATAAAGCAAGGTCATGGCAGCCCTGCCTTGCAGCGCAGGGGATTGAAACAACTCCTGCAAGGACCTAAAATAGCACCCTCTCCCGCCCCAGTGTTTGGCTCACGAATGTTGTCGTCACACTACCACCCCCTCTTGAAATACTCCTTTTTCAGGTGAGTCTCCTGTGGCATCTTTTGGAGGCCTTCAGAGTTAGGCCTGAGTGTGGGCCTGTCCTCCAGTTCTGTTGCTGGACTCCCAGCCTGAGAGGCTTTATGTGAATGGGAGAGGCCCACAGTGCCAACTGACCAACATTCCTGGAAGTGGCTCCTTCGTTCAGTCCACAGGAATTCTCAGCGTCTCAGGCTTGTCTTCCCTCACTTTGGTCTTTCCCCTCTACCTCTGGCATAATGCAGAATATCCAATACTGATTCCCAATGAACTGTCACACAGGTATGGAGTTGGGTAAGGCATCTGATGTGAGACCCAGCATAGTCTGTGCATAAGAGAGAGGTGAGCCAGGGGAAGGCCTGGCAGAAACCCAGCAGGCACCCTCACCCCTTGGCGAGCATGCCTGGGCCTGGCTGTCCCTGGAGTCCCCTACCCGTGTCAGCAGGATGGACACATCCTGCTCTGGAGCTAAGCTAGACTGCATGCTCTCTTCATACCCCTAGGTTCAGCCCTGACATTGCTAGAGGTCAGGCTTCCCTCTGCCACGACCTCAGTGTGTACAAACCTGCCGCTTCCCACAGCTCAGCCTCCAGTAGTCGGAAAAGGCCAGACCTCCATCACTTCTTCCTAGCTGATCTCCCCAGTTGTGTCCCTGGAGACCCACCGCTGTCACATCAGGGACAAGCAAGTGCTCGTCTCCCTCAGGGCCCACAAGATCCTCCCTTCTGCTCCTCTCCACCTCTGGTGTTTTAGACACGCCACACCTCAGGGCCTCTGCACATGCTGTTCCCACCTATAAGAGCCAAGCGTCTTCAAGATCCACATTGGGCAGCTCACACACAGCTACATCTGAAGCCTTCCTCTTCACTTTACAGCCCTCACCTGCCTCTGCACACTCTGAGGCTCCCTCCTTGGCCTCTTTTCTCTCCATAGTGATCACTCGATCATTAAGGCCTGAGGAGTCTTGTGTGTGTGTTTGCTTTGTGTGTATGTACAGTGTCCAGGGAGCCAGGCTTTGACACTGTGCTATGCTTCCGGTTCCCTGCTGTGCTGGACAGTGGTCTTTGTATGCGCCAGGTCTGGGAACATGGCTTCAAGAAGGGCCTAGTGGACAGGTTTCGGTTGTGGGTGGGGCATCTGTGGGGGGGCACTGGGGGTTGTTTGGGGGCCTGTCACATTCCTTTTCCTGCAAAGGCCACCTCAGTCTGGCCAGTGAAGGTAACAATATGTGCTGTTCTTTTGCTATGCCACTTAACAGAGTTTTTATTTGAAATTTGCTCAGTGATTTGGTGTCTTCTGCCTATTTTAAGTTGTTTTGTTTTTTAAAATGATTTATTGATAGAATTACCCATCTGCTACTTATTTATTTTGGGATAGCATCTCAGGTGGCCCAAGGTGGCCTGGAACTCCTTCTGTAGCTTAGGATGGCCTTGACCCGATCGTCTGGCCTCCCCTAGCAGAGCGCTAGGATGACAGCATGCACCACCACATCGGGTTTTGTGTGGTACTTCCATCAAGCCAGGCGAGCACCCTACCAATCGGCCCCGCCCCACACCCCGTTTGAGTTTTACTCTCTTTCTTTAGTTTCTGTTTTTGTTGTAGCTTTCCTTCACCTTGGTTCCAGCTCTCCCCTGTCCCTGAGAAAGCACCTGGGAGGAGAAGCCCAGGTGGTGTGACCTCACCTCCTCCCCAGCTCCCAAGGCTTGGTGCTGCTTAAGGCACCCGCTGGGGCTCCATCACCTCATAGGAGGCACCCAGGACAAACAAGCACACCAAGTCCCTTGGGGCCCGTGTGTTGCTGACAGCCTGAGGCTTGTCCTTAGCTCCCGGCTGCTCTCTCTGCCCCATCACCTCTTACCATCCTTCCTCTCCCCTCGCTCCCGGACCTACCATCTTACCTGGATTTCTTTCACACCGATTCCTGGGAGCTGAAAAGGAACGCGTTCCTTTGGGAGATCACAGTTCTGCAGTCCGTTGACTGGAGGGTGCTAGGGCCCAGGTCACCTTACCATGGCTACACCACTGAATTAAATGTCTCCTGGTTCCCCAGCAGCCATTAACCACCTATCTCCTAAGGAGGGGTTGGGTCCAGTTTTTAACCAGAAAACATTGGGGCAAAGGCCTAGAGAAGGGAAGAAGGGATGGGAGTCACATGACTGTCTGGGGAAGAGTGTCACGCAGGAGGGACAGCCAGGCAAAGTACACAGGAGATGTAAATGGTGCCTGAGTGGATGAATGCATCCTGCCTGCCATAAGTAAGTCTTCTTTTCCAAGCCTTGCCTAAGCCGGATGTGGATAAAGAGCTTTGTGTGTGGCAGGCATCTGCACCATCCTGCCTGTCTATAAAGATTGGGGTGGGCTTGCATGGTGTATGAGGTCCCTGGACTTTGTTCCCAGAAGGCACCTTGCATATGCTGCAAGTGATGCACCCCTCTGTGTGTGTGTGTGTGTGTGTGTGTGTGTGTGTGTGTGTGTGTGTAGCACCGAGAAAGTCCCCCCACCCCCACCCCCACCCCACACTCCCTATGCACCATGGTTTTCAGGAAAGTCAATCACTTGAATGGAAATCTTAGGAACATGACTGTTTCTTAGCTGTCCCCAAACAGCTGCTACCAAAACCTCTGCCCAGGTTAGCTGAATCACTGAGCCCTGAAGGGACCGAGGTAGACTGTGAGCTCAGTAGGGCTGGACCCTGCAGACCCTACATATGAAAGAAGGTGGCCTTGTCCTGAGAGTAGTGGGAGGGGTAGGTGCAATGAAGGGCTGTCATGATCCAGTGTGCGCTTTGGGGAAAAGATCACAGTTCTGCAGTCTGTTGACTGGAGGGAAGCCAGTGTGGCCATGCAAAGCCCTGTGAGGAAGGCACATTGCAGGAGACCTGGGGAAAGGTGGTCCATGGTGGTGACAGGGAGGAACATGACCCAGATAGAGCCCAGCAGCAGCCGAGGAGGGGACCAGAAGACTCCCATGGGTCTGACTTTCAGGATGTTAGGAGAGTACCAGTCGCCAAGAAAAAGAGACAAGGAATGTGTCACAAGTTGAGGTCAGGATCTGAATTTAATGAGTTTTTCAGATGTCCAGGTAATGTCCCCCTCTGCATGGAAATGGTACTTGATTGAGACTCAAGCTACAGCCAGGTGTGGTCTGGGCCTGGACACTGGGGTCATCTCTAGGAGGTTGTAGATGAGGTCACCTGGAGAGGATGTCAAGCTCAGAGGTGACAGGCTTGGAGTCAGAGCTAGTTCAGACCTCAGCTGCCCAAGCTTACCCCCAGAGTCATGGTGGTAACTACCTGCAGCCGGGCTCAAGAACTCGTAAGATCCATAGCTAGAGGGACCAGCTCATTCCAGAGACACTGGTAGGCATTCAACCTCTCAGGATTGAGAAGGAGTCTATCCAGTAGATGGCTCTTACCCCAGTCCTCATAGGAGACATCAAGGTGGTGACCTGATGTCTACCACAGTCGGAGTGCAAGGCCTGGCCTCTGTCACCCTAAGAATAAGCCCCTGTCCTTGAGTCATGCCTCCATTTTTTCATCTGTAAGATGAATATAGAATCATTTGCTTTTCCTGACTCGAGGGACGGACGATCCAGAAAGAAAGAATATGGGATTCCTAGGGTCCATGTGAATGTGGCTGAAATTGTCTTCTGTTTAGGCCAGACATGCCTGGGTTAATAACAGAGGGAGGGCCCTTCCTGTGTGCTGCTGAGAAACACCAGGGTGGATGTCCTGGCTGGGGAGAAAGTGCGCCCCCTTGTGGAAATGGCTGTGGTTGCTGCTGCCTGGGAGGAGAGGGCCTCTAGGGAAGGAGGTGGGGCCTGCAGGATTTCGGTGTCTAGGGCCTGGTTTTAAATGTTTGACAGATATCCAAGAAGGGGCGGCAACAGGAGTGCCAAAGAGGAGCTGTCAAGGCTGCTTCTCAGAGGGAAGCTGAACGTGCAATGAGATGTTAACGGAAACACTCGAGTTCTTACTCTAGCCCAGGCTACTAAACTGTGTTGCACAGGCAGACCCCAAACTCGTGTGATCCTCCTGCCCCCATGTGCTGGGGTTACAAGCATGAGCCACCAGGCCTGGCTCACTTGATCTCTTAAGTCACAGCCGTATGTACAGGAACAAACATAGTGTATACTGGGCTCAGTACTCTCTGTTGTTCTAGGTAGACAGTGTGCACAGGGTGTCTTGGAGCAGATCCCTTGTGGCTCAGGGGTATTAGTCTACTGTATTAGGCTTTGGTTGTCTAGCTCTTTGCTTCCCTGTGCTTTGTGGGATGTTTCATAACTTCCTGAGCATTGCCCACCATATGCAGACAGCAGTCCCCCCTCTCCAGTTACGACAACCCAGATATCTCCAAACATTGCCAAAATCATGTCCTGGTTGAACAGTGCTGACTCCCTCCCTCCTGTTGGCCAGCCCCAGGGAGGATCTTGTTCCCATCTCCTGCTCTCCCAGGGGCTGCTAGCTTCAAGCAAGTGGAGTAGAGAAGTGCTGGCCCCGCCCACTTCTGCCTCTGCACCTCACGAGCCCACTCTCACCCAGCCCCTGCTCGGCCCTTGTTCTGTGCCCAGAGAGACAGTTGACGATGATCCTCGGGCTCTCTGTTCCTCCATTGCCCCTTCTGTGAATTCAAGACAATAAGGGTTTGACTCAGCAGCTTATATGAAAAGGAAGGTAGCTGGTCTACATGAACCACCCAGTACAGTCCAGGCGTGAAGTGAGCACCCATAGCCATTAGTTCACTTTAAGACAGAGTCTCACTATATAGTATAATTCAGGCTAGTCCCAATTTCACCATCCTCCTGCCTCAGCCTCCTGGGTTGCTGGAGTTACAGGCACATCTAGGCATTCCTATGTTTGTTGTGCTAAGCCAACGGTGGAGCAGCCGCAGCTAAGAAGATGTGACCTTGGGCTCTTAGTGCTCAGGAGGAAGGTAGCTCCTGTAGTCCACAATAGTAGTTCAGTGTGCTGAGCACTGCAATGGGGAGACATGGGGGGGGTGCACTCGCAGGAGGCCAGGTTTCCCAGAGAAGGTGGAAACCCAGCTGAACACAAGTTAACTAGGTGCAAGAAGAGGAGGATGAGTAATGGTGGGAACCAAAAAATAGTTGTTCTTTGTTGCTAGAGTTTTCCTGCCTGGCCCACAGTCAGGACAAACCTCTCTCACCCGCCAGTCCCAAGCCGCTCAAACCCGACCAAGTAAACACAGACTTATATTGGTTACAAACTGTATGGCCGTGGCAGGCTTCTTGCTAACTGTTCTTACAGCTTAAATTAATCCATTTTCATTAATCTATACCTTGCCACATGGCTCGTGGCTTACCGCCATCTTCACATGCGGCTTGTCATCATGGCGGCTGGCAGTGTCTCTCTCACTCAGCCTTCCGCTTCCCAGCTCTATTCTCCTCCTTGTCCCGCCTATACTTCCTGCCTGGCCACGGACCAATCAGTGATTTATTTACTGACCAATCAGCAACACATTTGACATACAGACCATCCCACAGCACCTCCCCTTTTCTTTTCTTAAAAAGGAAAGTTTTAACCTTTACACATCTCCAAAGTCAGCTTGGTATATTTGGGAATTTGGGCGTAGCTTCTCTTACTACTTCCTGCTGGAGGGGGGCGCTGTATCTTATGGGGACACAAAGAATACTTTAGGATTATGGAGTAGTCCATGAGGGTGTATCCTCTGAGCCAGTTGCCTTGAAACCATTCTGGATGTTGGATCATCTGGGCCATGGTGTCATCGGAGACCTTTCAGGGGGTCTTGGCTGGTCAAACCTGATGTATCTTAATCTGGAACAAATCCATAGCCTCTGGCTTTCTGTGGAAACAAAAGCAGAGTCTCCTTTCCAAAGTAACATATCCTTATATCCAAATTTTGAAGTCAAGGTACCTTTAAAATATGCATTTTGGCATAACTCAACAGCTTTTGTAATCAAATGTTTTTTTTTTTAGTTACGAATATCAAAGAGAACATAATCCAGATTCTTTGTGTAATATTCATCTTTACGTGGCTTATTTTCTATATTAATTTTACTGTCTCTTTAAAGACTTTATTTTTTAAAACTATGTATTTGTTTATATAACTTTATATATCACCTTTTTTGTCTCTTTCAAGCCTACGTATATTTTACATACATTGTAAACTATCACATCTGAATCTGTCTTATTGTGAATCTATTGCCTTAAACTGCAGCAGCTGTGGCTGCTGGCTCCGCCCACCTCAGCTTCCCAACATGGCGGTGGTTTACCGCCAGCTCTGGGAGCTATCGTGGGTCTATGCTTTTATCCAAGCAGCTTGTAGCCCAGAAACCTCTTTTTTTTGTTTTGTACTAGCAAAGGCTAAATCCATCAAGCAGCTTAATGTGTCACTTGCAGAGGCCTCATTCCCGCCATATGGCGGCAGGTCGAGCGCGCATGCTAGGAACCCGCCAGTAGCTCAAACCGGCAGCTGCCGCTCATTTGAGAGAGACAATTAGGAAGCTGTTTTTAGCTCCGTTTTAGAATCTTTTTTTTTTTTAGTTTTTAGGCGGAAACTCTTGCCACCACGTTGGACGCCATTTGTTGCTAGAGTTTTCCTGCCTGGCCCACAGTCAGGACAAATCTCTCTCACCCGCCAGTCCCAAGCCGCTCAAACCCGACCAAGTAAACACAGAGACTTATATTGGTTTCAAACTGTATGGCCGTGGCAGGCTTCTTGCTAACTGTTCTTACAGCTTAAATTAATCTATTTTCATTAATCTATACCTTGCCACATGGCTCGTGGCTTACCGCCATCTTCACATGCGGCTTGTCATCATGGCGGCTGGCAGTGTCTCTCTCACTCAGCCTTCCGCTTCCCAGCTTTATTCTCCTCCTTGTCCCGCCTATACTTCCTGCCTGGCCACGGACCAATCAGTGATTTATTTACTGACCAATCAGCAACACATTTGACATACAGACCATCCCACAGCAGTTCTTAAAAAAAAAATGAATCCCATTTAATAGATGGCCATAAAACACAAAGCTCTACCATGTCAAAGAGGCCTGGGCTTACATTTCCATTGGAAGTCCCATCACCCCTCCCCTGGCATGAAAGGAAGTGCCATCTTGCTTGGGCCTGGGAGATACAGGCAGCAAAGACTTTTGTGTACCTTCAGTGATGCCAGAGACGCAAAAATGGTTCCCGATGATGACCTGTGCTGTTCCTTTCCATACAGCTACAGTCTCCGCCTGGCGTCCCGATGCACCTCATCAGCAGCCCCTTACATCACCAGACAGTGCAGAAAGGTCAAGGCCGCAGCAGCAGCAGCTCAGTTCCAGGGACCCTTCTTCAAAGAGTAGGCACTTTGTCTGCTCCCTGACAGGTAGGAGGCAGAGGCACCCTGGCACTGTCAGGGTGGCTCTTGGGTCTTGGGGTTGGGGTCTGAGGTAGGTCTTGGGTGGGTGGGTGAGTGGGAGAGATGGCATGCCAAGGACCCTCCAGGCTGGCATGGGGCCTTCTGTAGGCATGAGTTTTGTGGCTTAGCGTATAGACTCTGGACCACCAGGGTTCAAACCCCAGCTTTGCCATTCACTGGCTGTCAGTTTCTCCAAGCCTCCACTTCCATGTGTGCAAATGGGGACTTGCAGCCTCCAGAACGGTGAGGGACAAACGCTGTTGAAGTTGCCTGTTGGTGGTATTTTGCTATGTCATCCCAGACTCAGGCAATAAAATGCTTATTTTAAAATTGTGTAGCACAGCCATTCCAGCCATAAGATCATTGCAAATGCGCCTGCTCAAACTAGACCTGCCAATTCCTGGATTGTCGCCAGTATCTTCCTTCTTACTGTGTCCTCACTTGCTGGGGCCCTAATTATTTCCAAGCGGTCCTGATTCGTTACACTGAAGGGTCTGGTTATAACACAGGGCTTTCAGGGAGACGAGATTCATTGTAGAGCACTATTGGACATGGGTGCAGAAAGGTTTCTAAAGTCCATGGCATAGAATCTCAGCTCAGGAAGATACATGCAGGTCGGTCCCCTCCTTCTTCAAGAGGGAAACTGAGGGGGAGAACATGTATCAGAACTCTGGCCCTCTGACTTCCAGCATGGACAGTGGGCTGTAGGTGACAGCACCCAGTGAGGGAGAGCTGCCCACTGCAGGAGAGAAGGTCACTCTCTGAAGACCCACGCTCCCTATGATCTCATGAAAAGCCGGTCCTCTCTGAGTCTCTGTTTCCTCCATGTTGCATGAGAGTCTGTGCTGTCTGCCTCAGGGCCTCTGTGTTGTGCATTAGCAGTGGACCCGAGGGACCAATGTGCATGTTCCCCCAAGAGAATATTGTAAAGCAGCAGATGGACAGAGCTACAGCCACATGGTCTGACAGACAGAAATACAGCCTGCTCATATACACAGAGTTATAGCTGCATGCCCAGAACTTCACAGACACGCTAAACTGAAGCACAAAGGCATAGATGCTAGTCAATTCAGTGTGTTTAAATTAAAAAAAAAAAAAAAAAAAAAGAGCTAGGCTTGGTGGTGGAGACCTATAATTCCAGATACCTGGGAAGCTGATGCAGGGGGATTTCTGAATTTGAAGCCTCCTTGGGTCACATTGTGAAATGGTCTCAAAGAGGGGATTGAGGATGTAGCTTAGTGGTAGAGTGCTTGCCTAGAATGTGGGAGGTCCTGAGTTCAATTCTCAGCATCATGGGGAAGGAAGGGAGGGTAGTGAATCTTTCTCTGTCTTACCAGCCAGCTCCCAAATCATGACACAGACTTATTAATCATGAAACTGGACTGATCACTTAGCCTGGTTTCTAACTAGCTCTTTTAACTTAAACTAACCCATACCTTTTCATCTATGTGCTGCCATGTGGCTCGAGGCTGTACCTCCCTTCCTGCATGTGTTGCTTGTTCTCCATCTCTCATGTCTCCACCCTTCAGCTTCCCAGTGTCCTCCGTGCCTGGAAATCCTGCCTAGCTATTGGCCATTCAGCTTTTTATTAAACTAATCAGAGTGACGTATCTTTACACAGTGTAATCAAATATGTCACAACAAGGAGGGAAGGGAGGAAGGAAAGGGAAGGAAGGGAGGGAAGGGAGGAAGGAAGGAAGGAAGGGAGGAAGGAAGGAAGGCAGGCAGGCAAGGGCATAAAGTGATTAAAAACTAGGATGATGGCTATCTGGCGGGAGATATCCTCAAATAGCGATGGCTCAGAGTGGGTTGGGGTCATAGTCTGCATCTTTATCTAATGCTGAATATATGCTATGAAAATTGATCAAATGGGGCTTTTATATTTCTTTTATACTTTATTAAACTGCTTAATAGAATAATTAAACAGGGAAACATGAGCAGCCACAGAAGCAGTGACTGTGTGGCCATTGTTGTTATTTTCTCTTTGTTTTTCCCCAGCACCTGAAGTGACCTGGAATCAGTGAAGCCAAAGGGACCAGCATTCTGCCCTGCAGAGAGTACTGACCTCTCCCAGTTGTGAAAGCAAGAGAGAGAGCGAGAGTGAGCCAGAAAGAGAGAGAGAGAGAGAGAGAGAGAGAGAGAGAGAGAGAGAGAGAGAATGAATGTGTGCATGTGTGTGTGCTGGTGCATGCATGTGGTCTTCAAGCCAAGGTCCCAGCCTCGGGAGCAGGAAGGCAGTAGCCTTCGCATCATCCTCCAGCTGATCCTTGGACGTGGCCCAGAACCGTGCTCTGTGGTGCAGCCATCCTGCCCGGAGGGGCGTCTCCTTCTATGCAATTTTTTAAAGAGTTCCTTGACCCTGCTTTGTGCTTCTTGAGCTGTCGCTTGCCATCACTGGGGCTTCAGTCTGGCCCTGAGGGGTGGAGAGGGATCCTATCTAAGGATGACCTTTCAGAGGCCGAGCTCCCCTTCATGCCAGCCCCTCCCTCACCAACATTCTCCTCACACTGTCTCTGGGAATCAATAGCAAATAGCATATAGATCCATCAGGGCTGAGCCTGAACCTTGGCCCCAGCACTTGGAAACCCCCTTTCTCCCTAAGCAACCAGAGCCTCCAGCTTTCAAATCATTTTCTCCTTTGACGATCCAGAGTCCACTGCTCTGAAGTCTCTGCAGGGAACCCTAGAGCCCGTGAATCCGGGAGGCAGACTCTGCGCCCGCCCAGCTGTTTTCAGACCTGCTTTCTTGTTTAGAGGAAGCAGTGGTTAGGGACTTTGAGGTGGAGGCGTGACTCTCCTGTGCCCTTCCTTGTCTCACTTGGTGGACCTCCTATACTCTTAGCATCTGGACGTTTCAAGTTAGCTGCGAAGGGAAGCAAAGAAAAAATTGTAAAAAGGGAAATGAAAAAAAATATGGTCGGGTTAAAGAAAACAAAACAGGAGTGTGAATGGGTGATTTTCTCCGCCCGCTGACCTCTGCTCTGGTGGACAGTTGGAGTCTGGGAGAAACATGGGACTGAGCTCAGAGTTCGCACCTGGGTCACTGAGGTTCTTGGGTTTTGTGCCTTTGGGGCGGAGGATGCCTGAGACATTTTTGGTGCTGTTTCCTCAGCTCCGTTCTGGTCCCAACATGTCGAAGTGGGAGGACAGAACTTGGGAGAGTTGTCATACATGAAAGGGGTTTTCTTTTTCAGGGCTACTATGGTTGATCTTACAACTCTGTAAATATGTATGTAGACACTTTTAAAAGCACGTATTTATGGCCCCGACTGTAAATGCTCCATTTTTAAAGTTTTATAACGTGTGTTATTTAATTAATCAGTCGACTGGCTGCAGTAAGGGGACTGACTGGTCCAGGAAAAAGGGTCCCTAGAGACTCACATGGGCAGACAAACATCCATCATTGTCCAGTGTTACAGTTTTCCTGTTCACCCACCCAGCTAAACTCTGGTGTTCCCTTTTTTATTTCTTCAACTGGAATTTTTCCTTTTACACACCCTGCAGTTAATCCTTGCAAGCATGGACTCGTGGCTGTTGCTAGCCCCACAGACACAGTGTGCCCCACAGCTGGCCACACGGACTCTATCTCAGCCTCTCCCAGCAGCCAGGAAAGCTCACGAACCCAAAGCCATGGCAAGCTGCTTTCAGTCAAACTTTGGAAAATGTTGCTGGGCTCTTGGGGGATTCTTTCTCTCTCTCTCTCTCTCTCTCTCTCTCTCCCTCTCTCTCTCTGCATGTGCAAATTGTGCTGGGTCACCCGTCAACACTTCCCAGATTGTCAGGAAAACAAGGAGAAAGTATTGTCAGGAGTGGTGTTTCCTGGTCAGTGGAGGTCTTCCAGCATGGTTCTAGGCCACGCGAGAAGACAGTTCTGTATCTGCCATGTGAAGAAAGTGAACAATAAAAGTGCGGAGCGATTGTGAAACACAGGTGTGGGCATGGTCATTTTCCATTTTCACACTTGGTCTTCCACATTGGTGGATTCTGGGCTGGTGGAGCAAAGGTGGGGTAGACTCTGATTTAGGAACAGAAAAAACCAGAGGCTTACGAGGCCAGTGGTGGGGATGGCCTCGTGTTGAACAAGATTTCTCTACCTTCAAGTCACTTCCCATCCTGCCAGACCGTAAGTTAACGTATTCTGTTACGACTGGACAGCCTCTTGTGATCGCAATACCCTCCTCTTCCTCGTGTGTGTGCGTGAGAGAGAGGGAGGGGGGGGGGGGAGAGAGAGATTTGTGCAGGCCCACTGCACCCAGATGATGGTTCTAGATCCCCTGGAAGTGGAGTTACATATGGTTGTGAACTGACATGTGGGTGCTGAGAATCGAACCTAGGTCCTCTGCAAGAGCAGCTCTTGCTCTTTTAGCCTGAGCTGTCTCTCCAGCCCCTCCACTATACTGTTTTAAGAGTGTATTTTAAAATTTTTGTTTATTGAGATCTGATTTGTTTTGGATACAATAGACTTACATAAGTACACAAATCAGTGTTTTGCTTTGTGTTCAGGGCACATCTTCACTGATGCCCAAATACTACATGATATATAGGAGAAAGAGTCAAACATCCTACATTTTCACCTAAACACTCTAAAAAGCAGAAGTCGGGCATCTCCAGAAAAATGAGGCAAATAGATTTCCATATGTGTAAAAGGGAGGCATCATGATCCGCTGTCTGCAAGCTTGGGGTGGCCGAGAAGCTCTGCAGAGATGCCATTCTGAGTCCAAGGGCCTGAGAACCAGGGGTGCCCATGGGACCCCGGGCAGGAGAGGAAGTGAGCTGCCTCAGCCCCCTCAGCAGGGTACTGTTCTGGTTTCCTTCTGTTGCTATGATAAAGCACGTGATCCAAAGCAAGTTGGCAGGACAGGGCTTATTTGGATTACACTTCCGGGTCACAAGCCATCACCGAGAGAAATCCGGGTGGGAACTATGAAGGAATGGTTCTGGCTCACTCACAGGCTCAGGCTTACGTAGCTTTCTTACACAGCTTAGGGAATGACGTGGCCCTCAGTAGGTCAGGCCGTCCCACAGCAATACAATACCTTGTGCACATGTCTGCAGACCAATCTCAGACATTGACTCACTTGAGACTCTTTAAGAATTTTTATGCTATGTCAGGTTGATAGTTCATGCTAAGACAGGCAGGGACTGGGCAGAGTTCCTCCTGATCACATTTATTCTATTCAGACCCCTCCATAGATTGGACAAGTCCAGACACACTGAGGACGTCCTCTGCAGCATGAATCTTAAAAGGTCTTATTAATGAAAACAAACCCAGAGCCAGTTATTAGGGTGAATGCTGGAAGATCAGAGAAGCAGAACAAGCCACAGCCACCTCACCTTGCCAATTCCTCAGCTGATCTGTTTCCTCAGACTGGAAGCCTCTCTGTCCTCATCTGAATGGGTCTCAGCTGAGCTGCTGCTCAAAAGCCTTTAAAGCTTAACCAGCTTACTTCCTGGTTTTCATGCCTTATATACCTTTCTTCTTCCTGCCATTACTTCCTGGGATTAAAGGCATGAGTCACCATGCCTGGCTGCTTCCAGTGTGACCTTGAACTCAGAGATCCAGGCGGATCTCTGCCTCTGGAATGCTAGGATTAAAGGCGTGTGTGCAACCATTTTCTGGCCTCTATATCTAGTGGCTGTTCTGTTCTCTGACCCCAGGTAAGTTTATTAGGGTGCACAATATTTTGGGGAACAGTCCTCTGAGACTGAAGTGAGATTCTCATCTGAAAACCTCATAGATGACCTCAAAATCGAGCTCAGCCAGATCCCATGTCCACTTCCACCCATTCAGTGTGAAGTTAGCCCCCACACAACCTCCCACTCCCTGGAGCAAAGTAGAAAGGGAAGGTGAACCTCCTCTCGTGGTGAAATCCATTCACTGAATCCCTGGACCTGGCTGGCCTGCAGGCCTGAGTTCGTAGGTCTCCCTCTGGGGCCCCACAGTGGTGGTGGCAAGAAGAATGCCAGCAGAGTTCACACAGCATAAAGTAGATCATTTGTGGTAGTTTGAATGTAATTGGCCCCCATGACCTCATAGGAAGTGGCACTCTTAGGAGGTGTGGCTTTGGTGGAGTGGGTGTGGCCTTGGAGGGAGTGTGTCACTGTGGGGGCGGGCTTTGAGGTTTCCTATGCTCAGGATACTGCCCAGCATGTCAGCTGACCTGTTGCCTGCAAGATGTAGGACTTGTCCAGTACCACGTCTGCCTGCATGCCGCCATGCTCCCCACCGTGATGATAATTGAAAGAACCTCTGAAACAGCAAGTGAGCCACCCCAATTTAACGTTTTCTTTGTAAGAGTTACTGTACTCTCTAACTAAGACACCATTCAACATGACAAGAGAGGTGGTAAGTCTGTCTTGTGGGTGTTGAGAGCTTGGAGTGGACTGTCAGGGCTTCCTAGATGAGGAGACCCAGGGACTCTGACTGATGCTGATAAGGTCTCAACTGATCTCCATATTGGGCACCTGGGGAGAGATGCACCACATGTTTACTCATCCTAGAAAGGGAGCCCATAACAGACCAAAGTAATGATTACACCAAAGTCCAACTTGGTGAACTAATGAGGGTTTTTTTGTTTGTTTGGTTTTTTTTTTGGTGGTGGTGTTGTTTTGAGACAGGATTTCTCTGTCGTTTTGGTGCCTGTCCTGGATCTCGCTCTATAGACCAGGCTGGCCTCGAACTCACAGAGATCCACCACCTGGCTCTGCCTCCTGAGTGCTGGGATTAAAGGCATGCACCACCACCACCTGGCTTGAGTTTTTGTTTTCTATATTTAATTTTTTTTATGTGAATGGGTGTTTTATCTGCATGCACATCTGTGCACCACGTGAATGCAAAACCTGGGAGGCCAGAAGAGGGCACCAGATCCCTTGGAACTAGAGACACAGATGGTTGTGTGCTGCCATATGGGTGCTGGGACTTGAACCTGGGTCCTGTGCAAGAGCAGCCAGTTCTCTTAGCTGCCGAGCCACTGCTGTTCCCAATGAACTAATGAGTTGTTAATGAGGCTACTAATAGGAGCATGAATGAGGGGTTACAGGAGCAGGGATGACGTAGGAGCAGCTTCATCTCTGAAAAGCCCACCACAGCATGGATGACAGTTCACTTGATGGCGCCTGAAAGCTGCAACCCTGGAGATTTTTGGGCTACTTACCAGCAGCCGCACAGGTCTAAGAGTTCCACTGACAGCTCTGCCTCCTCTAAGCAGTTGGTTCTTCAGAGTCTCTTCCCAAGATGCTTACTGTGTCTGTAGAGGTGATGTACTGGCTAGTTTCTTGTCAGCTTGACACAAGCTAGAGTTATTTGGGAAGAGGGTGCCTCAGCTGAGAAAATGCCCCCCACCAGATTAGTCCCTGGGACATTTTCTTGATTGATGTGGGGGGGCCCAGCCCACTGTGGATGGTACAACTGACAGGTGCCATCCCCGGGCTGGTGGTCCTGGATGCTATAAAAAAGCAGGCTGGTCAAGCCAGAGGGAACAAGCCAGTAAGCAGTATCCCTCCATGGCCTCTGCTTCAGTTTCTACCTCCAGGTTTCTGTCCCAACTTTCCTGGATGATGGACCACAAAAATGTAAGATGAAATAACCACCACCACCACCCCAAGTTGCTTTTGATCACGGTGGACTTTTTTTAGTCCAAGGAATATAAATAGCTGAGAGGGGCCTTTGAGAATCTTGCAAGTCTTGGCTTTCTTAGATGTGTGTGTGTGTGACATTTGCTTTACCTCTGGAGTCTCGTGGGCTTCCCCTTCACTCTTGGAGAGAATGTTTGGATTGGGAGGGAAGTGCTGCACAGTAACAAGTAGGCTGGGATTAAAACAATGACCAGGTTTTTTTTAGACCACTTCCCCTCCATCAGCTACTCACACAGTTCCATTTCATCCGAACAGGCTCTGGGTAGCAGGACAGGCCCAATGGCTCCTCTTTGCAGGTGCTTTTGGCAAGCTAAGAAATCCAGGTTGTACCTACTCAGTGTTTGGGCAGGTGGCGGCTATTGCTCGGGACCACTTACTGAGCCCAGGCAGTTCCCAACAGCCCATTTTTGTGGGTATCTCAATTGCCATCTCACCAAAGGTTTAGAGCTATTGGGTAATCTGGCCAGCATCACACAGCTGGGGGGTGTGGACCAGGCAGGAGCTGGACAAGAGCCTTTGAGGGTCCAATGGCCAACGTTTCTTACTTGCCCATCCCTGCCCTCACCGCTCTCCCCATCTCCACAGGATTGGTTTTTCCTGCACATGGGAATGTTACCATGGAGATAAGTCTCCAGCCCCCAGGAAGAACACTCAGCTTCTGGACTTTTGTTCCACTTCAAGTTCATGGCCATAGAAGAGGCTTGGGTTTCATGGGCCAGGCCTTGGAGCACCAGCCCAGATCAGAGCCCAGCATTGCAGGGCTGAGCCAGTCACTAGACTGAGGTTGCCAAGGTAGTTGACATCTTGAGGATTCTTTGTGTATGCAGGTGCATATGCATGCATGGATGTACAGGAGTCATCCAGTGTATGTGTATACCTTGTACACATGTGCACATGTATATGTGTGCATGTGGAGACCATAGGGAAATCTTACCTATCATCTTTAGATGCCATGCTAGGGACCTGGAAGTAGTTGAGTGCCCCACCCCAGACCATGGCCTCTCTCCCTTGCACCACAGCTGAGGTCTATCCCCAAACTCCATCTCTAAGGGAGAGTCTCTAGCTGGCTTGGAATTCACCAAATAGTCTAGGCTGGCTGGCCAGCAAGCCCCATGATGCTCCTGTCTCTGTTAGTGCTGCAATTACAAACACACACCACCACACTTTGCTTTTTAATTATTTTACATATATTTAGTGTGTATGTGTGTGATGTGTATGCCATGATATGTGTGTGAAAGTCAGGGCACAACTTGTAGGAGTTAGTTCTATCCTTCCTCGACGTGTCCTCTGCGGGATCAAACTCAGGTCCTCACGATTGTAAGGTAAGCACTTTACTGATAGAGCTCTCTCTCTAGCCCCCGGTGACAGTTTATCTTCCAGGCGCTTCACAGAGCCTGCTGCACCCACTCACTTGGCTCCAATGAGGCAACACAAGGAGAGGGTATAGAGATAGGAAGTCCCATGTCCCTCTGTGGCAGCAGCAGACAATTACATGCCCTCGACTTCTCTGGGACAGGTTAAAAACCAGTGAGCATCACAGCAGTCCAGGACTTTAGTGAGGCCTGGAGTTTAGCAAATTGCCAAGTGATCAAGAGTGGACTCTCGGGTGCCAAGGGGACCAGAGTTGCCAATGTACAGTGCTTCCCAAACAGAACCTGCCGCTAGCCCTGGCTGGGAGGCTGGCCCATTATCCAGGGCACTTGGGAGGAAATGAAGCCCAGGGGGAATGTGGATGAAATCCAGAGTGTATGCTTTGTTGACATGAGCACAGACATGTCAAGGACACCATTGCCTTAGACCCATGGGAGTGGCAGGGCCGTCACCTGGTCTGCGTACCCAGGCTGAAGATGTATGCAGAAAATATCAACCACAGCTTCCTCTTCATGGATGACTGCAGCCAGAGACTGCTTCCTACATTGTACCTCTCTACCAGGATTGGCTAACCTGCCTCCTTATTCAGCTGCTTGTAATAAACACACCAAGTTCCCAGCTCCTGGTGCATCTCCATCAGAGCACGCACTCCACCTGATCCCAGCTTTTCTGCAATTTTGTCTGCCATTTTTTATTTCCCATTGCCCAAGTCAGATCAATTTCAAAGCTGTACAGGTCATGGTAGGGTACCCAGCGGTTCAGCCAAAGCTGTGATGCTGTCTCTTGACAGCAAACAGGGAGTTGGGGCTCCAGGATGCTGGCCAGGGACAGGACAGGTGGACAGGTGGAGCCGGGAGCTCCTGTGCCTGTGCTCTCTACCTTGGAAAGGGAGGCTTGGAATGGCTCTTGGGTGTGTAGCAAAGGAGAAAGGCCACAATCTGGGGTGAGGCACCCAACTCCATCTAGTCTACCTTTTCCCCAGGTTGGGGTTCTGCTATGCTAGGGTGCTCAGCTCAGTGCTCAGCTCAGCTAGGGTGCTAGAAGCTCAGGGTGCTGGGTGGTGGTGCTAGCCACACTCAGCTGAGCAGACAGCTGCTAACTTTTAGACTCCCCATAGGAGACTCACGCTTTAAGCCTAACCTAACTTCTATCCCTTTTGTGATGATAACAGTCCTGTATGTAGTGGCTCCCAGACTGCCAGGAAATGGGACCTGCTGCCTGGCCCCATGGGTGGCGTAAATCTCCCCCCTCCTCCTCCTCCTCCTCCCCCTCCTCCTCCTCCTCCTTTCTGATTGGCTCCTATTCTCTGACAGTCAGCCAGAGAAAATGGGCAGGTTTGCTGAGATGCTCAGGCTGGTCCAAGTCTGCCTGCCCATACGACAACTGCCGCTCAGCTTCCACAGAAAGAGCTACGCGTGAGAAGTGGCACTCACAGGAATCTAAATTATTTTGAAACAGTTCTTTATTACATTCATTTGTTTATCTTGTGCGTGTGTGCATATGGAGAGGTCAGAGGACATCTTTCAGGGGTTGCTTCTCTCCTCCCACCATGTGGGTCTTGGGAATTGAACTCAGATCGTCATGCTTGGCAGCAAACGTCTTACCCCCTGATCCATCTCACCCTCCCGACTCAAGGGAATCTGAGACTGAATGTTTCTATTTTGCACCACAGGCACCTTACTTGTCTCCCCCAGTTGTGGTTTGGCTGCTGTGTGGTTATTGGGCTGAGTAATCACCTCCTTACCCTTTTAGTCCAGCCATAGCAGCTGCATTTCACTAAGATACGCAGGGATATATAAGCCATCTTCTGTCGTGCCATGAACTAACTCTGTTCCCTGCAATGACTTTTCTTTCAATAGTCACATGGCTCTCAGCTTAGATGCCATCTCCCTAGGATCCTTCCCTGTCCACTCGGTTGGCTGTAGCATCCTATTTGCAACTGGTCCCAGATGGGATTTCCTAGTCTTTAGCTTCTCTCAAACATCAACTCTACAAGCCCAGAGGGGGCAGCTCTGTGCCCCATAGTCATTTCCAGCCTCTGGCCCCAGTAGTTCCTCTGAGTCGTTGTAGGATGCACAGGAGGCCTCTGTGTGTGTCAAGTATTAAACCTCAGAGAAGCCCTGGCTGTGTTGGTGTTAGCTGCAAGGAAGGTGTGAAGGGAGGTTTGCAGCTGTCAAGCTGGGTAGAGTATTTAACCCAATGCTCCTCAATGCCCTGACTGGGCTGCGGCTATGTGCCTGTCCTTGCTTCTGTACATGGCCTCTGTGCCTGGCTTTGCTACTGTATAGGCTCTCTCTGTGCCCACCTTGAGGTCCAAGGGCCAAGTGAGGTTGGCCTTATTGTAAATGTTGCTGCTTCTCAGGTGTTTTGCTGTTGTGGAGCGCTATCCCCCAAGTATAACGGCTGTCATCCTCATTAGAGATGTTGTGACATTCACAAGAGTCCCCCATGATTGGGTTTGTCGACTGTTGACATTCCCACATGGAAGGAGGGGTGTGGGGAGGGTCATTGGACCCTCGATGGAGATTCTGGCCACTCTTTTGTACCTTCTGGTTATCTGTATACAATTCTGTCAAAATTGCACATGACCTTGTGGCTTTGGGAGATGCTAGTGCATGTAGACCAGAGGGTTAACTGATTGGGGGACTGCATATATTAAGCTATGGGAAAGTCACCATTTATGCTGGGGTGAGACTTTCAAGCAATAACAGCTGCTTTGGGGCCACCATGCTCTTCTAAGCAACCCCTCCCCCACATTCTGTAAGTAAACCCAATTGGTTTCCCAAACTGGACTTTGGTGGAATCCTATTTTGGTTTATTGTTGGTGTTCTAGAAGGAGTAGACATTTGTTTGTATCTTCCAAGGGAAAAAAAAAACAGTTCCCACAGAAGCTGCCAGATAAGATACAGGATGCCCAATCGTGTAAATTTTGGAAAATCATGAAAAGACCTCACAATGTAAATATGTTCCTAATATCACACAGGGAACACTTACACTAAAACAACTGTTTTTGTGAAGTTCCAGTGTGCCTGGACATCCCATGTTGCCCTGTCTGGCAGTCCTGGCAGAGGTCTAGACGTCCTCTGTGCTGTCCCTCTCTTTTGGGTCATCTTGACTTCTGCAGTTGACTGTGAGTGCTCAGCAGTCAACTGGCCCTCAGCCCAGCAGCTGGGCCAGTTTCTCCTCTGCTCTTCAAAGTAGCTTCTGCCTTGAATGTGAAGGTCACTGAATGTCAAGTGGAGCCCTAGGACTCTTAAAGAGTGTTCAAGTGACTCTTGACACCTGCCACTTACGTCTTGGGATTGTGCCTCTGCCTTCTGCCTGATGCGTGAAATGGAGTTGTTTTTCATTTGGATGTTGAATCCACAGCCTCCCTCTCTTGCCGTGGGATACAAAGGCCTTGAGGCAGAAGGATGAGTGAGAGGATCTGTTTTGGCAATGGCTGGCAGGATGTTGCAAAATAAAATCATTTGGGGGCAAGGAAGGGCTTCACCAGCTGTGAGCTCCCTTCTCTGTACAGAGACACGCTGGGGGAGGGGTGCTTCTAACCAACTGTTGCTGAGGGCTTCTGAGGGCTACCATTGTATGCATCTGCTCTGTGGCATCCCAGTGCAGTTAAATACTGTAAGGACTGCCGACCAAGGAGAGGGAAGGCAGGGTTAATACACAGAAGACCAACCTGAGACCAGAAGAATGCAGCCTTCCCACCCGGTCATCTCTCCCTCTGACTTCTCAGGCTGTAGGTGTGCCTGCCTACCTCCTAACAACCACCTGAGCTTCCCTAGCACCAAGCCATTGGGCTAATTCTTGTGTGATTACCAAAACATTATTTTTGTTTAGATTAGAAAGTTTATGTTATTAGTAACTGAAAAAAATTAGAGAAAACATAAAGAAATCTCCAGTCTCCGGGTCTTTATGGAAATAAACATGAGCAACAACTGTGCCATCAACTAATGTGTGGCCCTGGGGTACCACTGTGTCTCCTATGCCTCTGGTTCCTTGTCTGTAAAGCTGGCATGTAAATGGGAAAATTAAGTTTGTTTGTTTGTTTTTTAACAAAAGCACTTTGACCCTGGCTCCGAGCACAAACTGTTAGTGGCAATGTATCCACACTGACTTTTAAACTCTAAGACTGTCAGGGCAGGGATGTGGCTCAGTTGACAGAGTGCTTGCCTAGCACACACAAAGCCTTGGGTTCCAGTCCCAGCCTTGGGTTCCAGTCCCAGCATGGCATAGATCAGATGTGATAGTGCACAACTGTGATTCCAGCACCAGGGAGGTGGGGACACGAGAATCAAGAATTCTAGGTCGTCCTTGGCTGCAAAGCTAGATCAAGGCTGGCTCCAGCTACAGAAGACCCTCAGACAAACTAGGTCTTAGACTGCCACTATCCTTACAGTTCCTTCAGTGATGGTGATGGGGAGGTTCCTAACACGAGCACTGTTCAGATTCCTTCTGCGTTTTCCAGTCGACTCAGGCAGGACACCCTTTGGCTTGCTTGTAGAGCCCAGTGCTCTGTATGGAAGTGGGATGGTCATGTTGATGGGAATTACGGACAAGCCTTACCAAACATGCAGCAGGCCAATACCGGTCCTGTGCACTTGGAGAAGGAGGGTTTCATTGGTGCTCCCAAATTTGCAAAGAGGAAAACAGGCTCAAAGAGGATGTCTCCACTAAGATCTCACAGGGGAAACAAGCTGCCAGGACTCCTAAAGACCAAGGGAGCTAGACTGTGCCACCTTCGGCAGGAAGTAACCTCCAGTCTCTGCAAATGCCTATAGCACAAACTCTTCCTGGCTTCCTGAGACCCTGCAACTCGCCTGATGCCACTCAAAGTCCTATGCCCATGCTCTCTAAATGAGGATGCTACGGAGCACCTGCTAGCAGAGAGTGGAAGGGACTTCGGGGGTGTCTTACCAGGACACCCCTTTGGCATAGGTGGCATTCAGGTGAGAGCTGGCATCCAGAGGTCTATTCCTAGCTAGGCCCTGGGTCCAATGGGAATTACATCATCACCCATGTGCCCCCTGCCCTTGACATAGCTGTGGGGAACTTCTCTGCAGAGTGTGAGTGCAGACAATCTTTCTTCCCTCCATTTATCTTTTTCCTTTGTATTCGGATTATTAATGGAAAACACCTGAACATAAAGCAAGCCAAGAACCCTGATTATTTCTATGACAAGCAGTGCCTTTAGCCACCCATAAGCACTGGGCAGGAAGGAGAGGTGGTCAAAGGGAATAGACATGGGGTTCATGCTGTGTTACTGAGTTAGGTGCCATCTTCCCAGTGTCTACAAGGAGTCCTCTGAAGTAGGAGTCCCAGGTAGACATGTCTGGCACCAGCTGTGTGTACATCTGCTCTGAGGAGCCACTGCTGCTTCAGAAGTTCTGATAACATGGGGTTTAGCAGCTCTGTGAAGGGCTGGGGGGAACAGGAGCCTTGCAGGGCCTATGGAGAAAGAGGTAGCAAATGGCACCCTTAATATACCTTGAATGACCTAAGCTGAATTCTCTCACTTTTTCCAGATCCCCAGACACTTTCTTCCTCAAGGAAGTGTACATGCATGTACACTTTCACGTACACACACACACACACACACACACACACACACACACACACACACACGAATGCACATCTTCACAGTCACAAAGATACACACATACACACTCAAGTTCACAAGCACACAGGTTCACATACACGCTCACATTAACATATGCCAAAATATACCTGCAGAAACACATATATGCACACATATTTCACACAAGCACATTCAGGAATACAAATGTTCAGGCATGCACTGCTTCTGATGAGCCCTCTCTCATACATGTGCTTCCAGGACACATGTATCTTCTCAGTTGCACCTACTGAGACAGTGGTTGGGAGAGAACCTGCCATTGACCTTGACTGACAATAAGATGGGATCCTGGGCTGTGCCAGCTCCCAGAAATTTGTCCTGGTTAGTTATTATTTTTTTATCAACTTGATACAAGCTACAGTCATTTGGGAAGAGGGAATCTCAATGGAGAAAGTGACCCCATTAGATTGGACTGTGGGCAAACTTGTGGGGTATTTTCTTGGTTAATGATTGATGTGGGAGGACCCAGTCTACTGTGATCAGTAGCGCTCCTAGGCAGGCAGTCCTAGGCTATATAAGAAAGTAAAGCCGGGCGCTGGTGGTGCACGCCTTTAATCCCAGCACTTGGGAGGCAGAGGCAGGCGGATCTCTGTGAGTTCGAGGCCAGCCTGATCTACAAAGTGAGTTCCAGGAAAGGTGCAAAGCTACACAGAGAAACCCTGTCTCGAAAAACAAAAACAAACAAACAAACAAACAAAAAAAGAAAGTGAGCTGAGCAAGCCATAACAAGCAAGCCAGTCAGCAGCGTTCCTCCATGGCCTCTGCTTCAGCTCCTGCCTCCAGTTTCCTGCCTTGAGTTCCAGCCCTGACTTCACTCAGTGATGGATGTGACCGGAGAGTGGTAAGCTGAAACAAAGCTTTTCTTCCCTAAGTTGCTTTTGGTCCCTGTGTTTTATCTCAGCAATAGGAACCTTAACTAGGACAAAATTCCAGCATCAATTCTTGACCTACAGCCTGTGTTCCCTATGTTCTTCTGAACACAGCCCCCGCTTAAAGGCTGCAGCAGGAGCAGCCACAAGTCAGTGGAGCCCTGCTCCTTGCTAAGAGCAAGATCATAATCTACAGACTGTGAGGCTGTGTGTACAGGAAGGGTGGGGATGTGCAGGGTGGTACCCAGGTGGAATTGTCCCCTAATGTTTACAGTGTTTCCTGCAACATAGGACTTGATGTATGGCCTTTGGGACACATGTGGCATCAAAGAAACAAGGGAACAAAGTGATCTGATTGGAAAGGTTTGATTGCTTTTTTTTTTTTTTTTTTTGGTTTTTCGAGACAGGTTTCTCTGTGCAGCTTTGCGCCTTTCCTGGGACTCACTTGGTAGCCCAGGCTGGCCTCGAACTCACAGAGATCCGCCTGGCTCTGCCTCCCGAGTGCTGGGATTAAAGGCGTGCGCCACCACCGCCCGGCAGTTTGATTGCTTTTTAAACATTTCAGGGATGGAGTCTTGATGGCATGTCATGGGGTTGAGCCTTGACTTCCTCTGCACACCATGCTGAGATCCACACTGGCTGGTGCCCTGTTGAGAGTATCTATAAATGATATGTACCTCCTCCTCACAAGGTCCAAATGACAAACCAACTATGATTCCATCAGAGTTCTGCTGTGGGATGTTCTGTATGGCAAATGTGTTGCTGATTAGTCAATAAATAAAACACTGATTGGCCATTGGCTAGGCAGGAAGTGTAGGCAGGACAAGGAGGAGAATAAAGCTGGGAAGTGGAAGGCTGAGTCAGAGAGACACTGCCAGCCGCCATGATGACAAACAGCATGTGAAGATGCCGGTAAGCCACGAGCCATGTGGCAAGGTATAGATTAATGGAAATGGATTAATTTAAGCTGTAAGAACAGTTAGCAAGAAGCCTGCCACGGCCATACAGTTTGTAACCAATATAAGTCTCTTTGTTTACATGGTTGGGTCTGACGGCTGTGGGACTGGCAGGTGAGAGAGATTTATCCTGACTGTGGGCCAGGCAGGAAAACTTTAGCAACAGAGTTCACCCTGGGGAACCAGCTGGGTATCATTAAGAGCATGGGTAAAGGGTCATTGGCTGGAACATGAGTGACTCCCAAAGAAGCTACACTGGAAAGTCTTCCCCAGCATAGATAATGCTCATGTAGATGGAGCATCTCTCAATTAACCTCCCCTAACCTATGTACTTTAGCACTCTATATCCTGAGACCCCAGGCCACATGCAATGGGGGCACAATTGCAAACAAAGGGCTGGGAAGGAGTGCCTGGAATCTCAAGCAAGGGTTTAACAAACCCACCCCCACCCTCCTCCTACGATGGGATGTTAACAGTTGACAGTCCCGCTCCTGATGATCTCCTACAAGAAGGCACAGCTGAGCTGCTGAAGACAGCTGTTTGGGGGAGGGAAGAAAGAAGTGGCATTTGCTGATTGTAAAGAAGCTTGATGGAGTCTGTGTGTTCCTGCTGTTAGAATTTCTGCCACCACTCGAATCCCTGGACTTGTCCCTGCAAACAGGATGCCTGTCCTCGGTACTTGTTCCAAGCTTCCTTTTCTCCTCACCCTGCCTTGTTATTACAGGACACATGTCAGCTCCTGAGAGTTCAGCAGCTGCTTTGCCAGATGGCCCAGCCAATTCTTTCTATCTCAGCATCCACTTCTGATGCTTTAGTGGGCAACTTTTATCCTGGACCCTGGAGGCTGTGGGTTGCCCAAATGACAAACTTTACAGTTTGGCTGGCTGAAATTCCAACATCAAGGTGATGGTAAGTAGGTTCCTTCTGTGGTTTCTCTCCTTGGCTTGCAGATGGCTACCTAGTCCTCATATCTTCACTCCTGTGCGTGAGCACATTGTGTGTTGGTCTTTACTTATGGGTATGCAAGTCCTGTGGGTCAGGGTGTATCCATCCACATAGCCTCATTCAGCCCTGCTGACCTCCTTAAATGCCTGGTCTCCAAATGTAATCAAAATTTGCAGGATGTGCTGGATAGTTTTATGTCAACTTGACACAAGCTAAAGTTATGTAGAAGAGGGAACCTTGATTAAGAAAATGCCTCCATAAGATCAGGCTGTAGACAGTCCTGTAGGGTATTTTCCTAATTAGTGATTGACGTGAGAGGATCTAACCCATTGTGGGTGTGCCATCTCTGGGATGCTGGTCCTGAGTGCTATAAGAAAGCAGGCTGAGCAAGTGATGAGGAGCAAGCCAGTAAGCAGCACCCCTCCATGGCCTCTGCTTCAGCTTCTGCCTCCAGGTTCCTGCCCTGCTTGAGTTCTTGCCCTGACTGCTTTTGATAATGAAGTGTTATATGGAACGGTGAGTGAAATAAACCCTTTCCTCCCCCAAGTTGCTTTTGTTTATAGTGTTTCATCACAGAAATAGTAACACTAACAAAGATACAGGGTTCTGACAAATAAGATTTCAACTTATAACATGCAGATGGGGGCAACTCTGTCTTTAGGACAGATATTCTGAGGCATCTTGTCTAGTTGAAGTGACAGGGAGGTACAGGAACAGAAATCTGGGTCTCCAATGGGGCTCTGGAATCTATGTAGAAGTTAGTCCTCACTTTGTTAAAGCTACCCAATAGTTTCTCTGACTCCAACAGACACACATGCTGTTGGATAAGGTCCCAAGATCCTATTAACTATGAGGACACAGAAGAAAGTTCATACTCCAGTCAAGGATCAGAGAAGACATCTTGGAACAAAAATAAGCAGACAGGGCTGAGACAGTATCTCAGCTGAGAGAGCACTTGCCTGGTGTGGGTGAGGCCTTGGGTTCAAGCCTCAGCACTATACAAATAAGCGCAAAAGCCAGAATGACATAATGAGGAACACAGTTATCTGTGGCCAAAGGGCAAGAGGAAACAAAGGAGATCTGCAGGCACCGTGGCCCCAGGGCATGATGATTTCTCTTTCTATACACTGCCAGCTCTTCCCTGGTGGTCTCTAAGACTGACAAATCATTTCCCCAGGGATTTATACTTCTAGAGACCAGAGCCCATGTTTTCTCCATCTGCTTGGATACTGTGAATGTCTCAAGGTCAACTGAGCATCATGGAAATCCTCAGCCCTGACTAACCTGCTCTCTCCTATGAGGGTGTGGGATGAAACAGAGTCACGAGCCTCCTCCCTGGAGAGGTGACAAGAAGAAAAATGTCACCATGGCCTTGAGAATTTTATTTCTCTCTGCTACAGTGAGGTGGGAGCGGCCTCAGCCAAGAGCCACTGGAACCAATTGGCAGTGGCGTTAGTCACAAATCATGACCTGACATTTATTGCAGCTGGGATCCCAGTAGATTGATTATTTAGAAAAAGAAGTAAAACCAAGATGGCCAAGCCGCAGCATCATGAAAAATCCACTCTTGTCACTTGTCATCCTGATGGAAGAGGGGCTCGAATTGGGAAAGGCGAGAAGGCGCTATCACGTGTAGATCTTGTGGGTGCCGCAAGGGACAGCAGGCAGCTCTGGTGTGGCATCTCTGATCCATTGGTGGATCTTTATTCATGTGAAAATCCGCACCAACCTAGAGCTAGAATTCTTCATTGCCTCAAGCTAGGTCGCTCCTGGTTGGGCTCATGAAAGGAGAGCTAATGTCTCTACTTCAAGTGTGGGCATTGATGGATGAGCCTCCCATTAATGCAGTGCTCTGCCCACCCTGGTTCCTTTGTCACCATGGTATCCTTCCCTCCACACTGAGGCCTATGGGAGCCCTAAGGAGGAGTTTGGCCATAGCAGCCTACTGTGAGGGGCACAATACCCTGTAGGCAGGTTTTGTTTGGACCGACAGCTCCCAAATAATGACACAGAAACTTCTTATTAATTATGAAAGCTTGGCCTTAGCTTAGGCTTGATTCCAACTAGCTCTTAAAACTTAAATTAACCTGTTTATATTAATCTATGTTTGGCCACGTGGCTCGTTATCTCTCTTCCATACTGTACGTTCCACTTCCTCCCTGCCTGGCTGGTGAATCTCCACCTCTCTGATTCCTTTCCAGAGTTCCTATCTCTGCCCAGAAGTCCTGCCTATCCTCTCCTGCCTAGCTATTGGCTGTTCAGCTCTTTATTAAACCAACCAGAAGGTGCCTTGGCAGAGACACATCTTCACAGTGTAGAAAAAGATTATCCCACAACAGTACCCTCTGGGACTGTGATCTTCAGTGGCACGTAGGGGTCAGACAGGCCCAGCTTAGAGGGGATTCATTCATAACTGAACTCTGCTTTAAGTGGGATGAGTTACTGACCCTCTGTGACATGGCTGTCCTTCTAAGATCAGGGGCTTGCATGGCTGGATGTGCTAGTCTTCTTAGGGGTCATGACAGATACCCCTAACTGAACAGCTTATACAATAGGCCTGCAGCTCCCCCATGGTCTAGAGTCTGAAATCCAAGATGGCAGAGTTGGTAGGGTTAGTTGCTGAGGAGTGCTCTTTCTGGCTTGCCGATGGCTACCTTCTTGCTGTGTCCTTACATACATTTTTCCTATGCAGGGACTCCTCTGCTCCTCTTCCCATAAGGATGTCAACATGGTTGTCTCTGGCCCACTCTTAGGACTTCATGAACCTTAATGGTCTTCTGATAGACCCTGCCCCCAAATAGCATTACCACAAGGGAATTTCAGAAGAAACACAAAAAATACACAAATAAAAGGGAAGGTTCTTCACCTCTGTGTGGGGCGTGCCAGTCACTGGGTAATGCCTCATTCCTGCTGGAAGCGTTCATGCAACAGTGAGCTACGAGCTTTGAGACCAGAACTTTGAGACATCGTAGCTGAGTCCTCACTGTGTTGTATCATAAGGAACTCGTCTTTCCCATTAAATGCCCCCTCCCAATTCCTTCACCACCTTAATTTAAAAAATAGTTTTATGACAATCATTTAGTCATTGTGTGTATGTGTACATGTATATGTGCACACATGTGCCAAGATGCTCATGTGAAGATCACAGGACAGAATATAGGAGTTGGTTCTTTACTTTTACCATGTGGGTCCACGGAAAAGGAACTCAGGTCATCGGAGTTGGCAGAAGGTGACTTTACCCACAGAGTCATCTCATCGGTTTCCACTTTGTTTTCTGAGACAGGGTATATCTCATTGGCCTGGAACTGGTGTTCCAGTGCATCCTTGGGATCCATCTATCTTGGTTTGATTATGAGCAGGTGCTTGATTATAAGCATGAACCACCATACTTGGCATTCTAATTTTTTATATTTATTTTTAATTTTATGTGTAGGTGTTTGCCTGTGTGTTTGTCTAAACAACAAGTGGTTGCAGTGTCTGAAGAGTCCAGAAGAGGGTATTGGACCCCCTGGAACTGAGTTGTTACAAACAGTTGTGAGCTGCCATGTGGGTGCTGGAAATAGAACCCAGGTCCTCTGGAAGAGCAGCCAGCACTCTTAACTGCTGAGTCGTCTCTCCAGCCCCCGACTTTTGTGTGCGTGTTGGGGTGTTGAACTTAACATGAGGCACAGCCCTCTGTACTCTGGCAAGCCCTGCTCAGTACCCAGCCTTTAACTAAGATTTTGGAGCCAGTGAGGTGTTAGCTAGTAAAGGCACTTTCTCCTGAACCTGACAACCTGAGTTCACCCCCAGAACTCACATGGTGGAAGGAGAGATCCAACTCCTGAAACGTGACCTGTGACCTTAATACACATGAAGTGGCGTGCATTTCCCCAAGACTCACCCATTCCCTCCCCTACACCTAGACGATAATAAATAAATTAAAAAAAATTCTAAATGTTTTAGTGTACTCATATGCAGACTTTTTTTTTTTTTTACAACATTATGCTATTTATCTCGAGTTGCTTGGCATCTCCTTCGATTCTGTGTCCCTGGCAGGAGCTTGGTTTGCCTCACCCTAGAAGACCATAGTCCTCAATTTGTAGTCATACTTCACAGGAGGTCTGTGGAGCATTGTTTTAAAAATACATTAGTGACACTGTTACTGGGCAAAAAGGTCATGAGACATGACAAAACTCAGTATCAGAGCTTTATTAGGAGGAGGGGGGGTATGGAAGAGAGTAACCAGGCCTGGGGGAGAGACACGTGCAGAAAAAGAGAGAGAGATTGTGTGAGGAGGAGAGAACAGAGAGAAGAGAGGGGAGGAGTCTGTGTCCGGGTTTTTAAGGATTCCCCTGCACATGTGCAGGTGGGCTTACGGAGCTTTACCATGATTGCGACCTATGTGCATTTGTGGATCATGCAGCATACTGATGACGTAGGACAGAAGACCCCTTGCTTAACTACTGAACTGCACATTATGGTCATGCAGCTGGAGTGGCAGAATCCTAACAGTCAGACCTCACTGGAGATACCTGGCTCAGTCAGGGTTGTCAGGTCTGTCTTCTGTCAGGTCACGAAGCTGTGAGGTCAAAATCATAGCTGAGAAACAGAAGGAGTTAATCAGAGTCCAGAGGAGGAGCAAGAGCATGGCAGGCAAACCACGGAGGTTCGAGCACAATGCTCAGAGTGTGTGGAAAAACAGGACAGCATGGAAGCCACTGTGCCACGTGAGTCCTTAAGTGCTTACCAAAATCCTGCCTGAGACCCAGGAACCCCTGCCTTTAACCACCCAGCACCACAGCCTGAGAGAAACAACTGGAGCAGAGTGAGGTGCTGGCTTGCATCGGTCACGATGGTGAAGCATGCCCCCCAGTGTCTTGCATCCAGAAATGGCCATTTGGCACCCAGTGGATAAGGTAGGGAAAAGCACAGAAGGCCATGGGGACTCATCAAAGATGCATCCAGTACAGGTTTCTATTTCAGGGCTAACAGCATTAGCTGCTGTGTAGAAAGCAAGCTGAGCCATTACCGCTTTAACGACACGCCTGGCAGCATGGCCTGATCCCGGAGGAGACTGGCTTAAGTCTGGAATTTTCTGTAGAGTCAAGTTCCGAGTTCCAGAATCCCTTGTGACCTTACCTCCTAGTCTGCTTAGAGCAGCCCTGACTTATGCCCAGATAGTTACCTTAAGACCTATATAACAATCCAAGATGCTCCATTGCACTTTCTCCATTTCTTTTTATGTGTGTGTACATGTTTGTATGGCCGTGTGTGCAGACGTGTGTACACATGTATGATCTTGCATATGGTGCCTGGAGGTTCAAACCAAGTATCTTCCTGGATTGCTTTCTACCTTATGTGTTGAGGTAGGGGCTCTCACTTGAACCTAGAGCTGGATCATTCAACTAGTCTAGCCATTGACTCTACCTCCTTAGAGTTGAGATTACAGGTGTAATAAATACTCTCCTGGTATTTATGTGGATGCTGGGGACTTGAACTCTGGACTTCAGGCTTTTACCTGTTGAGCCATCTCCCCCAGTCCCCACAACAGCCACCTACCTCATACTTTCAAGGGCATTGGTTGGGACAGTATATGACAGTCACCCCAATGACACAGAACTAAGGGGATGAAACCCACACTTGATGCAGTGGCTCCCCACCAGCTCTTTATAGGGAATCTATCCCAAGAAAAAACAGTCCCCAGGTCTCAGGCAGATTCCATTAGTCTATTCATTATCTGTCCATCTATCCCATAATGGCAAGGGCCTGCTCTACAAAACTCACTCATCCATGTAGGAAGGGATAGTGGACTTTTCCCTGTGCTCAGGAGAAGGCTAGCAAAGACATCACTGAGGTAAATATTGCTTGCTGTCATTTAACAGCTCACTCCTCAAGTGGTAAGCCTTCCCAGGGGCAGTGACCTGGTAAGAAAACACCTCCCAGGTGAGTGCTAACACATCACTCTATTCAGAGTGTAATGATTGAGAAATGAACGCATCTGTCTTGGACAGTTTGAAATGATGACAGCACCCACTCAGTAGCCCCGCTGTTTCAGGGTGAGAAGAGTTCAAGTTAGTGTATGTACACCGAGATCCTCAAAAGTGGTGTTTACACGCTTGTGAAATCACTTGGAAGGTGGATACAGGGGATCATGAGCTAGAGGCCAGCCAGGGCTCCACAGCAAGACATTCTCATAAAACCAAAAAATTAGGAGGCCAAGATAAATCAGCAAGGGCTCAGTCAATAACGTGCTTGCTATACAGGCCTGAGGACCCAAGTTAGACCCCTAGAAGTCATGTAAAAACAAAAACAGACAAATAAAAACACAAACACATGTTCTGAGGAGGCAAAGTTAGGCAGATCTCTGGGACTCTCTGGCCAGGCTAGCCCAGGCCAATGAAAGAGTGTCTCCAAAAGCAACCCCTCCTTGACAAAACAAAACAAAAACAAGGTAGAGAGCACCTATAGAATAAGGGGGAGAGAGAGAGAGAGAGAGAGAGAGAGAGAGAGAGAGAGAGAGAGAGAGAGAGAGAGAGAGGAATTTCCTTGGTCACAACAAGAAGACACAGACAGAGACTGAGGCAGAGTGCAATACCCAGAGAACATCACAGGCCCAGCAGCCACTCTGGAGCCTCATAGTTCTCTCTCCTTCTGTAAAGGTGACCACTATCCTGACCCCTCAGGACCACAACCCATGCAGTTCAAAAGGATGGTGCTCAGGAGAGTTCCACATGCTTTAGTACTCAACCTGAGGACCATCCTTGCCATCTCTTCCCTTTCATCCCGATTCTGTTCTGTCCTGTGAATATTCTCATCCATTTTGTTCGGCTGCGGTTGAAATTTTGGGTTATTTGTGGCTTGAGGCTGCTCTGAATAATGAATGGTTCTGGGAATGTTCTGCTGATGTTCTTGAACTCTCCTTTGAATGTACCTAGAAGACTTGGCCGGGTGTTCTAGTTTCATTATGTTGCTGTGATAAAACACTGACTAAAAGCAGGTTGGGGAGGAAGGGGTTTATTTCAGCTTACAAATTACAGTTGGTGATTGAGGGAAGCCTGGGCAGGAGTTGAAGCAGAAAACATGGAGGAAGGCTGTTTGCTGGCTTGCTCAAAGTCTCATGCTCAGTTAGCTTTCTTATACAGTTCAGGACTACGCGCAGGGAATTATGCCGCCTACAGTGGGCTTGTCTCTTCTACATCAATTAATTGTCACAGATATGCTCACAGATCAGTCTCTCAATTGAGGCTCTCAGATGACTCTGGACTGTATCAGGTTGACAGTTAAAGCTAGCTAGGACACAGGGTCACAGAGTAGGGGATGCTCAATTCGAAAACAAAATGCCATACAGTTTCTTAAGGGAAATGCTGTCTACTTCCACCAGCCATATATGAGAATTCCTGTTGTGTTACACCTTTATAAATACCTGGCAATGCCAATCTCAAATGCTAACTATGATGGTGGGTACATCTTTAGAGTTCACTGTTATGTTAATTTGCTTTCCTCATGAATATTGAAGGTAAGTGTCTTTTCATAATGTCCATTTTAATACTCATGTTTAAATATCCAAGTCAGCTTACTATTACTACATTAAAAGACTCAAGATAATTAATTATTTATCAGGAGACTGCTTTTGTTCTGACTGTGGCTTCAGAGGCACCTTCATGATTGGTTGGCCTCATTGTTTTAGACCTGTCGTGAGGTAGCAGAGATCAATGGAACAAAACTGCTCAGCTTGTGGCCAGATTGGAGAGAGAGAGAGAGAGAGAGAGAGAGAGAGAGAGAGAGAGAGAGAGAGAATAGACCTAGGTCTCACAGTCTCCTTTATGGTAATAATGCTGGTGACTCCAAGACCTCACATCAGGCTACCTCTTAAAGTTCCCATCACCAGCCAGTAGCACCAAGCTGGGGCCTTTAACATGACCCTGGAGAAGACCTCAGAACCAAATACACTACATCATTCTGCAAAGTGCCTGTCCAGGTTTCTTCTCTAATGCTTTAAACGAGTTATTTGTTTTACTGATGGAAGGAATTCTTTCTATAATAAGAATATACATCTGTCCTAGTTAGCATTAACTGTTAAAGTGACACAGCCTAGAGTCATCTGAGAAGGCAGTCTCAATTGAAGGACTGCCCGGATTGGCCTGTGGGCAGTCTGTGAGGAGCTGCCTTAATTGTTCATTGTTGTAGGAGGGCTAAGCCCTCTGTGGGTTCCACCATTCCCTAGGAAAGCAGTCTTGGGCTATACAAGAAAGCTGGCTGCGGCTGAGAGAGCCCGGAAACAGCTTCCTTACACACTTTCTGCATCCAGGTTCCTGCTCTGAGTTTCTGACTTGTCTTCCAGCAGTGATGGATTGTGACATGAAGGGAGGTCTGGACCAAATAAACCCTTCCCTTCCCTGCTTGCTTTTGGTCAGGGTGTTTTGTTACAGCAGCAGAAAGGAAATTTGGACAGCATCTGTTCTTGGTTATAAGCGTTTCAGAATTCATCCCTTCATTGAGGGACAACATTGGGAGGGTAGAGAGGCAGGACGGAAGGGTGGTGTATGTGTCTGTATGCATGGGTGCACTAGCTAACGCGTATACACTTAGAGACTAGAGAGTCACATGGGGATCTTTCCCTGTTGCTTCTCGCCTCTGTTGTTTGGAAACAGGGTCTCTCTGAACCTGGCTCTCACTGGTAGCTAGGCTGGATGGCCAGTGAGCTTGGAGCAGCCTGCTGTCTCTGCCTGCCCGGGGTGGAAGTTCCAGATGTGTACCACCATGCCTGGCTTTTTTGTGGGTGCTGGGGATTTGAACTCAGTTCCACACCCTTGCACAATAAGCATTTTATCCACTGAGCAGTCTCCCTAACCCCAGAGGAAGTTCTTAACTTTGATGACTCATTAGTCTTTTTCTGTTTGGTCGGTGCTTTTTGCATCTTATTGGAGAAGTCATTACCTTCTCTACCAACATCATAAAACTGTTTTCCATCATTGCCAAGAAGATTGGCTTAGACTTCACATGGGAATCCATTAAGACACCACTTTGACTTTTGTCTAGGTTGTGAGGGTAGAGAAGTCAGATTTTGCATCTGTCCACAAGGATTTCCAATGAGCAGCATGGAACAGTCCCACCAGTGGGTGTGGCATCTTTGTCATATTGTCATGGGAGTCAGCTGCCAGACCACTTATTGTCATTTTTCCATTTGTGTCTCTTTGGGCCACTACTCCACTTTGTGGTGGTTGTTGGTGTGTGTGCCTGTGTGGGCATTTTCATTTATGTGGGCACACAGTGGCCAGGACCTCCCGGTGCCAAAGATACAGGCATTCATGGCTACATCCAGATTTTCACACAGATGTGTAGGATGCGATCTCAGATCCTCATGTTTTACCCTCTGAGCCAGCTTCCCAGTTTATGGCCTTTCTAAGATAATTATGCCAAGTGCAAATGCTGGAGTTTGTTTTTCTTTTTCAGGTCTCATCTCCTCCACTGTCCCCTCCTCCTGCTCTCCTGGGGAGGCTCCTGATATTTTACTATTACGGCGTGTTCCTTAGTGGAACCCTTTATTATGTTAAGAAAGTTATCCTTGGGGGCTGGAGAGTCTCAGAAGTTAAGAGCACTGGCTGCTCTTCCAGAGGGCCCAAGATTCAATTCCTGGCTCTCACATGGTGGTTTGTAATGATCTATAGCTCCAGTTCCAGAGGATCTGATACCCTCTTCTGGCCTCCACAGGCATTATGTGCACATATGGTGCCCAGGCATTTATGCAGGCAAAACATCCATACACATAAAAGTAAAATAAACAAATCTATTAAGAAAAGAAAACCGTACTTTATTCCTTTGACACCTTTTCTGAGGCTTGAACTAGTCTGGTACATGAACAGTTTTTGCATTATTTTTCATTTTCTTTGTAGAAAAGAAATTGTGGTCACAAATGATCTATCTATGTCCCTTGGTCAACATGTTATGTATTCTCAAATTTTTAGTGTATCATCTAGTTTGGGGTTAGTTCTTCTATTTTTCGCTTATGTGTTTATTTTTCCTTGTAATGCATTCCTTTTTTGCTTCATGTTCGAAGCACGTTGGGTTGTTTCGTTATTAAGAAGGGTACTTCAGTCTGCCTCAGCTGCTGCCTACCTTCCCGTCAGTGTCACTGGATAGCAGGAGACTACCGTTTTCTTCCTCCCCACTTCCCCTCTCCTCTCCTTCAGTCTCCTCTCTTCCCTTCCTCTTCTCCCCTTTCCTCTTCTTCCCTCCCTGCCTTTCCTCACCCCTCCAGATCCTTCCCCTCTTCCCTCTTCTTCTCTTCTAACCCCCACCCCACTCCTATCCTGTCTTTGGAGACAAGGTCTTATTATATAGCCCACGATGGCTTTGAACTTGTGATCGTCCTGCTTCATAACACCGTGTGCTAGGATTACAGCTATGCCGACCACTGCCTAACTCTACACCCACTTTCTTTTTTAAAAATTTTATTTTATTTAATTAACATTTTTAAAATTTATTTTACATACTGACCACAGTTTCCCCTCTCTCTTCTCCTCCCATTCCCTCCCCCAACTCCCATCTACCCCTGCCTCCACTCCTCCTCCTCTGTCTCCATTCAGAAAGGGGCAGGCCTCCCATGGGCTTGAACAAAGCATGGCACATCAAGTTGAGGCAGGACCGACCGAGCTCCTCCCCCTGCATCAAGGCTGGGTGAGGTAATCCAGCATGGGCACAGGTTCCTAAAAGCCAGCTAAGCACCAGGGACAGGTCCTGATCACACTGCCTTACAAACAGACCAAGCCACACAACTGTCATACACATGCAGAGGGCCTAGGTGGGTCCCATACAGGCTTCCTAACTGTTGGTTAGTCCACGTGCTCCCATATACCAGCTTTCTTAATGATTCATTTTTCTCTCCTTTCCTGACTTTTTTTGGGGTTATTTTTATACTCATTTTTCCTATTCACATGGTAAGATTATAAATTTTAAATAATTTTCAGTGACTATTCAAGAGATTAAAGTATGCCTCAGACTTATCAAAGGTTTGTATAAATTAATACCTTCCTTTTTGCGTGGACAATGAAAGGATCTTAGGCTATTCTAATTTCATTGACTTTGTTCCAATGTCGAAGCTATTTTTGTTCTGTATTTTATTTCTATATGTACTTAGAATACTACAGTTCATTAACATATTAGTATAGGATAAGATAATGTTAATCATGAATAATCATAATTTATATAATTTATAAGCACTGGCATATATTAATTCTCCCATGTGTACTGGGAGTGTAGGCATGAGCCCCCACCTCCAGCTCTCCTTTCTCTTTTCGTGACTGTCAGATCTTTTGTGGGTGTTGTCTGAGACTGTAGGCACACTGCTTCTCATCACCCCCGTCTGCTCTTGAGCACTGCTGGTTCTGGTGTGAGACACAACTGAGGAAGGCTGTCAGAAGGCAGACTTCCAGTATGAACACTTCGTACACTTCTGGCTTGGCATCCTGCTACAAAGAAAAGTACTTTCTTCCGTCTTTCTGAATGTTTATGGATTTATTTATTTATGTCTGTACATGCGTGCTAATTCACCCACTCATCCACTCATCCATTCACATAGGCTCTGCCACCTTTAAGCCTAGTACTTGGCCCTATATCAAGACCGAATTGATGGTGGTGTGAAGAAACCGGAGCCCTCTTACATGCTGGCAGGAATGCAAAATGATGACACCATTGGAAAGTGGGCTGTTCCCCAAATGACTAAACATAGAATTACCACATGACCTAGAAAGTCCACTCCCAGATATGCCCAAGGGAAATGAAAATAAATGCCTGCACCAAAAGTGGATGTGAGTATTTGCAGCATCATAAATAATATATGTGATAGGATGTAACATGAACAACATGACAGTCAGCAGGCGGAAGCAACCCCCATGTTCAGTCTCAGACAAATGGGTAAGCAGAAAGGAGTGTATGCATGCTATCCTAGTCACTGTTCTGTTGCTGTGAAGAGACACCATGACCAAGGCAACTCTTACAAAAGAAAGCATCCAATGGGGGGCTCGCTTACAGTTCCAGAGGCTTAGTCCATTAGCATCATGGCAGGGAGCATGGCTGCATTAGACAGGCATGGTGCTGGAGAAGTAGCTGAGAGCTTTACATCATGATCCCTGGGAAGCAGGTAGACAGAGAAGGAGAGAGAGAGAGAGAGAGAGAGAGAGAGAGAGAGAGAGACTGGGCCTGGTATGGGTTTTTGAAATATCAAAACTGGCCCCCGGTGGCACACCTCCTCCTGCACACAAGCCACATCTCCTAGTCCTTCGAAGCAGTTCACCAAATGGAGACTAAGCATGCAAATACATGAGCCTATGGGGGCCGATTTCATCCAAACCACTACACATACATAGATTATTATTATTCATAAAAAAGAGGTAGGTATTTTTATATGCTCCAAGTTGGGCAAACCTTGAGAACACTGGGTTAAGTGCAGGAAGCCAAAAAGAAGTTGACATATTCCAGAATTCTGTTCATGTAAAAATCTAAATCAGAGAAGTGAATAGACATGGCAAAATAAGAGCATTTTAGGCTTGAAGGGAGATGGGGGTTGGGGGTAAGAACTGAAGTTTGTAGCTTTCTTTCTTTGTGCATTTTTTTGTGTGTGCATAGATGCACTTGTGTATGCAGGTGAGTGTGTGTTTGTGTGTGTGTGTATGTGTATGTGTGTGTGCGCGCAGGCCAAAATCAACCTCATATTTTATTTCTCAGGAGCTATCTGCCTTATTTTTTGAAACAGGGTCTCTTACTAGGATCTGGGGTTTGCTAATTGAATTACACTAGCTGGCCAGTGAGCCTCAGGGATCCACCTGTTACCACCTTCCAGCACTGGCCTTATATAAGTGCAGCCACCATGCCTGGATTTTTACACAGGTCCTGGAGTTTGAATTTATGTCTTCATGTGGTAAGTTCTTTATGACTGAGACATCTCCCCAGCCTCCACAATGTCTTAATGCTAGCTGTGTCTTGGTTGTGCATATACTAGAACCACAGAACTAGATAGTTTAAATATAAGAACGATATGGCATACGAATTATGCTGATAAAAATTTTAAGGGAACATTCATCGTTGTGATTTTCTAGACAACTCGAGTCATTACAGGACCTCTGTGGCTAGGCCATCACACAACTTCTCAATGAAACAGGCAGTTGCTAGTTGGAAAGCCATGTGACGTGGAGGTAAATTACCTACTCACAGCCGTGTAACTAACACTGCTGGGGAATCTTGGCAAAGAGCATTCAATTTTCTGAATTTGTATTTCTTCCTCTGGGAAGGGGCACATGAGCATCTGTTATCAAATGTGAATGTCTGTAGAGCTCACAGTACAGTAGTCTATGTTGTGCAGTAGCCTCTCTTTAGTGCTCACAATGGTCTGGAATGTGCTAAATGCTCCCTGCCCCAACTCGTGTTGGAGTTTAATTTTTTAGCATGAAGTATTAGGAGGGTAAAAACCTGATTTAACTATGGTGTTCAACTTTTTTTTTTTTGAGAAAGGGTTTCTCTGTGTAGCTTTGGAGCCTTTCCTGGAACTCACTCTGTAGACCAAGATGGCCTCAAACTCACAGAGATCTGCTGCATCTGCCTCCCGAGTGCTGGGATCAAAGGCGTATACCATCACTGCCTGGCTAACTGTGGTGTTCAAAGGAAGGCTTTGGACTGTGGCTAGGATTAGACAAGGTCATGAGGGTAGAGTCCCCATGAGGGAATACTGCTAACTCTCCAAGAGGAGAGAGACCAGAGAGATACATGGCCATGTGTGGCTCGCTGTGACAAAATGTCTCTGCAGGTCAACTTAAGGACCATTTGGTTTCATGGTTTTAGAGGTTCTGGTCTGTGGTCAAATCACCAGAGGCTGGGTGGTATAGGAAGCTGGCCCCATTACTTTTAGGCCTGTGGTGAAGCAATGCATCGTGAACAGTAGTGTGATGGAGAGAGGCGCTGACCTCCTGGCAACAGAAAGGAAGAGAGGGAGAGAAAGAGGTCGAGGACTGGACTAAAGACAAGACAGTCTTTCAAAGGCACTCCCCCAGTGACCAGCTTCTTCCAACTAGGCCCCACTTCCTAAGAGCCCACCAACCTATGAACTCAATAGTAGGTTGATCACTGAACATATTAGCATCTTCATGAACCTGTCATCTCTCATTGACACCATCTGCTGGGAGCGCCAGCCCTTCAATCTGTGAGTGAGCTTTGGGAGGTGGGGAGCACATTTGATATCTAATCCTTAACATGCTGTGATGACCTGTACCTCCCAGGAGATCAGCAAGGATGAAAGCTCTCACAGATGAAGCCACCCCCGCTTGGTCTTCCAAGAACCATGATCCAAAATCAAAACTTCTTTATTTAAAACTTACCCATAAACATACTATGTTATTACCCACATGGAACAGACTGATAGAGTACTCTTTGCCTATGAGAAATTAAATATCATAAAATATCTGGTTCTCATGCCAGGCTCACGTTACAATAGATGGCCCTTTGCCTTGCCTCTGTCCATGGTACAGGGCTGTAGTTGCTTCTCTGCATTTGCTGGGAGTTGTGGGTGAAAGCAGATGATACCTTGAGCCTGACCTGACCTGTGAAATCAGTCCTTAGCTCTTAAGCGTTGCTGAATCTAAGCAAGGTCAAGAGAGCCCTTTAGGGAAAGTCAATTTAAAATCTTATTGGACTGAAAAAGGACCCAGGGAATGCTTAGAAACATGGGTCTGTGCATTTCCCTGAAGCCCTAAGTGGACCTTAAAACCCTTTCAGCATAACATGGCATTTTAAACTGTTCACAGAGGGCTTGATTGTGCCCAGATCCTCTCCACTATGGCAGTCTTCCTTCTACAGGGGCAGCTCCTCCTGCTTCTTAGCCAGCTCTGATGCCCTGTCCCTTGGAGTGCTATTGAAGGTGCTGGCCCTTGCCTGTGCTGCAATAAGAAGACCTCCCAAGCCTGTGACGTATTATGTGGTTGTTTGTCCACGTGGATGGCCAATAGCTCCTTACGTTTATCAGAGATAGACAGAAAGTATGTTGCCTTTCCCAGTATCTTCCCTCTTTTCTCCTCTTCCTGTCGTCCATCTACCTGTGCCTAGAGTTGGGTATCAATTAGGTATTTGATCAATGACCCAGCAAAGAGGGAAGAAGAGCCCTTTCCATTAGCCAATGACACCCCTAGTAATGGTTTTCTCTCTGCTTTCCTTTCTAAAGCTGTTTCTAACCCTCAACACATCCTTATCTGTGAGGTGTAAGCTGTGTTGTAGGCTGGACCCAAGGGAAGGGGGTCTCTGCTTCACCAGCTGACTGAGCATGAGGCAAGAAGGTTCGGTGCTAGAAATCTGACTTATCAGGAAACCTAGACTTTTTTTTTTGGTGTCTTGAGACAGGGTTTCTCTGTGTAGTTTTGGTGCCTCTCCTGGATCTCACTCTGTAGACCAGGCTGGCCTCGAACTCACAGAGATCCACCTGGCTCTGCCTCCCGAGTGCTGGGATTAAAGGCATGAGCCACCACCGCCCAGCCTAGACTTCTTAAGATGATGATTACTGAGCTAAGAAATAGCTCAGTTGGTAAAGGGCTTGTTGTGCAAACACAGGACCTAAATTTGATTCCCCAGAGCCCATATAAAAAGCTCGGTGTGGCAGCATGGCTTTGTAATCCCTACACTAGAAAGGTGGAAATGGGGGGACTTGGAGGGCTCACTGGGTGATGTGATTTAAGTGAGAAATGTCCCTCATAGGCTCAAGTGTTTGAACTTAGTCCCCAGTCCATGGAGCTGTTTGGGAAAGTTAGGGGACCTTTAGGAGGAAGGGCCTTGACAGAAGTAGTACATCACCAGGGGTGGGCTTTGAGGGTTTATAGCCTCCCCCTACTTCCCATTCTTTCTCTCTGCTTCCTGTATGTGGGTGGAATATGTTCAGCCGGCTTCCCAACTCTTAGGCGGGTCTTAGGCTCCTGCTGTCCTGTCTCCCCTCTGGACCTGTAAGCTAAAGTAAGACCCTCGTTCCCTAAGCTGCCTTTTATCGGGGTGTGTTATCACAGCAGCAGAAAGGAAATTCCTACACCAACTGAACAGTTGAGTTCTGGGCCAATGAGGAGAGCCTGTCTCAAAAAACAAGTGGTTGGCGTCTGAGATTACCCCCATGCATAAACAAACATGCATGTGTACACACATGAACACGTGCACATATACAAAGAAATTATACACAGAAATGTTGGTAAGTAACTTGAAAATGCTAACATTGATAGCATAGTATTGGGAATCCATAGAACAGGGCAGAGAGGTCATCCCACATCTGTTGGAATAGACTGCATGATGATATGGAGGCCACAGTGGGGCAGGCTGGGTAGGGCCTCAGTCTACCTTAGGCTGGCTGGCTTAGACAGCAATGCCCGTTTCTTGCTAGTCTTCAGACTGAAACTCTGAGCTGAATGTGCCAGCAGGGTATGGTTCTGGTGAGGATGTTCTAGGATAGTAGACTGCCTACTTCTCACTGTGTTCACATGGTAGAGAGAGCAAAGGAGATCTCTGGTGTTTTTTTTTTTTTAATAAGGGCACTGACCTGATTCATGAGGGCCCCATCCTCAGAATCTAATTGGCCTCCCCAGTACCCTAACCTCTAGAAGCCTCCATATTTGGGGTTATGATTTTAATATATAACACGGTGGGGAGGGCACATTCAGTCCATTGCAGAGGAGAAAAAGATGGTTTGAATATTGGGGGTGGTAGAACCTGCCACTGCTTAATACCAGATCTATAAGTAGGCCCCTCATAGACTAAAAACACTCTGTATGTGTCTCAGTTTTGTTTCCTATTGCTGTGACAAAATGCCCTGGAAAAAGCAGTGTAGAGGGGAAAGGGTTCAGCTCACAGTCCCAGGTTACAGTTCATCATGGTCAGCAAGTCAAAGGGGCAAGAAATCGAAGCAACTGGTCACGTGACATTCACAGTCAAGTGCAGAGGGCAATGACTCAATGTTTTCATGCGCACACTCCACTCGTCTGTTCAGTTTCTTTTTCCATTTATTATTTCCGTGTGTGTGCATGTGCACACGCCATGGCATGCATGCGATCAGAGGGCAACTTGTGGGACTTGGTATCCTCCTGCCGCCATGTACTTCCCAGGAACTGAACTCAGGTCGTTGGGCTTTGAGGCAAGTGCCCTTACCAAATGAGTTATCTAGATGGCACCCTTTCTGCACTCCTAATCAGTTCAGGTTCTTCTGCCTAGGGAATGATGCCACCCACGGTGGGCAGGGTCTCCCCACCTCAGTTAATATACTCAAGATAATTCCCCATGGACATACCCACAAGGCCAGCCCAATCTAGACAGTCCCTCGGTGAGGATCTCACCCACGGTGTTTCTAGATTGTGTCCAGGTGATAACTAAAATTAACCATCACAGCATGAGAGGTAAAGCTGCAAAAGAGGCTGACTTTGTGACCCAGATGTTAGGAAGAATGTCTTCGGCAAGATTAGCAGATCAGACTGTAAGTCCGACCACGCTTGTTTCTAGTTAGAGAAAGACACCAGGGCAAAAACTGCAGGTTGATGAGCTACAGCGAGGAGGCCCTGGCAAGGCCCGGGGGTAAACAAGTGTTTAATGTGTAGCCGTCACAAAGAGCTCTTGTCAATCAGTCAGAAAGCTGGGAGACAGAGCAGGACCAGAAGAATGGGCGAGAGCTTGAACAGGAACTTTCCTGAGAGGGAAAGTGAGGGGCTAATACGCTCTCCAGGAAGTACTCTGTCTTTTTAGTAATTAACAAAGAGCAAAGCAAAACAATGAACTCAAATGGAAGACACTTGTTGCATTTCCCAGCTTCCTGTTTTTTTTTTTCTCTTTTTTATTTATTTTTTTGCCAAGAGCAATTACTGTCAAAGACATGGGAGTGTGGTAATATTAATTTCACATGTAGTAATCAGTACTAGTTACACTAGTACCATGTACAGGATTAGTCCAATATAAACCAGCCCAGACACTCTGCAGTACTTGAAAGCATTTAGTGAAATAGAATTTGTATATATCTTTGAGTAGTGTAATCCCATGCCCAGGTATGCAGCTAGGGAAGTTCTTGTGCAGACCCAGGCACACTGGCCTATGCCGCTTACCCTGGTTTAAATGTTCACAGTGCTTCTATTTATCCAACAGGACAGTGTACAGCCTGATGACTTTGAGTACTAGGTAGCACCATGGTTACCCTGGTCCCTGGAAAGTGGTCCATTTCCCCCTCTTACCAAAAGTCAAGACTTCCTCTGTTTCCAGTCTGTGCTCCTCTGGAACCCTCTCCCTCCCTGTCACAGAGAGTGGTCTCTGTTGTCCTGTGATTTCATGATGTGAAAGAGAGCTTTGTCTGTGACAGGAAAAGAGGTGTCCTATGGTTTCATGATGTGAAAGAGAGCTTTGTCTGTGACAGGAAAAGAGGTGCTCCATCATTTAAGACACCTGAAGACAAGCTGTAGGTGCTGGTGCACACCTTTAACCTTAGTGTTCAGGAGGCAGAGGCCAGCCTGGTCTACATAGTGAGACTCTGTCTCAAAAACCAAACCAACAAACAACAAAACAGACACCAACATGAAATCAGACTACATCTGAGTTCTGGGGCTATTTCATGGCTTCCTCTGGCTCCTAGGTGACCCTGAGCACCTACCTAGGTCACCTTTGCTGACCAAGGACTGGCATGGGAAAGGCTCCTTCCTGTCAGAGAGCCTGTGTGTCCCTAAAGGAGCTTCACCTTCAATCTTGAAGAGGCTATACAAACAGTAGTGCTTAGATGACTGCAGGGGGCTGATTGGATGCCTTCTCTCTGGCTCCAGGTGCTCCGGGCTCTGCCTAGAACCAGGTGATTGCCAGCGCCAGTCCCAGCAGTGTTGGAGCTGAATCCCCAGAGCAAGTACCACCAGGACTGAGCTAGAGTGAGGTGGAGCAGTGTCTTTAAAAGCATTTTTTGGGGGTTGGGGATTTAGCTCAGTGGTAGAGCGGCCCTGCGTTTGGGCCTCAGCTGGGGTCGGGGGCGGACTTCAAGACCCAGTGCCCACCCAGGCAGGGGTTGTGATCCTGAGGAAGGTATCCGCCCCCCGCCCCGCCCCTTTTCCAGACAAACTGTGCTTCTGGTTGGAGTAGTGGGGCTAAACATTCTGCTCCTAGCCCAGGGTGACTTAGGGTGACTGAGATGCAGTCCCTCTTCCGCTCTCTCCCTCCAGGGTACTGGGAATGGATGACATTTCTCAGCTTTTCTCTCCTGGATCTATGAATTCTATTGCCAGCAGTCTGGTGTCCCAGGTCTGGCGCTTCCTTGGCTGTGGACATGAAGAGGTTACTCCAGCCCTGGAGCCCGCTGGGCTGAGTTAGCACTTCCCTCCACATCCAGGAGCTCTCCAAGTAACAGCCCCTTCTGCATCACGAAAAGGGGGTAGCAAAGCGGACTAGGGACACCCGCTGCAGTGGGTCGCAGCAGGAGCTCTGTCAGCATGTGTCATTCCCCGGATTCCCACTGCCAGGCCAGGCTGCGGAGAACTGGAAGGCAAAGGCATCTGGAGGAGTGAAGGATGAGCCAGCGACAACGGTGGCCCCCCAGCTGCAGAGCCTCCGCTCAAGCTGTTACGCACGCCTTTCGCTGTCTCCCCAGGCTGCAGCGGTCCCTGGGACCCAGAAGACCCCTAGAGCCGCGGAGATCCAGTCAGGACCCAGGAGCCCAGGACTGCCGCCTGTGAGGCCAGCTCCCCAGGGAGCCTGGGCAGCGCTTTGCCTGTAGCTGGTGCTGGGACGCAGCAGGGCTGGAGCCCTCTCTAGCCAGTGTGGTCCAGAGCTGAGCAGCAATTGTCTCTTCTCTAGTCACAGGAGAGGCTCGTCCCCATCCAGGCTCTTTTCCTGGACAGAGGAAGTAACTCCTGTTGGGGCGTTTTAGATTGGGCTCTACAGCTAAGGCTTGCAGCTCCCTAGGTTTGCAGAACCTTCAGGGTGTCATTTCTCACTTGATCAGGGTTCGAGGCAAAAGAGTGCTGAGGGCAAGACGTCTTGTAAACTTTGGAGGCGGGGACTTTTTTTTTGAAGGGGACAAGTGGCCCCAAATCTACTACTGTTCTTGGGATAGTGATAAAGTCTGCTGGTGGGACACTAAGTATCCCATCACAGCCACAAGACCAACAGCAAGGACCTACGACCATCATGGAGTCGGTGCTGACAGCATCCAGTTCCCCCACAGGCCGGGTTACCTTCTCCCGTGTCTTTGGCCAACAATGTCAGCTGATGGAAGCAGGTAGGATGCGGCCAGAGAGTGGGAAGCAGTCTTCTGGTAGTGGAGGTCTGTCTGTCAGTGTGTGTGTGTGCATGGGTCTGTCTGATCTCTTTCTCCATGTTATTCTGAGCGGGACTAACCTGAGATGTGATAGCTGACATCTGTCACTTTAAATGATAAACTTTTTAGGTCTGACTATGAGACTTGAAGCTACCACTGGGGTATGATGAGTGAGGGTCCCTGTTTGTCTTTGTATGCTTGTTTTCTCTGGCCAGCTGTTAGAGGAAATATGTGTGCGATACGCGCTGGGGGTGGGGGGTAAGGGGTAAGGTAGAATGCTGAGAGTGCCCACCTTTGGGGGACAGTTGTTAGTCCTGGACTAGTTGCCTTTCTGTCCCTTGCCTCTCTGTTCCTGAATGCTGCAGCAGCCATGCCTTGAGGCACTGTTGGAGTAGCTTAGATGCCCACATCAAATCTTCTCTGGTCTTTGGCTCTCCTAGGGGATCTCTCTGGCAGCCTTTGCCCATCGGTCTGTCTGGTGTTTTAAGAAAGTAAAAGTTGGCATCACTGAAGTCATAACCCATGCCAGCTGTCTTGCTAAGATGTGCATGTGATCACAGATTAAAGTCAGGTATGGGTATATGGCTCCATGTGAATGGTCACCAAGAGGGAGCCCACAAATGATACTTAAGGTATTACATCAGAACTCATATGCTTGTTTCTCTGCTTCTTATTTGTTGATTTTTTGAGTTCATTCCTGAGAAAAGGACTGAGTTTGAAGTATAATTAATTGTGTGTTTTACCTTGAGTCTCAGGAAGATAATGGGAAGACCACCCTCTTAGGAGTCTAGGGCTGAGTCACATGGATACTTTCATGGGTGATCCCATGACTTGTGATGGCAGACCCTTCCTCCATCCCTGGGATATATCATTCTAGGTACAAAACCTAACAACTGGACATAGGCCTTCCTGATCTGCCTAGACCTAGGGCTCTGTGCTCTCAGGAGCACTGCTTGAGAGAGGTGTTAAAGTCCTGCTCATTTCTAAGACAGGATGCACAGAGAGGCAACTTGTGGACTGGGAGGGCTCAGAGCTAGACTGCCTAGGCTTGAGTCCCAGCTTTGCTTTTATAAGTTGTAAGTTGCTTGTCCTCAGACAAGAACCCTAGCATTTCTGTGCCTCAGCCTCCTCATCTGTAGAGTGGGGGACACCAGGTACCTTTACATGGGGTCACCGCGAAGGTGACATAAATTAATACATGGTAGACCCCTTTGTGTAGGTTTGTGTGGACACTTGGCTTTGCAGAGTGGGGGACAGTGGGCTCAGCAGGAGAAAACAGAAGCACCAAACAGTCCTGTCTGCCCTGTAGCTGAATTCTGGTTTATCCAGACACTGAGAAACTCCCACTTCTCCATCTGTCTGTAGAGGTGACTGCCACCCAGGAGGGCTGAGTTGTCCTGCTTCTCTGAGGTTGCTGGGGTAAGGCAGATTGGATTTCTAAAGTGCCTGGGTCCCCTGTGGCGTTCTCCTCCCTCCACCTCGAGCACCCTGACCTAAATCAGGCCATGAAATCCTCAGTCTCCTTTGTGAAACCAAAAAAAAAAAAAGAAAGAAAGAAATAAAAACCACCCAAATTCCCCACCTCCTTTATATCAAGAGAGTACTGCAAGATAGAATAACAGCAACGGCTAGTCCTCTCTAGGGAGGACTCTCTCCCTGAAAGAACACAAGGAGGAATCATTAGCCTGTAGTCAAAGAAGCTCACTAAATTAGGAGGTGGAAGGGATAAGAGAAACCCTGACTTGTCTCCAGCCAGCCATTTGTAGTCGGTTAGTGAGATAAAAGAGATCTTCAATGTATGTTCCAGTGACTTGCAGACTCGCAGCTTGGCAGCTGGGTTAGTCATGGCTGTTCCCCAGGGAACAGCAGCTGTCAGCCCCAGGTATTTTAAAGGCATTCCCTGTGTGCTATCCATGGTGCCAAGATCTGCAGTATCTACAGGGTGAGGTATTGCCCTCGCTCGGGAGTGCTGGTCTGGCTGGAGGTAAACATAAATCATATTGAGGAAACGAGACACTATGATTTCTCAACTATGCCATTCCCCTGGCCACCCTTCTTCTATTTTATGAAAACTATTTTCCATAATTAAAGAAAAAAAAACCCTAACCAATTTTCACAAGCAAAAGAAACACTCAAGGGTGGCCTTCTGGTTCCATACTCACACCATTTGGAGAGGGAATCTTTGGAGCCATGCTTAAAGTCTGTGATTTTAACCTCAAAAAGACATGTCCCTGATGGTGACACTGGTTCATTGTTTACATCCATCAGTATCTCATGTCAGGCTTAGGGAAGTAGATGGATCTGGGCATGAAGCAGTAAGGATGTATAATAGGATATGCAGTGTGTGTGTGTGGGCGGGGGGACACATCAAGTATTTTGGAGATAGGGATAGATTTCTGGCAGCAAAGGTAAAACTGGGCATAAGTGAGACCCATATAACCCTGACCCAGTGAACAGCAGTAGTTATGTGGAGGTTGGCTAGTATGTAGAAAGATACAGACCTCTTTTTCATTTAGTCCCAGTTTAGTTGTTGCTGACTGTATAAACTTTATAAACTCCAAAACCCTAGAGCAGACACTGGCAAACAGCACTCCTGGGGCCAAATCAGGCCCACTACTTCCTTTTGTAAATAAAGTTTTATTGACACACACAGCATACCCATTCAAATACATTTTGTCCATGGTGCTTCTATGCTACAGTGGTAAAGTTGAAGAGTTGTGACCAAGGCCATGCAGTCTTGAAAATACTGTCTGGCGTTCTTCATAGAAAAGCATTTTGCTGACTCTTGCTGTCTTAGTTAGGGTTACTATCGCTGTGATGAAACACTGTGACCAAAAGCAACCTGGGAAGAAAAGGGCCTATTTGGCTTACATATCCTTAATCACAGTCCATTGAGGGAAGCCAAGGCACAAACTCAAGCCGGGTGGGAACCTGGAGGAAGGAGCTGATACAGAAGCTGTGGAGGGGTGCTGCTTACTGGCTTGCTTCTCATGGCTTGTTCAGCCTACTTTCTTATAGAACTGAGGACCACCAGGCCAGGGGTGGTCCCACCCATAATGGGCTGGATCCTCCTTTATTAATCACTAAGAAAATGCCCTATAGGCTTACCCACAGTCCAATGTTATGGAGGCATTCTCTCAGTTGAAGTTCCCTCTTCTCAGATGACTCAAGCTTGTGTCAAGTTGACATAAAAACTATCCAGGATACTGGACCTAGAGCAACAGATGTGGCAGAGCGGCATAGACCTGACCAAAGCCTGGGAGCTTGGTTCTGACTGATGCTTCCTTGCTGAAACCTTTGATGCTACAGGGTACCTTTACTCCCTCACATCCTCTGCCACCTGCACAATGCCACACTGTTTGTGGTGGTATTGTATTCCCCAAAATATTGTGCACCCTAATAAATTTATCTGGGGTCAGAGAACAGATAGCCACTAGATACAGAGGCTAGAAAATGGTGGCACTCATGCCTTTAATCCTAACATTCCAGAGACAGAAATCCCTCTGGATCTCTGTGAGTTCAAGGCCACATTGGAAATAGCCAGGCATGGTGACTCATACCTTTAATCCTAGAAAGCGAGCCTTTAATCCCAGGGAGTGGTGGTAGAAGGCAGAAAGATATATAAGGCATGAGGACCAGAAACTAGAGGCATTTGGCTGGTTAAGCGTTCAGGCTTTCGAGCAGCAGTTCAGCTGAGAGCCATTTGGATATGAGGACACAGAGGCTTCCAGTCTGAGGAAACAAGACAAGCTGAGGATCCGGTGAGGTGAGGTAGCTGTGGCTTGTTCTAGTTCTCTGATCTTCCAGTTCACCCCAATAACTGGCCTCAGGTTTGATTCTATTAATAAGAACTTTTAAGATTCATGCTACAACTGTTGGTTTAGGAAGCATTCATATGGATGTGGAGGCCATAATGAAAATAGATTTGTGCCCAGGCCCGGCGCACATGAGCTAAACTACCATCTTCACAGCCTATTTCCTAGTCAATAGTTAAGGTTTGGATGTGGATGAGTTTGGATTACATTTCTGTTAGCATCATTCTAGATCATATACTCAAAATGGCCACATGAAGGGCTAGAGATGTGGTTCATAGTGGAAGGCTTGCCTAGCATGTGCAAGGGCCAGGGTTCCATCCCTAGCACCATACAAACAAAAAGCAACAAACCACCATTTCTGCAGAGAGTTTTGAATCTCTGTCAGGTCTTGTCAAAGATGTAGAGGAGACCTTCGGTGGCTTTGATGCTGTTGTGTACCTTTGCCCTCCACCAGGGTCCTTCATCTCACTCCTGATACCTAGCCCACAAAGGTACTAGGCTGTTTGTTTATTTGTTTGTTTTTTACAATTATTACACTCCTAACACAGTGGTTTTCTTTTCCTGTTTCCTCTGTCACAGCCTCAAACAGCAGATGAGAGGTTGGCTTGTCTAGACAAATGTGGTAGACAAAGCTCCATTCTTCCTGCTTCTCCTCCAGGTGGAAGCAGAAGGCCTCATTCCCACTGGCTCTTGGCTGTCATCACACCATGCAGCATCACTCTGCTTTAACGTTGTACCAAGGATGCTGGGGAAGTCTGATGGGACAGACAGCAGAGGCTCCAGCAAGTGTGTTCTTTGGTGTGGCTGAGCAATTTGCCTCTTGTCTGGTCTGCAGAGTATGTGACCACACATGCTTCTAACTCAATGTCTGGGTGTTTTCACTGAGGGCTCTTGACCTTCTCTCTCTCTCTCTCTCTCTCTCTCTCTCTCTCTCTCTCTCTCTCTCTCTCTCTCTCTCCCTCTCCCCCCCCCCCTCTCTCCCTCTCTGTTTGTGTGTGTGTGTGGACATGTATACACATGCATGTAGGAGCCAGAGGTCCAGAAGCCAACCTCAACTGTCATTTCTCAGGGACCAACCATCTTATTTTTGAGACAAGGTCTCTCATTGGCCTAGAAGCCACCAGGTAGGCTATGCTGCCTGGCCGGTGAGCCCCATGAATATGACTATAATTGCCTACTTAGTGTTGGTGTTATATGCACATGCCATGACACCTGGCTTTTAAAATGGGAGTTCTGGGGATCAAAATCAGCCCTGTGCTTATAATGCAAGCACTTTGCTGTCTGAGCCATCTCCCCAGCCCAGTAATTCCTTTTGTCCTCTTCAGAGCCTGTGAAATGTGTGACAGGCACATCTCCAGCTTGATGTGTGGGTCTGTGTCTGGTGGGAGACTCTTGATTCACCTTTGGCATAGCATTCATTGTGTGGTGGCCACAGATTGCAGGGGGGCTTGGTTTCCTGTCCCAGAAGCTGACTTGGGAAGCTGTCTCCATGTTACCTGAGTTAATCTGCAGTGTGTGTTTGGGGCAGAAAGCATTTCCATGGGTTTATAGAGCTTGACCAGCTAGACCGAAGTCACCCTGTCCACTGTGCTCTGCTGATGTTGCAGGAACCCAGGCCTGGCTCAAGGGGGAAGGGAGATGAGAGGAGAGGACAGGGAGGTGACACTTGAGCTACTGCTGCTGCTCTGCAGGGTTCCTGTTGCAGCTCAGAAGCCACTGCAAGGTTCCTTATGAGCACAGTCAGATAAAGACTCCTCATCCCCTACCCCACACCACATAGACACTACAATGTACAGGCCATGACTGCCCATCTGGCTGGTACCTGGCCAGGGTCTGGTCATCATTAGACTGTGTTATCATGTTTTTTTTTTTTTTTCTGAAGGCTGACCCTTTCCCCTTTCCCCTGTCTTTAGAACAATACAGAGATCCTTTTGAGTAAGAAGTTACATGCATCAGGAGGCAGTCTCCAGCTTTACAGTTGAGGCGTTAGGGAAGCAACATTTAGGGTCTCTGCTATGAGTGGAACACGCTGAGTACTTTTGCAAAAGCCAAATGGATGAAGATGCCCCAAACAGAGAACACCTCTCCTATCCCTCCATCTGCAGAAATGACAGCATGGATTAAGGTTTCCTTGTAGACCCCTGTCTTAGTTAGGGTTTCTATCACTGGGATAAAACACCGTGACCAAAAGCAACTTAGGGTGGAGAGGCTTTTCTTTTTTTAAGCTCATACAGCACAGTCCATTAATGAAGGGACTCAGGGCAGGAACCTGGAGGTAGAAACTGAAGTAGAAGCCATGGAAAAATGTTGCTTACTGGCTTGTTCCTCCTGCTTTGTCCAATTAGCTTTCTTAAAACATCTAGGACCACCTACCTAGGGGGTGACACTGCCCATAGTGGACTGGGCTGTCTCACAACAATCAAATATCAAGAAAATGCTGGACAGACTTGTCTACAGGCCAATCTGGTGGAGGCATTTTCTCAGTTGAGAGTTCCTCTTCTTAAGTTGACAAAAGTCTAGTCAGGACAACCTCAAATTGGGATGTCATGGTCCAGCTTCCTGACTGGCTATTTTTCTGGTGGGAAACCCTGTGATTGTCATTCCAGACCAAGATTTACCGTGGTAAGCTGCTGGCACTGTTGTGGAATGCTGTCCTCTGGTTGTGATAGGGACACAGCCATTTGGAAATCAGAGAAGAGGTGATTTACTTTCAACTCTGGCCAGATTAGGACTAGTAACGTTTCCTCATAGAAGGTGCGGCTGGGGAGGGTCATTAGGCCTGTAACCAAGATTCCAGCCTATCTAGCAGCCATGCCTTCCCTCAATCTGGGTGCATCTGTCACCAAAGGAAAGACTTAGAGTTCTAGATGGTTGGACTCTAAGTCCTGTACCTCTGAGATCTCTAGGAAGCCTTTGGCTCCAATAAGTGGATTCCATGGGGTGAGGCTGTTTCTAATGTCAGCACCGGTTTGTCTTTTGCTCTTGTTCCACACTGTGTGTGGGGGATGGACTCCTGGCTGCTGGCTCACTTTTGTCCTTGGGAGCATCTGTGTCCTCCAGCTTCTCAGCGTCCTGTGCTGCTGTGGCTGAAGGGTGCAAGATAGTGATAAATTGCCAGGTGTGGTAGTGGCACACACCTTTAATCCCAGCACTTGGGAGTCAAAGGCAGGCCGATCTCTGTGAGTTCGGGGCCAGCCTGGTCTACAGAGTGAGTTCCAGGACAGCTAGGACTGTTCCTCAGAGAAACCCTGTCTTGAATCCCCCCACCCCCCAAAAAAGATAGTGACAAATAGACTTGACTGAGCCCTCAGTGTTCTCTTCTTTATCATAGGCACCTGAAAAAGGCATGGCAGGGGGAGAGAAACAAACCAATCATCTTGAGGCTCCAAAATGTCCCAGTTTTTGACTTGAGATTTTGCTGGTGCTGAATGGACAGCTGGGTGCTGCTGTGAATGGAAAGTTCTTACCCAGGCCTTTAACACACAGGTCCCCAGGTAGCCACAGAGCTGATCTCTGCTCTTATGTGTGCATTCATGTTCTTGTGGAAGTTGTGTGTGTGTGTGTGTGTGTGTGTGTGTGTACATGTGTACCTTGTTCTTCAGGTCCCATCTGCCTTGATTTTTGAGACAGAGACTCTCGTTGATCTGTAGATCATAGATCGTCTGTAGATCATAGATAATCTACAGATCACAGATCGTACAGTAGGCCAGACTGTCAGTGAACCCCAGGGATCCACCTATCTGTACCTCCCAACACTAAGATTAAAAGCATACAGCACTGTGTGTGGGATTTTTATATTGGTTATGGAGATTCAACTCAGTTCCTTGTGTTTGTGTGTCAAACACTGTATTAACTGTGTTATATCCCCACTCCTCTTTTGTTTTGTTTTGTTTTGTTTTGAGACAGGACCTTATATAACCCAGCCTGACTTCAAACTCTATGTGTCTGATGGTGGCCTTGAACTCTTGATCCTCCTCTTTCCACTTCCCATGTGTCTGGATTACAGGCATGTGCCACCAGGCTGAGCCTATTCTTTTTTCTTGATGGCAACACTCCAGGGCAAGGGGAAAGGTCTAGGTTTGGCCAAGTAGTGATGGGTATTGCAGAAAAATAAGAAAAATGCACATGTTGGGGAGAGTCAGGCATCCAACACCACCCTTGGTTTTTTATCTTTGAAAAAATGGTTAAGTGACAACTAGTTTCTTCTTGGGGTTAACCTCCTTAATGCTGGAAGTCCCCTGAGGAGTAGGGTCCAGAAGGTGCCTTTTCTTTTCCAGTAAGGGTGGCTTCCCCATTGATCTCTTTTTTGGACAGAATTAGCTGATCACTTTCACAGGGGTGGTTTTAATGGGCCTGTGTGGTCAGTTGTGTGATGTATCTCCTAAATTAGGTTTGCTTTGCTTCTCCTGTGTTTCCAGACTTCACCCAGACAACCACTTTAGTATGGGCAAAGCTCTCAGCCAGACAAACTCCCCAAAGCTCTTCCCAAAGGAAGCAAGAGTGGCTGCAGGTTTCACAGACTAGAAGGAAACACATCCTCTCACCATGTGCCTAGAGATGTGGCTGGTTTTGGAGTGAAGCTCAGCCCACTGTGGGACTTCATGGGCAAAAAGGAAGTGAGGAGGGCTTCCCTGTGGCCAGGGGCAACCCACCAATCAGTAAGGGTTAGTAGAGGCTTGAAGACGTCAGTGTTTAAGGTAGGGGAGATTGTCAGAGATGCTGTAACCACTGTGAAAATACTGTCCAAGGGGGCACTGGGGTTCCTTCTACCCCCTCTCTTCCCCACCTCTCACAGCACAGACATTCAGACCTGGTGAGTTGCCCACCCCAGGTTTTAATGCAGTCTGTGACTATGTCTTTCTTTTGAATCCATTCAACTCCCATCCATCTTCCTGAGCATGTAAGGCAGGAGCTAGACAACGCAGACACAGTGCCTAGGCTCTGTCTGGAAAGGGACACGTTTTCTCCCACTTTGGTATCACTGTCTTCCCCAGGGCCTGTGCACAGTCTTCCTTTTAACCCATGTGAAGCAGTGCCATGTGCCCAGAAAGGAGCCTGGGCCTGAGTCACCAAAGAGAAGATCACTCCAATGGGCTCCCATATGAGAACCAAGCCAAAGCCAAGATGGCTGCTGGGCCACCAAGAAGGGATCCATATGCAGTCTGGGAGTCCTGGGACCTTGAGTTCTTGCCTTTGGTCTTCTGAAGTCATTATCAGCAGCCCACAGTAAGGACACAGCATGATGCTTGGAGAGAGGACAGGCTTGAGGACAAGAGTAAAGAACAGCAGGGGGAAGGCTGCGGCCACCTACCTCTGCTGGTCTAAGGGACAACAGAAGTGACATGGTCCAGGGCAGACAGCCACGTCTTAGGAGAGAATTAAAGAGTTTCAGGTGGCTTTGTGGGAGGAAGTGCTCCTCGGGGCCAGGAAAAGTCAGAAATCCTGATCTTGAATGCAGAGTGAGAAGTGAATCTCAGAAGGAATGTCTATACTGGGTCCCTGGGAGTCTGAGTGACCTTAGCCCTGTCAGAAGCCTTGGAAACCACAGGACTCCAGACAGTAGGGAGAGTTCCTGGGTTTGGGTCAGACGAAATATATGGGGTATCTCTTTGATGTCTGCGGTAGAGCCTGAAACCTACCAAGGAGACAGAAGTAGGTCTTCAGCTAGATCCATGCATTTTGTGAAGCATTTGCCTTGGTAGAAGCATGGGGAATGTGACCAGTCCGAGGAGTGGATGGAGGCAGGCAAGGAGTCAGGGCTGGCAGGTGCCCTGGGATTCTAGAGGTTGGGTCACGTCCTTATGAGCATGGAGAAAAGGTACTGATGAAAGACCAGAACAGTGAGAAGTGAAGGAGACTATTAGGATCGGAGGTGATCAGGACCAGAACCTTCTCCCTGTCTCCACTAGGAGACACCCCTTCTGTCTGTGGGAGAACATTCAACATTGAAGAACTGGGTTTAGAGGTCAGGCCAGCCAGTGCTGACACCATCACAGATGGTTGGAGCCAGGTCTGATGGAGGCCAGGAGTGGCCTTGGGATAGACTCACAGCTGGACTGTCGACCGTTTTGGTTTAATTTTGGTCACAGTCATTGAACAAGAATAACTGGACTCTAACTTCTAAGTTGAGTTATTTTCTCTCGACATTGTAGGCATGACATGCTTCCATCTTCCGCTTTCTGTTGTCGCTGCTGGCCATGGTGACCTTGGAGTCATTTCTCTATAGGTAACCTGCCGTTTCCAAGCGCATGCCTTTAAACTATTTGTCCCGCAGGGCTCTGTAGTTTTACTATAACACGTCTCAGAGTGGATCTAATTTTATTTATTCTATTTAGGGCATATGATGCTCAGCTCTGAGGATTTATGCCTCAGTTCTGAAGAATGTGCAGCCTCCTCTCCCTTCTCCTTCCTCCCTCCCCTCCTCTTCCTTTCCCTCCCTCCCCTCCTCTCCCCTTCCTTCCCTCCCTTCTCTTTTCTTTCGTTCCATCCCTTTCCCACCCCTCTCTTCTCTCCCTGCTCCTTCTCATCCTTTCCCTCTGTTCTCCTTCTCTTTCAATAAGGTCTCACTATGCAGCTGAGTCTGGCATCGAACTCAGGATCCTCCTGTCTCAGCCTCTCAAGGGCTGGGTTACAGTGTGTGCCAACCCCAGCTTCAGTGGTTTATTTGGACAGGGATTTCCCTCCATTCTTTCCATTCTTTTTATACATTCCTCATCTGCACAGCAGTTTTCAGTCTGAACTCGATCATATTTCCCATCCCTGTCTCTATAAAACAACTTAAAAGCAATCTTCTGGTTCATTAATTTTCTGTCTGCCTGTGTATAATCTTCAGCCAACTTCAGACAATCAGATTTTTATTTAAATGTCTTGTTCTCAACCTCAAGAGGTTATGTGTGAGTAGCTTTCAAATCTCCCAGATATTCTTTTATATTTTATGGTAATCTCTTGTCTCTCTTGTTCTTGATTTTATCTTTAATTTGTTTGGCCATTTAATCCAGAGGTTCTCAACCTTCCTAATGCTGCAGCCCTTTAGTACAGTTCCTCATGTTGTGGTGACCCCCAGCCATAAAATTATTTTTGTTGCTACTTCATAACTGTAATTTTGCTATTGTTATGAATTGTAATGTAAATATCTGTATTTTCTAATGGTCTTAGGTGACCCCTAAAGGGATTGAGGCCCACAGGTTGAGAACCATTGATTTGAATCATCTATCTGGTGAAGGAATTTCATGCTCCATGTCTGGAGCTCTTGGGGACAATTCTTGTTGCCTTTGACTCATGCTCAGGATGGTCCTTTGTGTGTTTTGTATGTTTAAATTTTGCATTTGTGTTTTGGGGCTTTACCTTGATATACTATTTGATAGTGTTTTGATATTATTTGATATACTTTACCTTGAGATACTATTATCATAATGAATGTTAATTTCTGGGCTGAGGATTTCCTCAAATTCCCAGTACTGTAAATTTGAACCTAACATTTTGGAGGGAAAAGCAAGGTAATGACTAATTTAAGAACATTCTGCTTCTAGCACTCCCCCCTCTCAATGTAGTACTCCAGACAGACAAGTTTCCTCATATTTAAAAATAGATTTGCTTTTATTTTTTAATTGTGTGTGTATATGTATGTGTGCATGCATGCATATGTGTGTGTGTATCTGTGTGTGTGTGTGTGCACATGCACCCATGTACACATGTGTGTGAGTGCAGTTCCCTGGGGAGGCCAAAAGAGGGCCTCAGATCTCCTGGAGCTGGTGTTAACAGGCAGTTGTGAGTGCTTGATGTGGGTGCTGGTAATTGAACTCACATCCTCTGTAAGAGCCGTCTCTCCAGCTCCCAAGTTTCCTCATAGTTTTTGCTTGTACACCAAGTCTTCTATGTTTTTGAAGGTGAAGCTGTGTGTCCATGTGAGTGTGCGTGTGCATGCGTGTGTGTGTGTGTGTCTGTGTGTGTGTGTGTGTGTGTGTATGTGTGTAGTTGTGGTTTTGACTTCTTTACCCCAGCAAAGTAAGCCTCAAATGTCATTTAACAAGGCCAGCAAGGCCTCTGAATGGAGTATCAGCCTGTTCACCTAAGCTGTGACTCTGACTTTCAAGTCCATATTTCATTACTTAATTCTCTGATTTATTCATTTCCTCGGCCACTGTAAACAACTTTCGCAGCCCTGCTGGCTCGCAGCAATAGACTTTTACTCTCTTGCATTTTAGAATGAAAAGCTGGAAGTCTGAAATGGAGGTATCAGCAGGCCCTCCTTCCTCGTTGAGGAGAATCTGCTCCTTGTCTCTTCTGGTTTCTAGAGACTGCTTGCACTCTTTAGCGTGTGTCCACAGCACTCCCGTCTCTGCATCTATGGTTACATGGCTCCTTCTCTTGTTCTGTATGTATTCTCTCTGTCTCTGCCTTATGAAGGCTGATGGCACGTAGTGCCTGAAGATCACTGAAAATCTTCCTATAACTAGACCTTTAACCCAGTCCCACCAATAGAGACCCTTTACCAGGTAAGGTAACAGGTAAATGTCAAGGAACTGGATCTGGGGCACAATTTAGCCTCAGGAGATTTTACTATGAGAACTCATTGTTATGTGTACAAGGATGCCCACTGTATTTCTAAATATCATGTGGGCTTATTTCTTCTCCACATCGTTCCATCATATTTGTTCTCTGAAAATGAGATATTCCAAAAGATCTCTAGGCTGGAGGGAAAATGTTCACCTCTTGAATATGACTGCTTCCCGAGGGCCAGAGGCTGAGGATGCTGACATGTAGGTGCCGTCTGGTATCAGGAAGTGACTCTTCTTCATCCCCATGGGACAGAAAAGCTAGGCTTTGCTTAAGTTAGTAAGACCTGCTGTGTGGTACCACAGGACTGGCCCACGCTCCTCTGGCTCCTTCATCTCACTTTTCTGTTTGCCTGTGTTCACTCCCATTTGTTTCTCTTGGCCCTTGAGTGTGGCTGATCCTGGCTTTTTTCCCCCATTTCACCAATGGCAACTCCACGTGACTGCTCATGACAGACCTTGAACCTGTCTGTCCCTTTTGCTCCAGACACTGCACAAGATGTCCACCTGGGAGTTTCTCAAGCACTTGCTGTGTGCCAGTGAACAGTGTCCAGATCAGAGTAGGACCAAGCTTGGAGCTGACTCCTGCTGAGAGCTGAGTAGACTGGGGACATTCTGTCCTGGTCCAAAGCTTCCTTCCTAGGGGGAGTCAGGTAAACTGAGTCAGAGGCTGTGTCATGTGTCTTGTGGTTCTTTGGGGGAACAGAGATTGACCAGTCATTGCAAAGCAAAACACCAGTGTCCTTGGGTAGTGCCTTGGAGTGATGATGGCAGCTTTTGGCTGTGTGAACTCAGCAGAAAGTCAGAGGGAAGACATAGCTTATATGTGCAATATTCATCCTGTCTCTCTTGACATGTCGCCACCTTCTGCTAGTGGCTAAACCTTAACTATGATTTTTTTAATAGCCAAAGGTATTTCTAGGGTCCCTTATCACCCAACACATGTCCAAAGTTTCTTGGCAGCTGGAAGCACACTTTGTGTTTCATACACTAGTCCTGGTGATTGATTGATGGGCTAATGTCTCCCCCTGTGAAGATGAGCAGCCCCTAAGAGGTGAATAGCCCCTAAGAGATAAACAGTAGCTGGGTAGAGTAGATTCTAGGACCTAAATTCCCTGAGGCATTAAACGGGCCAGGAATGACAGAGAAGACCACTCCCTGGTGCTCTCAGCCCAATGATGACCAGAGGAATGGCAGGGCTCAGTATAAGGTCTTCTGAGAAGTGTGTATCTGTGTGTATGGATTGCCTTAGAATGACATCATTCCATCCCCCTTACCCAGAAAGACACAATAAAGATAATAATCTCTGATGGCTTGGGACAGCTTCTCCAACCTGGACTCCCCATGCCCCCCCCCTGAACTTGGATGATGACTCTTGTGGCCAGACCAAGTGAAGCTATAAGACTCATGAGAAGAATGAGACGTGCTCTTCCCGAATGAGAGCTAATGCCCTGTATGAATCATGGGGGTCTGGAGAAAGCCAGGCCAGATGCGAGTTAGTAATCTGGGTCAGGCTGGGGGCATGAGGAGCTGGATGGATACAGGGATACACACTGAGGAGATGGAGACAGGTGGATCCCTGGGGCTCACTAGCTAGACAGCTTAGCTAAATTAATGAGCTCATGGCAGGGGGAGAAGAGACCAGGTCTCAGGAAACAAGAGAGATGGTGTCTGAGGAATGATATCTGGGGGCCTCTAGCCTCCACATGTGTGTACACATGTACACACACACACACACACACACACACACACACACACACACACACACACACAAAATGTGGGTCAGCTAAGGGAAGGATATAAGCAGGCAGAGACAGCCTTTGCATCTAGCTGACCTGCAGAAATTCAACAATTTAAAGAAAACTCCAACCAGGATTTATCAACCGGTCAATTTTTCTTCCTATTACAGAGTTCTTGGACTTTGTTTCATGCCAGAGACACAGTTTATTTCCAGGAGGCCAGTAACTGGGGTTATTCAGAAAGCTGATGGCATGAACATGTGTTCTTGTAGCAGACAAAGACTCTCTTACCTGCTCTAGCATGAAGGACCAGCCTCTTTCCTCTTAGGCTGATGAGCAAGGTCATGAGACATTTAGGGGGGTTTTAGGAACCGCAAGCTCCCCTGCACAAAGCTGGCTGAGGCAGCTGAAACTGCTTTGGCCTCGATGCTTCCAGCCAAGGAGGCTCCAGCTACCACAGTTCAGTCCCTTGAGTGCTAAGCAGTCATTAGAAATCCACTTTGTCAGGTGGTACCACCCTGGTTGTCCCCAATTCAAACAAAAGTTCCTTTGTAGCCACTGGCATTTGGGAATAGAATTGTGGAGCCATGTTGGGGCCAGAAGGCGGCCAGGGGCCTTCAGAGTTTTGCTCAGTGAAGTGTCCCTGATAAATGAGCCCCATGCAGTGTAAGAAGAGCTGTTCCTCCCAGCTGGCCTTTTGGAATGGGGAATTGGGGAAATGGCTCAGTTGCTAAAATGTTTGTCATGCAGGCATGAGGACCTGAGTCTGGATCCCAGGCACCCATGTTAAAAGCTGGACATAGTAGGCACATGTCTGTAACCCCAGTGTGAGACAGAGACAGGAGGATCCCTGGGGCTCACTAGCCAGTCAGCCTGGCCCAATCAGTGAGATCCAGATTTCTATGTGCTGGTCAGTTTTTGCCAATTGGATATGAGCTAGGGTCATTTGGAAAGAGGGAACCTCAACTGAGAAAATGCCCCCCCCCCAATCAGATTGGCCTATAGGCAAACCTGTGAGGCATTTTCTTGATTGTTGATATGGGAGGGCCCAGCTCACTGTGGGTGGTGCCTTTCCTGGGCAGATGGTCCTGAGGTGTAAAGAAAGCAGGCTGAGCAAGCCATGGGTAGTAAGCCAGTAAGTAGCATTCCTGCATGGTTTTTGCTTGAGTTCCACCTTCAGATTCCTGCCTTGAGGTCCTGCCCTGACTTTCTTTGACGATGAACTGTGACATGGATGTGTAAGAGGAAATAAACCCTTTCTTCCCAACTTGCCTTTGGTCATGGTGTTTTGTCATGGAAATAGAAGGCAAACTAAGACCCTGTTTCAAGAAATAATGTGGAGAGTGAATGAGAAAGACAGAACATTGACCTTTGGCCTCAACAATAAGCACACATATGGACACACACACACACGCGCGCGCGCATATGTGCACTCACATTCTCAAATGCACACACACAAATTAGAAGAACTGTGGTTCACTTCAAGGGTCATGAACTTCTCTGTAGTGGGTAGCCATTCCAGCTTTGATCTGGAAGTTCCAACCCCCACTGAGGCTTCGGTAACTGTCATGGCTACAAGGCGGGGCCGAGAGAGGGCCCTGAAGACCCGAGATCCAGATGTGCCGCTCTCTCTTGGTTCCTGGACCCTGGATGCTGGAGGCAGACCGAGCAGTCTCTGTGGATGCAGACGCTCTTGATCCTAGATCCTGATCCTAGATCCTCATAGCTCTAGTACCTAGTCTTGAGCTATGGGATTGGCTGAGGCATTATTTGAACTGACTCTTTATGAATGTGTGTTTATGAATGTGTTCATGTGTGTGCAGGTATGCATGTGTATGCATACATATATGCAGAAGCCAGATGACAACATGACTTTTTCCTCAGGCACCATCTACCTTGCTTTTGAGACAAAGTCTCTTGCTGCCTGGAGTTCACCAAGTGGGCTGATGGGCTGGCCAGTGAAGCCCCATGGGATCTCCCTGCCTCTGCCTCACCTGTGTTGCCATTATACCATTTCATTTGTTAAATGTGGGTTCTGGGGATTGGACTTGGGTCCCTGTGCTTGCAAGCATAAGAAATAGATAGTTACAGTCCACTTTCAGTGTGTCTGCAAGAAGGTAGTGCAATGACATCAGAGGTAATTTTAGTTAATGTTTTGCTCAGATTAGGACCCCCAAAGATATCACTGGAGACCGAAGATGTCCAGAATGCAATAGCAAGGTTTAATTCAGCGCACGTGTGTAGTTCAAGCTAGCAGGGAATCCTTGTCCACCACACCCGACGCAGCGAGGCAGGAAGGAGAATTCCTCTTTCTTGGGGAAGTTAGTTTTTATAGGCAAAACCCACAAAATTCCTTAGAGGGGAGGGGGTTAGTGCGGGTCCATCCTTGATTGGTCCAGTTTTTCCTGGGCCTGGACTTTGTCTTATTCTAGCTTATCTGTTTGCCCTGTCAGGAGTTTTACAACCCATCTCCGGGGTCTGGTCATGTTATCTCCGGAGAGGGGCATCTCGTGGTTGATCAGTCACCACCAGACATCCTGACTTTGTTCTTTTGAAAACACCTGACTTCACCCACTCCAGGAAGGGGGAACTGACTCAGTTTTTTTTTTTAAGTATTTCTTCCCTCAGCTCATTTGGGTTTCTGGGGGAACTGTGTCTGGACCTTTGGAACTGTGTCTGGGCCTTTGGTGGGGGTCTTTCAGTTAGGAGACAGTGACCCTGGGATGATGAGTACAGGAGGGTAGGGTTAGGGAGCATAGAACTTTCTCCTTCCCAGGTGGAGAAGAGAGCTGGAATCTAGTGCTGGAGGGCGGAGGAGTGATAAATGAGGGGACTTTAGATCTGCTTCCCCAACCCCTTTGGATCCTGCTTTGTCACTTTCAACAGTTCTGTTTCAGAGATTCTGCAGCTCAATATTTGGTGCTTGGCCTCATCTAGGATAATATCATCTTTCTTGGCTGATACTCAAGGCCTGGGCTGTAAGCAGTGGGGCTGTAAAGCATTTAGGAGAGGAGGAGATCTGGGTTAAAATCCATGCTGGGATTGGGATGCAGGAGGGAGCCCAGAGGCAGCCCCAATACCTTGGATTCTGGGCTGGCTTTGTGAACCTGCTGCCAAGATTGAGGCACAGAGAGCCACCATTAAGCCCAGATAGTGGTCTTCAGCTATCTCTGTGACCAAGAGGCTGACTGGAGGGGTACACTTTAAACAGGGTTTAATCCCCACAATTTCTAAGGCTTTTTCCATACTAAGAGGTGATAGATAGGGATTATAGGCCATTGGGCATGACTGGGAAGGAGCGAGGCTCCTGTTTTCTGATGCTGCCAGGTAGGGTGCCACTGATCTCTCGTCTATACTAAGTTTCCCACTCTGAGACTTTCCTTCTACTGTGCATGCCTCCTAGAAGACCAGAGACAGGAGTTTTGCGTACATCTATCCCATCACCTAATAGGGTCTACAATGCCCTTATGTCTATAAGTTAAAATCTGTGAGAGACCTGCAGCAGTTCTGTGCAGAGGGAAGGAAGTGTCTGATAAAACAGTCAAGTGCCAGGAGTTGGGGTTAGTTTTGAACCCCAAGCCCTTCAAGGTGACAAAGCACAGAGAAAGACAAAGGGGTGGGTTTGGGGGCAGACTGGAGTGCAAGCTACAGCACCACCCTTTGCTGACTGTATGACTTTTTTCTTCTAATTGTTACTGCTTTAAATCTCTCTGAACTGTGTTATTTTATGTCAAAGAGGCTATTTCATGAGCTAGGAGCTCAGGGGGTTACAGAGAAATGCATGAGTTGTGTCTGAGAAGTATGCACTTGGAGCGGTCCAAAGACCAGCTTTCCCCAGCCACGGGCAACATCTGAGTGGGACCCTCAGCCTCTCCTTGCTGTGTCCTATCCTCGCACACATATCCAGTCCTACTCTGGTGACCATGATCTTCAGTTCTCTCAGGGCAGAAGAGAGTCCTGCTCTTTCTCCAGACCTAAGGAGTAACATGCTGACTGTCTTTCACTCACTGATAGTTTCGTGGAGAAGCTGTGACAGCTGCCGAGCTGTCCAGGGGCTGATTTGTATGTGAGCACAGTCTGAATCAACAGCCGCACAGAACTGCTGGTTGCTTGCTGTGATAACCAGGTGCCATTTAGTTCATCCAGGTTGATGACTGCTGGAGCCAGAGCCAAGCACCTCGGGCTCCAGGTCCAGAGGTAGAAGCTGAAACTGAGGGAGGGCTTATGCTAACACTCCAGGGCCACCTCTTATCTAAGGCAGAGGGAAGACTGACATTCCAAACATACATCCAAGGATAAAACTGGATGAGTTGGCTGAATTCCCATAGCCATTAAATGAAAGGTTGTTTAATGAAAATTCTGTATTTCATGCAGGACTCACCTGCTGGCATGCATCATGGAGAAACCAGGAGGAGGTTGGGCTTTATTTTAGAGTTCTTTTTTACTTCTTCCTTTTGAAGACAGTGTCTCATATAGTTTAGGATAGTCTAAAGCTCTATATGGCTAGGGATAACCTTGAACTTCTGATCCTTCTGCTTCCACCCTCTGCATGCTGGGATACAGGCATGTACTATCCCACTTGGCTTGGCAAGTTAAAGCAGACTCACAGCTCTGGTTTTCTATGGGCCACAGGGAAGATCCCAGCTACCCATGGCTGAGATCCACTCTCAGCTCTGCTGTTAGCTGGCACTTAGAAGCATTTTCAATTCAAGTCCACTTTGCCACACAAGGGACCTTGGTGGGAGCAATTCTTCCTAGAACAGTCTTTTGACTCAGTGTTTTGTAATGGCTTCAGATGTTTGTTTAATGTGCAAACTTTCAGCTTCACTCTTGAAATTATGAAGCCTGAGTCTCACTGCAGGCTTACTGAGCAAGAGCTTCCCAGGGCTGGAGAGGTGGCTCAGTCATTAAGAGCCCTTGATGCTCTTGCAGAAGATCTGGGTTCAGTTCCTAGCACCCACACAGCAGCTCCCAACCATTATAACTCCAGTGGCATGAGATCTGATACCCTCTTTTGGCCTCTGAGGGCACCAGGCATACACACAAATGCACTTACACACATGTAGGCAAAACATCCATACACATAAAAATAAATAACTCTTTCAAAAGACACATGAGGTGCTTGTGTCTTTGATCCTAGTTCTGGAGAGGGAGAGAGAGAGACTGGCAGATCACTAGCACTCACTAGGCAGCCAGCCTAGCAGAATCAGCGAGCTGAAGGTTCACAGAGAGATCCTTTCTTAAAAGATAAGGTGGAGAGTGACTGCAGGAGATGCCAGACATTGATCCCCAGCCTCCACAGACTGCAAACACATGTGTACACAGCTGCACGTGCATCTGCATGCGCGCGTGTGCACAAACACACACACACACACACTCACACACACAGAACCTTGAGTGGCTCCTACTTCAGGTGGCTAGAGAATTATTGAACTACAGTGGTTTTCAAATAGGTCTCAAACCAGCAATCCTCAAGGAGCTTGCTAGAGATGCATATTTTGGAGGTGTGCCCTGAAACCTGTTAAATCAGAAATTCCAGGGATGAGGCCCTGAACTCCAAGTTTCAACAATACCCACCCCTCATCCCACCCTACCCCTGCCTAGGGCTTGAGAAGTCATGCACCAGGGTTTACAACTGAGCAAAATTTGAAGGAGTTGCCAGATCGTAGTGTGCCTCTTCTTCTGGAAATGGGGACTAAATACCCATATGGACAGGAGCCTTAGGGTTTCTATTGCTCTGAAGAGACACCGTGACCACGGCAACACTTACAAAGGAAAACAATTAATTGGGGCTAGCTTACAGGTTCAGAGGTTTAGTCCATTATGATGATGGCAGAAAGTATGGCATTTCTTAGGAAGATCTGGTGCTGGAGGAGGAGCTGAGAGTTCAGATTAGCAGACAGCAGGAAGAGAGAGAGAGAGAGAGAGAGAGAGAGAGAGAGAGAGAGAGAGAGAGAGAGAGAGAGAGAGACTGGGGCTGGTTTGAGCATTTGAAACCTCAAAGCCCAACCCCAGTGACACGTTTTCTCCAAAAAGGCCACATCTTTCCAACAAGGTCCCACCTTCTAATAGTGCCACTCCCTGGTGACCAAGCATTGAAATCTATGAGCCTTTGGGGGCCATCCCTATTCAGACCATTGCAACAGGGTATTTGCCAGTCTTGTTGAAAAGGACAATGGAGCCACTCGTACTCAGAAGCCTCGATTCACCTTCCTGTGGTCTCAGCTGTGCCACCCTGAGCTCAGAATGCTTCTTTGAGGCCCTGAAAGCCCATGAAGCATCCAGGGGATCATCTTAACAATCAGCTGTAAAGGTGCTAAAATGTGCATGAATTGTATAGAATAGTGCCTGGCCTAAGGTGAGCCTTTGAAGGAGATGCAGGTGGGAGAAGCTATGGGTAGGAAATACCTGGAGTACAAGGTGGATGTGCTCTGGATAAAGCTTCTGTTAGACATGCAAGTGGTGCTGAGAAAGGAGTCAGGGCTGGAGATGAGAATTGAGGAGTTGGAGTTGTCTAGATGGTCTTAAAAGCTTCATTTAAAATTCTTTCATGATGATAAATACATGTACTCAGTTTAATTGATTCCTTCATTCTGATGCATTTCTTTGGGGACTCTTAGCTGTTCAAAGTTCCTTCCCTTTTAGGAATATGATGGTGATCAGGCCTTTCTTGTGTCCTGTCTTTGCAGAGTAGATAATCAGGAAACTGATTCTTGTTTATTCAGGGGACACGGGAACTTCAAACTGAACTGTGGCACATGCTAAAACTGGCATTCATTGAGTCCTCACAGAACCCATGCCTGTGCAGATTCAATCAGTTCACCAAGGCTGGCCATATGCTGGGTACCCTTCTCACACCTCCTTTTGGTCTCTCCACCCAGCTTTCCCCAAATATAGACTCTGCTTTGACCTCTTCCTGCACAGTATAGTTTTGCCCATTTTGAAGGCACTTATTGTGAGATTCATCCATTTTTTTTTAAAAAAATTTATTTTTTATTATGTGTGTGTCTGTGCACATGAGTCTAGGTGCTCATGGAAGCATTGACTCCCCAGAGCTTGAGCTACAGGTGGTTGTGAGCTGCCTGATGTGGGTGTTAGGAATCAAACTCAGGTCCTCTGGGGGAACAGTACATGCTCTTTTCCGTTGAAGCATCTCTCCAGACTTTGCTCATCCTGGTGTCGTTTATTGGAAAGACAGATTTTCTTCTGTTGACTTACCTTTGCATAATTTCAAAAGTAAGTTGGGTGGGGTTGGAGAGATAGCTGAGTAGTTAAAAGCACTTGCTGCTTTTGCAGAGGACCCAAGTGTCCCAGTTATTTTTCTATTGCTGGGAAGAGACACCATGACCAAAGTAACTTATAAAAGGAATCATTTAACTGGGGGTTAGTCCATGAACATCATGGCAGTAGGCAGGCAGGCATGGTGCTGTAGCAGTAGCTGTAAGCTTACACGATCTGTATGTTTTTGACAGACAGACAGAGGGGCAGACTGGGCCTAGTGAGCTTTTAAAACCTCAAAGCCCACCCCCAGTGACACATCTCCTTCAACAAGCCATACCTACTCTAACAAGGCCACACCCAGTCCTTCCCAAGCAGTTCCCCTAATTGGGCCCAAACATTTAAATATATGAGCCTATGGGGTCCATTCTCATTCAAACCACCACACCAAGTTTGGGTTCCTGGTTAGGTGACTCACAAACACCAGTAGCTCCAGTGCCCCACATCTGCCTCCCAAGGAAGGCTTCATTTGGGAGATTTCTCATTACTGTCTAGGAGGGATACTTGCTGGACTGAGCTCTGAGTTTCTGAGTGGACTGTCCTGAATGGGACAGATGAGAGTCATAGCAGAGCATAGCCTGAGACCCCCTCTGCTCCCAGATTTACAGCTCCTTGAACACAGTCACTAGTCACCTTGAGAAGAGGTGAGTCAGCAAGTCACAGTACCAGGAGCTGATGAGGCAGTGTGTGGCAGCTGGCATGAGAGCATCCTGTCTAGCTGGGGCTGGCTTTCTCTCTTCTAGAGTCAGCAGCAGAGGCTCACGCCAAGACTTGAGGTCTGTGCAGAAGTCTCGTCTCCTTGGCATGCTTTTACACACTGGTTGCCACCTCACTTCTACAATTTAGTGCCTCGAATATTGGCCAGCACTTAATAGATACACAGGACTTAAGACACTAGCCACTGGTCAACTTGACACAAACCTACTGACATGGGGGAGGAGGAGACTCATTTGAGGAATTGCGCCAGTCAGATTGGCATGTGTTGTAGCTGGAGTTTTCCTGCCTTTCCCACAGTCAGGAAAAATCTCTGTCACCTGCCAGTCCCACAGCCGCTCAGACCCAACCAAGTAAATACAGAGACTTATATTGCTTACAAACTGTATGGCCATGGCAGGCTTCTTGCTAACTGTTCTTATATCTTAAACTAATCCATTTCTATAAATCTATACCTTGCCACGTGGCTCATGGCTTACCGGCATCTTCACATGCTGCTTGTCATGGTGGCAGCTGGCAGTGTCTCTCTGACTCAGCCTTCCACTTCCCAGAATTCTCCTCTCTCCTTGTCCCACCTATCCTTCCTGCCTGGCTACTGGCCAATCAGTGTTTTATTTACTAACCAATCAGAGCAACACATTTGACATACAGAACATTCTACAGCAATGTGTCCATGTTTATGAGGCATTTTCTTAATTGTTAGTTGATGTAGGGAGGCCCAGCCCACTGAGGGAAGTGCAATCCCTAAGCAGGAGTTTGGGGGCTATATAAGAAAGGCCTCTAAGAAAGCCGGAGAAAACAAGCCAGTGGAAAGCTTTCCTCTATGGTCTCTGTTTTAGTTCTTGCCTTCAGGTTCCTGTCTTGAGATCCTGTTCTGACTTCTCTCAGTGATGGGCTGTAATTTGTAATATGATACAAACCCTTCCCTCCCCAAGTTGATTTTTTTATTTTATAATTTAATTTAGTTTTACATATCAGCTATGGATTCCCCTGTCCTCCCCCCTCCCCCCGCCTTCCCCCCAGCCTACCCCCAATTCCCATCTCCTCCAGGGCATAGACTCCCCTGGGGATTCAGCTCAACCTGTTGGATTCAGTCCAGGCAGGTCCAGTCCCCTCCTCCCAGGCTGAGCCAAGTGTCCCTGCATAGGCCCCAGGTTCCAAACAGCCAACTCATGCACTGAGGACAGGTCCAGGTGCCACTGCCTGAAAGTGCCTCCCAAAGAGGTTTGCAGGCAAATGGATGGATATAGAAAAAATCATCCTGAGTGAGGTAGCCCAGACTCAGAAAGACAAACATGGTATGTACTCACTCATAGCAGGATACTAGACATGGAACAAGGATGACTGGACTGCTACTCACAACTCCAGGGAGGCTACCTGGAAAACAGGACCCCAAGAAAGACACGGGGATCGCCCAATGACAGAGAAATGGATGAGATCTACATGAGCAAACTGGACGTGATGGGTGGTAATGAAGGGCCAGGGTCGAGGGAAAGAGAGCTTGGGGGAGCAGGAGATCCCAGCTGGATCAACAACAGAGAGGGAGAACAAGGAATAAGAGACCCCAAGTTGATTTTGAGCATGATCTTTTCTCACAGCAATAGAAAAATAACTAGGACAGGGGAAATGTCCGAAGTAAGGTCAAAGAGGTGCCAGAGCAGGATCGGGAAACCACCTGCAGATGTGTCCACAGGCTATCTTCAGAGGAGGCCCAACACATGTGTGGATGATGTCATTTTATAGCATTGAAAGGACAGACACCCTCAATGAACCTTACAGATGCATCAAAAGAATTTGTTCATTCTTCTACATGAAGTTGAGGCAGGCCTCTAGAAAAGCTTTACATGGATGGAAGCTCTTTCTAATGTACACATTCAAAAACCAACTGTCTACTGTGTTCATGGTAGAACTTAGAACGAGAGGGCAGAGTTCAGACTGCAGTGTGGAGAGTGTGAATGTGACCCTGGGGTGTGGGGAGTTGTGACCAGCCTCAAGGTATTGTTAAAAGTAGTGTTCATGGTTGTTGTTGTTGCTGCATACCTTTAAGGCAGAGGCAGGCAGATCTCAGTGAGTTTGAGGCCAGCCTGGTCTACAGAATGAGTTCCAGGACAGCCAGGGCTACACAGAGAAACTCTGTTTCAAAAAAAAGAGTAGTGCTCATGGCATTTCTGAGAGATTGAATACTGGTGAGAGAGAACAAGAGCAGAGTGGGATTTATGTGGAGAAAGGGCACAGGAGTTGACGCTGTCCTTGAGGGATGCCCTGAATGTCGGGGAATGTGGGTAAGTGGTTGACCAAGATGGTTGAGACTTGGAAGGGGCTGGGGCAGAGTGTGGGGAGAATGAGTAGTTTGATTTCCATTATGGTCTTCCTCACCTTCATTTTTCTGTTTGAAGAGTCTGGTTCTTTGTGTGTGTGTATGTGAATATGCTCATGAGTGTGTAGTGATGTGTGCACGGGTGTGCATGTAGAGACCAGAGGCTAACATCAGGTTCTTTTATAATTGCTTTCCAATTTATTGAGTTTTTTTGTGGTTGTTTTGCTTGTTTGTTTTTTGAGACAGGGTCTATTTGCTGAGGGATTGGGGTTGGGAACTATCAAGGAAGGAGTGATGTTTTGAATTCACTGATTCCGTTTGACTGACTGGCCAGCAAGCTCCAGGGATCCTTCCATCTCTGCCTCCCCAGCCCCGGGATTCCCAGCATGCATTGTCACGCTTGGCTTTTTGTGTGACTCCCAGGGTTTCATATGAACTCAGGTTCAGACCTTCATGTTTCTAGGGCAGGCACTCTAGTTCCCCCATCTCTCTAGCCCTCAAAGAGTCTAGTTGTCCCCCCAGTTTCTACTCAGTATTAAAATGAGTCTTTGGGTCGCCTCTCAGGAAGAGTCTCCCACACACTGGGCTTGGGCCCTGCTTCCTCTCACTTCATTCACACTTCTCTTTGCCATTAGTTCTCCAGGACATCAAGTTTCCCGAGTAGCTTGAGCACAGGACAGGGACACACCAGACTGACTATCCTTCCTAGCTGGGCAGGGCTAACCCTGCCCGCTGCCCACTTGGAGAACAAGGGGCACTGGCTGTTAGTCTGGTGGCATCCCTGCCTGTGTGACTTAGAGGTGTTTTCTTTTCTCACCCTGGAATGTTCTAACTCAATGTTATCCCAAGAAGGAAGTGATGACTAAGCCCCTGGGGCTTCTGGGTCTCTTGGCTCTTGTTTCCATCTCCAGGCCTCTTTCCTAATTTCAAGCTCCTTTAGCACAAAGACGTGTGCATGTGAGGGTAATGACACTGGGTACTGATTAAAGCATCCCTGGCAGGTCCCTGTTATTAATGAGAACTAACCCAGATCTGAAAATGAGAGAGCAAGATTTATCTTCATTTTAAAGGTTCATCTCTCAGGAACTTGAGTATATGTCTGCAATAAATGGCTGTAAATTTTCCCAAGCACAAATCAGTCTCCTAAGGTGACAAAACACTGGCTGGAGTGACAGAGTGTATTTAATATTGAGGTGACAGTTCAAATAGTATCCCCTTCATTTGCCATTTTTCTAAGTTAGGGCTTCAAAGGGAATAGCTAGGGAGATGAGAAACATTTATCATCTAAAAATTTTCACTCCACTCCAAAGGTTAATATTGTTGTTTTGCTTAAAGGAAAAAGAAACCTCTGCAAAATAATATGTTTTAAATATACATTGTTTTTAAAGTTGCTGGAGTAAAGCTTGGGCCATTTAACCCCTTATTTCTTGAGAAGTCCTTCATGTGGGATCTGCCTCTGACATATGGTCTTGCCGTCCCTGAAGAGAGGCCACAATTCAGTGTCTGTGGGAGATTATTTCTCTGTGTGATTGGATTTCATATTCTTTTCAGGTAGCTTTGCCAATCAAGCCTGATGCAGTCCTGGGAGTTGATGATAGAAGTATAATGTCAGGGTGCTGAGACTAATAGACCCATGGGAAAGTCTGGCTATGTTTCTTGGGAGCAATCCAGTCCTGATTGATTGGACTGGACCCTGAGGAACTGAAGGGTCACCAAGTGACCTTCAAGCAGGCCTGTGTAGGACACAGCTGAGCATGATGGGTTGTGAAGGGATCGCAGAAGGGCTGGGAGCTGTTTTCAGGCAGGGATAAGCTGTTCAAAAAGATGATGTAGTCACATCGCTGTGAGAAAACATCTGAGAAAAGGAACTTAAAAGGGAGGAAGAGTTTCTTCTGGGTCACAGTTTGAGGGCACAGTGAGTCAAACGGTATGAAGGCATGATGGCAGGAGTGTGAGGCGGCTGGTCACATCGCATCTGCAGTCAGGAATCAGAGAGGAATGGATGCTGGTGCCCAGTTAACCTTCTCCCTTTTATTCACGCTAAGACACCAGCCTAGGGAATGGTACCACCCACATTTCAGGCAGGTCCTTAGTTATCCTTACTAAAAATTCCCTTACAAACATGCCCAGAGGTTTGTCTTCTAGGTGATTCTATACCCTGTCAAGCTGGTAATTAATATTAACCATCCCAGTTGGCTTAGGAGTAGGTATCCAGGGATCTGTATTACAAGCCCCAGATTTTGTTTTGGGTGCAAGTGGGTCCAAATCTCAACCTCACTGGCTCTTGGCTCTTCAGTATTTTTTTTTAGGAATGGGGACAGAGTGAGCACAAAGCATAGCTGGCCCCTGCCCTCATGGGGGCTCTTATGGGTGGGAAAGGAGAAACAAATTTGCATCCAGAGAAGTCATATTGCAATTAAAGTAGGAAAAGATCAGAGGATCGAAGGCATCCCAACATATGTGCAAAGGCACTGTGGTGGGAATGAGCTGGCAAAGTGCTCAAGGGCCCAGTGTATGACAGATCTTAGATTCCAGGTTGCTTTCATTCCATATAAGTGTTCAGAGCCTTAACTTAGCCTTGACCAAGTGAGCTATACACACAAAGGAACCTGGGTGCGTGTGCATGGGGAGTCAAGAGAGGCTCCACTGCTCAGCCTGCACAGAGTTCAGACTCCTACGTGCAGTCTGGGAACAGTCTGAGTTTGTACAGCATCTGTGTTTCTCCCTAAAGGGCTTCTCCGTGACACAGGCCAACATGGGACTATTCCATTCTGTTATTTCTTTGTACTGGGTCTTATTGGACCATGGATGGTGTCCATGGTAATGCCAATGTTGGTGACAGACACAACTTTCTCTGAGGATCCAATATGCACCAGGTGCTCTGGATTTCATCTCTTTGAACCCATAATTCTGGGAACTCTTTCTCTCCCTGTGTGGTTGTTGAGGTTTAGAAGGGTCAGTGACTTTCCCATGGGTGTACAGAATCAGTACTGCTTCTATACCCATGCCTGTCTTAATTTTATGGGTTTTCTGCTGTGGATATCGTTCTGTATAAATAAAACACTGATTGGTCAGTGGCCAGGCAGGAAGTATAGGCGGGACAAGGAGAGAGGAGAATTCTGGGAAGTGGAAGGCTGAGAGAGACACTGCCAGCCGCCGCCATGACAAGCAGCATGTGAAGATGCCAGTAAGCCACGAGCCATGTGGCAAGGTATAGATTAATGGAAATGGATTAATTTAAGATATAAGAACAGTTAGCAAGAAGCCTGCCACGGCTGTACAGTTTGTAAGCAATATAAGTCTCTGTGTTTACTTGGTTGGGTCTGACGGGCTGTGGGACTGGCGGGTGACACAGATTTGTCCTGACTGTGGGCCAGGCAGGAAAACTAGCTACTGTTTTCTTTGTGTGTGTGTGTGTGTGTGTGTGTGTGTGTGTGTGTGTGTGTGTGTGTGTGTTTGTATGTGTGTACATGTGTGTGTGGAGGCCAGGGATCAATGTCAGGTGTCTTCTTCAATTGTTCACCTTATTTTTTAAGGCAAGGTCTTTCATGGCCCAGAACTTGCCATCTCAGTTAGGACTAGTTAATGGGCTCCAGGGACCCTCCAGTCTCCTCTCTCCAGCACTGGGATTACAGGTGTGCACTGCCATGCCTGGCTGTTTAACGTGGGTGCTGGGGAATCCGAACTCAGGTCCTCATGCCTGTGTGGCACATTTCACCCACTGAGCGATCATCTCCTTAGCCCCCTAATCTGTGACTACAAATTAGGAGGAGGTATAACTGGAAGTGGAGTTTAGAAATTCATTGTGTCTGGAACAAAATGATTTGCGGTGTGTGAATTGCATAAGAAAATATTAAAAGTGTGATTTTTTTTTCTGAGACAGAGGCTTGCTATGTAGCCCAGGCTGGACCAAAATTTTTGCTGCTCCTGCCTCAGCCTCTTGAGTGCTGGGACTATAGGTATATGACAACATATCTAGATATAAGCATGATTCTGGATATGAGTATGATATCCATTCATCAAGGCTCTGTGTAAGGGTGACGACTGGGACTTTACATATTGCAGGGGTGGATGCATGATGTTCCAGGTAAGGGAACCCTCTAAGGTAAACTAAACATCGTACTCTGATCTTTCATTTCTCTGCTCTACTGTGGGGGAAAGAGCTCTTCAGGGATGGATTCTCATGCCTTTTCAGTCCCCAAACTAGCTCTAAGTTGTCCTGGAAATTCATTTATGTGTTTGTTAAATTGACTTGACCTGCCAGAGGCAGTTCAGCAATGAGAGGCTCAGCTGTCTGAACTTGGGTTCTTGTTCTTGTGTGGAGCTGGCCCTTGGACTGGGCTGTGGCACTAAGCAATCCCTTGCTCTCACATGTGACTGGAAGGTTTTGTCTGGATTCAGTCTGGAAGGGAGCTCAGCTGCAGCTGAAGCCCACGTGAGAACTGTAGAGTGGTGGAGACTCCCACGGTGTGCCCTTTATCTTCATGGCTGTACCCTGGCTCCTAGGGGGAGATGGATAGTCCAGGCAGCGCACTGCAGCTCAGCCATCCATCACTGAGATGCCCTATTCATGGGCACAAAGACTTTGGGGATGCTTGCTTCAATGTCAGCCTGGGGCTGTAGTGTTAGCTGAGAACCTGATGTTCAAGGACACTTTGAGTGGCCACTGCGGCTGTACCAGGGCCTTATATATAAAGGATTGTGTGAATAAGATGAGGGATGTGGACCAGTTGGGAAGAATCTGGCCTCCTAGGGTGCGAGTAGGTGGAGCTTGGGACTGGGAAGCATCTGGAGTTTTCTAGAAGAAAATTCAACTCAAGGGGAGATATCTGTCTGTCTCAGTCAATTATCTATCGTGTATCTATTCTAAATTATTCACCAACAATCTAATCAATCCATCCATCTATTACCTATGTAGCCATCCATCATCTATCTATTATCTATTTGATATTTATCTATCTACTCTTTTTTTATCTGTCCATCCATCATCTATCCATATAGCTATCATCTATCCATCCATTAGCCTATCCATCTATCATCTATCTATATCCAATAAATCTATCCTCCATCTAATGCATATATCTACCTAATCTATTTACTCATCCATCAATTTGTCATTTATCTATCCATCACCTATCACTCATTTATCTATCTATCTATCTATCTATCTATCTATCTATCTATCTATCTATCTATCATCTATCCATTCATCTGTCATCTAACCATCATCCATCTGTCTATATATCAATCAATCAATCTATCCATCTAGTATCAAGTTATCCCCTCCTCTCTCTCCATCCATCCTTCAACAACTCAGAAACAGTTGCTATTCTTAGGCCCATTTGACAGGTGGTGAGCCTGAGATACTGGACCTGTGAGTCAGTCACTTCCCCAAGCTCACAATCTTCACGAGGTTCAGCCAGGCAGCCTGGCTCTCAAAAATGGCTCTTAGCCTTTCTTCCCTCCGCTGTTTTCCCTTCACTCCACCCCTGTGTCTGAGGTACACACACTTAATGGCACATCTCTGTGGGGCAGAGGGAAAACCCCTCCCCGTACTTGATACTGTGACTTGACTCACCGTGCGCGTGCGTGCGTGCGTGCGTGCGCTCAGGAACCTGCTTCTCCACATGATAGGCCTGACCCCATCTCAAGACCAAACTGAGCTACAGCAGCATAGCAGCCCATGTGCTCACCCACAAGAAGAACCCGAGTGCCTCTTGCAGGACATCGGCCTTGGGTATTGCCTTGAGGCATCATTGCAGCATTGGATGCTTGATAAGGTGGGATATGCTGAAGCTGTTGCTTTGCCTCCCTCTCTTTTTCCTGCCCCTTCTCTTACTGAGTACTTACTACGTGGCAAGTGTCTGGACACAGCCTGGCCCCCACAGGCCCTAGGCATGGTGTTGGGAGACAGTCTTGTCGAAGTGTGTATTAGGTTTTTTGTTGCTGAGACAAAAGGCCTGGCATAAACAACTTGAGGAAGGGTTTATTTTCATTTGCAATTCCAGAGAGCTCAGTCCACAGTCCTTGGCTCTGTTGATTCTGGGTCATGGTGAGTCAGAACATCATGACAGTCGGAGTGTATGGCTGAGCATAGCCCACAAAGGATGGGAAGCAAAAAGGGAGGGAGGGAGAGGGAGAAAGAGAGACAGAGACAGAGACACAGAGACAGAGAGAGAGATAGAAAAAGAAAGAGATCTGGGACAAGATGTCGCTTTTAAGGACATGCCCCAGTCTGACTAATTCCTAGCTAAGCCCCATGTCTTAGTTCTAGAACATTCTCAGATGGTGCCACCAGCTAGGAACCAAATCTTTGGTGCATAGCCTTTTGAAGGACACTTCATATCAAAACCATAATAGATGGTGATGTTTAGCTTTGCATGTGTCATAGGAATTTTCTGGAATTGATAGCCAGAGAAAAGGAAGTACTGGATTCAGTCAACTCTACATCCCTGGCCATCCCATGATGCCCTCTTAGTCATGTGTTAGACTCCCCCCATCCCCCCCAAAACCATCCCAAACAACAGCAACAACAAAAAACTCAATCCTTAGGGGTCCTGAACTGAGCTCTCTCTCTTGGCCAGCTAAGGTAACTCCTAGGCTGTTTGCCGCCAGTGCGTTTCCCCACCCTGCAGATCTTGTCTCATTTGTCTGGGCTTGAATGAAGCAAGAAGCAGCTCCTGCATGTCCCAGCAAACCCCTGTGGTCAGAGCATCTGTGTGCAGAGCCCTTGGTTCTCTGCTGATTAAATAATGAGAGTCATTCATCTCCATTCATGCTGGAAGAATTCAATTTTGCTAATTAATGCTAGTGAATTGTGAAATCTAAGGGAATGGTTAGTTTCTGCAAAATAGAAGCAGGCACTGTATTTTTGTGAATGAATGTAATGGTCTAAGCACACAGCTATGACTGAATTTATAAACTGTAAACATAAATTAGCAATTTTTTTCTCAGCACCAGCAAGTGTTCTCTAATGTGTATTAATGGCTCTGCACTGCGGAGTGGTAAAGGCTGGCCGAGCGGGGGTGGAGGTTGACCTGCATCAATTACTTCTTTGGCAACTGCTAGCATTATCCCACCAGAGGGGTGTGTGTACTGGTAAATGCGCGCATGTGTGTGTGTGTGTGTGTGTGTGTGTGTGTGTGTGTGTGTGTGTGTGTACACATTCGATGTGTGTCTTTCTTGGGAGGCGTTGAGTTGGGGATTAACATGTTAGAGACAGGGGAACTTCAACCAGAAGGAATCATGCCTCCCTCATGTGTCCTGAGCCCTCTTACTCAGAGAAGACCCAGTGTACTTATAACCCCAAACATGGAGGATCCCCAGGGTTTGCCCATTTTGTAAGTGTATTGGTCTTGGCATGTTAGTATCAACTCTTAAAAAAAGGAAGATGTATTTATATTTTTATTTATGCATGTGTGCATCAGTGTCTATGCATGTCAGATGTATGCAAGTGTCTGTGGAGGTCAAAAGAGGGTACCAGATCCCTTGGAGCTGGAATTCCAGATGCTTTGAGCTGCCTGATGTGGGTGCTAGGAACCAAGCTCTAGTCCTTAGCCAGAGCTGAAAGCACTCCTAAGCACCGAGTCATCTCGCCAGCACCCAACTCTTACAAATGGCTTTGACGGAGCTGTTTCAGAGGCCAGAGCTATTAACTCCATGAATGATCAGATCATTACCACAGACAGACATTAATTTTTATCTCCATTTTATTGATGAGAAAATTAAGGCCCCCACCCCTGAAACCTCTCCACCCCCTCACACACTCTCTAAATAAATTAAAAGTTAAAACTAATGAAAATATATGTGAAATTAAAATGGGACGCTAAGGTAAAGGGAATGAGTGTCATAAATTCCTTAAGTTGTTTGCAAAGCAGTGAAACTAAAAATTTCTATGGGACTTTAATATGCCAGGATGTGGGCCATTTTCTCTGTGATGACCACACTCAGAAGACTGAAATTGTGTAGCGCTGCAAAGGGATCACCATAAGGCATGAGGAAACCAAGCAAGGAAAGATCGGGTGTGCAGAATGAGACAGTTCAGCAAACAGAAGACCAACAGGTGGCTGGCTTAAGCCCAGATACATTAGTAGTCACACCACATATGTGTATAGACTAGACCAGTGGTTCTCAATCTCTCTAATGCTGCGACTCTTTAACACAGTTCCTCATGTTGTGGTGATCTCTAACCATAAAATTATTTTTGTTACTACTTCATAACTGTAATTTTGCTACTGTTATGAATCATAATGTAAATATCTGCGTTTTCTGATGGCCTTAGGCAACCCTGAGTAAGAGTTGTTTGACCCTTGACCCTAAAGGGGTCATGATCCACAGGTCGAGAACCACTTGACTAGCTAGTCCAATCAACAAAGAAAATCAACATTATATGCTTAAGAGGTGTCCCAGACAATTCTGTAGACTAAGGATAGGAACTTTAACTTAGATGCCAGCCAGAGGGAAGCTGTTGTCAACTTGTTGATAGACGTAAGTATACTTCAAAACAAGAGATGTTCCTGGAAGTAAGGAGAAAGAAATCATACTAGCGGTGACAATTATGGGCTCAGTACACCTGTGCAGGTTAGTTTTTGTCAAACGGACACAAACTCAAGTCACCCGAGAAGAGGGAACTGCCTTCCTCAACCAAGGAACGGCAGTCATCAGACTGGCCTGCAGGCAAGTCTGTGGGGGGGGCATTTTCCTGGTTAGTGATTGATGTGGGGGGTACCATCACTGGACAGGCATCCCAGAGAGAAAGCTGAGAAAGCCATGGGAGCAAGCCAGCGAGCAGCATTCCTCTGGTCTCTGCTTCAGTTCCTGCCTCCAGTTTTCTGCTCATAATTCTTCCCTGGCTTCTCTTGATGATGGACTCTATCCTGGAAGATAAAATAAACTCTTTCCTCCCCAAGTTTCTTTTGGTCAGGGTATCTATTACAGCACCAGAAACTGAATTAAGACAGTACCCTAAGGGTATAAACTCCCAAAACTGTAACTTGACACCTCTCCTTCATTGAGTGCTGTAGAGAGCCATCCTCTGAGCGGAGCATCCTCATCTTCATCAGAACAACTGTGGCTTCTTGCAAAAGATCTCCAAGATCAGGCTCGTTGACTGTTGATGACGAAGGAGGTGGTGAGGGAGTCGTTGGCCACCACATGAGATTTCCTGGCCTTCTTATGTAATTCTTCCCTAACTGACCATGGCCTTGTGGTCTCAGGAGATGTAAACCTGGGAAAGGGCCACTGAAGTGGGGACTCCATCTGGGCAGCTGTGGGGAATTCCTCATTCATGCTGGGACAAGACATTCTGGTGTGGATGCTCTGGGGTTACCCACACTCCTGTAAGTGACCCCTCCCCCACGCTCTGTAAGTAAGCTCCATAAACTCATCGGTTCCCCTGTTGAGTTGGATGTTGGTGACCCATGCTTTAGTTTGTCATTTGGTGCCCTATAAAGAGGAGCAGATATTTGCTTACGTCTCCCCAGGAGAAGACGTTCCTAAAGCATAGGACCACATGGAGGCAGCTTGTACTCCATCATCTTACTCAGAAGCCCCTCAAACTAGTAGCAACAAACCATAGATGCCCCAACTAACATACTAGGTCCAGAAATAATTGGCAGAGTAAGAATGAGTCTACATTCATGGCAGAATATTGTTTTGAGAGAGGCTCTCCATGGGAATCCCAGGCTGGCCTGGAACTTGTGATCATCCTGCCTCAGTTTCCTGTGCATTAAAATCATAGGTGTGTATGACCATACCAACCTATTGAAGGTGATTGTCATATATTTCTGTTTCAGGAGGGTATTTAAAAGGAGCATGTCCCATTGGTGGTGTGGTATGTGATGTGTGCAGGTGAGGGACTAAATTTAATCCTCGATCTTCAGTGGGCCTTTGTGGATCTGCCTTGGGCACGACTGTGGAATGGGATTGTGGGGACTGGGATGCTGGTTCTAAAGAGATGCTGAGTGAATGAAGGAGGTTAAGGTGTGGTCCACAGTCACCATTCCCAATGGGCCCCTCTGCTCTCTTTTTCCACTGTCTGCTGGGAATTCCACTACCTGATTTCTGAAAAATTGCAGTGATGGGTCTTGGGAGTGCCAAGAAGGACCAGATGGCAGTGGTCAGACATTCTGGGCTCCCAAGTCCTCATGATTGTCACTCAGCCTGATGAAACTCAGCTATTTTTAAAATAAACCCCGAGTTAGCTTTTCTCTGTTTTCCTTGCTCAGCAATTTTTGTAATTTTCTATCATAAGGCGCATACATTTTGGGCAACCTGAATCAGTCACATAGTGGCTTCAGTACCGTCCTCCTCAGCTTACTGCATTCTTACTGATGAAAATCTCCCACAGCTGACTCGTTTCATCAATCACAAGATGCTTAGTGATGGCACTGAGTCCAGATTTGGAAGCCCATCTTCCTGGGATCCAAAATAGGGTTCTCATTCTTATAATGCTTGACAAATGACTTCTCTTTGCTACTCCCATCTCTAAATGCAATCAAAGGAGTAATTCTAAGGATCAGGAGACCACGAACTCCAACCTCTGCCAATACAGTGATTGACAGGAATGATTATGTCTTAAACTTGCTGTAGAAAATAGAAAAACTCTGAGGGAGTAAATACAACCATTCCAGGTATCATTGTCTCACTGTCTCTCCTGGGCTCCCAGGATGATCTTGATGTCTAATGAATTCTTCACACATCTGTTGAATCGATATTCTATAGGCATCTTGGACAGTTGCCTCTAGCACACGTGGAAACTCCTAAAACCCTGAGGTTTGATTTTTGTGTGTGTATTGTATGTGTGCAGGTGTGCATGTGTGTGTGTGTGTGTGTGTGTGTGTGTGTGTGTGTGTGTGTGTGTGTATGTGAGAGAGAGAGAGAGAGAGAGAGAGAGAGAGAGAGAGAGAGAGAGAGAAAGAGAGAGAGAGAGAGGAGTGTGTGTGTGTGTTTCTCCATGTATGTGTTCATACCCATGTGGAGGACAGAGGACGACCTTAAGTGTTGTTCCTCAGGCACTGTCCAGCTTATTTTTGGAGTCAGGGTTTCTCATTGTCCTAGGACTTGTCAAATAGTCTCAGTGGGCTAGCCAGTGATCTCTGTACTTCACATTTCTCAGTGCTGGGATTACAAGTGTGCTCTACCACCTGGTGTATGATTTGAATGAGAGATGTCCCCTGTGGGCTCAGGTATTTAAACAGCTGGTTCCCAGTTAGTAGTACCATGTTGGGAGGTTATGGGGAGGTGGTACAGCCATGCTGGAGGAAGTACATCTCTGAGGGCGGGCTTTGAGAGTTTATAACCTTGCCCCACTTCCGGTTCACTCTTTCTGTTTGTTGCTTGTGGTTGCAGATGTGATCTCTTAGCTTCTCACTCCAGACACCTGCTGCCATGCCTGCCCTGTCATTATGGACTCTCCCTCTGGAACCATCAGCCAAATATAAACTTCCTTCCATAAGTTTCTTTTGGTCATGATGTTTTATCACAGCAAGAGAAAAGTGACTAATACACCAGCTTTTAAAAGAAAGATTTATTTTATTTTAATTATGTGTATGTGTGTATTCATGTGTAAGCATATACACAAATGTGAGGGTGCCTGTTGATGCCAGAAGTGTCTGATCCTTTGGAGCTGGAGTTACAGATGGTTGTGAGCTTCCTGATATGGGTGCTGGGAACTGGACTCAGGTCCTCTGGAAGAGCAGTATGTGCTCTTCACCATGGATCCAGCTCTCCAGCCCAAGACTGCTCTTTTATGTGGGTTCTGGAGATTAAACTCAGGCCCTCATGCTTGCAAGCACTGAGCCACTTCCCCAGCCTTTGAAGTTTTATATTCTTGAAGATTGTAGAAAACTTAAAAAAACTGTCTTCATCATAAAGCTTATCCACTAAGACAGTGTAAGTTCCCTAGTACAAAATCAGTTCATGCTTTGACATTAAGAAGCATATTGTCTTCCTGCACCATTGTATCAAATGTCCATAGACACGGTGGCTTACAACAGCAAAGATTTCTGTCATGGTTCTAGAAGCTGCAAATAAAGATGTCAGCAAGGCTACACTCCCCACCTCCCCGCAGGCTCCAGGGAAGAAACTTCTCCTTGCTTCCGGGCTGCAGCACTTGCCTCTCAGCCTCTGAGGTTGCCTTGGCTCCTTTTCGGTGTGTGGATGGGTCCACATCCCTCCCTGATCCTTCAATAAGGACAGTCATGATCACATTTGAGACTGTCAGCCCAGAAGAGTTATTGTAGCTAATATCACAGACTGGGGACCCCCCCAGCCAAGGAAGTGTGTTATCATGGGGTTCAGGAGCTGGAAGTCTACAGAACAAAGTGTTGCGAAGTGCATGTCTCCTGAGGCACCTCTCTTTGGCTTGTGGGCCATGTCTTCTCCTTGTGAAGTCATGTCCCTTTCCCTGGTGCGTCTGTCTTCACATTTCCCTCTTTTTTTTGTTTTTTGTTTTTTGTTTTTTGAGACAGGGTTTCTCTGTGTAGCTTTGTGCCTTTCCTGGATCTCGCTCTGTAGACCAGGCTGGCCTCGAACTCACAGAGATCCGCCTGGCTCTGCCTCCCGAGTGCTGGGATTAAAGGCATGTGCCACCACCGCCCGGCCCACATTTCCCTCTTTTAAAGACACCAGTTATGTTAAATGGATTAGGGCCAATGACCCCACTTTAACTCAATCACCTCTTTAAAGATGCTGGTTCCGGGTGCAGCCACATTCAGTGTAGCAGGTGGCAGGATTTCAACGTACAAATTTGGGTGGGGTGGTGGTGCAACAGTTGAACCCTCATGGGCTCACCAAGAGATCGTCCACCCACGTCCTTAAGTTGGCGAGCTGCAAAGTGCTCTCCCACCTGAGGAACAGCCACAGGTTCCAGGAGGTAGAGCTAACATCTGGGGTGTGTGGGGAGTGTGGGGCTCATCTGCCGCAGCAGCCCTGCTGGAGCAACTGTCAGAGCGCAGTGTGTCTTCAGCTGCTGCTCCCACAGCCCACAAGCCATCTTCCTTCCCGCCTCAGCTTTTACACTGAGGTATGTGTCAGCAGATGACTGAACAATGCCGCCACAGTGCTCTTGGTGCCTTCTGACCTCCCTGGCCGAGTCACCACCTTTCCCGGTCCATGTCACGTGACCTCGGCTTGCTCACTCCGAGCACCTCAGAGCTGTCATTGTGTGCCTTTCTCTGCAGTTAGGTGTCTCTCCTTAGACTGTCAGGTCTGCAAGGACAAGGTTGCATCTGTTTTTCTTCAGTGTGCATCCCCAGTCTTCCCACCACCTCCCAGAGGGGAGTCGGTGAATGGTCTAGCTGCTTACTGGTTTCCTCTCAAGACTGTCGGGTATCATGCTCAGATTGGAAGACTGGGTTTTGTAGAGACACAAAGGTGGAAGTAATATGGGAGAGGCAACCTCGAAGAGCGTGGAAAGGCAGGAGGCTCGAGAGCCCAAGTGTGTGATAGGTAGGGAAAGCTGCCTGAGATCTCTGAGGCACCAGCACGAACAGAGGAGTGAATGACCAACCTCACCTGTCCCTTGCCCTTTGACCTCCCAGTGTACTTCCTATTGGCTGAGTCCACTGAGCAGCCAATGGACAAGGGGGTCCATGGAATAGTCTGCTTGTGCATTCTTTTGTGTGTGCTCATGTATGGGCACATGGAGGCCAGAGGACAGCATGTAGTATCTCTCCTTAGAGACCTTGGTTTTCTTTGAGACAGGGTCTCTCACTGAGACCTGGGGGCCACCAATTAAACTGGACTGACTGGCCAGTGAGCCCCAGGATCCACCTGTCTCAACCCTACCCACTACCCAGGTATTGGGATTATAATTGCAGGCTACCATGTCTGGCTTTTATGTGGGTGTCCAGGATGGAACTCGATTCCTCATTTTGCAGTCATTTTTCAACTGACTGGCTCCTCAGTCCCTTGGGGCTAGTTGTGCGAATTGCTCCAGCACTGTGTGTTAAAGGGGTATCTGAAGAAAATTCTGTGATGTATGACATACAGACATTCCAGAAAACTCCAGAAGGACAGAGGACTGCTGGTCTCCAGAAGGTGACAGTGTCTGGAGTGTGTAGGATTTCTCTTATTCTAGGCTTTTCTGCCTACTCAGCTCTGCATTAATATGTGTGTGTGTGTGTGTGTGTGTGTGTGTGTGTGTGTGTGTGTGTGTTTGTGTATGTGTGTGTGTGTGTGATTGGAACTAGTTATCTCAATGTTATGGGAAGATCCCTTAAGCAAGAGCTTTGCAGAGGACACAGTATGGGGGGTGGTGGCTAAAGCCCAACTTTGGGGGCAGCCCCATCTGAAAGTATACTTGGGCTCCCAGACAGGCAGGATAGCCTACTGGTGAGAATCATGGGACCTGTAGGTAGGTTGCTTGGGTCCAAATCCTAGGTCTTGCCTCACCTTTCCCTTGTGTGAAATGGGGACAGTGGTATATGGAAATAAGATGGGCTAACACACTTAGAGCCACACCTGGCTTGTAGTTGGGTGAGCACGTTTGTCTGTGAGTTTGGGACAGCTCCAAGGTCTGTCTGTGGTCCCAGAACGACTATTAGCAGTGTGCCTTCCATTCTCAAAGGAGTTGTGGTCTGGAGTTAGCACCTAGCGTCTTGCACACAGTGAGGTCTTATGACGGCTGAGTGATAGGAGGGATTGCTAAAGTGTGTGACCTTAGCCCTGACACAGGCATCACAGTGTCACCTGCTGTGATGTTTACTTGCAGCTGAGCCATAAAAACAGCTAGGTTGAGTCTCAATTTGCTGGTATTTGTTTGACCCTTCATACTCTGAGGCAATAGGGCCATATGGATCCCGGTGGGTCCCAATACCCTCCACCTACAGTTTCTTCACTGGAGAAAGTCCCCAAAATGAACATGTCATGAGAAATGTGACACTAGTGGCCTCAGAGTTCCAGGGAGGAAGGTGTGCCCATGCCCCGTTCCCCATTCTTTATCTTGCCTCTCTCAGTTGTGCTATTTGTTATCAGTATGGTAGTTTGGGCAACCGTTTCCCAGGGGAACCTCAAACCAGGTCAGACCTGGTTGCTGTGAGCAAAGTGGGCCTGTAGGAGCTGTTGCTAGTTTGAGGTTTGCTGGAAGCAGATGGAGTTTCCCAGCAGCTTCCTGGCTGAATGGAAGGGAGGGTTTCAAGCTTCAGGAGAGATGTGTTCTCTCCTCTCTTCTGCTCCCTCCCCTTTCTTCCTCCCTCTTCCCCAATCCACCATTCTTCTTCCCTTTCTTTTATTGTCCCCCAGATGTCCAGTGCTGGGCCTGTCAACAGGGGGCGGCAGAGCAGGCAGCTGGGAGCATCGTGTCTTCTGGGGTCAGATATAGCCCTCCAAATCCCGTCATGGGGCAGTGCTGCCAGTCTGGAAGGCTCTATCTTCTAAAGCTGGCCTCTGAACCATGGTGCAGAGACAGTATCCTACCCTACTTAAAAGAAATTAAAAGAAATATAACTGGTTGAATGCATTTTATCATATGACCCAGCTCAGTTATTCTCTTGCTTCTTTATTATTGTATGTTTTAGAAAGTGTGAACAATTTTTAAATTAAAATATAATTCCACTGCCTTCTTCTTTCTTCTCCTCCCTCCAACTCCTTCCTCCAGCCCCTCCCATGTCTTCCCTCAACTCTTTAAACTAACAGTCTCTTTTTCTTTGATATTATTATTACGTGTGTGTGTGTGTATGTGTGTGTGCACGCGCGCATGCGCAGGGGTGAAACACCAGTGATGTGAGCTGCGTCACAGCTGTCAGTGTGACCTGGGGGCCCTGATTTTCCTTTGGAGACCTATTCCCTCATTTCTGACATGAGGGCATGGGATTGAAAGTGGCTGTTAGTTTTCATCCAGTCATGGCATTCTTTTAACCTGAAACACAGAGATGCAGTTTGAGCTCAATGGAAAGGCTTCTGATAGCCACCATTGCCCAGTGATGGATACATGAGGCTGCCTCAGGACCAGTGAGCCGCCTGCCTGCTGCTGTTGGAATTCAGTGAAACCACTGAATAGGCTGGTGGGTTGGGGGGCAGAGAAGCTTCCAGAATACCACAGGCAGTTGGCTCATGGGGCTCCAATCCACCACTATTTCTCTTGGGAAGAGGTCACCTCTCCTCTTATCCCACACATGGTCACTTCTAGGGGCCATGGAGGCTGCAAGTCTATCTAGCCTTTTGGCATCATAATACCATGTTGTCATCCACAGAGTCACACTCAAAACCATGTGATTGAGCTACAAAAACAAAACAAAATAAAACAATCACACACACAAAATGACAAACCCCTCAGTGTTCCTCATTGTGTGTGTATGTGTGTGTGTGTGTGTGTGTGTGTGTGTGTGTGTGTGTGTGTGTGTGCATGCACTCATGTGCATTTGTGTGCATGTGGAGGCCACAGGTCAAGCTCAGCTGTTGTGTCTCAGGGGCTGTTCACCTTGTTTTCTGAGACAGAAAGGGACTGTTTGGCCTGGAACTCACCAGGTATGTTAGGTTAGTTGGTATCTGTCTCCCCAGTGCTGGGGTTCCAGGCATGTGCTTTCATGCCCAGCCTTTTAGTTGGGTTCTAGGGGTCAAACTTAGGCCCTCATATTTGTGTGACAAGCACTTTACTGACTGAGTTATCTTCTCATTCCCCCTAATTAATCATGTTTTAAGCAAGCTATTGATCTTGCACTCAAACATATTCATAGCTCCCCTTGGCCTCATGCAGCCAAATATAAGCAGCCTGTGTGGGTTGTGAACTAGACATGCCTGATTAAATCTGAAGGCGACTTCACCTCTCAGAATCGGAAGCTATTTTTTTTTAGGCCAGTGGAGTGCTTAAGGCCCCACAAGTGAAGTGTAGCTACTGGCCAAGGCCAATGATGGGGAAAGCTCTTGTTCAGATTTTGAAAGGATCCCGGGATGAGCTGAGTGAGCATGTCCACATTCAATGCTTATCTCAAAATGGCAAAATGAGCATAGAGTAAATGATTCCCAATCCCTGCCCCTACTTCCTCTACCATGTAATACCGTGTCAGTAAAGTCTGATCTCAATCTGACTCTTATTTCCATGCTAGAAACCTTTTTCTTATTTGGAAGTTTCTAAAATGAATTCTACCCTGAAAGTTAGCTGTTGTATTTGGAAATGTGGGTCTGTTTTCATGAATTAAAATTTTTTAAAAGATTATTTTCTTTTTAATTATGTATATATGTGTATGGGGGGTATGTGTATGTGCATGTGAATGCAGTACCTGTGGAGGCCAAAAGAGGGCATCAGATCTCCTGGACCTGGAGTTAGAGGTGGATGTGAGCCATCTATTGTGGATGCTGGGAAATCGGTCCTCTGCAAGAGCAACAAGTGCTCCTAACTGCTGAGCCATCTTCCCAGCTTTGCCTTCATGAATTTCTTGAGTTCTTCTCATTTAAGAACTGTGTCCTGGGCCAGCCTTGTACTTCTCCTACATTGGAGCTTAGGGGCTCACACATGTTAGACAACCACTGCCACTTAACCACATCCCAACCCATGTTTTACATTTTGCTTCCAGACAGGGTCTCACTAAGTTGTCCAGGCCAGCCTTGAACTTACTCTGTAGCTGATGAAAGCTTTGGATTGACAGACCTCCTGGGTGATTGGTTTTATAGGCCTGCACCACCAAGTCCAACAATACACTGTGCTTCTAAGGCATCAGAGAAATAGAAGATATCTCAATGTTTTCACTTGACTGACTGTGTGTTGAAATGGAAATATTTAGTAAATGCCTTATTAAAATCCGTTATTGCAATAAATCCCTTCTGTCTCTTTCTCCTCTAAGCAGCTGTCAGAAAAATGTAAAATTAAGGCTGGGGAGATAGCTCGGCTGGCAAAGTGCTTGCTCTGTGAGTCTGAAGACCTGAGTTCCACTCACAGAACCAATGTTAAAACAAACAAACATGGCGCACGCCTTTAATCCCAGCACTCGGGAGGCAGAGCCAGGCGGATCGCTGTGAGTTCAAGGCCAGCCTGGGCTACCAAGTGAGTTCCAGGAAAGGCGCAAAGCTACACAGAGAAACCCTGTCTCGAAAAACCAAAAACAAAACAAAACAAAAAAAAAAACAAAAAAACCAAATAGACAAACAAACAAACCAAACCAAACAATCAGGCATGGTGAAACACACTTGTAATCCCAGAGCTGGGGAGGTAGAGACAGGTGGATCCCTGGGGTTTGCTAACCAGCCTGTCTAGCCCGCTTGGCAAACACCAGGTTCAGTGAGAGACCCTGGTTCCAAACACAATGTGGACAGTGCCTAAGGAATGACAGTCAAGGTTGACCTTTGACCTCAACACACAGATGCATGAGCATACACACACATATCCACATATATATGAACACACAAAAAATGTAAAACTACACATGTAGCTGGTGTTTGTGGCTGGGATGTATAGTTATCGGGCAGCATGTGTCAGCCCTTGGAACTTCTGGGGCTTCTTGGTTCTCTTTTGATTTTTCTCTTGTACCTTCTATCTATCATCTCTTTCCCACTAATGTTTTATGTCTCTGGGACTCTTGAAGTACCTTTTGAGGACCCCCCAGTCTCATATTTTGCTTACATAGCTCATCTCCACTCTGTTTAAACAGTTAGCTGCTTCCTGGGTTTTCAGCTCGGATGATCTGGCTGTGAAACGCTGGCTGTCTTACTTGGCTAGATGATTGCGGTTGGTTTTCATTCAGGGATTTGCATCTATTTATTTATTTATGCGTCTGTCTATGTGTATCGGTATGCCACATGGGGCAGGTGCCTGTGGCGGTCACCACATTTCTTTGGGGGCTTATGGCTGCTTGCTTTTGCCCTTTTCCTTCTTCAGGATCCAGTGGGCTTGCGTGTGAAGCATAGGTGTTACTTCACATGTGGTCAGTCTCGACTGAGACTCACCCTCTCTATGTGGAGTCAATCTCTCTCTCTTCCCCTCCCTCTTTACCACAGCCTGTGCCCAGGAATGGCTGAGGACAGTTTGGATGTGTGATTCATGACTGGCTGGGTACTCTGCTTGGGATCCAGTATGGGCCCCTAGAGTGTTGAATACTTGGTTTCAACCCCCTGTGGTGCCGAGAGAAGGTAGAGCCTTTAAGAGTCAGGACCTAGCATGAGGCTTAGGTCATTGGTAGGAGTAACCCAGAGTGGAACTGTGGGATTCTGCTGTCTTCTTCTCTTCCACACATGGCCTTGAAGTGAACCAGCCCTCTCCATGTGCCCCACCATGATGTGCCAGGCTGATTGGTCAAAGACTGGAGCCTGTGATCCAAAGCAAAGCTTCCTTTTTTTTTTTGAGTTTTTTTTTAAATTTTATAATTTGATTTAATTTTACATATCAGCCATGAATTCCCCTGTCCTCCCTCCTCCCACCCCACCCCCACCCTCCCCCCAGCCCATCCCCCAGTCCCATCTCCTCCAGGGCAAAGACTCCCCTGGGGATTCAGCTCAACCTGGTAGATTCAGTCCAGGCAGGTCCAGGGGACTAGACCTGCAAAGCTTCCTTCTTAAGTCCATTTACGTCAGGTATTTGTTGCAGTAATGGATAACTGACTAACACAGAGGATTTGCCAGTAGTTTATCTCCTTGGGCTCTTGGGCTCCCCCTGTGGGATCTGTGGATGCTTCTAGAGACATCTCTGGGAGAAGCTGTCTCCTGCTGCTCAGCATAAACAAGGGAAGCAAGGTGCAGCTGAGGCCCCCCCCCCCCTCACCGACCAGAGCCTCACAGCCTTGCATCCCATCCAACTCACCCTCTGAGCTGGGCCTTAGTGCCCCAGAAACCCCCCCATCTTAAGCTGCCCCCCCCCCGCCACCTTTACCCTGCGGACCTCGACTGTGGGCCTCTTTCTCCCACTCCTGACCGTCTTTGTTGCTCTGCTTAGAAACTCTCTGAACGTTTGTCTTGAGGATGGGATTCATTTCGTCTCTTAGAGGTCTACACATTCTTTCCGTAAGGAAACGTTTCCTGTTTGTTTCCTAGGACCGGGGACACGGACATGTGGGTGGGAAACAGTGAACATGTGTTTTTATCCTGTCAGTCTTGGGTCAGGTTTTCATAAAGAAATGACAAGTTTTGGAATGATCCTAACTTCCTGTCTCCTTCTTACCAATTATGACCCTTGTCAGCACAACCTCTGAGGGTGTATGTGTGTGTGTGTGTGTGTGTGTGTGTGTGTGTGTGTGTGTGTGTGTGTGTGTTGTGTACACTGTGGGTCTTTAGCTTGTGACTGTGTTTTAGGAGGCTTTAGAGTTCTTGGGATTGGGATAGCCTTGAAAATGCAGGTTACTAGGGGCAAATCTTGTGACCACACACACTCTTTGATGACTCTTTAGCCTGGCTTCCTGCCCTGCCAGAGCTAGGTGCCCTAGGGCTTCCAGTGCCAGTTGCAGAGGGGGCCACCTTGAATATAATTGCTGTCCGAATGTCTATGTCTGGAATGCACACAATGAAATTGAGTCCCCATTAGATTGTATTAGATGATGGGGCCCTTGAAAAAAATAACGATGAATGGAATTAATGTCCTCAGGGACACCCTGGAGAGGGGGCTGGTTAGCCCTTTCGTCCGGTGGGGCCGCAGTGAAAAGTGCTGACTGGCATTAATCTCATTCATGCCTGGTCTCTTGGAACTTTGACAGTCCAGCCCCCAGAGCTGTGAGTTAGTGTTTATGAGTCACCCAGTCGGTGGCGGTTTTGCTCCAGCACCTCAAATGCATTAAGACCAACATCATGGGGCACTTCCTGTGAAAGACTAGTGGCAGGTTGCAGGATGGGAGTCGGGAACCAACTGACAAGGTGTGTCTGTCCTCAGTTCCCAGTACAGCCCAGAGAATGCTCCACTATGGAACAGGAATTCCAGAAACAGTTCAGTCAGTCCCACTGGTAGCACTAAATGTGGCTGCCCCTTCTCATGCCTCAGGACCTTTGCACATGCACCTTTCATAGAGCACCACTTCTTACCTCGTCAGTCCTTAACTCCTTTAGATCTGGCAGGTGCTGTAATGCCTGATCATATTCAATTCCTCTACCTCCCCTGGCGAGATGGCCTTTTATTAGACTTAGATACCATGAAGCACAGGGCCCAGGGCCAATGCACACTCCTCCCCAGCTGCCCAACACCCTGCTCAGCTTCTTATATGTGATGGTTAATCTTATTGCCAACTCAACAGGACTAAGAATCACCTATGGAGCTGGGAAGATGGCTTTGATTAAGAGTGCTGACTGATCTTCCAGAGGACCTTGGTTCAATTCCCAGCACCCACATGGCAGCTCACAGCCATCTGTAATTCCATCTCCAGGGGATCTGATGCCCTCCTCTTGCTTCCTGGGCACTGCGTGCATGTGGTGCACAGACATACATGTAGGCAAAACACCCATACACATTAAATAAAAATAAATAAAACCACCTAGGACATCAGCCTCTTGACTATACACTGTGTTCATTACTTACTTTTCTCATAGCTGTGACCAAATACCTGACAAAAAAGCAGCTTAACGGAGGGAGGGCTTTTTTGTTTGTTTTGTTTTTTGTTTTGGCTACAGCTGGATAGAATGTAATCCATCATGATAGGAGTATGGTGGCAGGAGGTGAGGTGATTGGTCACATTGCATCTATAGTCAGGAAGCAGAGAACAGACAGGAAGTGGGTTCAGGCTATAACTTCAAGGCCCTAGCGACACACTTCAAGGTTCCAGACCTTTCTATTACAGTGCTACCAGCTAAGGACTAAGTGTTCATACACATGGGCCTATAGGGGACATTTCACATTCAAACCGTGCTGTGTATTCTTCAGTGTTGTTTTGTTGTTGGGAGAGGGTAGGGAGGATTCTGGGGTGTAGATGTATCCAACCTTCTTATTAAATAAGAAACACAGAACCAATGCAAAGAAGAAAGCCAAGAGGTCAGAGCTAAGAGCTAAAACCTTACCCTTCCTCCTGCGGTGGTCCTACCTCTCCGAACCAGAACCACCCCTGTGTTAAAGTCTTTATATAGAGTTCCTGTCCTGCCTTCTCATTGGTTGTAAACCCAACCACATGACCGCCTCCTCACAGCCTGTCTGTATAGGCCTCCAGGTTTTCCATGATTGGTATTGAGATTAAAGGCATGTGTATCCAATAATGGCTGTGTCCCTGAACACACAGAGACTTACCCAGCTCTGCCTACCAAGTGCTGGAATTACAAGCGTACGCTACCACTGCCCTGCTTTCCTATGGCTTGCTAATAGCTCTGACCCCCGGGCAACTTTATTTATTAACATACAAATAACATTTTAATACAAATAAAATATCACCATATTTCCCCTTTTCTATTTTAATAAAAAGGAAAAAAAAGAAAAAGCTTATAACTAATATAAGAAAAACTATATACAAAAGGACAATAACTATATACAATATATACAAGTAATAAATACCTAAACAATGTCTAGTCCATTTGTATTTGACAAATTCAGAGAAAATAATTTCATTATCTATCCTATTTTGGTAAGTCCAAAATGTATCCTAATTAATCTTCAACTATAACTAACTAACCTTCAACTATAACTAACTAATCTTCAACTCCCTCAGAGACCCAAGAAGGAAATAATATTAGCTAACAAAAATAAAAACAGGAAGTGCACATAAGCAACTTCCAAAAAATTTGTGAGTTGACAGAAACAGACAGCTGTCTGGACAGTCACCTGAGGTTTCTTCGAAGTGCTGGGGCATCATCTTCAGCCTATAGGCTTAGCATATTTGACAGACTCATTTGTGAAGTAGGATGTACACAAGGTCAACAGTTCAACCTCACATTGAGTGAGAGTAGTCCATGTACCAGAAACACCTGAATTCCACCAGTGTCATGTCATGATTCAGGATTTTAAATTCTGGAAATTGTTGATGGTTTTTTAATTCAGCTGTCCATTCTTCTTGGCTGTGTATATATGGCTTCATCTCAGCATCCCATTCTTCTCCATATCCCTCTATCAAATGCCAGTCTACTATTGAGAGGTGTGAGCTTAGTTACTCTTCAAGAATAACTGTTTCAGCTGCTGTTCCAATGCACATCAGAGGCCATCGGCCCACTGCCTGTTCATCTGCCTTCGAAGAAAAGGGCACTGTACCTTTTTCGAATTGCGAAGGCCACTTCAGGGATGGTGCCATATTGTCCTGGCCTCTGAAGATGCCTTTTGATAAAGCCATAACCACACTTGTTTTGGCAAGAATCAGTAATCCTTTGTTTTATGTCCTGTCTGTCCATTTTGTCCTGTTGATTCGAGGATACTTTGTTGTCCAGTGGCTAACTTTTGCCACAATGAAAGTTAACTCCATATGCAGTTTCTTCAATGCCCATATTTTCTCTGAAGTAGATTGGTACTGCCAGGAGCCGACATGTCTCATAGTCATAACAAAAAAGAAAAATTTTCTAAGTTATTAAAACATTTTAAATGCCATATTCTGTAGATCTCTGAAGGGTTTGAAGATAACCTGTCTATCTAAAATATATCTACTCAATCTTGAAAACATACCTAATATAACTACAAGTTCTATTATAATATCTAACTACTAACTTTCATTTCTTTATATCCTAATAGTTGGTAATAACATTCAAGGATCAGAAAATTGCATTACATTGTTAGATGAACGGTACAATTAGAAAAATATATATAACATTTTCTAACAATATCAATTTCAATATATATAATTTGTATACAATATAAAACAATCCAATCCAATGTAAAGTATTTACATTTTTCTTTTCTTTCTTTCTTTTTTTTTTAATAAGAACCTTAAATCTAATCTCCTTTGCTTAGCCTTTTTCCTAACCCTTGACAACAACTTGTAACCAACCCCCCTAATCAATGAAAATTATCCCAGACCCAAAACCCATTAAAAGACCAAAAAAACCAACCGCCCCACACCGGGGATTTAACCCAGGGCCTCATATGTGTGCTAAACACTTTATCTTTGAGCTATATCTCCAAGATTTAAGTTACTTAGTTACCATGAAGTCTTTTCAAGGAAAGCAGAGGGGGAAACTGAGGCAGAGAATTTTGCTCATAGGTAGGTGGAGCTGGAGTTTTAACATCCAGGTCATCTGATGTAGACCTAAACTTCGTGTGTGTGTGTGTGTGGGGGGGTCTTGTGATTATGGAGACATACCTGGGTCATATATATCCTGGCAACTCTGGAGTCAGTTCCCAGGCTTTTCTCCTGAGGTGCATCTTCCCAGCTATCAGAAACCAATTCACCGTGCCCTTAACCAGCACCTTCAAAATGTTCTGTGCAGCTACACTGCCCTCTCGTGTTCATAGTGCAGTAGTGTGGCTGCCTCACTGACCAAGAGAAGTCCAGATTGTTTCCCAAGCCAGCTGGACTTTTCTCAGGCCTGCCCTGGGCATTTCTGGGCCCTTTGAATACACTTGGAAGGTGTCTTAGCTAGGATTTATATTGCTGTAAAGAGACACCATGACAACAGCAACTTTTAAAGGAAAACATTTAATTGGGGTGGCTTAAATTTTCAGAGGTTCAGTCCATTATCATCATGGTGCAACATGATAGCATGTAGGCAGACCTGGTGCTGGAGAAGTAGTTGAGTGTCCTACATCTTGGCTTGCAGGCAACAGAAAGTGGTCTGAGACACTGGGCAGTATCTTGAGCATATATGAGACCTCAAAGCTCACTTCCACAGTGGCAGTTCCTCCAAGACCACAATTACTTCAACAAGGCCACACCTCCTAATAGTGCCACTCGCTTTGGGGGCTGTTTTCTTTCAAACCATCACAGAAGAGTATATCTTCACACATGGACTTGCAGATGTTGGCTAATGGCTGGGAGTGTGTGAGGGGGCTTCTGAGAGTGTTTGTTCCTAGGTACACCCAGGCCTGGCGAAATTCCAGGGACTTCAGTTTACATCCTCAATGGTGTAAATTAGTGCTCTCTCTCTCTGTCTGTCTCCTCGATAATTCTGAGGGTAACTTGGGCCAAACTTGTGACAAACATTTCTCAACTGGAGTGATTGTCACAAAGGAGATATGTCCCTCTGTCCTGCTGTGTCCCACACTTGGAAAAGGACCTCAGGGTTCTGGGGAAGGAAGCCATGTGGATTTTTGGGAAGGGCATTCTGGGTAAGGGGAACAGCAATTGCAAAGGCCCTGAAGCACTTGGAGGGACAAAGAGGAGGAGATGGGCAGTCCACAGGGGAGAATGTGAGAGGAATGGGGATTGGAGGAAGCAGCCATTTGGGGGGCCTCAGAGGTGCACTGTGACAGGACTGATTTTGACACCCTGTGTGAGGAAGCCACCTCCCTAGAATGCTGACACACATACATTAAAAAAAAAAACTAATAGAGAGATGGTCAGTAGGATTGGGGATTGGTGAGTCAGACAGACAGGGGTCCAAATCTATGGGGAACCTGTCAGCCATCTAAAATAGATTTGGGCTATTCTCAAGAGAAAACCAATGTGCTTTAGGAACAGTTTGGAAGTTGGAAGTGATCGAGGGAAGAAGAGGGCTAAGGAGGAGTATGGCATTTTATTTTCTATCTCCTTTATTCTCTAAAACAGTGGTTCTCAGCCTCTGGGTTTTGACCCCTTATCTCCAAAAATATTTACATTATGATTCATAACAGTAGCAAAATTACAGTTATGAAGTAGCAACAAAAATAATTGTATAGTTGGGGGGGTCACCACAACATGAGGAACTATATTAAAGGGTTACAGCATTAGGAAGGTTGAGAACCACTGCTCTAGAACATTTTGCTTGGTTTGGGAGGGGCAGCAGGCATTGGAGAATTGTTTGTGGGGCTGGAATTCATCAGGGACATTGCTGCCCATGACCTTGGTTTATTCCTTGTACGGATGACATCTCCAAGTGGGTCACGTCTCCAAGTGGACCATGTGTCCAAGTGGACCACGTCTCCAAGTGGGTCACGTCTCCAAGTGGACCACGTCTTCAAGTGGACCATGTGTCCAAGTGGACCACGTCTCCAAGTGGATCACGTCTCCAAGTGGACCACGTCTCCAAGTGGACCACGTGTCCAAGTGGACCACGTCTCCAAGTGGATCACGTCTCCAAGTGGACCACGTCTCCAAGTGGACCACGTCTCCAAGTGGACCACGTCTTCAAGTGGATCACGTCTCCAAATGGACCACGTCTCCAAGTGGATCACGTCTCCAAGTGGACCACGTCTCCAAGTGGATCATGTCTCCAAATGGACCACGTCTCCAAGTGGATCATGTCTCCAAGTGGACCACGTCTCCAAGTGGATCACTTCTCCCAGGCACAACAGGCACATCTTCAGCACACTGGGCCTTTTGTACTGGATGCTGTGTTGATTGCAATGCCTCTGGCTCCTGACGAATGAGTCTATTATGTTAGCAATTATGGCATTTTCTAAATAAATACCAGCTGCTTATCTCTGTTCATCTCTTAAAATTCTGTCCATGCTGCAGAGCTTTTCCTACATGCCGCACCCTATCTCCCCTTCCCTTCCTCCCTTCCCTCTCCTCTCCCCGCTTCAGGACTTAACTGTTTCGCCCTGACACTCTGAGTGTGGGTGCAATGGCAGATGAGACAGTACAGATCATGGGCTTTGGAATCAGACACCTGGGTTCTAATCCTGCTCCTGCTGCATGCCACCTGTGCAGCCTTGAACTGATGATTTAACCTCTTGATTATCTTCTTGGCATCTTCTCTTTATCATCAGTAAAGCAGAATAAGAACATGCATTTCCTAATGTGGAAGTTGAATGAGCTAATTGACCACAGAGCTTGGTACAGTTTGACATGTGCTCAAACAATAGTGATGAGGGTTGTTCACTCTTCAATAATCTTCAAATTAATTTTAAGTTATTATTGGAGGGCTAATAGTAAAGCGTTTGCTTAGATTGCATGAGGTCCTGGGTTTGATCCCCAAGGCAAAAATATATCATCCATCAACTATTATCTAGTATATCATTAATAAATTATAACTAAATAAATTAAAAGCTATTTTGGTTTAGCTGGATGCAATTGTCTGCAGCTGTGTTACTGAATTACTCAGGAGACTGAAGCAGGAGGCTCACTTACACTCAGGAACACAATCCAAGAATGCAGTAAAAGGAGCTGAGATGAAAGCTGAAAGCATAGAAATTATATTATAGCAGAAATTAAATTATAGCAGAAAAATTCCCAAGTCTAGAGAAGAAATAGACAAACAAAGCAAACTAACCCCAGATAGACACAGACAGAAAAGAATTTCTCCACAGCACATGAAGTGCCAAGACTACAGAACAAAGAATGTTAAAAGATGGAAGGAAAATGTCGACTCAAATACAAAGCCCAGCCCATCAGAATAGCACCAGGAAACCTTAAAAGCCAGGAACTCATGCTGTGATATATTCTAAGCCTTGAAAGTAAATAATTGCCGACCAAGGTTATTATATCCCATGATCTTTAAAGATTTATAGGGAAATAAAGGCCTTGTCAGACAAGTTCCAAATACAGCAGTTTGTGACCCCTGGGTTTCTCAGCTGTGGTAATGCAGGGAAGAATAGGTTTCATGGGAAGAATCGATGAATAAGTGAGAATTAGGAAATAATCATGTCTAAAACTGTGGACTAGGGTCTATCTTGAATAGATTAGAACAAAGAATATTTGAATCAACCAAGAAAAGTGGCCCACAGAATTACAGAGTTCTCTCCATAAAGTAACAATAATGATACAGATTAGCAGACTGAAACAAAAAAAAGCAAACAATACAAGACCCAAGTTTTTGTTGTCTGTGAGAGACACACCTCACAGGCAAAGACACACACATAGACACAAAGTTAGTGGATGAGAGTCAAGATGCAAAGTGGAAAAAGAATCAGGAGTTGCTATACTCAGATCTGATCATGCAAATCACAGACAAAATTAATCGGACATAAACAAGGCCACTGCATTATTAATAAAGGGAAAATCCATCGAGAGGATGTCACCATTATAAATATATATGGCACAAACATTGACACAATCATTTTCATGAACTAGCACCATTGGATGTAAAGGGACAGATATGTCTGGATATAATAATGTGTGATTTCAACCCATATAGATAATTCAGACCAAAAACTTTCTATTAAATTGCACTATAGATCCGATGGATTTAAAAATCATCTACAGAATATTTTACCCAATAGCTGTAGAATACACATGCAGCAGGCCACAGAACATTCTCTAAATGGAGCAAGACTTGACCAAAAAACTTCAATGATTTGTTTTATCAGATTGTAATGAAACAAAACTGGACATCAAAAGTAACAGAAACTACTAATTCATAGAGATTAAACAATACACACTTGAATGAGCAATAGGGTCATTGGAAAAGTCAGGAATTGAAAGAATTCTTAGAATAGAATGAAAATGAAAACAACTTACAACTTATTAGAATGGTTAGTTTACAGAAAAGGCAGTCCCAAGAAGGAAAGATACAGCTATGAGTGATTATGTTAAAAAAAATTCAGAGACTTTTGGGCCAGCAAGATGGCTCAGAGGCTAAAGGCACTTGGAGCCAAGGCACGATGATTTGAGTTCAGTCCCTGGGACCCACATGGCAGAGGCAGAGAACTGACTGACTCTTGTAGGTTGTCCTTGGATCTCTACATGTGCACCATGCCATGTGTGCATGAGTGTGTACATGAGTGCCTGTGGGCATGTGCACATACATATACACTAAATACACAAATGTTAAAAAGACAGACTCTAGATAAATAACTTACTGGTTTGTCTGAAGGTCCTAGATAAACCAGAACAAGTTAAACCCGAAATCAGTAGATGGAAAGAAATAATGAAGCTTGTGGAAGAAACAAACGAAATGGATACTGAAGGCACAATACAAGGGGCTGCAGAGGTGGCTCAGCGGTTAAGAGCACTGGCTGCTCTTCCAGAGGACCTGGGTTCAATTCCAGCACCCACATGGCAGCTTACAGCTACCTGCACCCCAAGTTCCAGGGGATCTGACACCCTCACACATGTGGTATATTCATACACACACACACACACACAAATAATAAAAATAAGTCTTAATGAGAAACCCAAAACAAGATAGAATGATACCTTAAGAACAACATCCAAAGTTGACCTCTGACCCCTATATTCCTGTGTACACATGTGCATGAACACCTGCATACGTGTGCACTCTCACAAGCATGCACATATTTTGTGTATCATGGTCTTGCTTACCTGTAGGGTCTACAGAGTTCTGAGCATGTTGAAGGTGTGCTGGGCTAAGCTATGGTGTTTGGTGGATTGTGCACAGTCAATACACCGTTGACTTAAACTGTTTGACTAAACTCAATGAGTGAAGTGGCCATCACCCTGTGGTAAGTGAAGTACCCGAAGACTGTGAGGGTGAGGGGCTGAGCAGAGGGGCCCACGGGTAGGGGGATCTTGGAGAAGAGATAGTGGTTCTGGCCTCAGGGAGTCACAAAGCCACCCCTGGACACCATGGGGCATGAACCTTCCAGGGCTGATTGCGGCTAGACAGAATGGAAGCGTGAGTCTCCATGCTCCCAAGACATTTGGTGCTCTCCAGATGGAGGTGGGGGGTGGTTTTCACTGTAGTGGGTAGCTTAATGGTTTCTGGCAGAAGGACTGACATGCTGAGCCTTAAGGGGTGCCGCCTTGCAACATGAAGATGCAACCGGGCATTGCTGTGGCTAAGGTCCCTGAAGCCAGTGAAGGCGTATTCCCCCTGGGACCACGCTCAGCATAATGCTGGTAAACAGTGGCACATTGGAGGACTAATGGACACATTGTCCAAATGACACATTGCACCCTGTGGAACAGTTGTTAGATCTTTATTATCCCACCCACAGGCCAAAGTACAGCATCTCCTAAGTGGTATCTCTATGGCTGGAATTACATTATTTTCGTGTCTTTTAAATGCTTTGTGTCCACCCTGCATTGACTAGGGTTTCAATGTAACTCTAAACAGGTTCCTCATTCCAGCCTGCTTTTTGACCAGACTCCTGCAAGGCTGTGTGTCTTTTCTGATTAACGTGGCTATTGGACCTGGAGTCCAGTAGGGGGAGATAGAGGACAGTGGAAAGAACCCCCCAGATTGAGCTGAACAGCTGCATCTGTCCCGTCCTTGCTGATAGCAATGAGACCCTGTGGTGCAGCTGTGCTTGGACCCCTGAGGCAGAGCCAGCTTTTCCTGCACCCCACTTCTCTACACTCCCCTCTGCTCTTCCTGTCCTGGCTCCTTTCCCCTTCAGTTCCTGTCTCACACCTTTTTCTGCCTCAGGAACCCTCCTCCTTCCCTTATGGCAGGTACCGGAGTTGCTTTTGGAGTAGGAGGCTGCTTGGAGACCACGGAGGAAAGGCAACAGGAATAAAAAAAAGGAGGCAGGGATGTGATGAGCTGGGGTTGGCCTTGGTCTCACAGCTCCTTGCCTGGGCCTTCTCTGGCCTGGTTCTATGTCTTTTATGCCCCTGGGCACCAGCAGTGGCTTCTCACACCCTTTCTATGAGAGTACAGCAGGACTGACCAGAGTGGGAGAGCAAGCTCAATGTCCTGGCCTAAGTGTATGGACCACTGAGGAGGAAACCAGGGCACAGAAGCTGTGTGGTCTCTTCAGAGCAACACAGACAAGCGATGCAGCCAGACTTGGCAGCCAGCATGGGCCGCTGCCAACCTCAGATGTCCCCTGCAGCAGCCTATCTCCACATGTGGCTATCCGACACTTGGTATGTGTGGCTCATCTGATGTGCTATGGGTTTAAAACCCACGTACTGAGCTTTAAAGAGTTAGAAGGAAAAACTAAATACAAAAGTATGGCACTAATGCTGTTTTACATTAGTAATGTGCTAGCATGATTAGTTTTAGGTCTATTGCATCAATAATGGCTATTAAAGTTAATTGCACCTTCCTACACTTTAAGAAATACAAGAAAATATAAAGTCACAGATGTACCTTCATTATAGTTTTAGTGGTCAGCACTGATCTGGAATTTATGCCCCACCCCCTTCTTTCTCTCCTTCCCTTTTAATTTTAAAAGGACAGGCTCTCTCTATGTTATCCCGTCCAGTGTCCTACTCTTGGGCTCAAGGGAGATCTTTGGGCTCCAGTCTCAGGACTGCTGACATGTACCGCCATGCTTTGCTTTTAGAATTTATTTTAAACCACCCTGTTCTACTGTATGTAGTTGGATATCTTGCTGTGGCTTAATGACTAGATGACTGCTCTTGTCATCCTGCAGGGAATGAGTCTGGGTTAGAATTTTCTCCCAGGGAGACGTAAGCCACATCTACCCTGCCTCAGAAGATTCCCAAGAACAAATCAAAGTGTTGCTGGACTAATGTTCATCCTGGGAATCAGCGAGTTTATTGGGATGCCTTATGCATGGGTGAAGGGTTATGGTCAGGAGAGTGGGTGACCATAAAGCTGCCTCAGTGGAAGGACTGTGGCTAGTGTGGATGAAAGCTCTCTCATGACTGCACAGATGGAGCCCTCCTGTTGGCCTTTCCTAGCCTCTATTCCCTAGCCCCTCCACCATACCCCTCCCCGCCCCAGGCCATGTGCCTTTTTAGGGCAGAAGTGAATATAAATGGATGGTAGGAATGGCTGGAAATGCAGGTGAGGGTCAAGCGACTCTTCCCACCCACCCCTTCTGTGAGGGAATGCCAGTCATCAATAAGCCTAACTGTGATGGACGCTCGCAAGTAGGCACAGCTGATCTGACGAAGATGGTACCTGCTGTGCTCCCAGGACCAGGCTCCCAGCAGTCCTTCAGAACTGGAAAGACTATGCTGAAAAGCTCCTCCCGCACCCAGTGATTCCTTGGGATGATGAGGGGAACCACCTCTGGGAACCACTCTACTGGCTACCACTCTACTGGCTAGTGTCAAGCAGTGCAGCCATGGAGATGGTGTGGCCTGAAGGCAAATGCAGGGCCCCGAGAGTACCACAGTTTCACAGTCAAGTTCACTTCCAAACCTCCCTCTCCCCACCCGGAGAACTCAACCACAATTGTGACTTACTTCCCGACTGGCTATTTGGTAGAGCCCTGAGAGGTTAAATCCATTGCAAATGTAGGAATGGCGCCTATGAGAGCCTTACTCCCCAGCTGGCCAGGTACTGAGATGTGAGTTCAGATCTCAGGACCATTTTTTATTTTAAGAACAGAGGGGAGGCTCTGTCAGGTAGGTATAGACGTGCTAAGCCCAGATGTGGTGCTCTCCACACCTGCCAAGGTGGCAGCTGCTTTTCTCCCACGGAGCTTTACACAGATGGGCTTGTGGCATTGCACTGAAGCACTTGGCTCTCGAGGTTTCAGGGGGTGGGAGAGGAGAGTGGAGCCTTCCCACCCTTGGGGCTCTGCACATCATAGATTCCCAAAGGCCTGGATGGAAACCATGGAAACCAGGAGACCAGGCAGGGAGTTCCTCCTCGTCTGCTCTCCTCTCCTCTCCTCTCCTCTCCTCTCCTCTCCTCTCCTCTCCTCTCCTCTCCTCTCCTCTCCTCTCCTCTCCTCTCCTCTCCCCAGACTGTAGGTGTCTTGGAGCCTCTTCCTTGGCCCCCCAGCTCTATTATCCCCAAGGTGGTCATTTCCTGCTGTGATTTCTTGCAGAGAAAATGGTTAGTTTGAGAGGCCGGGTTTAAGCAGCTAAGTGGTGGCTCCTGCCCCTGGAAAGTTTGCATCCTGAAGGCAATTCAGTAAGGGCTGCTAAAGCTATGATCCTTCAGGGAGCCCAGGGCTGGCCGCTCAGTTCTTAGGATAGCTTCCAGGTTACTAGGAAAGAAACAGGACCATCAGGAGAGATGATTTATTCCCAAGCATTTGCAGTAAGTGACCCCTGGCTTTCCTGACTTGGGGGGGAGGGCTGTGGTATGGTGTGGGCAGGCTTTATGGGTTATGAGAAGCCCTGGAAAGACTCGGGTCTTTGGAACATGCACCATGGGTCTCCAATACATACATAATTCAGAAGCCAGAAGGACCCAGTAATTCTTCCTTTTCGGTCTTTGTTGCCCAAATTCTAGCCCTGTCCCCATCTGTCAACGTAACTTTCCCCCTCTTTGGGGAACCCCCAGCCCAAGCTTGTTGTGCCACTTGCCTCTGCTTCCTCACTGTCCAGTCTCTCTTTGGCCCCTTCCTTATACTTGGGTCTTGTCCCTCCTGGTAATGTCCCCAGACTTGTTGGGGTTAGAGCTTGGTCCCTGGCAGACCCATCAAGCCAGGCTCAGCCACTCATTCTCAATTGGCCAATTCTACAAGCAAATAATAATGAAAAGCAGAAAAAAAGATTTATTCAATGTGGCCACACTGGGAAGAAGATCAAAGCCTACCCAGTAATCTCCCTCCCCCTGTCCATCTTAGGGGGCCCATATGAGGTTTAGGTTTGGAGAGCAAGAGGTATGCATAGCTAAGTAGTCCCCATCAAGGTATGGTTCTGCCTCCAGTCTCTCTGAGGTGGTCTGACAAGCTGTAAATCTCTTTTCTGGAGACAAATTCCCACTCTGGCTGGCATCAGCCTCAAGGCTTTTTCCTTCTCCCAGCACGAGATTTCTGTGGAAATGTCATCCACTGGGGTGCATTGTCTCAATGGTCTCACAGCCAAAGGGAAGGACACATGTGTCCGTTTAGAATCCTGCCTGCCAGCCCCGTTACAGCAAGGCTACCAGGGATGCTCATTTTGTCAAATCCTTTTGCTTGACTCCTTGGTGGCAGTGACACAGATGACTGTCTTGTCCTTGAGATGACCTCTTTTCTTGGTAAATTCTAGGCCACTGTTTATTTCTCCCTCCCTAGTTGACCCCCTCCAGTCCCGGGTTCAAATGCCATGTGCTTGCTGATGCCCCACAAATCTACCTCTGTAGCCAGGACCTCCCTGCTAAATTGCCTACATGAGATCTCTCTCTCTCTCTCTGTGTGTGTGTGTGTGTGTGTGTGTGTGTGTGTGTGTGTGTGTGTGTGTGTGTGTGCATGTATGTGTATGGTATATGTTGTATGTGTTTGTATGAGCACATGTGTAGATGGAGGCCAGTGGATGTCAACCTCAGGCCATCTATCACTCTCTGCCATATCTATTTATTGTTTGAGAGAGAGTCTCTCCCTGAGCCCAGCAATTCAGCAAGACTAGCAGGCTACTGAGCTCCATTGGTCCTCCAGTCTCCACTCCCCCAACGCTAGGGTACAGGAGCATAGCACCACACCTGATGTTTTATGTGAGCACTGGAGATTCAAACTCAGGTCCTCACTCTTTCATGGCAAACACTTTACCACTTGAGCCATTGCCCTGTCCATTGTGTGGGCTTCTAATAGGCACCTAGCAGATCTACCACAGGATGCTTGGCTTTCACCCCTACACGTTCTCCTCCACCAATTTCCTTCAGTTATCTATGGAGAAAATACATTATTTTGTCATTTGCTACATACTAAGGGATCTTTTAGTAAAGGAAACACAGCCACAAACCCAAACAGTGTTCCTGTCCTCAAGGAGTTATGTCCTAGGGCAGTGGTTCTCAATCTTCCTAATGCTGCGACCCTTTAATACAGTTCCTCATGTTGTGGGGATCCCCAACCATAAAATTATTTTTCATTGCTATTTCATAACTGTAATTTTGCTACTGTTATGAATCGTAATGCAAATATCTGATCTGCAGAATATCTGATATTTGACCCCCAAAGGGGTCCAGACCCACAAGATAATAATTACTGTTCTAGATGGAGGATGTGGCTTGACATGTACTCCTGGAAAATCCATATGCCAAAGCTCAAATCCCAAGGACCTCAGGATGCAAATTTCTTTGAAAAAGAGGACCATGGCAGATGCAATTATTTAAGACGAGGCCATACATTCTAACAGAAATGATATCCTTAGAAGAGAGAGGTCTGGGAAGAAGGATCAATGGGTAAAAGTACTTGCTGGGCAGACGTGAGGACCTGGGTTTGGATCCCCAGACCCACCTGAAGGCTGAAGGCAGCACAGAGTAAGCATCCACAATCCCAGTGCCCCTTGGGTGGGGATGGGAGGTGGAGAATCCCAGATGCTTTGGGCCAGTTGGCCGAAGAAAAACAGCAAAGAGACCTTGTCTCAAACAAGGTGGAAAATCAGGGCCTCACCAAAGGTTGTTATTTGACCTCCATGAGTGCCCTAGTTCCACAGGGTGTAGTCTTTCACCTGGAGGAGAAAGGGAGACTGGAATACAAGCCTGAAGCTATAACACCACCAGATGGTTGCCTCCCAATGGGCCCCATGTGATTCTGGAATTCTGGACTGTCTTTTGGATTCAAATACGGAGACCAATAATAGCAAATCACCATTACTTCTTCTAAGGATCCTTTGAGGAAAGCAGCTAGCTTGTATGGAAGCAGAAAGCGTGGTTGAGAGAGGTTAGGTGGCTTCCCTGAAGATACACAGCAGGAGGCTGCGAGATCGCTCTGTGGGTAAAGACACACCGTCCTGATGGAAGCCTACCTGGTAGACACTCTGACTCTTTTCTAGCGCACTGAGTGAATTCGTGCTCCTGTACGCTCCTCTCTCACCCCAGACTCCTAGAATACTTCATCTAGAGAGAGAAAAAAAGGCTGAAAGGCCAAATAGTTGTATTTTTAGTTCTAAGCAGAAGGAATATTCCGAATGCCATCTGCTTCTGATCTCTGCGATGGCAGAAAGCGAAGGCCGTCAGCGAATGATGGAGGCTTTAAATCGTAGCGAGGGGCACGGACAGGGTGGGTTGACACTGCCATGGCTCAGGGTGGCTGCAGAGAGGCACTGTGCTGAGACTGTCCCCACCTCATGGGTCCCACGACAGCTCTGGAAGCACATGCTGTTGTTATTTTTGCTTCACAGGGGAGGAGAGGGTGATACAGAGCTGAGTCCCAGGCCTGGGACCGTATTGCTGGGCTCACAGAGTGTCAACCCTCTGGGTCCAACTCCTGGGCCTTAACTCAAGAATCGCAAGGCAGGGGACTCTGAACGTGTAGAAGGATCTGCTGGGGTCTGTCTGTGATGGAGCAGGTATGGGACTGCTCAAAGGCAAGGGCATGGATGGTATGACCTTTTAAGGTGATTCTCCTTTAAAACTCTTGGTGTGTGTGTGTGTGTGTGTGTGTGTGTGTGTGTGTGTGTGTGTGTGTGTGTGTGTGTATGCATGAATTGCACGTGGAGGAAAATACATGTCAGGTGTTTTCCTTCATCACCCTCCACCTATTTATTTATTTATTTAGAGATAGGTTCTCTCACTGCATCTGGAGCTTATTGATAGGTTGGTGGCAAGGGCTGGGTAGTAAATTTCAGGGACACACCTGTGTCTGTCTTGCCGGTGCTCTGATGACAGCTTGTACCTCCCCGCCTGTCTTATGTGAATTCTGGGAATCTGAACTCGGGGCCTCAAGCTTGAGAAGCAAGCACTTTACAAACCGAGCCCCCTCCCCAGCCTCCAGTCCCCAGCCCTCACCCAGCCTCCCTGGAGGGACAGAAGGCACAGGGCTGTGCCTCACTCTCACTGGCGCTCACACTAGGGTTGTAGACATCGCCTCCACACCCGCTGCTTCTCATCTTTACCTACAATATGTCATCCCAGCTCTCCCGGGGTTGTCGATTCTGTCTAAGCCAATCAAAATACTCAATCACGGAAAAAGACGTTCAGGAATCAAGAATTCCTCATTCAGATGGCGATGACAACTGGAAATGGCAGCAGCTGATTCGAATCTCGTCTTAGATCCTATTAACAGGGAAGAGTGACATATTTTGTGTATCAGTTATCTGTCATCGTAAACCACTGTGCCTTTACAGCTCAGCTCCCTTCGGAGGGTGACTCAGATGGGCTCAGCAGGGAGGTTCTTCTGCTCTGCATTGACTCCTCCCATGTCCAAGCGTTGGCTATTGGTATCTGCTACGGATCAGTCAGGCTAGAGAACAACTCAGGTCTCCCATACATCTCTACTGTCTCTCTACCAGGCTAGCTTGGGCTTGCTCTTGTGTCCTTACAGAGCTATAACAACCTAATTGTTAAAGAGAATAGAGAACAGGGATCTAGGTCAGTTGATAGAGTGCTTGCTAGTCATGCATGAAGCCCTGGGTTCTAGCTCCAGTGCCGAATAACCAGGTGTGTATGATGGTGCACATCTGTATTCCCAGCATTTGAGAGGTGAAGCAGCAGAATCAACAGTTCACTCAAGGTCATCCTTGGCTCCATAATGAGTTTGAGGCGAGTCTAGAGAATATGAGGAGAGAGGAGGGGGATGAATAGGACTGAATATAAGAATATGAATACTAGAACTTCATGTCATTGTGAAGTCAGCTCTTCTTCCTCAGCTGTATCATGTAAGTTTCCACATGTCACAGGGCTGAGAATGTAATTAGAACCAGTCTACACACAGGGTCTAAAGTTACAGCTTGAAGGGTGGGAAAGTGGGATTCATACCTGGAACTGCTAATACAGTAGCCACATTTCAGAGCCATTTCAACATGGACTGGAGGATGCCCCTGCCTGTCACTTGTAATGTGCCTCAGTTTCCACACCCAGTTCTTCCATTGAAGGACCCAAGTCCACTGGGTATCCTGTGAGTTTTTATTTTTGTCTTATCTGGGAAGAGTTTCACAAAGCTTGACTTCCAAAGCAATGGCATCAGAGACACTTATCTTGTGCTACTCCAGAGCTGACAAAACATGGATGAAGGGGAAATAGAACATTCTAGTAAGCTGGGCATGGTGGCAAACACCTACAGTCCCAGCTACTCAGGAGGCTGAGCAGGAAGATTGCTTGAGTTTAGGAGTTCAAGGCCAATATAAAGAATATTCCAGTAATCAAAAGAAGAAAAAGGCAGATAGCCACTAATGGAGAGTTCTCCCACAAATTACTAATCCATAGTACCCTATCTTGAAAATAATAAGAGATGAGGTCATCCCCCAAAGCCCCTGTGGGGTTAGAAGGAGATCAGCTGTCTGCCAGGGGTCAGAAGTCAGGGTTCTGCTCTGAAAAGGCACCCAGTGCACATGTCACTATGGCCTGTAGGGGACTCTGCCAATGCCACAGTCAGCAGAGTGATGATCTGTATGAGGCAAGAAGGAAATCTGGTTAAACATGGCTCAGTAGCCAGTGTTGGTTCAGATTTCTAGGATCTGACCCCAGGCGGTTTATTTTAGGCATATTTAAGTACACCACAAATTTGGAAAGAAGTTTCCCATGGGTGTTTATCTCAATCCCGTGTGCACAATAAAACTTAAGGCATGACAACATCAAAACTCTTTGCAAAGTACATGTAACCTCTTTCATAAAGATGGGTTCTGTAGGTCAACTACATGTGTTATCTTAAGGGCTGAGGGGGAGGATCTGGTGCGGTCTCAGTCAAACACAGATAGTGCAGTGGTCACCAAGCTATCAACCACCTCTGCTCCATTTGTAAAGTACATGTGACATCTCCTAAAAGGATGGCTTCTATTGATTGAGAAACAATGCTCTAGATAAAAGTGTAGGGAGGAAGAGTCTGGGATAAACATAAGAGTCTGGGAGAGTCAGGTGTGTGGCTTGGCCCTACAGATAGCGCAGATCACTAGGCTATAACCACATCCATTCCCAGACTTCTGGGCAGAAAATGGTCATACAGGTTGAAGAGACAACCCTGAGTGTTTAACACTCCTGGTTTCCCTAGTGTTTATCTATGGGCAAAAGGACCTCATGCCTTCTACAATGGTCAGATGTTCTCAACACCCTGCTGGGCCTGGGATCTTTCCACTAACCAGCTAGTGAATGCAGACCTCAGATCTTTGACTCTGGTAGAATGTCTTGCAGACAGAAGACTTAACCATCTTATTTCACAGCCTCCAAGTGGGATGTATTGTGGGCTTAGCAGATGATAATGCTCTCAGCTGTTTTACTGGCTCACTGTGTGTCTGTAGAAAAGTCACTTTCTTTCTCTAGGCTCCAGTGATCATTTTCAAACTAGTTACACACACACACACACACACACACACACACACACACACACACACACACACACACACACCAAACTTTTGTGGTGCAAGAGACAGAACCCAGGGCTTTGTACATTCTAGGTGAACTCTAGCAGTGTTACAGCCTGTTGAGGTTTGAATGTGAACTCTGCTTCATAAGTTCATAGCTGGTGGCACTGTTTTGGAAGTCATGGAAATCTTTAGGAAGTGAAGTCTTTTTGGAGGAAGTGGAGCATTGGGGGTGGGTCTTGAGGTTTTATAGCCTGGCTTCGCTCCTTGTCTGTTCTCTGCTTCCTGTTCCAGCAAGACACAGGAGGGTGAGGAGTGCTGACTGCACACTCCTGCCACCGTAGAGCTACCTGTCACCATGCCTCCTCCTCCATCACAGACCGCACACTCAGACTGTGAGTGCAAACAAACCCCACCTTCTGTGAGCTGCTTCTTGCCAGGTAGCTTGTACAGAATGAGAAAAGTGACTAACACACAGCCCTAGCCCCAAACTAGGAGTGTGACTGAATACAGCCACCCACTGTCTGTCTCCAGTGCTGAGCCAGCGTTTAGAATGTGGGTCCAAGAATCTTCATTTAACATCGTTTGTATTGTCCACTATGGGCCAGGAGTTGGTCTGATGTATAGGACTCATTCCAGGAAGAGCATCAAGTTTAAATCAAAGAGGACAAGATGTAGGGGGCAAAGGCTGGGGTCAGAACCCTTCCCTGAGTGGGGGAAGTGTCTCACAGGCTGCACCCAATTACTCTAGCACTGAGCTGTGAGTACCTGTGTGAGATGTGTCTACTGGGACACTTATTCAGAGACTGTGGTGGTTCTAAGGACATGTCTCCCACAATTCTCAGGCATTTGAATACTTGTTCCTTAGTTGGTGGCTGTTGGGGCAGGTGTTGGGAGGTGTGGCCTTGCTGGAGAAAGTGTGTTCAAGGGGTCGGGTTTTGAGGTTTTAAAGCACTCATGCCATTCCCAGCGTGCTCTGCGCTTCCTACTTGTGACTTGAGATGTGTGCCTTTGCTCTGCCATCATGGACTCAGACCCTCTAAAATCACAAGCTCGATGAAATGCTTTCTTTTATGAGCTGTTTTGGTCATGCTGTTTTATCAAAACAATAGAAAATGAGCTGATATAGAGATCCAGGGGTCTGGTTCTGTAGGCAGCCCCTGCTTATCATGTACTCCAGATCTAGGAGAAAGGCAGGTGTTTAAAATAAACCACACTGCTTAAACGAACAGTCTGGGCACAGACAGTAACATATATCAGTGTGGGGAACTGTTTATAATTCAAGATCATAGATCCATCTTGCCATGGGTTAACTCAGGCTTTTCTCTCTTTTTAAAGGGTTTCTTATTAATTATATGTCTGTGTATAGGTAAAAGCATGTGAGAGCAGGTGTCCAAGGAAACTGTAGGTGTTGGACCCCTCGTTCCCCATGGAAACTGGAGTTACAGGCAGTTGTGAGCTGCCCAGTGTGGGGATTGTAAACTGAACCCAGGTCTTCTGCAAGACCAAGGAGTGCTCTTAACTGCTGAGCCATCTCACCAGGCTCTTGAGCCCACCTCTTAAAGTTTAATCTTTATCACAGAGCCTGAGACTGTGATTGTATTTGGAAAAGGGGTCTTTGTTGCTGTAATGAAGGATCTGAGATGAAGATGGCATCCTGGATTATCTGGACTGACTCTTGATCTAGAGATGAGTGCCCTTCTAGAGATGCTCGGGAGGTTCAGCAGACAGAGGAGAAGGCAGGGGGACCAGGGAGACAGAGACTGGAGAGGGGCAGTTACCAGAGGGATGTCTGCAATCTCCAGAGGCTGGACATGGCAAGGAAAGGTCCCAGAGGGAGCAAAGCCATCTTGTTCTGGAGACTTTTGGTGTCTAAAGAGAATTTGGTAGTTTGCAGCCCAGGACATAAACGCACTGGCCAGGGACCGACCTTTGTCAGCAGGCTTCTAAGTGGAGCCATCCCAGACCAGATGTTGACTTTCCCACACCCCCTTGTTCTCACTGTTGTCATTTTCCACTAAAACATGTGTCATTTGTAGTCAGAGCCTTTTCCTACCCCAACAGCCCCATCCAGTCATCCATCACACATATACTTATCTATTTATATTTTAGCCTTCATTGGCAACTGATATTTGTATCTGTTTCTGGGGTGCAATGTGATGTTTTGTGGCACACGCATTATAGAATAACTAAATTAAGCTAATTAAAATATCACCTCCCATAATTATGTTTTTGGTGGTGTGAAGATATTAAATCCACCCGAGGATCCACCGCTAAAAAGCAGTTTTGAGATATACGCATTTTTGTTAAGTGTTCGCTGTAGACATCATACTGTGCCATCTACATCAAAGACTCCTCTCTTCTAATTAGAGTCTCTTGCCCTGTGACGGTCCCATGGGTCCTCTTGCTCTCCTCTGACCCCACAGGGGTCACCTCTCTTCTGCTCGTGATTTCCATGAATTTGATTCCATGTGTAAGTGAGGTCATGAGGCACATGCCTGGCCTACTTCATTTAGGGCAGTGTCCTCCAGGCTGGTCCTCACTGTTGCAAATGGCAGGGTTTTCTTCCTTTGAGGGTTGAGTGGTATTCTATTGTGTTCATACACAGTCTTTTCCTCATCTGTGCATCCATGGATGCATATTCAGGCTGGTTCCAAATCTTAGCTATTGTGGACAGTGCTGGAGGAACATGGGGATTCTTCAATATACTGGTTTCATTTCGTTTGGATGCATAGCCAGAAGTGGCATTGCTGGGTCACAGGTAGTTCTTTGTTTTAAATTGTATTGCAGGCTGGTCTGTAACTTGATGTGTAAGTAAGGATGACATTGAGCTACTTAAAGATCTCATCTGACAATTTCATACAATGAAATATGATCATATCTACCTCTTATTTTCCATTTCCAGCTTTCTCTAGTCTATCCTCCCACACCCAGCTCCCAACTTCATGTTCTCATGTCCTTTTCTTCCATAGCCCTCTGAATCCAACCAGTGATGAATATGTGTGTGTGTGTGTGTGTGTGTGTGTGTGTGTGTGTGTGTGTGTGTGTGTGTGCATGTGAGGCCATCCACCGGGGCATGGGCTTTTAATCCTCCTGATTCATCCCCCCACTCAGTAGGTTTACAGGCTTGTGTAACCATGCTAGGTTAGGAGGTGCTAGGGATTGGTCCCAGGGCTTCTTGTATGCTCAACAAACTCATTGCCACCTGAGTTGTGTTCCTCAATCCTGGTAATTCTATATTTTGTCTTTTAGAGGAATCTCCAAACTGATTCTCACAAAGGCTACACTAATTTACATTTCTGTCAACAATTAGTGTATATTTATTGGCCACCTTCTGTGTTCCAGGCACAGTGCTAACTTTGGGCCTTACAGGGATGAGAAAGGCAGACACTCAGTCCTTAGAATTTTGCAAGAGGGAACTGCAGCACAGGGCAGATGACAGCCTGCTTCAGGACAGTGACTGAGTCAGCTGTCCAATTCTGCCTCCATTGTGTGTGTGTGTGTGTGTGTGTGTGTGTGTGTGTGTGTGTGTGTGTGTGTAGGTCAGAGGACACCTTGATGGAGGCAGTACTCTCATTCCACAATGTGGGTCCCAGGGATCGAACTCTGGTCATCAAGTTTGGCAGCAAGCACCTTAACTCATTGAGCCGTCTTCCTGGTCCATCACTGTGGTGATATATTGTGTACCCTAATAAAATCTGCCTGAAGATCAGAGGACAGAACAAGCCACTAGATTAAACACAGATGCCAGGCAGTGACGGCACACACCTTTAATCCTAGCTCTTGGGAGGCAGAGATCCATGTGGATCTCTGTGAGTTCAAAGCCACCCTGGACTACATGAGATTGACTCAGTCTAGGAGAGAAACAGAGGCAGGCAGTGGTGGCACACACTTTTAATCCCAGTATTAGGAAGGTTGAGACAGGAAGTGATGGCTGGGTGGAGAAAGGTATATAAGGCATCAGGAGAAAAAAAAGGTAAGAGGTGACAGTGGCTTTTTCCTTTGTCTCTTTGATCCTCAGGGAAATTTTATTAGGGTACAATATATCACCACACATCACATCTCTAAGATAGGGTCTCTCACCAAACCTGGCACTCACTGATTAGGCCAGACTGGCTGCCTTCCTGGTCCTGGGATTGTAGGCATGCACAAACACACTTGTGTTTTGTTTGTCTGTTTGTTTGTTTTGTTTTCTGTTTTTTGTTTTTCTTTTACATGCTTGATGGGGAACTCAGGCCTTCATGCTTGCACAGCAGACACTTTACCAATTGAGGCATCCCTCCAGCACCCCGTGTGTATTTTGATCACGTTGGTCACTTCCTACCATTTGTTGAAAGTACGAAGAGGTACTGGGTGACTTCTGATCATTCGGTGTGTCAATCAGAACACATCATTGCTGTGTCAACACCCACACCAGCAGATGATGAGCATCTGTGCTCAGAGCATCTCTGAGTCATAATGGAGCTTTGAGATCGCATTGGCTTGGGGATGATGCATCTAGGGTCCAGTCTTCCCTCTGGAATCAGAGCTATGTATGTAGATCAGGACTGTGAGTGAATTTCTCACTGTGCTGACTTTCTTTACCTTATGTCTGTCCTGCTAAGACTCCAGCAACCCCAAAGGCCTCTCTTACCCCAGTGCTGAATACGGAGCTTGGAATACAGTAGATTCTCATTAAGTATTAGAGGTGGAAGGAATCCTGCCTTCCCTTCCACAGGATTTATCTCAGTATCAGATGTCTATCTCTGCTACCAGACCAGGGACTACTTGAGAACACAAATCATACTTTTGATGCTTTGCTGGTCCTGGCATATGGACAGAATCAGCCTTGCTGAATGAATGGATGGATGGATGGATGAATGAATGAATGAATGAAGCACATGAGCATCAGCATATGCATATCAAACCCAGACCTTAATAGGAATTTTGAGAAAAAGTAAAGCAGAGTGCTTGGGAAACAAGCTTTGGTACTAAGAGGTCTCCCCTCTGATTTTTTTTGTGGTCCAGGAAAACTGACTTCATTCAGTGCATCAAAGCTTGCCTTGAGTTGAGATGCCTGGGTGATTTCCCTAGACCTTTGGCTATTTATCAAATGAGGCTGATTCCCTCATAGTGATGCTTACCCCTCCTATCCAGTCTGCTCTCTAAATTCTGTGCTCAGGAGACTCCTCATAGTCGCCCTCTAGAATCCAGCCTTCCAGATGATTTCCACATTTGTGATAACGACCATTCTGTCTAATTTTACCCTTCCCATCTCCTGATGGGCTCTCCAGACGCGCCCGTGCTTTTGATCTTTCCAGAGAGCAAATGCGAATGGACTAATAAAAAAAATCTGTAATGTAAAATGATTTTAATAAGTCAATCTGTCCTTGGCTGTCAAGGAACCAAGCTTCCATTTCACCGTTGAAGAACTCATCCCGAGGAATGACCTCCCTGTCACGAAAAATTACTCCATATGGTAATGTAATCACAAAAGAGAAACATCATTTTCCTATATATTAATCCCTGCAGAAACTGCAGTAAGAAAGCCATCACATTAAAAAATATTGAGGATGCTGCCGCTCCTGTTTGCCAGCCTGATGGGGTTCATTTTCTTTATAGGGGAAGCAAACTCGGTCCTCATTGGCAGCGTTTTATTCTAAGGGTTCATTAGGCAATTGTACATTGTGCAGAGACACCTGTGGAAGTGAAGATTATATCTACATGAATATCAATGCATTTGTTCTGACTCACGCCATTACAGTCCAGAACAGATGCCTCTGTAAAGGAAAGGTACTTAAAAAGAAGTGTGCGTGTGGCTGCATCCACCAATCTTCCGGAATATGTTACAGGCAAGCGCTGTGTGTATTTTAGATTTAGAAAGTCAGTGTGAGGAGAGAGTAAAGCATCCCTCCTCTATTAGACATCACCTTGCGCTCTAAGTGCGGTGCCAGGCGGAGAAATGTATGTGTTTAAACGGCATCTTAACCAAATGAATCCTCTCTCTGAACCGCACTTACTGCACAAGGAAAATATTTTTCTTCATCTCGGTAGGGCCATGGAGACAATCGAGCCAAGGTTGAGTTGAGCTGAGAGCCCTCCTGTCTTATGAATTATTCAACAGTTTCCAACTTCAGAAATGCATGCTGGTTCTCTGTTGTTGGTGAGGATCAGAGAAGAGGTAAAATGATCTGAACACCTTGTGCCTCAGTTTCCCACACATAAAATGGAATTCAGATCTCAGCACCTATGCTGAAAGGCTCATAAATGCCTGTGACTCCAGCTCCAAGGATCTGAAGCCCCCTTCTGGCCTCTGTGGGTACCTGCAGACACACATACATACAATTATATAAGGATTTTTTTCCCATATACCTTAAGCGTGTTTTGAGGCTTTCAGGAAGTAATATATAGAGCTCATATTTCTGTTGGAAGCAGCTTGGATAGACTCTTCTCTTCTTCTAAAGAAAGTTGTAAAATAAATACATCCAATGAGAAAGAAAAGAAAAAATGACCTTTCTGAATACCCAGGAGGCCCAGTGAAGGTAGCCAGGACTCAAGGGGCCAAACCATAGAGGAATAAAATGTCATTCACCTTAGCCCCAGCTTCACCTCCACTTTCTCCTGTCTGGGCATTTGTTGGGGCACAGCAAAGGGAAAAGAAGTGGAGGAAAGATTGGGAACCTGAGTGAACTGGTTAGTTTTATGTCAACTTCACACAAGCTGGAGTCATCAGAGAGGAGGGAGCCTCAATCGAGAAAATGCCTCCAGAAGATGCAGCTGTGATGCATTTTCTTAGTTAGTGACTGCTGCTGGGGGAGGGTCCAGTCCATTATGGGTGATGCTACCCCTGGGCTGCTGGTACTGGGTTCAACAAGAAAGCAGACTGGACAAGCCATGGGGGGAAAGCTAGTAAGCAATCACCCCTCTGTGGCTTCTACATCAGCTCCTGCCTCCAGGTTCCTGCCCTGCATGGATTCCTACCCTCATTGCTTTTGATGATGAAGTGTTACTATGGAATTATGAGTGACCAGCAACTGCTCCTGAAGTTGCTTTTGGTCATGGTGTTTCATCATAGTAATAGTAACCTTAGCTGAGACACTGGGTTTATAGTGATCCTACTGGCATGGGAAAACTGAGGTCAGAATTTGTGGGTAAAGGAAGTTGGGACTTCAAGGGACAGTGCTCTAGAAGGGAGAAAACTACAGAAAAAAGAACATGAAAGTCTGTACAATCTCGTACCAAATTCTTAAGTTGCACATGTGTGGAGCGGTATTTCAGAAATGGGCACAGAGCATGTGTGTGGGGCCCTAGGACAATCTGGGTATCATTCCTTCAGCACCCTTCACTTAGTTTTTGAGATGGACCCTCCACTGGCCTGACACTTGCCCAGGAAGCCAGGCTGGCCGACCAGGCTGCCCCAAGGATCTGTTGGTCTCTGCCTCCCCAATATTGGGATTCAGATTTTGCACCACCATGCCTGGCAAGGGGTGGGCAAATGTTTCAATGGTTAGCTAAGTTAGCCAGAATCTGGATGGTTTCTTAGACTTACATTGTCTGATGTTTAGCAAATTGCCACACATGAGGAAAAGGACCAAAATGACTGAAAATTACAAAGTTATCTCAAGGTTGGGGTTTTCAAACACAGACTTTAACACAAGGGTGGTTTACCCATGCAAGCAAACAGGAGAAAAGTGAGAGATGTCACTAAGAAAGTGGAATCTATGTGAACAAAAGGGAACCACTACAATAAAAAAAAAGTGTGAAGGTTCATTAGGGAAGACAAGGATGATACCACAGCCAGTCAAATTCCTCCCTTGAAAGTGTGGGTCCTGAGTTCAATCTCAAGAACGCCCATAAAAATACTGTCATTTTGCCTAAACATGGTCTGCTGGTTGATACAGTCTCAAACCTGATGGGGTTCAAAAAGGGGTGACTTATACCCCACTTCTCAAGGGGAGCAGCATCAAAGAAGCTCTGCTGATTTAGACCCACAAGGTGAAGTTCTATAGATTGCTGAAATGACACAGTGCAGAGGTGAGCTGTTGGAACACGCGGAGCAGCGGGAAGCCTGAGTGAACTTGAACCTGTGACAAAGCAAGAGGTCGTATTCACAGCCGACTCCAGAACTTTCATCTCCAGTGGGAGGGGCAGGGGAGGTCAGTGCAGCTAAGCCTGGTGCTTTCCTGCTCTGAAAGGACCCACATAAAAGTGTGTGGATATTTGGCAGACACTGGGAGATGCTGTGCCATGCCACAGTTGTGAATGGGCCTGAGTACCACAGGGCCACATTAGGGGGCGGGACCGTCTTGGATGCTTGACACAGACTGGGGGTGGATGGGGCAGCTGGTTTAGGTGGAGCACACACAGAGGTGGAGGGGCCAGACTCCCCCTTCAATGCTGGTTTTCCTGACCACAGGGAATACTTTGAGAACTCATTAGTAATTGATTGATTGCAATTGAAAATGGCCCCAAACTCAAGGCCCAGAGGGACTTCGTCAGGCTGGGGCCAGAGTCTGGGAGGGAGTGAGATTGGGTTCTGCTCAGGTCTATTATGAGTGTGTTTCTCTCACTGCTGCAAGTGTGAGTCCAGCCTGGGCTACAGAGTGGGACTCCGTCTAAAAAAGACAAGAAAATAAAACAAGTTGACCAGAGGCTCCGTGGATGAAGTGCGCAAGCATGAGTTTGGAAACCAGTGTATATAGTGGCCTGCCTGTAAACTCAATGCAGAGACAGAGGATCCCTGGACAAGCTAGCCACACAGACTAGACAGATTGATAAGCTCAGGGGTCAGGAAGGGACACTGCCTCAGGAAATGAAGTGGGGCAGTGAAGTGGCTGCTGTAATGCTTGAGGTATCTTATGCATTTGCTCTCTGAGCATGCTCACTGAGCCTTCAACCTGTCTTTGCAAGAACAATATATTCTGGTCTCCATTTCAAAGGCCACGTATTTATGTTTGACCTTACTATCTTCACTTAAAGCAGCGTGTGGGGGTAAAAGTGCAGGGGCAGGCGATGGGGTGGGAGGAGAGGGAATTCCTCCACTTCTCAATTCAAGCTTTTTCCATTTTGGAAATGCTGGACAAAGTGATGTGTCTAGAGGCCTTTCCTTGAATTGTTGACCAGGACACTGCAGTGACAGACTCTGGGCAATGGACTCCCAGCTACTTCCCCCAGAAGCATCAACGGACATGATAATGTCTTACAAGTTGTGTTTGGAGTGTGAATTTACAGAAAGACATAGGAAGACATTTGGGTATTATGTGAGTCAACTTTGCATTGCTGGAACAAACACCCAAGAGGACCAACTTAAAAAGAAGAAAGGTTTATTTAGAGTCATCATTTTGGAGGTTTTAGCCCATACTGGTACTTGATCCTATGCTGTGGGGTCTGTGGTGAAGCAGAAGAGAGAAACCCAGCCCGTGAGGAAGCAAAGCTTCTCACCTCATGCTGGCAGGAAGTGAAAGGGTAGAAGAGTGAGAGCCAGGAGCACGTCTGGTGAACTACCTCCAATTGGATCTCAGAAAGGGTCTACAGCCTTCCTCACCCCAGGCTTCAACACATGGGCTTTGGGGGGACATTCGGGATCTGCACTAGAGCAAACATCAGTAAATTCATATCTGAACATTGACAATTGGAATCTCTTTTAAAGAAAGAGTGAGAGAGAAGGGTGACAGCAGCCTAGGAGTGCACACCAGTGTCATTTAGAATCATGACATTTTGGAAACAATCTAAAATTCTGATAATGGAGATTTTAATAAATAATTGTAATTAAGTATGTATGTACATGTATGTATACATGCACACCTGTACTAGGCAGAGAGTGAGCTAGTCTTAATTACATCTTCAGTGGTGAGCAGAAAGTATGGTATTATAGTGCATGGTTTTTACACATACGCACATACACGCACACACACATTTACACACACACACACACGTGTATGTGCATGTGTGTGTATGTATGTGTGTGTGTTGTCTTTCTTATTCACTCTTGACACAAGTTTTTGAAACAGAATCTCTCCCTGAACCTGGTGCTCACTGTTCTAGATAGACTGGTTGGCTAGTGCCAGGGGTCCTCTTGTCTCTGCCCCTTTTCCCCACATCAATGGGGTTACAGATGTGTGTCACTGCACCTGGGTGCTGGGGTTTCAAATTCGGGTCCTCATGCTTGCATAGCATACACATTACCCACTAATTAGGTCCTAGCCATATGATTTTCTTTTTAATAGGAAGGTCAATAGCATCTATTTCATATACCACAGAGCTCACCCATCTAAAATGTACAATTTAATAATCTTTCATGTACTCACAGAAATGTGCAACTATTAAAAGACAATGGATTTCAGAATATTTTGTCAACCTTTTCCCCTAAACCATTTCTGTTTATTTGTCAAATCCTAGGCAACCACTAATCTTGTTTGTATCTCTGCTGATTCACCTGTGGATTCTGACAACGCATGATCCTTTATCACTGGCTTCTTTCACTTAGCATGCTTCCAAGGTTCACTGATTGTAGCATGAATCAATATACTTAGTAATATTCCATTGATGGATATACCACACTTTGTTTATCCAGTCCATAAGGTGATAGATATTAGGATTGGGTATTCATTTATTCATTTTTTAACTAATGTGAATAGTTAAATAATATAAACATCTGAGCACAGGTTTTTGTGTGCATTTAAGTTTTAATTTTTCTTGGCATTGGCGTTTAGGAGAGGAACTCCTGACAGATTTCACAGGATAACTATGTTTAAACTGTTAGAAGCTACCAGAATATTTTCTTACGTGGCAGCATCAGTTATCATTCCCATGGCGATGTGTAATCTCAAAGCTGGTGATGGACAGCTCTCTGGAGTTTACTGGCCTAGTTGGTGAGTCCCAGGCCAGTGAGAGACACTACCTCAGAACAAACAAGCAGGTTAAGTGGAAAGTAACTAAAGAGCAACATCCAAAGTTGCCTGCTGACTCCCAACATCTGCAGACCCATGAACACATACTCATACATACCTGCACACCCACAGTCCCACCAAAAACACATTCCACATGAAATACATGCACCTGCTCACACAAATACACACACTTGCATACACAAACACACAAAATCATAAAGCTGTAAAAATTTTGCAATTTTTATTTTAAATATTTGCATTAAAGCGTCATCCTGTGGGAAATATAGCAGGTGGGGTTGGGTTTACTGTGGGGTTCCTGGTGTGATGCAATTAGGAGTGTGGTGGAGTGACTAGGAATGGCCCCCATGGGTTCATATATTTACATGCTCGGTCATAGGAAGTGATGCTGCTTGACAGGGATTAGGAGGCGTGGCCTTGTTGGAAGTATGTGATCTGGTTTTTTATTTTGATTTTAAAGGAGATTACAGTTAAGAAATTGCTATGAGTCTCCAGAGAGACTTTGAACTTGGACTTTTAAACAGTATTGAGACTGTGATAAACTATGAGGACTTTTGAAGTTGAATTGGATGCATTTTTGCATTCTGATATGTCTACAAGCCTATGAGAGCCAGGAAATGGAATGTGGTGGTGGGAATAGGAATAGCCCCCATAGGCTCATAGATTTAAATGCTTGGTCATAAGAGAGTGGCACTACTTGACAGGGCTTAGGAGGTGTGGCCTTGTTGGAGTAGGTGTGGTCTTGTTGAAGGAAGTGTGTCACTGGGGGTGGGCTTTGGGGTTTCAAATGCTCAAGCCAGGCCCAGTGTCTGTAACTTTTTCTACTGCCTGCCAATCCAGATGTAGAACTCTCAGCTACCTCTTCAGCGCCATGTCTGCCTGCTGGCTGCCATGCTACCCGCCATGCTGATAGTGAACTAAAACTCTGAATCTGTAAGCAACCCCCAGTTAAAGAGTTAAATGTTTTCTTTCTTTCTTTCTTTCTTTCTTTCTTTCTTTCTTTCTTTCTTTCTTTCTTTCTTTCTTTCTTTCTTTCTTTCTTTCTTTCTTTCTTTCTTTCTTTCTTTCTTTTTCCGAGATAGGGTTTCTCTGTGTAGCTTTGCGCCTTTCCTGGACCTCGCACTGTCGACGAGGCTGGCCTCAAACTCACAAAGATCCATCTGACTCTGCCTCCCAAGTGTTGGGATTAAAGGCGTGCGCCCCCACTGCCCAGCTTAAATATTTTCTTGTGTAAGAGTTTTTGTGGTCATGGTGTCTCTTCACAGCAGTAGAACAGTGACTGAGACAGAGTAATTAAAATTTTCATGGCTTTTATTTTTCATTCACTCATTTGCTTCAGTGAACAAATAGTGCTTTTAAAACAAGGAAAATATTTTGTAAAATGTTATTATTGGCTGATGAGTTGCTGCAATGGACAACAGGAAGTACTGCTGGGGAATGGAGTTTCCCTCGGCCCCAGTGTCTGAGTTGTAGGTGGTATTTACGATGAGCTCCATTCCTTTGTTCTCACCCACTTTGGGCTGAATGTCAAGATTCAGAGTTGGGGCTATGTCTTAGGAATGTTGGCTGAAAACAATAGAAACCAACTCCAGTGAACGTCAGTAGAAAAGGAACATACTAGAAACACATAGACCGGTTTGCAGAAGGCTGGAGAGTGAAGCCCTGAGAAACAGGAGTAGTGAGAAGAGTTAGTATCACTATTGAGGAAGGAGGGGCCAGCTCCTGGGACCCTCACATACAAACAGTGCTCAGAACATTGACTGTTACTAGCAGCCATCCTATCCCCATTGGTGGTGAGATTTCTCTCCAAGGAAGAGGACTTGGTGCACAGCAGGTAGAATTCCACCCATGAGAGACTTGTGGGTCAGTGTCACCCAGATTTGGAGCAGAAAGAAATGGCTATTTCTCGTGTGGATGAGGAGGAGGAGATGGCGAAACCACTTACATCTGAGCAGTGAACATCCGTCTTTTCTTCAAGCAGTGCTCTGAGCACCCAGGTTCTGGCTTCTCTCAGAGAGGTGACATTTCTAGGACATCCTAGTGTTTCTAGGATCTGGGAGGTAATGAGGGAAGAGAAAGGACACAGAGAGTCACCCAAGATGTTTCTGAAGTGACACACAGCTCGTCATTTTGCATTCCACTGATGATGCCGCAGGGAAGTCTCCATTCTCCTCTGGTCTCCATCCCAGGAGCAGCTCTGGAAGAGAAGGGCTCAGCTGGAAACAGCGCTCGAACAAGTGGCCAAGGGTTTAATTGGAGCAGGTATGGAGAGCAAGGACATACTCTAGAAAAGGGCCATGCCTCACTGAACAGCAGCCACACTGATTTTAGAAAGCACGGGCATTATGGCTCCCTTCCCCCTGTACTCCCTCCCCTATGGCTCCCCCCACCCCTCCAGAGTGAGCACTTTCAGAAACAGAGCATGCTTGCCTTGGAAGCACGTGTTACCCAGAATCCAATCTGTTGTAGGTAGCTATGTCGGGGGCAAGAATATGTATTGAGGGAAAGGGTGACATCTGTCTGTACGTGAATTCCTGGGGAGGAAGTTCAAGCTGACCCAGCTAGAGACCACTGCCATCTATTGTTAGTTCCTCCTGATTTGGAGAGACCACTACAAACTGGTTTTGCTTCTACTACCAAGGGACCCCCATAATTAACTCTCTATCTTTTTTCAGGGCCTTTAACAAGCCTACCTGCTGTTGCTGATGTTCTGTTGTGAAGAGGCTGTTGTTCAGTCCCTCTCAGCATTAACATTCAGCATTACAAGTTTATCACTCCTTAGGGAAGAAACAGAGAAACAATACTGCCTGAGACCAAGCTGAGTACAATGCCTGGGGCACAAAATAGTGACTAAGGAGAAGCCCGATGCAATAGCCTACCTGGGTATAGGTGAGTACAGGAGTGAATTCAAGTTAAGAAGTTAGAATGCTGTAGGCCCTTCACATCTGTCTACCTCCCACCTATCCAACCCAGTTGTCCACCTACCCACTCACTCTTTCATTCATCCATTTATCATCCACATATCCATTCATCATCCACTCAACTGTGTAGAGTCTATCCTTGTATACACCCACCCATCCTATCTATCCATCTGCCTACACATCTAGTCACTCACCCATCCACCCATATGTGATGATATATTGTATACCCCAAAAAAGCTTGTCCAGGCATCAGAGGACAGAGCTAGCCACTAAATTAGACATAGAGGTCAGGCAGTGGTGGCACACACCTTTAATCCTATCACTCGGGAGGAAGAGATCCATCTGGATCTCTGTGAGTTCAAGGCCACACTGGGGTACAAGAGAAAAACAGAACCAGGCAGTGGTGACACATACCTTTAATTCCAGGAAGTAATATGGCAGGATACAGAAAGGTGTATAAGGCATGAGGAACCTGGAACTTACTCTCTTAAGGCTGAGGATTTTGTAGAGATAAGTTAGTGGCTGTGGCTTGTTCTGATTCTCTGATCTTTCTGCTTTCACCCCAATATCTGGCTCTGGGTTTTTTATTATAAGACCTTTTAAGATTCGTGTTTCACTCATATGCTAATTCACACATGCACCATCCACCTGCTTAGCTTCCCAATCATGGCATTGTCGGTTTTGTTTCACCACATTCCTCCTTCATAGGTCCCATACCCTAGAAGCCTCAAAACCACTGGAAGGTTTGTTATCTATCCTAGACTACCATCGGACTTGACTTATTGAGCCCAGTAGCTACTATTGGGCTCAAACTTGAGGCAATTCTCCTGCCTCAGCATCCCAAGTACCAATATTATAGGGGTATGATATTACACCAGATGTTTTTTGTTTTGTTTTGCAACAGGGTCTCCGCTAGCCCAGGCTGGCCTCAAATCCACTATGTAGCCAAGGCTGGCCGAGAATATCCAATCCTCTTGCCTCTACCTACCAGGTGCTGGGACTACATATGTGCCCTACCATGGCTGGCTGCATGATGTAAATATTCATATGGCGTAAGTACCAACTATCAATGTGATCATACTAAATATGGACTTGGGAAGCATATCATTTTCCTCCACACAATGGAATGGATATAAATTATGTTGAGAGCAGAGATGATGGTAAATCATAGTAAAATAATTAGTAGAGGATGTATTTGGGCACTTATTAACTTTGTTCTTAATACAATTAAGTTGCAGTTTTCTATAGTTTAATTTATAATAATTATTTCACCAAGGGACTGACTCACAAAGTCCTGAAAGCATAAGGCTGCAGCTGGTGAGAGCTGGCTCCCTTGGCACACCACAGCAGGAAGCCAATACTTGGTTTAGGTGATGTCAGAAGCTAGCTGTGACGTCAAGCTCTGCACGTGACAAGCCTGCAGGACTGGAAAGCTGTAGGATATGCTTTTGGAGCTAGGTGTTCTGATCCTGTGTTAGTAGAATACAACTTGGCATCTCAGAGAGCTGAGCTTCCTTGTGTCTCCTGTGAAGAAGACTGTCTTTGCTTTTTGTGCTTTCTCGGGGGCCATCTCTTCCTTCCTTCACTTATGTACAGAGTTTGATGGAGTGAAGGTGCTTCTTGGCAGCTCACCCAGGGCTTGTTGGGCCATTTATATCGAACATCCAGCAGAGCATCTTTTATCCTTCTGCACCCACCACCACTTTTTCCCACCGAACACCATGTTGACATTATGTTTCTCACTTACTTCTGTCTCTAGCTTCTTTTCTTTCAGGGAACCATGAGCCTTTCCACCCCAGACATCCACCCACCCATCAATCCACCCATCTATCCACCCATTCATGCCTATTTACCCATCCACACACCCCTCCACCCATCCTTATCACCATCCTTCCACCCATCCCTCCTCTTATCTGTGCATCTATCCATGCAGCCCACTTAACCACTCATTCATCCATTGTCTACCTACTAATCTCTCCATTTATCCACTTAACCATCCATCCATCCACCTATCTATCCACCCATCCACTTAACCACCCACTTATCTACCTACGCATTTATACACTCATCCACTTAACCATCCACTTATCTATCCATCCACCCATGCATACCCATCAAACATCAATCTAACAGTGCTCTGTCTCACCCTTCTCCTGTGTGCCTTTCTCCAATCATCTTTCCACTCCAATCCCTTGGTCACTACCAACCAGCTATATTTTAATCCCAGGTCACATTTCCTCTACCTTATCTCTGAAATTAGCTCTATAGCAACTCCCGACCTGTCCTAGGCTAGGTGAGTAATCATCTAAGATTAGGGACTGAGGGGATAGCTCAGTCACTAAAGCACTGTTCATATCAGCATAAGAACCTGAGTTCAATCTCCGGCACCCACATAAAAAAACTGGGTATGATGGAGAGACCTTACTCCCAGCTCTGGAGACACAGAAACGAGAGGATCCCTGTGGCTTGCTGACCAGTCTAGCCAAGTCAGTAAGAGATGCTGTTTCAAAAAATCAACTAGGTGGGGAGCAACTGAGAAAGACCCCTAATGTTGTTCTCTGGCCTCCATCCACACACATGAGCATATATGTGCACACACAATGCCTGTTTCACTATACTAGACTGTATGTACCTCAGGTGTTTGGCTGTGACTTTCACTCTTATTTAAACAGCACACAACAGTACAGAGTAGAAAATCCATGAATGCTGCTGAATTTGTGGCCCTTTATTGCTGTTATCACCAAAACAAATCTCAGAATTGACTTCCCAAGTCACCTCTTCCATTTACTGTGGTGAGATTGTGTCCCCCAATATATTGTGCACCCTAATAAACTTATCTGGGCTCAGAGAACAGAACAGCCACTAGACAGACATAGAGGCCAGAAAATGGTGTCACACACACACACACACACACACACACACACACACACACACACACACTTTAATCCTAGCATTCCAGAGGCAGAGATCCATTCAGATCTCTGCGAATTCAAAGCCACACTGGAAACAGCCAGGCATGGTGACACACACCTTTAATCTCAGGAAGTGATGGCAGAAAGCAGAAAGGTATATAAGGCGTGAGGACCAGAAACGAAGTTTGTTAAGCTTTTAGGCTTTTGAGCAGCAGTTTCAGTTGAGATCCATTCGGATGAGGACACAGAGGCTTCCAGTCTGAGGAAACAGGATCGACTGAGTAGTTGGCGAGGTGAGGTTAGCTGTGGCCTGTTCTGTGTCTCTAATCTTTAAGCGTTCACCCCAATATCTGGCTCTGGGTTTGTTTTTATTAATAAGACCTTTTAAGATTCGTGTTACAATTTACAAAGTCTGGAATTGGGAGGCACTAACCCTCCTGTCTCTACTCCCCTCTCCTGTTAGCCTGTCTTGGCTTCTTCAAAGACCCTCTCTCCCCATAAGCTGTGAGCCATGGGAAAGAGGACGATTCCTGAGGGCAGCAGGTCAGAGGCGACTGAACTTTTTCTGGAAGGTTCCTGCTGAGAGCTGGCTGCCATTAGCCACACAGCCCCGCCTTAGGACAGTGCCAATGGCTTGTAGCTCCCAGATTTCTCTCCACTAGAGGCAAATTGACTGAGGAAGGGTTCTGAGCTCTTGGGAGGATGGTGATCTGGCAAGAGGGGACAATGAGCAGCTCCTTCTCTGAAGCTACCTCCTATCAGATGTGGTGCTCAGGGTCTGTTTCTGAACGCACTGCAGAGGGAGAAAATCCTCCCTCTCCTCTGGACTTCTGCATGAACTCAGAAATGGCTGAGTGTGGCTGGTCCCTACGTAGCTTCTCAAGGGTAAAGTGATGATAATTCTTAATTTTTTCTTTTTGGGTTCGGATCTTCTTCCTTATCAGTTCCCAGAGCTTAAACTCCAGTGTTTGAATGTGTGACTGCTGGCCTGAACGTTCCTGGTCCTTTCTTCTCAGCCTCTTTGTCCCAGTGAGCCAGGCTTGGTCACATGACTCACTGTGGCCAAGGCGATGTGGGTGGAAATAACTTGTGTCATGTCAAAGCAAACGCTCGTCCTGCCATGTCCTCTCTTGTGTTCCCTAGGCAGGGAATGTTCCAGAAATGTTCCGTCAGCCTGGGTCTCAGAACCAAGGGAAGATGGGAGGGGAAAGGGGGTTTGCAACTGATGTGGGCCACACAGGTGGCATATAATGAGAAGAAAGGCCACCAGTTCTGCTGGATAGAGAAGAAATCGGCCTGTGGGTTGGCTTGGGAGAGAAACTGACACAAATAACCCTCTAGGAATGAGGGTCTCAAGATCTCAGGAGTCATGACTGGACCTTGAGATAAGAAGGGACGATTCAGGATTGGAGGGACGCTCCGGGGGTAAGAGTGCTTATTGCTCTTGCATGGGACCTGAGTTTTATTCTCAGCATTGACATCAGATGGCTCATGACTTGCTGTTACTCCAGCTCCAGAGAATCTAATCCTCTCCTGGTCTTTGCATGGACATGCTCATAAACACACATGCACATACACATGCATGCTCATAAACACACATACATACAAAATAAATTCTAAAAGCTTTCCAAAGTCGATTGTATCAGAGACAATGTGAATGGGGCCTTAAATGGAAGGCAACCCTGTAATACCTGGAGCTTTATTATTTTATTAAGAGGGGAGGCTTAAAGTAAGATTGGAGAGCTAGGTACCATGGATAGGATGATGGAGTGAGGCCCCAAGAAGAAGGTGCCTTCAGAAATTTCCCAAATACAGGAAAACATTTGACTTCTATTTCCTTTCCTGATGTGGTGGGAAGGTCCACACTACATGGTCTAGTTCAATATAGAATGTGTGACAGGGAGCCCAGGAGAGCCAAGGGCTGGTAGGACCACAAATTAGGAACAGTTAGGCCACAGTGCAACAAGGCTTTTGAACCCCCGAACCCGGAGAGAAAGCTGCAGGGGCACGTGGCTTAATTTTTTCAGGCTATGAGAACTGGCTGTGGAGAATGACCCATGTTTTACATGGGCTCAGGCCCATGATCAAAGAAGTTCTAGAATGTTCGATACAGCCAATCAATTAAAGGGATTTAGCAGATTTCATAAATAGATGAACTTTTACTTTTAAAGAGGTGCTTGTTGACATTACTTAAAATATTCAAATTTTATCTTACAGATTTGGTGAATGATTCTATAGAAATAGACAGTTTCTTCCCTGTGCAATTATCTATTTTGTATATGGTTTTGTGTGTGTGTGTGTGTGTGTGTGTGTGTGTGTGTGTGTGTGTGTGTGTGTGTAGGCCAGAGGTCATCCTCAGGTATGGTTTCTCAACAACCATCCATGTTGGTTTTTTGAGACAGAGTCTCTTTTTCCCACTGACCTAGAACTTGACAAGTAGGCTGGCTATCCAGGAGATTCTCTGTCGCTACCTCCTAGGTGCTGGGATAACAGGTACATGCCATTGCACCTGACCTTTGAAATTAGTCCTGAAGACAAAACTCAAGTTAAAATGCTTACATAACAAGCCCTTGATCAACTGACCCGTCTTCCTCAACCTTCCTCAGCCACGAATGTTAATCTGACATTTTTCCTATGTAAATTGATTGGTAATTGATAAGTCAGTCTTTGTTTATTATTTCATGTCTCTGTGTGTGGTGTGCATGTGTGTTGGTGCACATGTTTTTGCATGTATGTAGGGGTACTTGTGTGGGTATGGGCATGTACGCATGAGTGTGCATATTGAGTTGCACGGTTGATGTTGGATTGATGTTGGGAATCACCCTTGATTGCTCTTTCACCTTCTTCATTGAGACACAGTCTCTCAATCAACCCAGAGCTTTCCATGTGGTTAGGCTTGCTAACCAGCTTGCTCCGTGGATCCCCTCTCTCCATCTTCCAAGGTTGGGATTGCAGGCAGGCTGCAGCACCCACTCCACATTCCCATGGGTTTCTGAGAGCTGGACGCTGGTCCTCATGCTTGTGCAGCAAGTGCTTAAACCATTGAGCCATTTCCCCAGCCCTTCAATTGTTTGTTGAATGAATATGTATCAAGTAAGGATAATCTTCCAACCCCCGTGCGAGGTCCTAAACTTTGGTAACAGATGCAGTCTACACGAGGCTCTCAATGTGATTGGGCTAGGTGAATTAAAAGTGTGTAGGTGACCACATGACTAACTGACAAACATGGGCACTTCAGAGAGTGACTAGGTAACCTAGTTTCACCTCATTGCTGTGACAAAATATTCTGCAAAAATCAGCTTAGGGGAGCAAGTCTGGTAGAATCAAGTTATGAAGGCAGGGCAGACAGTTCTCTAAGTATATATCCCTGAATAGCCTGAGCTGTTCTGAAGGGCATCAATCAGGTGAGGCTGCTGGGGAGCTTGTCCTTAAGTAGAAGGCTGGGATATTTAATAAGGAGAAGGGAATGTAAACTGGACATCTTAAGATGCTTTCAAGGTATGTTTAGGGGTGTGCAGTGGCGGGGGTGGGGCGGGGGTGGTATCATGATCATGCATGGAAGAATTCTGGTGGATGGAGGTATAACATGCTCAAAAGTGTTCAAAATAGAGGGTTACTAAGCCAAGGGCATGAAATTTATGGGAGGAGGGAGGGGAGGGTTCCTAGAGAGAGTTACAGAAAAATTCAAACTCTTTTAAGGAAGAAGTAATATGATCCAGTTTCCTGTTTGAAAAGAACACCCTAATAATTAATCTAATCCAATAAAGTTAAGAAGCCTACAGAAAATGTACTTCATGGCAAAATGTTGAAATATTTTCTTTCAAGACTCAGAATACAGTTTTCCTTCATCACTACTTCTGGGAAATCTTAGATAATGCAATAAAGCAAGAAAAAAGATTGGGGGAAAGATCTGGTAATATTTATGGGTGATCAATATTATATATATAGAATATCTAATAGAATCTGCATATAAATTATTGTAACTAATAGACAAACCTAGTAAGATTATTAGATATAGGACAGGATGTAAAAACTACTTTTATATGCTGGTGATCATAAACAGAAAGTAAAACTTTACTAAATATTTTTACAATAGCATTTGTGGAAATGCAAAAGTTTAAGACTAGTCAAGATGCTCTTAAAAAATAGGACTTTCAGTACTAGGTACCAACACCTATTAAAAACTAGTTAAATTGCCAAATTGCCAGATGTAGTGGCACATGCCTTTAACCCCAGCACTGGGGAGGCACAGACAGGGGGATCTCTGTGAGTTCAAAGGAAGTCTGGTCTATATAGGGAATTCCAGGCCAGCCAAGGATACTTAGTTAGATCCTGTTACAACATCAACAACAAAAATCTACTGTTGACATAGGGATGGACAATCCAAAAACAAAGTAGTATCAGAAACAGACACACACAGCCACCCGGTTGGTGAGGTAGCAGTGTTGTGTGGTGGTGAAATGAACTTTTTATTTCCTTAAATGCTACTGAGTCAACTTGATATCCATGTTGAAAAAAGATAACAGACAGATTGTAGACCTATTGTGAAAGCGAGGAATAACAAAGCCAGAAGAAGAACAAATTGGTAGAATATTTTGGAAGAACATGTTGAGAAGAGCTTGTGGATGGAGTCAGGTGGGCAACTCTGTTGAACATAGGCTACACAAAAGCTCTGAGGAGAAAGGAGCGGACACAATGGATTACTTATAACTGAGAGCTGCTGTTCTTTAAGAGATACCAGGAAAGCAGTGAGAGGGTCGACCTGGGAATGGAAGAAAATGTCTGAAACGTTTGTTCCTGACAAAGGACTCATTGTCATCACACGAAAAGACTCTGGGAAGGCAGACAACTTCATGGGAAAGTGGGCAAAGGGCTTAAACATCATGCACAAAGGAAGTATCATTTACATAGCCCACAACAAAAACCATGCAAAATGTTCAGCCTCATTAGGAATCAGGCAGATGCAAATTTGAACCATGATGAGTCAAGTCATGAAGGATGCCCACACCACACAGGCTAATGGGAAAATGATAGACATCTAATACCAAGAATGTAGGATGACTGTGAGATTCACATGTGGCTCAGCGTAGTAATCATAAATCTTCTTTTTGGAAAATTGGCAGTGACGATAATGTTGCACATACCCCCATACTGTGACCTAGAACTTTCCCTGTCATCCAAAACCTTCCTCTGGAAATACTACATTCCACATTGAACAAAACCATTGCACAGTGAGGAGCTGAGAGGGTGTGTACAGCTCAGTAGTAGAGTATTTGCCTACCATATATGACATCCTGGGTTCATTCCCCAGGACTGCAATAAACAAACAAACAATAAAGTAAAAAGGCATCATTGGAAGGTTTTGTGTTTGGAGCTCAAGGGGGATACTCAAGTGCATTATTTTTTGGGGGGGACAAGGGATATATTGGAATAATTAAATGCCATAGAGAGGCAGCCCAGCGACATGGTGGGGGCTCTGAGGAAGGTTCAGGCTGACTTGGCAGAGGACTTGGCAGAGTGAGGGCCCCTTAGAGAATGCCATGTGATTTTTATGCCATGTGATTGGTGAGGTTACAGTACAGGCTTTCAGTCAGGTTGTCTCTGAATCAGCTATGAGGACAAGGAGGGAAGGAATGTAGAGAACTTGAGAGGCAGAGGTCAGTCCGGTATAAACAGTGAATTTCAGGCCAGCTAGGGTGACATAGTAAGACCCTCTTATCACAACAGCAATCACAAAGAATTTAAAACACAAGTTAACTGTAATTTTAGGAGTTGTCACCACAGAGTCAAATAAAGGGACCTTGTAAAATGTCATGACCCTGGCTAACTGTCAGCACTATTTGTATTAAGTCCAAGCTAGAAATAATCCCAAAGTCTATCAACAGAAAAATGATTGAACAGGAGACACGGAATAGCTGTATCACAGGTCACTGCAGTGGTGAGGGCACAGCTGTGTGTACCTTGGACGGCCCTTAGGAGGGTCTCTAAGTGGCTTCTGGTGTTCTGTTTCCTGATCCAGCAGATGCTGGCCCTGGGGGTACGTTCACGCCATGAAAAACCATCAAGCTGCTCCCTTAGGATTCGTGTGTCTTTGTACAGTGTTATCTGTGAACCAATGCGTTACCTTAAAAAACAGAATGGAAAATAGTGCAGACTAGAGCATACAGTGGCTGGGCCCTGCAGAGGTGAAGTTGGCCTTCAGAAGCCTTCAGTGAAGTCCAGGCTTGGGGTCAAGATGGAGGTCAAGATGGAGAACAGGCAAGATGGCTCAGCACACTCCCCTCCAACAACTGGACAGTGAAATCCTGGAAAGTGAAATTGTGAAGGGAGGTGGTACACCTGCAGGACAACAGCAGGTATCTGACCCACTGGCCGGTCAGTGGCCTCTGGTGCACGTGAAGTTCAAAGCTGGTCACCAGCAGATTCCTAGCTGGGCAGGGCAGGAAAGGTGACAAAGTGAGGCCTACCAGGAACTCACCAGTCAGCACTACTATGGTCCTACTATGTGATGAAGCCCCTACTATGGGATGATGCCCTGCTTTTTGGTGAATTCCCCCACCCCAACCGCCACCCCCCCGACCAACAAGTGTGATAATGTCCCCACTGTGTGATGATGCCCTTCCTGTGTGGTGAAGTCTTCCATAGTGTGATGACATGTACCTACTGTGTGGTAAAGCCCCCACTGTGTGGTAAAGGCCCAACTATACAATGATGCCCCTGCTGTGTGATGAGGCTCCCACTGTGTGGTAAAGCCCCCAATGTGTGGTAAAGCCCTAACTGTTCCATGATGCCCCTGCTGTGTGATGAGGCTCCCACTGTGTGGTAAAGCCCCCACAGTGTGATGAGGTCTATAGTCTTCTTTCTGCACATACATGCACCATGATTCTATACCATTTGTTTCCTAATCAGCAGCTGCATAGAGATGGTATTAAGTTCAAAACCCAGCTCAATGTGTGCACACACAGGCATCTGCTGGTAGTCAAAGGCAAGTGGGGCTCCAGCTCAACTCACCGCTCTGTTTTTATTTATTGACATCTTTATCTAACTTATTTTACATATGTGTGTGTATACCCTGGTGTGCCAAGCTACCCCTGTGGAAGTCAGAGGACAACTGACTCTCTCCTTCTATCATATGAGTCCTGGGGATTGAACTCTGGTCTCCAGGCTTGGCAGCAAGCACCTTTATTGGCTGAACCATCCTGCTGGCCCCACACTTGCATTTGAGGCTGGTTATTGGTGAGATTATTAAGGCCACTCCACGTAGATAAAAGGAGATTTATTTAATGGCGTAACTTACAAATTAAGGGATAGGTAGGTCGCGGAGTCTGGGGAAGGTGTATCGCAGTCCAGCGGTGTTCTCTGGAGCTCTGCTTGGTACACCTCTCTAGTCCAGGGTCCCGCAACAGAGAGAGAGAGAGCCCGCCGATCCAGATCTCAGGTTCCCAGGCGCCTCCTTTCGCCCCGCCTTGTAGGCGTGACAGTTGCCGAAGTCTCAATGGGGGTTGGAACTTACAGATCAAAGCTGGAATGGCTACCCACTACATCTCCCCCTTTTTGTCTAAATAAGAAAGTTCTAACCTAATACAAGACTATATACAAAGGAATGGTTATCAAATATAGTCCAGGAATAATGAGGGATAATGACCTAGATAAGATGGAACTACAACCAATGCAAACAATATCAAGCAAGAAACACATACTATAATCCAGAGAAGTATAGAGCATAGGTAAATGGCATGTTACAAAGATCATTCCAAAAGGTGTCCTATCCTAAAGAACCTGAATCTAATACTTAATATGTTCTATCTACTAGGTTGTAACTATAACTGCTAGTCTTCAATCCCATCAAAGACCTGAGAAGGAATATAATGGTACCTGAGAAATGGTAGATGGATGCAAGCAACTTTCGGGAATCTTGCGAGAGTAGACGGAGACAGCTGGCAGCCTGGACAGTCACCTAATGTTTCTCAGCATTGTTGGTGCATTCAAATTGGCTACAGGCCTAAAGTATCTGACAGACCATTTTCAGAAGCAGGAATTCTGAAAGACCATCTTACCCTGTCTTGGCAGAGTACAGTGGTCGCTTTCCTTGTGTCCCGCTTGTCCAGAAAGGATAGCATTGCATTAGTACTGTCAGCCGTCGAGGCAAGGGCAGTTCTTTGCCCAGTAGGCCATTTTGTGCCAAGAAGACAAACTTCCAAATGGAAATGTCTTAGAAGCCCAACATTCTCTCGGGATCAAATTGGTGCAGCCAGGAGCAATTATGTCTCACATCAACAGAATTCTAAGTTATTTAAATGCCATATTCTCTAGGTCTATGAAGTGTTTGAAGATTACCTGTCCATCTGACCTATGTATCTGTAAATCTGGATAACCTAACTAACGTAACTATAGAGATGACAAGCATAGGTGACTATAAATCTATAAGTCTTATCTACCGAAATAACCTAAGGACTAAGGCTTCACGTAAACAAGGTAAACAGTCTATAAGCAAGTGTATGGTAAAGAACGATGACTTCAAAATTGTGACAATACACAAGATGTTATAACAGAGGTAGGAGTATATAGTGCGATATGCAATATGACAATAATCTTAAATATATATCAATATACCGAATATCCTAAACAGAAGTAGAACCTACATAAAGTATGACAGATATAAATTTACATTTGTATCAATATACAAGTATTTCAAATAAGAGTAGAAATATATGTACATTATAACAAATATAGTTCTGTATTTGTATCAATATACAAATTATCTTAAACAGGAATATAAAAATAGTTTACATTTGTATCAACATATAAGAATCCATAACAGTGCAAATTACAGTGCAAATTATTTAAGGCTGCTATTTTACTAAATTTGTTTACTAGTATACATAATAATCTACCATAATACCTTATACCTATCCATTCCATTTCTTCTTTTTTTTTTTTTTTTTTTTTTTTTTTTTTTTTTTTTTTTTTTTTTAGAATACTGAGTTTAATATTTCCTTCCACCCCCAACCCTATAACCATCATCCATAACCCTGAGAATTATGAAACCTAAGGGAGAAGGGGCGTCGTTTTCTTAGAATTACTTCCTGCTGTTTAGGGGGTGATGTTATCTCTGTTGGGTACTGTGAGAAAGCTCAGATAGTTAAATCTCAGTTAGACTAACTGTAGGTTCTGCAGCAAGTCTTAGAGTAACGGGTAAGATTGTCTGAAATTCTGGTAAGAAGTGTAGTATGATGATGATTACCATGGCATCATTCTGGATTGGGTAGAGTTGTTGTTGGGGCCCCATCTTCTGGAGACTTCTGAGATTGCTATTAGAAAAACTTATTTGTTATCAAAATGGAAGGTTTGGATTTAAAGAGGACATAGCATGTAAGAAAGGATTCTGAGAAATCAAGAGTAAGCATGGAGAGAGTTAGAATCTAGAAGACAATGGTCCCTTTTTATTGGTTTCCTTCTGTCCCACACCAGAGGGCTCTTCAGATATGGGACTGAAGAATCTCTCAAACTTCCTTTTAGCAATATGCTTGGGTTTAGAGAAGGAGTGAGCCAATTCCATCTCCAAAGTCAGCTTGGCTTATAATTGAATTGGAACCACAACTTTTCTAGATTGATAGAGAGATAGATGTTAGACAGTGAGATTTTACCGTGTGTAGATTGGTACCAATAGATTCTTTCTTTCTGCTGTAAACATCCGGATATCCAAGGCCTTATGACTTCTGTAAGATGGGTATTTCCATCATCCTGGAAAGACAAAAACAGAACCCTACCCCAACCTTTGATTGTTAAATTTTTCTTACAACTTGTAGAGATGTCACATTGGTGGATGATCTTTTACTTCTCCTCATCAAGGGGTTTTTCCTGTTCGAATTGAATTTTTATTAATTTTGTTGGTATCCATAGCTTTTCTTCTCCTGCAGAAACAAAGGCAAAACCCCTTCCCCAACGTAGAACATATCCAGGTTTCCATTCTGAGGTCAGCACATCCTTGAAATAAACTGGTTGGTTTAGCTCAGGAGTTTTGTCTGTCGTCCAATGTCTCTCTGCAGCTGTTGTTCCTTTCTCATCAGCATTGAGAAAATTCAAGGTTAATAAAGCACTATGCAATCTATTTCTAGGAGTCATTGTTACCCGTTGCTGTTTATTTAGCATATCTTTTAAAGTTCGATTGGATCTTTCTATGACTGCTTGGCCTGTGGGATTGTGTGGTATACCTGTAACATGCTTTATATTGTAATAGGCAAAGAATTGTCTCATTTTATTGGAGACATATGCTGGGGCATTGTCTGTCTTAATTTGTACAGGTATTCCCATGATGGCCATAACTTCTAATAGGTGTGTAATCACAGAATCAGCCTTTTCAGAACTCATAGGAGTTGCCCACTGAAATCCTGAATAGGTGTCAATGGTATGATGTACATACTTTAATCTTCCAAATTCTGCAAAATGAAACACATCCATCTGCCAAATTTCATTTCTTTGTATACCTTTTGGATTGCTCCCTGCAGGTAATGGAAGTTGGTTATAGATGGAACAAGTAGGACATTTTTTCACAATATCCTTAGCCTGTTGCCAAGTGATGGAGAAATCCTTCTTCAAACCTTTGCTATTTACATGGCATTTCTTATGAAATTCTGAAGCTTCTAGCACATTACCTATTAGTAACTGATCAATCTCATCATTACCTTGTGCTAGAGGTCCTGGCAGACCTGTATGGGATCTGATATGTGTTATATATATAGGATGTTCCCTTTTTCTGATGATTTCCTGCAATTGTATGAATAATGAAGTTAATTCTGTATTATCAGGAATAAATTCAGCAGTTTCAATATGTAAAACAACTCTCTCTGCATATTGAGAGTCAGTGACTATATTGAGGGGTTCTGTGAAGTCCATCAGTACCATAAGAATGGCATACAGTTCTGCCTTTTGTACAGAGCTGTATGGACTTTGTACCACTTTACTTAAGTCTCCTGATTTATATCCTGCTTTCCCTGATTTATTTGCATCAGTATAGAATGTGAGGACTCCAGAAATTGGCTTTTGTCGTACAATGTGAGGAAGGACCCATTCAGTCTTCTTTATGAATTCTATTCTCTTGCTTTTGGGATAGTGGTTGTTAATCTCTCCCAAAAAGTTACTGCAGGCTCTCTGCCAGTATTCATTATCTTTCCATAGTGATGAAATTTCTTCATTAGTTAAAGGTACTACAATTTCTGCTGGGTCCATTCCTGTCAACTGGCGAAGTCTTAGTTTACCTTTTTGAATCAAATCAGAGATCTTTTCTATATAAGTCTTTAATTTCTTATTTGGTTTACGTGGTAGGAATATCCATTCCAATATAATATCTTCCCTCTGCATCAAAATACCTGTTGGGGAATGTCTGGAGGGGAATATGACAAGAATGCATTTAAGTTCTGGATCCACACGATCCACATGTGCTTCTCGAATTGTCTTTTCTACTAGAGCCAATTCCTTCTCAGCTTCGGCTGATAATTCTCTTGGACTATTTAATTCTTTGTCCCCTTCTAGGGTATTAGCCAAATTTTGTAGTCCATCTTTGGGTATTCCCATGATGCCCAGTAAGTTGGAAATGCTTCCTAATAACTTTTGAAAATCATTAAGAGTCTTCAACCGATCTCTCCTTAGCTGTACCTTTTGGGGTCTAATTTTTTGTAGCTCTATCTTATATCCTAAGTAGTTAATAGAATCTCCTCTTTGTATTTTTTCAGGAGCAATTTGCAGTCCCCAGCGAGGCAAAACTTTTTTTACTTCTTCAAACATGCTTTCTAATGTATCTAACTTTGGATCAGCTAATAGGATATCATCCATATAGTGATAAATTATGGATTGTGGAAACTTTACACGAATTATCTCCAATGGTTTCTGCACAAAGTATTGGCACAAGGTAGGGCTATTTAACATTCCCTGTGGGAGGACCTTCCATTGATATCTCTTGACTGGCTGAGAATTGTTATAATTAGGTACTGTGAAGGCAAATTTTTCTCTATCATTTTCTTGTAAGGGTATGGTAAAGAAACAGTCTTTTAAGTCAATAACTATTATAGGCCATTCTTTAGGTAGCAGAGAGGGCAAGGGCATCCCAGTCTGTAGGGAGCCCATTGGCTGAATTACTTTATTAATAGCTCTCAGATCTGTCAGCATTCTCCAATTACCAGACTTTTTTTTAATAACAAATACAGGAGAATTCCAAGGGCTGGTAGATTCTTCAATGTGTTGAGCATTTAACTGCTCTTGAACCAGCTGTTCTAAAGCTTGTAGCTTGTCTTTTGTCAAAGGCCATTGTCCAACCCAGACAGGTTTATTAGTTAGCCATTTTAAAGGTAAGGCAGTTGGTACTTCTGAGGGTTCAATAGCCGTTGTGCTCTGTTTGTGAACAGCCTGAATGGTTGGTGCCTGATTTTTATAGCATGTGATGATATTATTCCTAGAAACATGCATTTGTCTGTATTCTTTTTCTGAAAGTGTAGGAATTTTAATCTGGGTATTCCACTGTTGTAACAGATCTCGGCCCCAAAGATTTACTGCTACATTTGCTACATATGGCTTCAGCCTTCCTCTCTGTCCTTCTGGCCCTATGCATTCAACCCATCTCGAACTCTGTTTTATCTGAGATAGGGTGCCAATCCCTAAAAGTTGGACATCTACCTCTTGAAGAGGCCAATTTGGATGCCATGATTTTGGTGTAATTATAGTCACATCTGCACCTGTGTCTACCAGTCCCTCCATAACCAGGCCATTAATTCGAATTCTAAGCTTTGGTCTTTGATCATTTATGGAAGTCTGCCAAAATATTTGTTTTATAGTGTTCTTTGTAAACTGTGATCCACCCATCAGAGCTGTTTTATCATCCATTGCAGTATCGGTTTTTACATTAAGCATTGGTTTATTCAGTTGTCTTGGAGAGGAATTTCTTCCACAGTGGCTGGGAATGTTCGTACTACATTGGATTTGGGGGCCTGCAAGAGGCCCCCTGAGGCGTTTCCCGCCAGTAAAGGGTTACCTCGTATATCTATTTTTGATCTGCACTCACTGGTCCAATGTCGGCCTTTGCCACACCTTCTACATAATCCGGGAGGTGGTTGGGGTCTCCTGTTTAGGCTATTCCTAAAAGGAATATTACTCCTAGGAGTACCCCACGTACAGTTTTTACTTATATGACCTGGTGTACCACATGTAAAACATTTGGTAACACGGGGCCTTCTTTCACCTCTGGGATTTGTCTCTCCTATCCAAGCCTCATTACTGTAGTTACGAGACTCAACACCATTAGTATACTGAATCCATTCTTCCAAAGGAGCTGATCTGATCTTTAATGGTGTAAGTATTCTTCTGCATTCTGCATTAGCATTGTCGAATGCCAAGGACTCAGTTAATACTTTTCTTAATTCTTTATCTGATACAGCTCTTGTTATAGCTGTGTTCAGTCTTTGTAAAAAATCAGTGAAGGGTTCGTGTGGTCCCTGAAATATCTTTGTGTATACCTCAGTTGGTTTTCCAGGTTCTGGAATTTTTTCCCAAGCGTTTAGAGCTGCTGTACGGCATAGGGATATTGTATGCTCATCATAAATGGCTTGTACATTCCTGTCAGCAAAACATCCCTCACCAAGTATTTGATCTTGGGAGATCACGAAACCTCTGAGTTTACCTTGTTGTTCTAAAATTTTTGCCTCTTCTCTCAACCAGCTTTTCCACTGTAGCTGCTGGCTATATTCTAGAACAGCTGAAATTAACTGATGCCAGTCATCTGGGATGATTCTATGTGAGGTAGACCACGAATTTAACATCTGTTTTACGTACGTGGAGTGTATCCCATATGTAACTACTGCTTCCTTTATATTTTTAAAGTCCCTTGTGGAAATTGGTTGTAATGTATATGTAGTATATGGCTCGGGGTGTGTGTCATCCGCTGGCTTCTCATGGATGATAACAGGATAAGCCATTGTGTGAGAGCCATTTGGAGATGTTACAACCTCTATGGTCTTGCCCTTCTGCTTATTAGGTCCCTTGTCATGTTTACTGAGAGTTTCTTCTAAGGCCTGCAAACGAGCACCTAGGGTCTGTTCTATGGAGTGAGCCTCCTCTCTGGCAAGGGACTCCAGATTCCTCATGGAATCATAGAAGTTTTTATGTTCCTCAGAAACACATGATTCCATGGACCTTATCTTATCAATTAATGATAATCTTTCTTCCTTATATAGTGTCTGGAGAGTTAGTGTTCTGTCCATTAAATATTCACATTTATTATCAATAAGATCAATTTTTGGTACAAGCCTGTTTTGTAAATCCTGATCAGCAGATTCCAGAGAAAGAATCTTTCTCTCTAAGGTCTCATTGCTATCCCTTAAAGCAGATTCCAGAGATAGAATCTTTTTCTGTAAGCCTTCATTGCTCTCGCTTAAAGCCTGTATCAGTCCCAATAATGACTCATCTTTGTTCTTGTTATTAAACCAGTGTTTGAACACTGTGTGGATTATTACAATGAATGCCAAAATGGTACAGGCCAGATATGCCTTAGGAAGGTCGTATATTTCCAGTAAGATGTCATTCATCATACAAGCAAAAAGGTTTTCGAATTCTTGTGAGGTAATGTTGTCAGCCATATTACAAGAATTACTCAAAATTTGTTAGTCAATTTTAAGGTGTAAAATTATCAGGTGCCTTTGCTTACCTTTCGTGGTTTTTGGGGGGTGTAGTAGTACTTTTCAGCCAGCAGGTGGCGTTGGTACAGCTCCAAAGCAGGGCCTGCTGGTGATCTTGGCTGACTGCAGCTCGCTGGAGTCAAGATGGCGGGAGCCGAAGCTGGCGCCGGCACTCGGGAAGCCGGGGAGTGCCTCTTTCGCTGGTCTCGGGGCTAAGCTAGGGAACTGAGACCGGACTAGCTGCTCCCTCTTTAGGGAATGGAACCCTGTAGGCGTTCCCTGGTTATATGGAACTTTGCAGGCGGGTTTAGGTACCCGCTAGCCGGGGAAGAGGCTGAGGGTGGGAGCCACCCAGGTCTTTGGAATTTGCCCCACGTGAGCGCCAAGTATTGGTGAGATTATTAAGGCCACTCCACGTAGATAAAAGGAGATTTATTTAATGGCGTAACTTACAAATTAAGGGATAGGTAGGTCGCGGAGTCTGGGGAAGGTGTATCGCAGTCCAGCGGTGTTCTCTGGAGCTCTGCTTGGTACACCTCTCTAGTCCAGGGTCCCGCAACAGAGAGAGAGAGAGCCCGCCGATCCAGATCTCAGGTTCCCAGGCGCCTCCTTTCGCCCCGCCTTGTAGGCGTGACAGTTGCCGAAGTCTCAATGGGGGTTGGAACTTACAGATCAAAGCTGGAATGGCTACCCACTACAGCTGGTGATCTTTGACTCAGAGTGAGGAGAAGGGGAGGGAATGTCAGCCTAGACACCTCTATCTGGTACCTGAATCCTGATTGAACCCCTATGATCCTGACATGTTGCTCTATTTTCTTCATCTGCAACAAGAGAGGTTTACACTGTTTGGTCTCTTGGAATCTTTGATCTGATAAATATTAATGATTGTAAATTGAATGGCTTGTTGGATGTGGAGGTAATTGACCTTGTGACCTCCCTGACTTCCTGTAGAGGGTCAAGGCATACTGTTCCTGACCTCTGTGCTTAATGCTCATTTGCTGACCTGAAATTTGAGTCAATCATGCAAAAGCCTCCACTGCCCAAATGCATCTGAGGCTAAAAAAGAACTTCTGTGAATTCTGGCCCCGGGGGAGCAATTTCACATGCATTAGGGCCTCAGCTTCTCTGGACTTGTTACCACCTTTCCCGTTCTAGTAAAAGGTATGCATTCCATGGAGGCTGTAGTGTTTGCTCCAAGGAGATCTAGGGACGAGCAGTGAGTCTGTAAGCGATGACCTGTATCATCACTGTAACTAAAGGGGACCTCCCAGGATTCTAGGAGAGGGGAATTCATTCATTCATTAAAGCACCAACTTAGGAAATGTATTCCTCAGTTTTCCATCACTGTAACAAACAGCTGACACAGGCCATTTGTGAAGAAGAGGAGGTTTTTTTATCTCAGTTTTGGAGGTGCAGGGTCTGATGCTAGTGTTGGCTCAGTTCCACTGAGGGGCCTCTTGGCTGTATGATATCATGAAGGAGGCTCACCTGTGCAAAAGAGTTTATGTTTTTTCAAACAGGAGGGGACTGGGGTTTTACAATCCTTTCTGATGTCAGGTCCCTGCCATCTAAGGACCGCCCTTTAAATATCAGCTCTTAAAGGGCCAGTGCCTCCCAATAACACCACATTACAGACCCAACCATCAGTCACAGTGGACCCTTGGGCATCTATCTATAAGTAGCTCATTGCAGGGGTCTCTGCGACCACCATGGCAATGAGAGTATTGATCCACAAGAAACAAGAAGGCAGTTGGGTTCAACATGCATAGCACGAATCCTAATTGGTCTTAATAATAAAAACCTGGAGTCAGATATCAGGTAAATGCTGAAAGATCAGAGAAGCAAAAGAACAAGTCACAGCCACTTCTTACTCACCCACACCTCAGCCTGAGAGAGACTGAGCTCCTGTCTCCTCCCACCTCATATTCCTCTCTCCACCCAGCCATATCACTTCCTGTCTCCACCTCCCTAGTGCTGGGATTAAAGTCGTGAGTTCCCAAGTGCTGGGATCAAAGGTGCGTGCCACTACTGCCTGACTCTGTTTCTCTTTTAGACTGGATCAATCTTGTGTAGCCCAGGGTAACCTTGAACTCACAGAGATCTGTCTGCCTCTGCCTCCCAAGTGCTGGGATTAAAGGTGAGTGCCCCCACTGCCTGGCCTCTGTGGCTAAAAAATGGCTTAGCTCTGCACTCTGATCTTCAGGCAGACTTTGTTAGATAATAAACAAAATATCACCACAAACATGACTCAATAGCCAGTGTTGGTTCAAACTTTGAGAGTCTGACCTTGAGTAGTTTATTTTAGGCATATTGAAGCACAGCACAATTTGGAAAAAAGTTTCCTGGTGATAATTAACTATATCTCGTGTGCACAACAAAGTTTAAGACCTGACAACATCGAAACTCTTAATAAAGATGGTCCTGTAAAGACAGACCCTATAGATTAAATGAGAAAACAGTCTCAAGATAAGAGTCTTGGGGAAGAGCCAGTGCGGCCTGGCCATACAGATAGCACAAAGCTCACTAGGCTATTAACCATTTCTGCTCCCAGCTTCCTGAGTGGAATCAGGTTACACCACTCCCTTTGAAGAGACAACCCTGTGTGTTTACTATTCCTGCTTTCCCTAATCCAGTCTGTGAGCAAAAAGACTACATGCCTCCTATGGCTAATATGTGACAAGCTCAGAACTGGGTATAGGAAATACAGTTTCAGAAATGGGTTCAGTCTTGAGGAACAATAACATTTGTATTGGGATAGCAAGGGAAGAGACAACTGTGTGTGTGAGAGAGATAACATGATCACCATTAATTATTTTTACACTTACTTACTTTGTGTATATGTGTCATGTATGTGCATGCATGTGGGACCAGAGTAAAATACGAAGGAGCTGGTTTTTCCTTTCACATGTGGGTCCCAGGAATCAGCCCTCAGGCTTGGCTGACCATTCTTGTTGCTGCTTTTACATATTCACTTAGGGGTTTGGGGGTGAAGGTGTTGATGGTGTTAGCAGTGATGAGGAAGCTAGACACTATTCTACAGTCTTTATATGTATTAATCCAAATTTCCTTTACTCTGGGATTGCTTTTCATGCTGGGGATGAACCCAGATCCTGTGCATACCAAGCAAGCGCTGTACCACTGAGTTACATTCCCAGCCTGAAGAGATTTTTTTCTGGTAGAGTGTCTGGCTATGTTTTCCAAGCTGGCTTTGAATTCAGGACCTTTTGGCCTCAGCCTCCCGAGTGCTGGGAACACAAATGTGCTTCACCCCTGCCAGCTGCCCATTTTCACGAGAAGATGAACAACAAAACTCACCATGTTAATCACTGTAAGTGCACAGTTTGGTGGTGTCAGGTGGGGTCACAGTGCCTGCAGAGTCAGGTCACAATGTCATGTAGGGATCACCACGACCCATCTTTGTAACTTTTTCTTGTTGTAAAGGAAAACCCTGTATTATTATTATTGAACAGTAACTCCCATGTCCCCTCTTCTCATCCCTGGAACCACCATTCTGCACCCATTGCTGTGATTTTGACTTCAGACCTCCTATCCATGGACTATGCATTGTGGTTGGACTGATTTCATTGAGCATAATGTGCCTAAGATTCATTCATGTTCCATGTAGCATGGGTCAGAATTTCCTCCTTTTTCAAGGGTGAGTAATATTCCATTGTGTGAACCACCCCTTCCTGACCCATTCCTCTAATGAGGACACTTGGGGTTCTGGCCACATCTTAGCTTTTGTGAACACTGCTGCTGTAAATGTGTGTACACACATGTCTTAATGACCCATTTCTATTCTTTTAGGTATATACCTGGAGCTAGAATCACCAGAACCCATGATAATTCTGTTTTTGATATTTTTAAGAGACCAACACATGTTTTATTCCTAGTTAATTCCCTCAACAGTAACCAGATTCTCAGCTCTCCACATCCACACCAACACCTGTTATTTTATCTTTCTTTAAAAATTTTATTTATTTCCATTTTATGTGCATTGATGATTTGCCTGCGTGCTTGTCTGTGTGAGGGTGTTGGATTACCTGGAACTGGAGTTACAGACAGTTGTGAGCTGCTGGGTGGGTGCTGGGAATTGAACCTGCATCCTCTGGAAGAGCAGCCAGTGCTCTGAACTGCTGAACCATCTCTCCAGCCAGACACTCTTGTTTTTTTTAATAGTAGCCATCACAATGAATTAGATAATTCACATTTTCATTCCCAAATGTAGAAATCTAGGCACAGAGAGGGAAAGGACCTTGTTGGGACTCACACAGCCAGTGTGTCAGGATCCAAACACAGAGAGTCCACTCTGTCCACTCATGACCTCTCTGTCCCCAATGCAGCCGTGTCTCTGGTGGCATGTGCAATGCTTTCCCACAAGCAGAGGATGAGGCATCAAAGGTATTAGATATGCTACCACAGAAGAGCTCATAATCATGGTGTGTAGGTACAGTGTCAGGAGCAATACAGGAGGATTACAGTGGAGTACAGTTGAGAGAGAACCCACTATCTGCCCCGTCCTTCAGGAGGCACATTTGAATTTGTGGTCCCCTGTGTCGGCAAACACTGTGATGGTTGCATGCTCTATTAGCTATTTTGCTTAGCGCTGTGAGAAAATACCCGATCAAAACAGTTTAAGGAAGACAGGGTTTACTTTAGCTCACAGTTTCAGAGCATGGTGGGAAAGGCCTGGTGGCAGGAGGCAATTTGTCATGTTGCACCCACAGTCAGGAGGCAGGAAGAAGGCCTGTGTGCAGTTTTGCTGTAGGATAATGCTCTTGCACACTGTAAAGATTTGTCACTTCTGTTAGTTTAATAAAACACTGACTGGCCAGGAAGTGTAAGTGGGGTGACCAGACTAGGAGGAGACTGGGAAGAGGAAAGACAGAGAGAGGAGTCGCCAGCCAGATGCAGAGGAAGTGAGATGAGAATATTGGACTGAGAAAAGGTACCAAGCCATATGGCTAAACATAGAGAAGAATTATGGGTTAATTTAAGCATAAAAGCTAATCAGTAATAAGCCTGAGCTATAGGCCAAACAGCTTATAATTAATATACGACTCTGTGTGTTTATTTGGGACTCTATGACTTCGGGACCAGGTGGGACAGAAACATCTGTCTACACAATCTGGAGACACCCACATTCAGGGTGGGTCTTCCTGCCCCAATTAACCTAATCTAGAAACTTCCTTATGGACAAGCCAAGAGGTTTGTGTCTTAGGTGACTCTAGATCCTGTGAAGATGACAGTCAGTTCTCAATTACCAGTCACCACATACCATGGCTAGCAAACGTATCCTCCCTCTTCCCCTGTTTACTGTTAGCCAACACTCTGTCCTGAGACCATTCTAGACAAGTTTCAGACTCTCAAGGGATGCTTAGATGTTCTATTGTCATATTGTCTGTATCATCTGCAATGCCACCTAAGTAAGTTTTCCAAACACCAACCCCGAGTCAATTATTTTGGAACTCAGACTCCACCATGAGTTGGGGAGTTGACCTTATTGGTTCCTTATGCACTGACATGCTTTTGCTTCTGTTGCCATGACAAAAACACCCTGGAAACTGTGGTGGTACTGTGTTCCCCAAAATATTGTGCACCCTAATAAACTTATCTGGGGTCAGAGAACAGAACAACCACTAGATACAGAGGGTAGAAAATGGTGGCACTCACATCTTTAATCCTAGCCTTCTGGAGGCATGGATCTCTGTGAGTTCAAGGCCACACTGGAAATAGCCAGGCATGGTGACTCATGCCTTTAATCCCAAAAAGTGAGCCTTTAATCCCAGGAAGTGAGGGCAGAAAGCAGAAAGGTATATAAGGCCTGAAGACCAGAAACTAGAAGCTTTTAGCTGGTTAAGCTTTTAGGCTTCGGAGTAACAGTTCAGCTGAGAGCCATTGGGATGAGGACTCAGAGGCTTCCAGTCTGAGGAAACAGGATCAGCTGAGGAACTGGCAAGGTGAGATAGCTGTGGTTTGTTCTGTTTCTCTGATCATTCAATATTCACCCCAATACCTGGCCTTGAGTTTTTTGTTTTTTTTTTTTTAAATAAGACCTTCTAAGATTTGTGCTACAGGAAACAAGGAACTCAGGGGATAAAGGGTCTTTGGCTCATAGTTCTGTCATTACAGGGAAGGCAAGGCAGGAACATAATGCAGCCACTCACCTCCATGGTCAAGAGCAGTGCGAGAGCGTGAGTGAGAGATGAGTGAGATGCCTATGGGCCTTCTCATACTCACCTCCTCTCTGCACTTACATACCCTAGGATCCTCTGTGTAGGAAACAGTGAGCAACCAAGACAACCCCCCATAGACATCTCCACAGACCTTCCTAATCTAAGTCCCTTACAGAGACTCTCTTCTGGGGTGACGCTGGACTGCGTCAAGAAGACAATTCACACTAACCATCTCATGCCCATCAAACAAAACTGCATTTCATGTGGATGCCATCCAAGCTCCTTGCTTCCAAATCACTGGTGTTCACACCAGGGGGCCTGCCTATGGTGTTACAGTCCTGCAGTGTCTCTGTTGTGGCACACATAGTGTGGCATATTCTGTACCCTTGTTTTTTATTTATTCATTTATTTGTGTGTGCAGTGTGTGCATACGTGTGTGCATGCTTGTGTGTCTGTGTGCACACAGAATGGTCAGAAGGACATTGGGCATCCTGCTGTATCACTCTCCACCTTATTTCCTTGAGGCAGAGTCTCTCACTGAACCCGGAACTCGACTGGAAGCCAGCAAGCCCCAGCAAACCTCCTGTCTCCTTCCCCTCTAGGTCTTGGGTTACAGGTACCTGTGTGGCCTCACCCGGCCTTTTAACAAGCATGCTGGGAAATTCAAACTCAGGTCCTTGAGTCTGCGCAGCAAGTGCCCTTACCTACAAAGCCACTGCCCTCCCACTTTAAAGTTTCCCAGAAAGAAGGGTAGGTGCCAACTCAGACTGTCAAAGTGCCAAAACTTAGATGTGCCATGTTAACCTCTGTTCAGAGGTGTGCACGGTGGGAGGGAGCCGGGCACAAGTGCCTGGCAGGAGAGGTTGCCAGAGCCTCACTGCCTCTTGGAGCCAATGCTTCTCTGGGTAGTCTTCCCATACCTCAGCTGGAAGCTGCTGTTTTAGGATTCACCTTCTCTTCTTTCCAAACAGGGCTGGGACTTGTCCTCATTCTGCCACAGGCTAGGGGAACTTGGGCAAGTGTTTTCAGGGCTCAGAGGCTCCATATTTTATTTTGGGGACAAGGTGTGAAAACAGACCTCTCCCCCCATCCCCCCATAGGACAACGTAAGGATTATACAAGGTAAAGAATGTCAAGTGCTCTGTGCTTCCTGGCATGGGGTCAGCAGGATGGAAGATGGGAGACTGCCTCCCCATTATGTGGAGTCACACCTGTCTTTCAGAGCAGATCTTCCCTCTGGAAAAGGGTGTTTGGAAATGTGGGAGTATGCTTGCCTTTCCCGTTGACTGAGTGAGGCTCTGGGTACTTGGTGGGTGGATGGGAATGCTAGATGTTTCACAGCTTGCAGGGAAGCTTTTTCCTATCTCCCTCCCCCGCCAGATGTTCATGTAGGTGATTCACCCACCAGATGTCCGTGTAGCTCTAGAACCTGTTTACAAGGATCTGATCATAGAATTATTATTTTTTTGCACGCTTGACTTTGCATGGAAGCTGTAAGGAACACACCTGGCTACACTTTGAGGAAAGATTGTGTCTTGCTTTGTTTAGGATGAACAAGACTTGTTCTCTTTTTTGAAAACATTCATCAAAGGCACACACATCTGGTAGCACTGAAGTGAACTGTCAGAGTGATTCTTCACAAACACACAAAGAAACATACCCAGTTCTCATTCAACATGCCAGTCTTAAAAACTAGGGTCAACACCATTCAACACTGGCCCCAAATGAAATCAGGCCGTGAGACTGAGGGTCAGCATCTGCTGGAGTCTCCTGTGGGTAGTCTGGGGCCCCACGAGGACTGATTTTTCCAAGTATGTATTGTAATGATCATACTCTTCCATTTCACCTTTGCAGTGAAAGGGGAAGTAAGGGGAAATGGCAGTGTGTGTCACAAAGGAACACTTTGAGTTAACAGAGATCAGCATCTCTGACTTGTGGTACCCCCTGTTCTATCCTAGATCTTCATCAGCATGGCTTTTCCCTTAGATGGTTGAAGACAATGACTCCATTCTCTTGTTTATACTTGAGCCTTTGATTCTCAGAATGTGCAGCTCCAAACCCTTAAGTTTTTATCCAATAATGTTATTTTAAGATTCCTTATCAGGAGCTGGGGAGATAGCTCAGGGGGTAAAGGGCTCGTGCCACGTGAGGATCTGGGATCAGATACCTCTCACTCACATAAAAGCCCAGGCATGGTGATGTGTGTCTGTAGTGTCCACAGAGTGTGGCAGAGACAGGTTTCTGCCAGGGGCTCACTTGGCAGCCAGCCTCACTGAAATGGGGAGTGTTCCAGGCTTAGTGAGAGATTATCTTGAAAAGTAAGGTGCTGAAATGATTGAAGAAGACAGATGAATTGCAGTGGCACAGGAGAGGGCATCTGAACACACACACACACACACACACACACACACACACACACACACACACACACATGCAAGAATGTACACACACATGCACATGCACACACTACTCCTTATTAGCTAGCAACTCTATATTTTAATCTTTTTTCCCTAAATGTCACTTTCAATAGAACCCTGTAGCTATCCTTTCAAATATCAAGATTTTTTTCAAGTAAATAGGAACCAGAGATCAGGTCTAGGTTTACATGCGTGGTCAGTGTCCATGTTCCCCACACAGAGCAAGCAAGTATGGAGGCGAAAACCTACTTTAAAAATTTTTAATTAATTTATACTATACTAGGTTGCATAAAGCAATTTTCTTGATGGTATATGATGTACTCTGAACATATTCTCCTACCCTTTCTGTCTTCTCCATCCCCTATCATCCACACTGTCCCCCTAGACAGTTTTGTTTCTACTTTCCTTGATCTATACATATGTGATTTTATGTATCAGTGAAGTCCAGGACCCACGGATGAGAGATAACATGAGCTATTTGTCTTCCTCAGACTGTCTTAATTTGCTTAATGGGATTATTTCCAGTTGCATCCATTTTTCTGCAAGTGATTTATTCTTCTTTATGGCTAAAACCAATTTCGTTGTGTATATAAACCACATTTCTATTTGCCATTTTTCTGCTGAGGAACACCTAAGTTTAAGAGGAAGCAACAGAATAAAAACATTAACAACTACGACAAAGCTGGCCCAGCAGCCCCCAGCGATTTTACAGGCTTGGTTATTTCCTCCGTAGCAACAGGAATTTGGCTGCTGGGGACCAGACACTGCTTGTCCGTGATAGCATCAAATTCCAATTCCCCAGCCATAGCAGAGTAAAAGCAAGGGATGGACACCAGCCATGAAGGCTTCGGAACAGAGCAGCCAAGGAGGCAATGAATGCTGGTGCCAGGTTGGTCTCCATCACTGCCATGCTCATGTGACACTATCATCACTCGGAAACCCTGTTGACTCTCCACTGCATCGGTCAAATGGGAGCTCTCCTCCCCTGGCGAGCCTGGCTTGAGGCGCCACCACTCAGTGTAGGTGCCTCATTCTAGAAAATACTCTCCAGAGACTCCAGTCTCTGATTTGACCTGACAGCAGATTCTCTAGAAGCTTCCAGATTCGTGTGATGTTGGCTGGAGTTGTCAGGACCTTTCACCAGCTCGGGATTAGTCTGGAGACATAGTATTTGGATGTGACACCTTTAACCCAAGGGTGACATTCACAACAGGACTCTCTGAAGCCTCAGGAGGAATGGGGCTGCTGCCTTCAGTTAACTTGCCTCAGGGGGCTCAGATGATCAGTCCTTGTGGACTCCTGTGCCTTGCACATCCAGGGCAGATGAGTTTGGCTGAACACACAGATTCTTTGTGTCACTGAACAATATAGCAGCTATTCATGTAACACTCATGTTGTGTTATGTGTTGTGACACTGAGACGATGTATGTCAAAGACTGTGTGAAGGTTGTGTGAAATACCATGCCATATCGCATATGGAACTTGAACACCCAAGAATTTTAGTACCCATGGGGCCTCTGAGGAGGGGTCTTGAACTCAACCTTCATGAGTGTTGAGGGACAACTGTTTTTCATAGCTACTTTTTGTGATCTTTTTCCAACACTTTACCTTTCTCTCGCTCTTTCAAGATAGATTCTCAAGTATCCTGGGCTAGTCTAAAACTTGCTGTGTAGGAGAGAGTGACCTGAACTTCTGATCCTCCTACCTCTACCTCCTGAGTGCTGTGATAACAGGTGTGCCCCATCAGGCCTGGTTTGTGCTGGGCAATCAAACCCAGGACTTCATGCATGCTAGGCAAGTGCTCTACTAACTGAGCTATGGCCCCTTCAGATTTTTTGATGACTCAGCACTCCTCCTTTGCTCCTGTTTTTTTCTTTTAAGGACCTCACAAGGACTCAGTAACATTATAAGGAGAACAAGGCTCAGCGCCTTGTTGTGACAATGTTCTATAATTGCTCTTGCCGATCTGTGATTTCCTGTTCAACCTGGGACATACAGGAGCAGAGTCCTTAGAGGAAGTGTCAAGGCCATCCACACTACAGTACCGGGACAGCAGCATTCTGCCAGGACTAGAAGATGACTCAGTTGCTAAGGTGCATACAATGTATGTATGAGGACCTGAGTTCAATACCCAGTGCCATGTAAAAGCTAAGAGTGAATGTATGCATCTGTAACCCCAGAAGGACTCCCAGGCTTACCTGCTATCATTCTAGCAGACTGTGAGGTCTAGGTTTGGTGAGAGACCCTGTTGTAAAAAATAACATCGAGAATGACTGAGAAAGATGTTTGATGTTGACCTCTGGCCTCCACATCCACATGTATGTGCACATGTGAACACACACACACACACACACACACATATATATATGTATGTATATATATATATATGTATGTATATATATATATACACACACACAAGAAAGAGTAATGAGTCTCCGGTCAGAATTGGCAGATAGGAAAGAGACTGTTTAGCCAGTTGAGCAGAGCCCTGCTTGAGAAGGGGCAGATGCCTCGCCTTTAGCTGTTGATGCTTCCACCATAGTCTGAATGGGGACAGTGTGGAAGACCCAGAGGGACAGTCCACAAACTTTGGCCCAAGATCAAATCAGGCTCAGGGCTTATTTGCCTTAGCCTTCAAGCTAAGAATTTATTTATTTTTTTCAAAAGTGTGTGTGTGTGCGTGTGCGTGTGCGTGTGTGCGTGTGCGTGTGCGTGCGTGTGTGCGTGTGTGCGTGTGTGCGTGTGTGCGTGTGTGCGTGTGTGTGTGTGTTAGTAAATGCATGTGCATGTAGAGGCCAGAAGAGGGTGTTATACCTCCTAGAATGGAGTTACAGATGGTGTGTGCTGCCCCAGGAAAGTGCTGAGAACTGGCCTCTGGCCCTCTTCAAGAACAGCAAGTCCTCTTCACTGCTGATCCATCTCTCTAGCCCTTAAGAATGTTTGTTAAAATGTCAAAACAGTGGAGGAGGGAAGGATCGAAAGGAAGCAGGGATCTGTGTCCATACAGTCCTGTTGGCAGGACCAGGATGCTGTCAGTGAATGAAAAAGGACATCTTGGAGAAAAATCTAAGCAGGCAAGAAAGTAAAGCCCTGTTTTGAATAATGAGCATCTGTCCAAGTTAATAAGATCACGTCTACGAAATGATGCTGCCTAATCCGATCAGCATGGGGTGCGGATGCCTTCTTTGGTGGAGAGGGAATGTAGCCTCCATCACCTGGGCACTCAAACCATTTACTCCGTGATGAAACTGGAGTCACTTGTTATGATTTTACAATGAGCCCTCTCTCTCCTGGCTGGAGGGAGGTTTTTATTGCCTCGAGTCTTGCAATTTCACTCTTGCTAATATTGATTTTGCCATAATCTCTTTTGCCTTTTTTTTTTCCTTTAACACTCCTCAAGTCATTTCTTGATTTGGACAAAATTCACATTTTAAAGCAGTTTGAAGATATGAAAACCAACCTTTGGGAAAATGTATTATGATAATTATATTTTCCTACTGGTTGCCAACATTATGCGTGTGTGCCAACAGAGGGAAAATGCAATTTGAAGCCCTGAGACTTTGTTCTGTCTTTCATCTTCTTTTGGCTTATAGCATGTTGTAGCTCAACTCAGGAATGTCCCCCAAAGGCCCAAGCATTACAGCTTGGTGCTAAAGGAATATGATGGGACCTTTGAGAAGACAGGGCCTCCTGAGAGATCTTTAGGTCACTGGGGATGTCTTTGGAAGGGGATTGTGGAACTCGGGGTTCTTCTCTTTTTATGCTTTGTCCCAACCATGAAGGAAGTGAATTTGCTCTGCCACAGACTCTGGTCAGAATGTGCTGACCCCCACAGGCCCAGCAGCAATGTGACCAGCCAACATGGACAGTGAATCTACAACCAACCTTCTCTCATTATAAATTGATTGTCTCAGATATTTGTTATAGTAACAGAAAGCTGACCAACACATAGGGAATGGTAAAGAAGACAAGAATGCTCTGAAGGGTCTTGTCTGCCAGGAAGCAGTTTTAAAGCTGCCATAAAAAGAAGGCCCACAATTTCCTCTTCTGAATACAATTTATTGTTAAAAATTAATGATGTACTTCTGATAGGTCAACATTCCTTCCTTGTGACAGAGATAGAATCAGGTTTATAGACAGGTGTATTCTTCCCAAGCTCCAACAGCTTTTCAGTGGGGCAATGAGAATTTGAGTCTGGTTCTTCTGATTCAAGGACTCTGTGATCTCTCCATCACACCAGGATCCTGGGACATGACCAGAGACCCTGAGGCATTAGAAGGCTGGACCAAAAGGCCACAGCACAGGATCCAAAAGGTTCCCTGTTTCTTTAAGAACATGGCATTTTTCAGCCCTGTTGCTAGGGTAGCTGCATTTCCAGAGGTCTGCACTGAGCTGGGTAGGGTGCTCATGCCTTCTTGATGCAGGTCTGCGCTGCCAGTGCCTAGTGTTAAATACGAAGGACAGTGTGGGGAGATTAATGCTTGCTGTATTTGTGGAAACCTTGCACTCTCTCCGTGTTATGCTAGGAGAAATATGTACACAAGATATAATACTTGCTTTCGTGACTACAGGGTAATTATATTATAAATTATGGTAAATATCTTTTATCAGTGCAAAATAATGGCTTTCAGGAAGACATTTACACACACATATATACCGTACATTAATCACACTTACTACACTCCACCCTTCCCAAATAAAACCCCATTGGCTTTCATGTCTTTTTTTTTTTTTTTTTTTTTCCTTCCTTGGGTTTTGCCTATGAGAGGAAACACGATATTTGCTTTTTCTGACTTTGGCTTATTTTGCTTAAGACGATGATCTTTAGTTTTATCAGTTTTTCTGCATGTGCTGTCTCTCCTTTCTTCTTTACGGCCGAGTCATTCTCCGCGGTGTGCCCGTGCTACACTTTCTTTATCCATTCGTATGTCCATGGGCACCTAAGTCAGTTCTGCAGCTTGGCGGCTCTGACTGTGCAGCAACACCCAGGGCTGTGTGAGTAACTCCGTGCTGTGCTCACCCAGACTCTTTAGACCCCAGGAGCAGCGTGACTGGATCACACGGCAGTTCTGTCTTAGTTTGTTTGAGGACCTCCAGACTATTTCCATAGTAACTTGTGATGATTCATCTAGACTGTCAGCTTGATGGGATTTTGAATCTCTGTGGAAGAAAAACCTCAGGGCACATCCATGAGGAAGTTTCTAGATTAACTGACATAGGAAGGCTCAACTCTAAACGTGAGTGGCCCCATCCCATAGGCTTCAGTGCCAGACTTTAACACATCTGCTGCAACAACAACAATAGTAAAAACCATTTCTGTCTGTCTGTCTGCTTCCTGACTGTGGATATGTGACCAGCGGCTTCATGATCCTGCCGCCATGGCTTCCCTGCCATGATGGACTGACTGCGCCCTCGAGCCGTGAGCCAAATAAACTCTTCTTTCCTTCAGTGGCTGCAACAAGACAGGTTACTAATGCCCTTCTGTACTAGATTACACTCCATACAGCAGTGTGGAAGTTTCCCCACCATGTGTCTCCCGGGACTCTGTCTTACAAAGCATTTTCATTTAAGCCCCTCCTGGAAGAAAATTATACCCATTTCATAGATAAGGAGATGGAGGAACAGCTCACTGAAGAAATATCTGGGAGAAGAGAGCCACAGGTGTGACAGGTCTTCTGACCCCCTAAGAGTCAGGGCTTGGGACGTGTTTCCAATGCTGTATATAACCTCCTAGAGATGCTCCATAAGTACTTGGGACTTCTTAGAGATGATGCAGTGGGAAATGCTTTCCCAATGTCCTTCCAGCATCCTCCTCCAGCTGCTCCTGGGTGGGTTTTATTGTGGTTTTCACTTCTCTTTCCTTGACCTGTGTCCTTGCTTTCTTTAATGACTCGTTTCCCCATTAACCCCATGGTGTGTATGGGGTGAGCAAGCTCATTTGTTTAAACTCACAGAACCTGCTCTGCCGTCTGTGAAGACCCACAGAGAAAATATAGATGGTAGGATTTTGTAGGATTTCCCCATATGTTGCTCTCATCCCGTCAAGTAACATTCATAAATTGGGATTTTCTTTGCCTTGTTAATCGGGGGGCAGTCCACACGAATAGAAAACAAAAACATGGTTTTGCTACTTGGGCAGAGTCTTGGAGCTAGGTTCCCTACACCAGGCTTTTCTTGGAGTTCTTAAAAGGGGTATTTTCTGGGGAGGGGTTGCTAGTTCTTCCGGCCTGGTTTCCATCAGTGTGGAAAAAGGCAAATGGAGCACCCAGCTCCCTGCTGCTCTTAGGAGCAGGCACTGTGTTTACAAAGGTAAAGCTGGTCTTTTCCATGTCTTGGAAGTGGTGGTGGCCATTTTGACGTGGTGGCCTCGGGTTCCTCCTTCCCTGCTGCCTCTCCTCCTTTGGGATGCCCCTTCATAGAGGTACTCCCCATAAGTGATTTTGCTGCTTGGTTTCTTTTAAAACTTCAAAAATATTTTTTTTTGTGTGTGTATGTGTGGAGGACATGTGCATGCCCAGGGGACAACCTGAGATATTGGTCCTCACCTTCCACCTTGTTACGAGGCCAAACACTCTCTCTTCTTTGCCCCTGCACTGCATACTCCAGGCTAGCTGGCCCACTAGCTTCCAGGAGACTGTCCTGTCTCTGCCTCTCATCCCTCCATAGAAGTGCTGGGATTATAGATGCCTGTCATGGAGTGTTGACTTCTACAACGTGGGACCTGGGGATCTAAACTCAGGTGGTCAGGTTTGCACGGCTTCCTCCAGCTAAGTCATTTTGACCAATTTTATCCTTAGTCACAAGGGATTTAGTGACCCCAAAACTAAAATTCACTTTCCTACTTAAACTTGAATTCAGAAAGTGGACGGAAGAGCACCTGATCTCAACATCAGCCATTTATGCTTTTCAGGAAAGGCAGGAAGCAGCCTACATTAGCTGCATGCATATTCCAGACACATGCATCAGGAGGCAGCCTACATTAGCTGCATGCATATTATATTCCAGACACATGCATCAGGAGGCAGCCTACATTAGCTGCATGTGTACTGTATTCCAAACACATTCATTTGATCTGCACCAGGACCCCATGCCTTCTCTTAGGCTTGAGGGGAATGGGACCCTCCCAAGAGCATCATGCAAGATGTAACTCTTAAGTCCATCCATCTGACCACAGAGCACATGCATTACATCTGCAGGAGCTGTTAGATTCACTGCAGCTCTTGCCTTCTCAGATTCTTTGTCCAAATACCTTTTTCCTCCTGAATTGAGAACATGTTAAAGATGCCCCATGGAAGTTTTCCCTGTTTTCATACTTCAAGCTTACACAAAGCAGGATTTATCATCCACCAAAGCTGTCAGGCCTGGGGACACTGGTGCTGAGCATCTTTCCCAAGACTGTTCAGAAGGCACCTGCTGTTGCTAAGCTCTGGTCACCTGGATGCCAGGCAGTAACTAGGAAGATGATCTTTATAATAATCAGCTGATGTTTGTAAAGAGCCCAGCACAGACCCAGATCAAAATTCATTCTGTGAATTAACTCAATCTTAGGAGCATTCCAGTGATTGTGTTGTTATCCTCAATGGACAGATGAGGAAACAGAGGCACTAAGTTTACTAAGATATTATCTCTGACCTCTGGATAATATTAGTTTTTTTTTAAAAAATTGATGTGTGTGTATGTGTGTGGATGTTTGTGTTGTGAATGAGCATGTGTGTGCAGGTGCATATGCACTTGAGTGTTGGCAAGAGGCCAGAGGTTGACCATGGGTGTGGTTCCTTGGGCACAATCCACTTTATTTATTTATTTATTTATTTTTTATTTTGTTTTGGTTTTTCGAGACAGGGTTTCTCCGTGTAGCTTTGCTCCTCTCCTGGAACTCACTTGGTAGCCCAGGCTGGCCTCGAACTCACAGAGATCCACCTGGCTCTGCCTCCCGAGTGCTGGGATTAAAGGCGTGCGCCACCACCGCCCGGCTTATTTATTTTTTTTAAGATTTAGTTATTTCTATTTTATTGTATGCATATGAGTGTTTTGCCTGCATCTAAGTGCATCATGTGAGTGCAGTGCTCCTGGAGACCAGAAGAGGGCATCAGCTCCCCTGGAACTGGAGTTAAAGACAGAGGTGGGTTTGCTATGTGGATGCTGGGATCTGAACCTGGGTCCTCTGCAAGAGCAGCAAATGCTCATAACAGCTGAGCTATCTTTCCAGCCTCATCTTGTTTTTAGAGACAGGACTTTTCATTGGCCTGGGATTCACTGAGTAAGCTAAGCTGGCTGGTCAGCAAACCTCAGGGTTTCATCTCCTATATCACAGTTGCTAGGATCAAAAATGTGTGCCCCATGCCTGATGCTTTTCTTGGATTCTGCATATCAGACTCAGGTCCTCACACATGGGAGTGCTGTGTTGAGCTGGCCATCTCCCCAGCACTTACCTCATTTTCTTAGGATGTGTGTTCTCCTTTTCTTCCATTAGTCATCTAGAAACAAATACTTACTTACGTGCCACTAGATTTTAGCTGATTAGCCCAAATACCAAGAATAAGAAAACTGAACCAAAACAAAACAAAAAACCCCAACCAAACAAAAAACAATAAAATGTCTTTAAACAAAATGGAACAAATGTGGTGATATATTGTGTATCAAATAAAGATTGCCTGAAGATCAGAGGACAGAACAAGCCATTAGATTAAACATAGAAGTCAGGCAGTGGTGGCACACGCCTTTAATCCTAGCATTTGGGAGGCAGAGATCTGTCTGGATCTCTGTGAGTTCAAAGCTACCCTGGACTACATGAGATTGACTCAGTCTAGGAGAGAAACAGAACCAGGCAGTGGTGACACACACCTTTAATTCTAGCACTTGAGATCTCACACCTTTAATCCCAGTATGTGGGAAGCCACAAGCCTTCAATCCCAACAATAGGAAATAAGTAATATGGTGGGCAAAGAAAGATATATAAGGCGTGAGGAGACAGGAACTAAGGCTTTTCAGGCTGAGGAGTCTTAGAGGTAAGAGGTGACTGGTTCCTTTGTCTCTCTGATCTTCAGGCAAGCTTTATTTGATACAAAATATATCACCTAAGGCTTTTCAGGCTGAGGAGTCCTAGAGGTAAGAGGTGACTGGTTCCTTTGTCTCTCTGATCTTCAGGCAAGCTTTGTTTGATACACAATATATCACCACAGAGCAAGTCTGATTAATGCCTATCTTGACACTTATTCTTAAAGGATTATTTTTTGAAAATACCAAAATAGGATGTTTTTAGACTAACTGTGGAATTGGGAGGGGGCTCAAAGCCTCATGCAGATGAATGCCTTATGGACAATTTTTCTTAAAGATTTCCAATCCAGACAGGTTTCATTTTGAGCACTGTTGCCAGATGATTCTAGAAGGGATGAAATTTTACCCATGGGAGGGACTAAGGCAGGTGTTTTGTCTTTATCTTCTGCTATCCATTTTTACACACACACACACACACACACACACAGCCTCTTGCTTTAAGCAAATGCCTTTAACACAGGCATTTGGTGTGCCTAATCTACATTAGAGGGATTCTGCTTCAGTGTAGGTGGGTCAGTTTCTCCCAACTGATGAATACAGACTTAAAATAAACTTAAATTTTTACAAATTTATTTATTTATTCATTTATTTGTGTGTGTGTGTGTCTGTCTGTGTGAGTATGTCTACCACACATATGTGGGTGCCCATGCAGGGCATAAGAAAGTGTCAGATCTCCTGGAGCTGGAGTTACAGGTGATTGTGAACCACCTGGTGTGGGTTCTGGGACCTAACTGGGGTCCTCTGCAAAATCAGCAAGTGCTCTTGACAGCTGATACATCACCAGCTGAGTGAACGGACCTAAGGGTATAACGAATCAAAGTTTTTCTTCTGTGCCATTTACTGACATGCAAAATAGCGGCACATATGCCCAGAGAGCAATTATTAATCTCTAAATGCAAACTTGACCTTAGCCCTTTGGGGAGACATTGTAGAGCTAACAATAACAGCTAAATGTGGGCGTCCTGGCAGTTGGCACATGTGTGGCATTTGAGTCTTCCCAAGTTCTTTCTTATATAGAATTAATTAGTACTGGCAAACAAAAGGTCAGAGAAACTTAATTCATGTTTTCAAACTTACTGGCTAGAAATTCATTGTATAATTTAACATGATTTTAAAATCTATATTGGATACTTGAAAAAAATACCACATCCTCCAAATATTTGTCAACTGCCATGTACGTGGTGTGTTGACTTAATGGGAGTCATGTCTTCTAATGGCTCCCTGCTTTTTTTCAGAATACTAGATACTATCTTATGGAGAGAGTGTACTTTTGAATGTTTTGTTTGACCCAAGGGATACATTGTATCAGCAAAAGAAAATCCCAGTGGCTAGAGTAGACTCTTATTGTTTAAGATTTATTTTGATTTAAGTTCTGTATATATGTGTGACTCAGCATGTGGGTTTGTGCATGTGAATGCAGTGCTCACAGAGGACAGAAGAGGGCACCGGATTCCTTGAAGCTGGATTTACTGGAGGTTGTGGGTGCTGGGAACTGAACTCAGGTCCTCTGCAAGAGTGATATATGCCCTTAAGTGCTGAGCTGTCTCCCTATTCCTAGATAAAAGAACAGATTTAAAATTTTTTTTTTTGGTCTGATCTGACTTCATTAACTGTGGTGTGAATTGACTTCATGGCCAAGTACAGAAACTGTGGCGAGGCATTCTACTTAGTGACTTGGTGTGTTAGTTGATAGTAGCTGCTCCCTGAGTTTTAAGTGACAGTGTGAGTACTTGGTGCAGGCTTGTGGCTGTGCCTGTGTCATCCTGGGTCCGTTGGACGCAGCTCAGAGATGTGATTGGCTAGCCTGTAGCCACTGAGAAGAAATTGAGTTGAATTTGCATCATTTGAGGATCCTCTAGGGACACCACAGTGAATATTGCTGAGAGTGCACTACTCATGGATCTATGGATTATAAGCATAACTCAACCTGTTTAAGAAGAGAGTTATTGGCTTATATATGCAGATGTCTTTGGAGAGGCAGATCAAGGCATGGCTGTCTTCAGGGGCTGAACAGTGTCTCCAGGACTAGGTTTCTCTTTAGCTATGGCAATTGACCATTGGCCAAGCTCTCCACAGTGAAGGCCACAGATAGCTCCAGGTTTCTGACATTCTCATGCAGCACAACTCCAGCAGAAAGAGAGCTTCCAGCAACACCCAGATTTAGGGCTTCCTGATCTGCTGGGATTCTTATGACTGAATCATCTCAAGCCTGAGGTAGCAGAGTGCACTGATTGATCCTATTTGGCTCATAAATTCATTGTTAAGTTCAAGGGGACTATGGTCAGCTCACCTGGGCCAAATTGCATGAGAGCTGGGTGTGCCTGAGGAGGAAAATGAATGTGTTAATGGTATTGTTAGAGGTTAGAGGTAGGCATTGCCAGACTTGGGAAATAATGGTAAGCTCCCGCTGGGTCATTAGAATTTGGGGTCTGATTCTGCAGTGTATCCTAGGTACTGCTCTCCCCACCCCAGTAGTTCCCTTCTCTTTTGCTGACATAGCTGCTGTTGCTAAGTATTCATAGACTGTTTTCCTGTTGAAGTGAACTCTGGGCTTGGCACGAAGTGGACAGAGCACAGGCCTTTACCAGCCCTTGTCCACAGTCCATTTGGGGTGCTACATGTGATCACATGGACTCAATTCCAATACCTGCTGTCATGGTTCGAATGTGGAATGTTCCACATAGGTCCCTGTGTTTGAACACCTGCTCCCAGGCTGGTCATGCTATGCAGAGAGGTTTTGGAGCCTCCAGGAGGTGGGGCTTGGCTCGTGGGAGCAGGTCACTGGGACTGTGGCTTTACAGTCTGTTCTTGTACCTGGGTCCAGTCTGAGTGTTCTGCTTCCTGGTCAGTTGCCGTATGAAGACCTCTGGTACCTGCTGCCACCGCCATGGACTGAGCCACTCCCCTCCCACAACCATGCCTTTCCCCATCATCATCAGCCGGAATTCCCCTCACACCAAAACACAAGTCTTTTCTCCTGTAAGTTGTTTCTGTGAGGAGTTGATCAGAGCTGTAAGAATAGTAACTACCACGCTCTATGACTACCCGTGAGTCATGAGTAAGTTGTGAGCTGTGAGCAAGCAAGAGAGCAAACTCCATTCTGAGACCCGTTGGCACTGTGTGTGAGAAATCACCACCCTTTTTGAAAGGCAAGGGGTGTTAGACCCGAAGCTTGAGTACAGCATGCTTGGCATGGGTTGATTGTATGTGGTCACCATGACCAAAGCAACTTGTAGAAGGGTTTATTGGAGCATATGGTTTCAGAGGGATAAGTCCATGATGGCAGAGGAAAGGTACCACAACAAGTGGCAGGCATGATAGCAGGAGCAGGAAGCTGAGGGCTCACATCTCAAACCACAAGTACAAAACAACAGTGCACTAGGAATGGCATAAGTATTTAAACTCCCAAGCCTGCTTCCAGTGATGTACTTCCTCCGGAAAGGCAGCATCTTCTAAACCTCCCAAACAGCAGCAGCAACTGGAGACCAACTATCCAAGTACCCTAGACTATGGGAGGCAGCACATTCAAACCACCACACCTGTCCTCTCCCAGCCACCCCCTTCATGCCTTCCCCACCTGTCTTAGCCACAAGCTTCTATACACACCCTCAGCCCAGTGTCCCTTTCCTCCACCACACCCACAGCTTTACCCATCAGCACCTTCCTCTGCTGGCAGGGAAGGGCAGGAGTTCATGCCCTGCACCATGACTGGCTGATGGCACTCTCCTCCAGAGTTCTCCACCCGAATGGGCCACTGAGATGGTGTGCTTGGTGCCCACTCTGATCAAAGAGTATCACGCTGCCCTTTTCCTGAGGAGCAGGCATTTTCCAGTTTCCTAGTTTAGTCCCTGCTGAAATGAAATGAAAGGCATATAATGGCTAACTTTGGTTAGTAATTTGATGGGACTCAGAATCACCATAGAAACAATCCTCTGAGCACATCTCTGAGGGATTACTTAGATAAGGTTAATTGAGGTGGGAAGACCCATCCTAAATGTGGGTGGCACCATTCAATGGGCTGGGGTCCCAGAAAGAGTACTAAGAAGAAAGAAAGAAAGAAAGAAAGAAGAAATAATAAAACAGTAATAAGAGGTAACAATAAGGAAGATGCGAGCTGAGCATCAGTATTCATCTCTGTTTCTTGTCTGTGGATGCGATGTCACCAGATGCCTCACGATCCTGCTGCCCGACCTGGAAATTGTGAGCCCGAACAACCCATTTGTTCTTCAGTTGCTTCTGTCGGGTATTTTTATCTGACAATGGAACAGCAATGGAAAAAGTAACTAACACACCGCAGACTGTCCTACTGAGACGGTGCCAAGGTCAAAGAATGCCAGGTCCCAAAGTTATGGACACCTATCCCTTGTCATGTGGCACATTCAGCTTGGGTAGAAGCTTCCCATCACTTCTAGAAATGTCTTAGACTAGAGGGTCGTTTGTTCTCAACCCATCTCTCTGTTTCCCCAGATCTGTAGGACAAAGCCCGTTTCTAGTCTCAGACAGTATGACCAGGAAGTCCCATTTCTTTGTCATAGTGTTAAATAACCCAGTCCAGTGGCATAATAAAACTAAACACGTCAAGAAGAACAGCAGATGGTTCTGTGTAACTAAACAAAGGAACCTGTAGCTGCTGTGTTGGATAGGCAGTGAAGGCCTAGCTCTCTGCCTGAGATAATCCACAAAAGGTACGGTAATTTACGCTTGTGTGCCCATCTCTCTTTAGATTTTAGTTTTAATTAATTGGAGCACCAGGGAGATTTGACATCTGATTTCCAGCTGAGTATTTCCCCCTGTGGGTCTCCAGGATTTTGCAATCTCTGAGTAGGAAGAGAAAAATTTCAGACTGTCATTGGAAATCCTTTGTTTGGAAGAATGCTAATGTCCCCAGCGCTTGTCCCTTTCCTGTGGGTGCCTGAAGGCCAGCTGTGTGGGTTTACTCTTCATAGTATGTAAATCCAGATTCCTCTGGTGACCACTGCCCTGAGAGGAGGGTGATAATTTTGCACTTTTTCGATCTTGGCACCGTGGTGAGTTTACCATTTCAAGCCGTTTTTGCGAGACAGGATCCCCATTTTGTTTTCTACTGTGTCTGTGAGGTTACGAGAGTGTGCCTTCTCTGCTTCAACTCTGATGGGGTTTCACAGGCTTTGGAGGGCTGCTCTCAGGGGGCCATTCTGTGTACTGTAGAATGTTTAAGAGTATCCCTGTCATCTGCTCATGGGATGCCAAAGGCAACACCACCCCACAAATTATGGCAACCCCAAACTCCAGTCCGTGCCAAATATGTCACTGAGCAGTCATACTGTGCAAAGGCTTTGCCATTCAGAGCTGGGCTAGTCCCTCAAGGTTATGAATAGTGAATCTGGTCTTACCCAGGCCCACAGAATCAGTGTCTTCTTGGAAATCAGTTTCCAAGGGTCTCCTGTGCACATGGAGCTTTAAGGAGCTTGGTGGCTCACAAACTTAAAGCAGTTCTCAACTAAGGTTTGTGTTAGGGTTTGTTTAAATACGTTGCCTTCAGGTGGTGGTGAGACTTTGGTACTTAGCTAAGATGCTACACAGAGTTTTAGGAAGGCTGTCAGGATTATGAACAGTGTTAAGCTGCCTGTACCAAGACCCATTGTGATCCAGGGACAGGATGTTATGGTTTGAAGGTGAAATATGCCCTTCAGGATCCTGCGTTTGAGTGGTTCAGTCCCAGTTGGGGAGCACTGTTTTGTGAGGTCATGAAACCTTTGAGAAGTGAGGCATAGCTGGAAGAATTGGGCTACTTGGGGGAGGGCATTAAGGTTTATATCCCAGCCACACTTCTGGTCCTGTTTCTGGTTTCTGACCAGCTCGTGTATGAGCAAGCAGCCTCATGATCATGTTGTCAAAGGCATGAGCTATTCCCACGGGCTTGATAGACTGTGTCCTCAAACTGTGAGCCCCAGTAAAGCCTCCTTCCTGGAAGTTCTTCTTTTGCATATTTTGTCATAGCTACAATAAAAGTAACTAAATCAGAGTGCATCAAAATCTCCTTGACAGCTAATAAAACCCCCTGAAGCCAGGCTTATGCGGGTGGGCGAGGATACTGGTCTTGGTTTTCTCGAGTTATCATTTTGATGATTCTGATGCTGACTGTGTGAGGGGAATCATTGCCTTAAAATTGCAAGATCAGAAAATGTCAGAGCATTATTTCAAAATTCCAGAAGGCAAATTCTCAAGGAGCAATGATCTCTCGGAAGAAGCCAAGGCAGGTGTTGGCGGCGGTCAGCATCTCATTACCTCTCAAGCATGGTAGGAGATAGACTCTTCACAGTCCCGTGGGGAAAGCCAATCCACTCCACTGCTGCATCCCAAGTAGAAATTCAGAAAGTATTTGCACTCATGAGATGCAAGCTGGAAATGGTTTTCTCTGGGGTCGATATTCTCTGGGAGGAGATGGGATGTGAATAAACATGTTTTTCTTTCTTTCTTTTTTTTTTTGATAAAGGTTCCTCAGGTGCAATGCATCTGCTTGTTCCATGTTGGATAAGCATCGATGTCAGCCACACGCCTGCACAGCACCGGGGAAACACACAGAGAATTGATTTTGTATCTTGTTGAGTGAGGGTGGGTGTAGGTGAAGACTGGGGGTTGGCTTTGCTGGGATAGCTGTAGTATTGTACACGTGACGTGCTCTTAGCAGCTTGTTCTTCCTCTGTGACAAAAATTGACTTTTCTTTTTTCCCCAGTTCATTAAATCCAGTCATGGTGTTTGTATCTGATCTGAGAGGTTTAAAATCTTTTTCGATAGCGTCACCTTTGCGAATCCACTGTAAGCTTTGTGTAAATGTGAGCCTAAGGCTGCAATCATGTGAAAAGTGTGAAGGCACAGTGAACAATAACCATCTTCACTGTTAAGAGGACTGGCCTGCTATAGAGCGTAAGTCCCCAGATCAGAAAGCACACAACAAACCCTGCGGATTTCACATGTCAAATGATGCCATATTTCCAAAATACAGTGTGTGTGTGTGTGTGTGTGTGTGTGTGTGTGTGTTTAAAGACCCAAGGCCTTGGGTTAGCCTAGTTAGTGACAAACATGATTCTCTTCCTTGCTTCTCCCCCACACTGTGACACTATGGCATGAGCTTTCAAATGGCTAGAACAGTTAACATCTGGCGTAACAATATAGTTGTCTAGATTTACAGATAAAACACATAGTTTTGTGTGATACCAAATATGATAAAATCAGCCATGAATGTTCTTGGTGACTTTTTTGTTTGTTTGTTTGTTTTTCGAGACACGGTTTCTCTGTGTAGACCAGGCTGGCCTTGAATTCACAAAGATCCTCCTGCCTCTGCCTCCCAAGTGCTGGGATTAAAGGCGTGTACTACCACCGCCCGGCTATCTTGGTGACTTTTGAGCAGTGTCCTTATAAAAGCTTTGTCAGCTTGATAGAGCCTAGAGTCATCTAAGAGGAAAATCTATATTGAGAAATTATCTACATCAGATTAGCCTGTGGGTTTATCTGTGTGGGATTGTCTTGATTGTCAGTTGATACAGGAGAGTTCAGCTCACTATGGGCAGTCTCAGGCTGTATGAGAAAGTGTATTAGTTACTTTTCTTTTTTTTTTTTTTTTTTTTTTTTTGGTTTTTCGAGACAGGGTTTCTCTGTGTAGCTTTGTGCCTTTCCTGGAACTCACTTGGTAGTCCAGGCTGGCCTCAAACTCACAGAGATCTGCCTCCCGAATGCTGAGATTAACGGCATGTGCCACCACCACCTGGCTTTAGTTACTTTTCTGTTGCTATGATAAAACACCACAATCAAAAGCATTTTATGGAAGAGTTTATTTTGGCTTATGGTTCCAGATGGGAATTCCTTAATGGTGGGAGGAGCGCTGCAGCAGGAGGCTGGAGCAGGAAGCTAAGGGATCACATCTTCTTCACAACTGGAAGTGGGGTTGGCTATTAATTGCTCCCAGGGACAAATTTCCTCCAGCAAGATTGCACCACCTTCCCATAGCCTCCCCCAAACAGTGCCACCAGCCGGAAACCAAGTGTTCAAATCCCTGAGCCTGTGTGGAACACTTAATATTCAAAACACCACAGAGAGCTGGCTAAGTGTGAACACTGAGTGAGCTAGCAAACAGTGTTCCTCCATGGGCCCTGATGTGCTAGATCCCTCGGCTGTGAGTTCTCTGATCACAAGGAAGGCTATATGAAATAGCAGGCAGGCCTGCCTTCAGGTTCCCGTCTTCTGTGCCTGCCTTGACTTCCCTCCATGATGGCCTGCAACCTGCAAATGTAAGCCACATCAGATCATGCTTTCATGATCTGCTTTTGGTCAGAGTGTTATAATAACAGCAAAAAGGCAACTAGATGAAGCAGGTTGCATAAGTCCTCTGTGCTTGCAAGCCTTCTTTCCTCTGTAAAACGGGCCACTCTCTTGACTTTGTGTGGCCCTTGAGGGAAATGATGACAGCCACAGCATTAATGCTGATTTGTTTCCTACTAGGTCCACATTCTACTATGAAGTTATCCATAGCAATCACAGAGGTCCCTGGGAGCTTTATAGTGCATTCTGCAGAGGAGGATGTATGCCCCTCTGGACCACAAACACATGGTCTGGTGTAGCTAGAGTTTTCCTGCCTGGCCCACAGTCAGGACAAATCTCTCTCACCTGCCAGTCCCACAGCCGCTCAAACCTGACCAAGTAAACAGAGACTTATATTGGTTACAAACTGTATGGCCGTGGCAGGCTTCTTGCTAACTGTTCTTACAGCTTAAATTAATCCATTTCCATTAATCTATACCTTGCCACTTGGCTCGTGGTTTACCGGCATCTTCACATGCTGCTTGTCATCGTGGCGGCTGGCAGTGTCTCTCTGACTCAGCCTCCCACTTCCCAGCTTTATTCTCCTCCTTGTCCCGCCTACACTTCCTGCCTAGCCAATGGCCAATCAGTGTTTTATTTATTGACTAATCAGCAACACATTTGCCATACAGAACATCCCACAGCAGTCTGGGGTGACACAGCCAAAAAGGGACCCAGGCAGGATTCTGACCTGAGCAGTCGGGTTCCACACATGTGATCTCACACCTTGGTTGGGGCCTGAGCAGTCTGGTTCCACGCTTGTGATCTCACACTTTGGTTGGGGCCTGAGCAGTCTGGTTCCGCGCTTGTGATCTCACACCTTTGTTGGGGTTGAGAGGTTGGGGTACCTCTCCCAGTGGTCTCTGATTAGAGAATGACATACAAGGGGTTGCAGAGAGGAAGCAGGAGAGACGACTGAGACAAGGGCTAAATAAAAAAGGTCATTTTAAGAAGTGTAGGGGCAGACTGAATGGCATGAAACCAAACCCAAAGATCCTGTGGCCAGAGTGAAGGCAGGTGAGTGTGATGTCCATAATTGTAGCTGGTCTTGCAGGCAGGGCTGACTCTCAAGACCTCTCTTGCTCTGAGGTCTTCTTCAGAGGTTCTCGCACCAGACTCAGGGAAATCAGGGTAGAAAATGATGGACAGTAAATGGGTAGAGATTCACCCTCTGGAACGCTGGAGCCCTTGAGTTATCACAATGAGCTAGGACATCGTTGGCAGCTAATAGAAAATGCAGGGCTTCCAAACTTCCTACAAAGTTTTGGGAAAGTCCTACATTCTGAAACCTTATCCCATCCAAACAGCCAGAGCCCCCATCCTCACCCCCAGAGACCAGCTGGAGGAGTCCTGTTTGTCCTTGTCTTTGCTAGAGAACAGACGACAAAATAAAAGTGGGTCCTGGGTGAAGCAAGACATGTAAATGGTACCGGCAAGAGAGAGCCTCTGGGCCCATGACCCAGAGAAAGCTCGATGCAGAACGAGCCTCAACGCCTCCCTGTTTATCAATATTAAAATTAGAGTCAGCTCCAATGCTCAGCCATTGAGAAGCAAATGGTGATTAATTATCTCCATGAAAGTTCACACAGTTGTATCAAGTCATGGCTGAGAAAACAGCATGGCATTGTGGGAGATGTTGCTAATACGAAATTCTTTGAAAATATAAAAAATAAATCACTTGGCTTTGCACACAGGACTAAGAAGAATTAGCTACACAGACTAGCAAACTCCTTGGAGGTTGTCAGGCTACTGATTGACTCTGCCTATGCATGTGTGTGCGTGAGCACACACTCACAAATGAGTGTGCCACAACAGCACATGTATGGAGATCAAAGGGCAACCTCAGGTGTCAGGCCTTGCCTTGCACATTGTTGGTGACTTGCACATTGTTGGTGACAGACACTCTTTGTTCACTGCTGCATACTGCAGACTAGCTGGCCCACAGGCTTCTGGGGATCATCCTGTCTCCATCTCATGTCTCACCATTGGGAGGACGGGGTCCGCTGGAAGAGCAGTCAGTGCTCTTAACCACCGAGCCATCTCCTCATTCAGTCCCTGTAATTCTGTGTTGCAACCAGCCACGTGTGTTTATTGAGCAGTGACGTGGTAAACATGACTGAGTAATTAAACTTTTTATTTTTGTCTAGTGTTATCTTCATTAAATGGAAGCAGCCGGATGGCATATGGCTACTATATTGGATGGTCAAAGGTTCTCTTGTATCTCTCTGCATCTTCTGCTCTTTCTATGTAACATGGTTCCTTAGCTTTCCAACAAATTCCATTACATTTTTAAAATTGCATTTATTCAGTGTGTATGTGTTTGTGCATGTGTATACATGAGTGCATGCCATGGCACATGTATGGAGGTCAGAGGACAACTTGTGTGAGTCAATTCTCTCTATCATATGGCGTTTGGGCATTGAACACAGGTCTTTAAGCTTGGCAGTAAGCACCTTTTCCCACTGAGCTATCTCATGGCCTTTAGTGAACAAATTTTAAAGCTATGCTGTCTAGATCCTTCAACATGACTCTGGTGGGAAGTAATGTCCAATCTCACCCTGTCCCTTAGATGAGTTTGCTTTTTGCTTACAATAGTGAGATGGCCCATAGTTATGACACCCTCCCCCCAACTCAACTTTGGGGAAGCAAAGCAAATACGTTTGAACTCAGTAAAAGGATTGTAAGAGGGTTTCAGAGACTATGAATGATGGTGAATTAAAACTCTATATCCCAGGCCAAGCTCCCTGCAAGCATTGCTTTATTTAATTCCCATGACAAAAGATAGGATGCTTTGTGTTTATTTCACTGATGACTCCAGAGGGTTTCAATGGTGAGTGGCGCAAAGCAGATATTCAAGTAAATACCAAGTAAATGGATGAAGACTATTGGTCCTTTTAAAGTAATTAACTAGTTAATTTTGTGTGTGTAGTTTGTGTGTGTGTGTGTGTGTGTGTGTGTGTGTGTGCGCGCAGCGCGCACGCGCCAGAAGAGGGCATCAGATCCCCTGGAGGTGGAGTTATAGGTGGTTGTGAGGCACCCAATGTGGGTGCTGAGAACCAAACTTGGGTCCCCTTGTTCTATTTAATAGATGACAAGATTGTGGTGCAGAGTGGTTAGGGTGTTGGTCTAGGAAGACCAAGTGGCTGAATAGGAATTGATTAGATGATTAAGCATTATAAGGCTTCTGCAGCTCACCCAGCACCTCTCTGCACTATGAGTAATCAGCCTGTCTCACTACCCAGGTGCTTATTATCTGGGTCCATCTCTGTCCCCAGAGGTAGACGTAGCATTTAAATGCAAAGGGACCAATAAGGAGGAAGTTGCTTAGAGATGTCTGTGCAGCTCCTGCTGTTTGCTTTGTTCTCAGGATGCAGGTGCAGAGCAGCAGATCTTAGCGTTTACTGTGCAGATGGCCCTCCTGGGGAATCTTAGTGGCTGCAGGTTCCCATCCACCTGTGCTAGGCCGGGCTGAGATCCTGAGTTCCTCACAAGCATGCAGAAGTGCCCAGGCTGCTGGTGCAGGGGATGAACACAGCCTGACCTTGGGCAACTGCGGGTTTAACAGTGACACTGTGAGCATGGTGGCTCTGATAGGACATATAGGTGCTGCAGAGGCTCCTGAGGGGAGCCAGGATGTGGGAGGTGATGTCTAAACTGAACCATGAAGCAGGCTGGGAGGAAAGTGTGCTCCAGAGGGAAGGGACAGATGTGCAAAGAACAGAATCTATAATCAGATGGGCAGTTGGTGGTGTGTGTGTGTGTGTGTGTGTGTGTGTGTGTGTGTGTGTGTGTGTGTGTGTATGTGTGTATGTGTACCTACTTGTGAAGGCCAGAGGTTGATGTTGGGTATCTTCTTCAGTCACTTTCTGCCTTTATTTAATTATTTATTTTGTGCATATATGTGTTAGAAAGAGAGAGAGAGAGAGAGAGAGAGAGAGAGAGAGAGAGAGAGAGAGAGAGAAAATGAGGGAGCAGGTGCACACAATACCATGGCATGAGAGGAGAAGCCAGAGGACAACATTTAGAGGTCAGCTTTCTCCTTCTGCCTCATGGAGACAGGGTCTCTCTTGTTTCTGTGACTGTGCTCCAAACCCTACTCAGGGTTAGCTGCCCCCAAAGCAGTTGTTCTAATGTTGCGACCCTTTAATACAGTTCCTCATCTTGTGGTGACTCCCACTCAACCATAAGATTATTTTTGTTGCTACTTCGTAACTGTAGTTTTGCTGCTGTTATGAATCATAATGTAAATGTGTTTTCTAATGGTCTTAGGTGACCCCAGAGAGGTCATGATCCACAGGTTGAGAACCACTGATCTACAGTTTCTGGTTGGTTCTGCCTCCCCTCTTTTCCTTGGGCATGCTGGGATTACAGATGCACACCCATTCACTTCAGCTGGATTTTAAAGTGGGATCTGATGTGGGAGCCCACAGAGGTTTCCTAGTGAGATCTGAGCTTGCTTTACCCAGCAGGGCTGCATAAGGGATGAACTGACCAAGTGTGTGGTTACCAGGTGTTTGGAAGGGTCTGCACTTGGCTGTGCTAGGGGGAGGTCTTTTGCGCCACCCCATGGCATTTCTATAAATAGTCCTTTGGAAGAGACAGAAGGGGCTGGTGGGTTTTGACCCTGGCCCTCTCAAGGCTATCCTATCTGTCTCTCTCCTCTATATTTCTATCTAAATATTTCTCACTCCTCCCTGCTCAAGAGTACCCTGGAGGAGAAAGTAGGAGCAGGTCTCCCACAGTCTGGGGACTGAGATCAGGTTGCCAGGCTTGCGTGGGTGGTGGTTTTACCTGCTGAACTATATCTCTAGCCCCTCCACATGTTTTTAGAGACAGGGTCTCTCTCTCGCTGAATCTGGAGCTCACCAATTCAGCTAGGCTGGTTGGCCAGCAAGCTCCAGGAAGCCACCATCTCCACTCCCCAGTGCTTTGAGTGTAGACATTCACTGTTACACCTGGCTTTTTACATGGATGTTGGGGATCTGAACTCAGGTCCTTGTGACTGCAGAGAAAGCACTTTATTGAGTGAGCCATCTCCTTGTTCGCCCCAAACCATCTTGATATTGTATGATGATCTGCTTCTTCTTGGGCTAACACCTTATCTTAAAAAATAGGTTGGTTGTCTTTCTCTTTCTCTTTCTCTTTGGCCGTAGGCTGGAGCCCAGGTCACCTATAGATAAACAGCTTCTTCCAACTTCCATCCTCAAAGCACCGCTTGCTCCTAGTTGATATTTCTGATTTTCTATCTGATGTCTGGAATCCTCTGCCCACTGCTCCTGAGCCCCATGCTATGTGCTGGCTTCCCCAGGAAGCCTAATGAGGCAGTTGCCATGGTAACTGGGTGACATCCCTGTAGCTGATGCTAATGCCATGGCTCCGGAAGCCCCTTGACTGTTCCTCTCTGTTTGGTAGATTAATAACATTTAAATTAAATGTATTAATTTATTTCATGTCAATTAATTTGTATGTTAAATGATGTGCCAGCTTTCCCTTCCCCTCCCCCCCACAACACTCATTAATTAACTCCAGCCAAATCAGGAACACATCCTAGAAGGTGGCGATCGCTTTTTAGCAAGCTACAATTGCAATACTCTGTTCCCATGTAGAAAATAATCAATGTCAAAATAATTGCTTTTCACAGGCCACAGTTAGCTGTCTTGTCAGAGAGTTAACTTATAATTATAGCTGTTTGGATTTTTGAAGTAAAAAATGTAGCCCAAATATTGGAAAGGCGAGAGTGACTGCGAACACAGCGGTGTGTGATGCATCCATCCATTTTCTTCAGTGGCATCTGCACCTGCACAGGCCTCACGATGGAAAAGAACCAGGCATGCCAATGGGTTAATCTGGCCTCCAGTGAGAAGGCAACTTTTGCCCTTCTTTATTCTCTGTCTTTGGTGAGATGGTGGGAAAATTGGTTTCTTCCAATGAGATTATGTTGCTGGTATCTGCTGCTCACCAGAGGGGTGCAGAGGCTGCCAAGCTCCATGGGAGTCTGGCTAGTCTCACTGGAACAGCTGTCCCCACACTCCCCACAGATTGTGAGCATGCATGACCCTCTGTCTCTTCACACTTTGGGACACAACTGTCTATGGCAATGGTGTGTGTGTTTGGGAAACCAGATGTAGGTGATTTCTGTCCTGTCTCCAATCAATTTGTTTCTTCATTCTAGAGGAAAGAAAAGCAGATAGAGGTTAGTGGATGGGAACAGATTTATGCTCATTATCTGGCTTGGAACTTTGCTTATTGTGTGTGTGTGTGTGTCAGAGACATGCTTATGTTGTAGCCTGAGGTCCTCTGCTTGTGGTCTTGTGGTCTTTGTGATGGATAGTGTTAATGGTCGACTTGACAGAACCTAGACTCACCTGGGACAAGGACATGCTGGTGGAAGATTATCTTGTTTAGGTCGAGGAGGGAAGACCTGCCCACTGGAGGCAGCATCATTACTTGGCTGGGATCCTGAAGTGTCTAAATGGAGAAAGGGGCTGAGCAGCAGCAGGCATTTAACCCTGTCTGCTTCCTGGCTGTGGATGTGGTATGGGCAGCTGCTTCAAGCTCCTGCTGTACCCTTGAGCTATGATCCAGAATTAACCTTTCCTACCTTAAGTTGCTTTGGGGGTGTATGTTTTATCACAGCAACAGGAAAAGAAACCCAAACAGTTCAGGAGCTCAGATTTGTTCTGTTGTTTACTCATAACCTGGTACAGGCAGCTGGCCGGCTGGTTATGAACAAAGTGCTTCCCGTATCCACCTCTGTGTTGGGCCTGTGGTGATGGTGGGCAGAGCCAGGGGAATGATGCTACCCACAGTGGGCAGGATGTCCCACCTCAACTAACCTAACTCACCCACCCCTGGCTCTAGTTGGCTTGGGACTGAAACATGAACAATACCCTTCTTCATCTTATGGATTTTTACAGAAATTTCAGACGAAAATGTATTTAGCATTTCTGTTACTGACATAGGGAGAGCCCTTTGGTACTTAATTAAGGCTTTTTATTCCAATCTCAAAATGTCCTGTTTAAAAGTCAGCACCTGAGCTGGTGAGGGAAACCTGGGTGGAAAAGTGCTTACCTTGAAAGCATGAGGACCCAAGTTTGATCCCCAGAGCCCATGTAAAAAAAAGCCAGGTGTGATAGTGCAAACTTGTTAAAAATATTTATTTCTATTAGTGTGTGTGTGTGTGTGTGTGTGTGTGTGTGGGTGGGTGGGTGGGTGTGTGCAGCTATGCACAGAGGCTAGAAGAAGGTGTTGGGTCTCCTGGAGCTGGAGTTACAGGCAGTTTTGAGTCATCTGATGTGGCTGACTGGGATCCAAACTCAGGTCCCCTGCAAGAGCATCCAGGGTTGTGCACACTTTTAATCTCAGTGCTGGGGAGGCAGACCCAGGAGGATCTTCTTGGTTGGCTAGCCTCAGCCTGTTAGATAAGTTCTGGGCCAATGAGAGACCCCATCTTAAAAACACAAGGCAGTCAGCATCTGAGGAATGACCGCTGAGGCTGTCTTGGGCCCCCACATGTATTCAGACATGTTCATGTGCACTGGTATGTACACACACACACACACACACACACACACACACACACACACACACACGCTCCTGTCCGTTGTTTCCAGAGGTCTGCCTTGGAATGTGGAATGTAAGACAATGAAAATGAGAGTAACACACACATAAACAGCCCAGGCAACTAATTTTCCTTGAGTTATCATGGCCTCCCTCGGACAGATGGAAGTTTACGGCCAGACTGAAGCGTTAGGACTCCACAAGTTACTAAGGATTTAAGAACGGATGCTAAAACAAAATGACTTTGTAAGTTTAGCAAGTCTGAGGGGGAGCGGGCCACACTGCAGGTGCAGGCAAGTGGAATTTACAATCTTCTTTAACCAGCAGCTTTGTCTTTTGACCTAGCGACCGCCACGCTGTGAACATTTAATGACTATTTATTTTAAGGTCCCGAATTTCTTTATGTCTTTGAACAAATCTCTAATCTACTTTATGACCACAGTTTCTCTTGAAGATAGATACAATTTACCTTCCTGCTTCCAAGTGAGGCCACAAGTGGGCCAAGCCGCCATTATACCGCTTCCGGCATCCAGCCAATGTGTCACACCCTAGACCTAACATTTGGACGATGCAGTTCCTAGTCACTTAATAACTCATTGTGCATACCAGGCCATTCAGGCCACCAGATTGAGCTTGGAGACCGTGATGGGTTTTTCCAAACAATGTGTATCAGAGAAAGTCCAGGACAAGATGGTTCAATGGGTAAAGACACCCACTGCCAAACCTGACAACCTGGGTTTGATCTCCAGGAGAAAACCAACTCCCACAATTTATCCTCTGACCTCCACACATGTACCTCAGCACACTCATGCTGGTACACACATACCCCTACACGCACAAGAAATAAAAATGTAATAAAAACGACAAAGGTAGACTGACTTCCAGAGGCACTTGTATTCATATATGCAAATGGTTGATTAGTAGTGCAGGCAGGATTCCCAGAACAAATAATTTCTGTTCTCTCCCCTCATCATGAGGATTCATGAGCTAATTCCTACAGAGTAGCTAGTGGAGATGAAGAAGGATGCTCAGCAGGGACATTGCTGGCAACCACTACCACGGTGACTCCTTGTCTCACGGAGCTGGAGAACAGGCCTCCTTGGTACAGAAGCCCTTGGGGAAGTTCTCAGAGCTTCAGGTCCATCTCATTATCAAGGAAAATGAAAAAACCCATTTTAGGCTGGCTCTGCCCCCTCTCACAAACAAAAGGCAGAATGCCTCTTTGCACCCCTATTCAGGTCTGTGGCTGGCTAGATCTTTGCCATGGGATTTGAAAATAATGGGAGTTAGGTTGTCATAGCAACACATTCCATGTCATCGTTCTGACTCCATGGTTGATTCCTTTATGCTGTTTTTATCTTAAGAAATGCTCAAAGTTCCTTGAAACTCTGCTTCAAGGGTGTGGGGGACTGACAGCTTCGGTCTGATTGACAAGCACTATCCTTGCCTTCTGGCCTGCATCACAGTATGTGGAGCGAGCAGAGTTGTCAAGTCCCCACACGTGGGAGAGAAATCTAGCAAGTCCAATCTTCTCACTTAATGAAACCATCTTGGCACCTTACGTCTACCCAAAGCATCAGGGCAAACTTTTTATATCCGAAGTCCGTTCCCAGTTTTGTACTTGAGTTTTGCACCTTGTCTCACTTATCGGGCTGTCCTTGACACTCACTATTCCTTCATGCTGCTTTTCCTGGGGCCACCTGTTCAGACATCAGCACTGCATCTTCCAGACTCCTGATTCTTCTTCAGCTTCTGCTCTCCTGTCTGGCTGAGGGTCACACAGTCCTCTTGTTTCTGTATCGTAAGCAATGATCACTGTGGACAGCAACATGCTGGACATGCTTCCAAATTCACAAGTTAATAGATTAAGCTCCAATGTCACCCTTGTGAGGTTGGCAGTGGTCCTTGATGGCCTTGATGTACACATAGGGAAAATGAGGCATCAGTGGTCAAGTTACATCATCAAGGTCACAGGAGCAGAGACAGTAGATTAGGGTTCAAATCCAAGCCATCTGACTTAGAATCTCTCTCATCTCTACTGCTCTATAGAACATGCAGCCTCTTTCACCTCTGCAGAGGAACAACCCCCCCTCCCTGACTGTCACATTGAAATCAGCCCATGGGGGGGCATACATGACTTTGGACTTTGCCCTTTTCTTGTCTAGGCCACTCCAGTTCACTGTGTCCACAGCTGTCAGAGAAGTTGTACATTTGATACCACTGTTTCCCGTCCCTCCTCAGATCCTGTGCTGTCCCTTGGTGCTTTCAAGGACACACTCTGGCTCTCTAACACGTCCAGAACGTGGCTGGGCTCTTGCCTTTGCCTAAACACTATTGAAATAGAACACTAGTGGGATTGATCTTGGAAAGGGTCAGAACCGATATTGCCTAAGCTTCCACTACCTGCCTGCCTGGTGCATAGAAGGGATCCTGTGATAGTGTGTGTGTGTGTGTGTGTCTCACAGAAGACAGCTTCAGGTCTCATTCCTCAGGGTCTGTCTACCTTGTTTTTGAGACTGGATCTCTCACTGGAACCCAGGGCACACTGATTAGGGAAGCCTAGTTGGCCAGTAAGCCCCAGGGATCTGCCTGTCTCCACATTCCAAGCTCTGGGATTACAAGTGCATACTGCCACAATGCGCTGTTTTCATATATCATCTTGGGATTGAACTCAGGTCCTCATGATCACATGGCAATTACTTTGCTTGCTGAGCCACTCCCCCCATCCCAGTCCAGCTTATAATCTTAATAAGGGCAAAAGCTGACATTTTCTGAGTGTGCACCAAGTATCTAATAAGTCTCAGGGATCATCTCATGGAATCGTCCAATGCTCTTCTGAGGCCCTAAGAACTGAGCAGATGGCATTGTGACTTCGGACTGCAGAGACTCGACTCCTAAGTCACCCACTGGCTCCTTGGCTGATGTGTCTTAGGAGCATATAGCACACTCCACAGTTTTCCCATGGGTTATACATTTTTTTCCTTTAGCCTCTGCCTCACACTACCTGGCACATATAAATGTTTGTTGAATGAGTGAAAGAACTTCACGGAAGATTGTTCAGAAGCCGTTGCTGCTGCTGTCATGGAAGGGAAGGAACAAACCATGTGTAACAGGACAAAGCCAGCAGAGAAGCTGCTGATGTCATGGCAACAGCCTGGCCTGGGAGGAGGAAGGGAACCGGGGTTGGACAGGGACAGCCCTGCCAACCTAAGAAGTGGAAGTGGACCTGACATGTCAGAGTCAGGCCAGGAAGCTTGTGAATGCCACAGTCCTTAGAAGCTTCTAGAGACAGTGTAGGCATGGGTAGTGAGGACTGCTTCCTCTTTCACTCACATTCTGAGTTGCAGTCATCCCTTTCTCTGGCTTTCCTGGCCCCGATGACAGGACTCTAAGGCAGTCCATTGGTCAAGCCTTGCTGAAGAATGTGGCTTCATCATGAGCTGTACAGAGCCCCTCAGAAGCAGCTTGATACAGAGGAATGCCTGCTTATGTCATTTCATCCTGCCCTTTCCTTGTAGTGGGATGGAAATGCAATCCTCAGACACTTGCCCCCAACCCCGCCCCCAGCCTCAGTCAGCTCTTGTGAAGTCCAATTTACCTTCACAACGGCTACCTTAAGACTTCAGGAAGCCTGTGCCAAGCAAAGCAAGTGAGATTGAATCCTCATTTGGCAAAGTGATTTCCCTCTTCTTCTCATGTGCAGGCAAGAGAGCTGCAAGATTTGTAAAGTGAAAGCAATCTCAGAAACTACCTTTGGCATCCTGCTGACCCACCTTTCTTTCAGCCAAACAACATTTTGGTGCTGCCTTCTAAGCCAGACTGGACCCTCTAAGATCTGAATGCACTTAAAAAAATCTCCAGGCTGGAAGAAGAAAAGGAAACAAGGATGTTGTTTTTGATTCTTTGATCACTGAATTGCCATCCCGGAGACACCATCTGACTGGGACTCTCTTCCAGGAGTGGTTGACAGAGGCCTCTTTGGGTAGTGATTTCATCGGTCAGCCTGCAGCAGGTGGCTGAGGGTGTATCGTGAAGCTAGACTTGGATCCCAGTGCTGAGGAAGAAGAAAGGCTCATGACCCCAAGCCACCCTAAATGTAGGAAGAGACAAGTGATGTTTCCTCTTAGCTAATCTTTCAATTCCCCTCCCCCTCCCCTGAGTCTTTGAAAAGGCTTTCCCAGTGTTCCTAGGAGACAGTCTCTAGCGTGGCTGCTCACAAGAGAATATGGGTTAAGTACTGAATTGGTTAATTCCAATATGGCATCATTAAGGGAAGTAATTTCTTTCTCATGGAGCCAAATTGGATTAATTATATGCATGGGGAGTGTGCTTAACAAATGGCAGGATTCAAAGGTGCCAGGCTGGGTCACACACAATTTGGTTCTTTGTTTTGCTGCTGAACAAAGCGTTTGCCATTTACACCCTGAATGAAGTGGGCCCGATTTGAACATTCTCAAGGCCATTAGTGTTGGAGATGGGATTTCAGACATTTGTTCTCCCTAGATGATACATAGAACACCACAGATGATTACAGGCAAAATTAAAGCATGCCCCGAGGAGCTGGAGAGAGAGACCAGCGGGTAAAATGCTGGCCAAGTATGCATGAGGATTCAAGTTCAATCCCTAGAACCCCTGTAAAAGCTAGGTGTGGCAGCATGCACCTGTAGCTCCAGTACTGAGGAGGCAGAGACAGGAGGACCTCTGGGGCTTGCTGGCCAGCCAGTCGAGGTGAACTGGTGAGCCCCAGGTTCACTTAGAGACACTGTAATGGTTGATTTTAGTTGCCAAATCAGTTAGAATCAGCTGTGAAGAGAGTTTCAGCGAGGATCATCTAGGTTGGGTTGGCCTGTGGGTTATCTGTGGGGGATTGTTTTGACTGCCTTGATCGATGTGGATGTGGGAAGATCCAGTCTGAAAGTAGGCAGCACCATTCCCTGGTTTGGGACCCCAGACTGCGTAAGTGTAGAGAAAGCTGGCTGGGTGCTAAGCACATACGCACTCCCTTTCTCTCTGCTCTTGACTGTCTATATGATGTGACAACTGAGGCAGAAGAAGACATTCAGCATCCATCCTTGGCCTACTTATGCACAGATAGACAGACAGACACATACAACCCACAAAACACAAACATAAACACAAATCACAACACACACACACACACACAAAACATAAACACAACACACAGACAGACAGACAGACAGACACACATATATACATACTCATAGGTGGCTCATAGGTACATTTAGCACCTGATCAGAATACAGAGTGCCATTGGTCCATGAATGAGATGTTGGCCTGCCCCATGGAATCAAAGGAGGAGGCAGACTCACAGGCCTTTCTTCACTCAGACATGATGCAGATGGTAATCCTTGAAAGAAATTGGATTTCTAGAACAAACAAATGGCAATTATTGGCAGAGGAGGGTAATGGGGGAGGGCTCTGAGCTCCCAGCCCAGAAGAGGACCAAAGCAAGATTCTTATTAGATGTGTTTTCGGGTGAGGGGTCAAGGACCTAGCAGCTTCGTTCCTAGCATGCCCCCCTTCATGGCACAGGCCACCTTCTCCTTACTCTGCAGTGACATCAGGAGGCAGGATCGCCCTGTCCTTTCTGATCACATCAGCACAAAATCTATTGGAAGGGCTGACAGGCAATGAGACAGCTGGGCTGCGGGCAGATGAGATGCGCTGTGGCTGCAGGGCGAGGCTGTGTCATGATTGGCATCTACAGGCCATTTGAAGATGTACTGCCTCCTTAAGGGCAAAGGAGTGTGATTTTCATAGTGCGGGAATCACAATGGGCTGCCAAATGGAGGAAGGCTCCTCTGCTCTTCAGGAGCCCACAGTTGAAGGTGACAGCCTCTCCCTACTCAGGTGAGGATGCACTTGGGTGAAAGAAACTTCTTCCCATTGTCACGGGCCCCTGAGAACCCTCCAAGCCACTTCTCTCTCCCACAGTTAGAGTTCCTGGCATTGTGTCTCCCTCTTCTCCCACATTTTTGGGGGGACAAAACCAACCTCCATTGTATTTGCTGAAGGATAGCATGAAACTGTTTCCTGGGAGCATCTCTCAGCAGGTTCAGGCTTTGGGTATCTGAGGTCAACTTTGGCTGGAGGTGCTTTCCCAAGAGTCTAGAAAAGGCTTCATAGAAGGATGCTTCTTTGGGTTGGGAAGCATGGTGAGAAATTTCCTAGGCACACTATAGATGTCAGGGGCATCCCTGGAAGACCTAACAGTATATACAGAGAAAAGGAGGCATGGAGGTAAAATTGTGAGCGTGGCTGTTGCTGAGGAATCTGAGATGGAGACAGGTTTTCATGTTAGTTGACGTGACCTCAGAAATGAGACACAGGAAAGCTTTGGCAGTTCGGGGAGGCAAGACTTGTATTAGGAGAAACAAGCCCAGTTCCAGAGGCCACAGTGTGTGGCTGCAATAGCTTTAATTCAAGCAGTTCGGCAAGGGGAAGCTCTTCACATTCTGCATACAATCATTTTTGTGTTGATATTCCGTGCACAGACAGTGTTCTTTTTCTTTCTTCATGCTAGCCTAAAATCTATACGCTGGACTCCTTTAGAGAAAATTAGACAAGATGTAGAAAATGTAGTAAAAGAGAAGTTTAAATGACTCAGGCCCCCTCATCCACAGGTTGGTAGTGGTTATTTTCTGGGGTCCACCCTTACCACACATCTAGATTCTGAACAACAAATAAGATTAGAAAGTATAGGTGAATTTTTATAGCCCATTTTCCCCTCTCTATCAAGATCATCAGAAAACCTTTTTTTACATCCCTGGGTTCTATTCTGTGGTCTTCATTTGAATGTCTGTGTGGTAGGCCTTTGTTAAAACACAAGGGGCATTTTTTTATCCAGGTGGCTATTATTAGACCTCCAGTTTAGGGGACTCCCTGTCACCTCTCCTCCTGTCTCTCTTAAGGTCATCTAAGCTCATCCAAATCCATCCCCTGCTGGTGCAGAGAGGTCACCACACCCCCTCTTATCTGCAGCTATCTTCCTGGTCTGTTCTAAATCCTGCTCATTGGTCAGTGGAGGGTTAGGAACCAAATTTAGAGTTCGGAGTTCCTGTGATGCATAGCCTAGATCCCGAAGCAGTGGCTGCAGTTTGGCTGCAGAGGAGAAAAAGCCTTTGATGTATGGGTGTCCCTTCCCCTTCACAATTCTCTTCCCAACATGGTGCAGAAGCAGTCATTAGCTCACTGTGGTAAACGTGGCTTAGTGGTAAACGTGGCCTGAGATAAGCCACTGATGTGGATAAATGAGGACTAGTGAAGCTGCTCCCACCTCACATCTGTGTAGCTGAGTTGGGTTGTGTCTGCACTCTGAGGCCTTAGTGAATGGGTCACTGTTGTAACAGCAGTCAGTTTGGGCACTGTTCTCTGCTGAGTTCACACACCTGGAACTGGGGAAGACTGTGTGTGCCCTGTGTGTGTGTACACTCTGAGATTCTAGGGGTGAGAAACTCATTGCCTAATGGGAGACTTGCAAGTCTGGCATCTGTAGGGACCTGCAGGAAGAAGCCTTTCAAAGGAGATCCTACCAGAAGAATATGGGATATGGTTGTTCATCTTTCTCTCATCCACTTGTCTGCTCACCTATCTACCTATACACCCACCCACTAACCCTTATTTCCACCAATATACTGATGTATCTGTTCATCTACCTGTCTACCAACCCATTCTTTCATCTATCTACCCATCTATCCACCCAACTTCCTACCATCTATCCACTCATCCACCTTCCCTCTGATCTACCTATATACCCACTTATGTATCTACTCATCTAGTTATCTACCTACTTATCCACTCACTCACCTGTCCACCTATCCATCTATGTGTCCATCTGACCTCTTCCCACCTTCCTATTCATTTATCCACCCATCCATTCATCTACCTACCCTCTATTTCATCTATCTATCCATCCATCTGTTTATCTACTCAGATTCTCATTCCATCCACCTATCTACTCATCAATCCACTCATTCATTCACTATTCACTCATCCATCCACCTACTCACCAATCCATCTGTCCATCCACCCATCTATCTACTCACCCATCTCTCCATCATCTATCCACCATCCACTTAACTATATCCACTTATCCATTAATCAATCTATTTATCCATCTGTCATATCCACAGACATCTATTTATCCATCCATCATATCCATAGACATATATTTATCCATCTAGCCATCTAGTTGCTTATGTATTATTTGATAAGATATCTTTAGCACTTACTATATGCAAGCTATTTTAAGCACTTAGGACACTCAGAGAGTAACAACGACAAAAATTCCCGATCATGAAATGTATCTCTAGTGAGGAGAGACAGGCAACATACTATGAGAACAGTAAATGTCACATAGTAAGGGTCATTAGGGGGCAAGAGCAAAAGCATAGAAGGAGATAGATGGACGGCTGGAGGTTAGAGTAGAGGGAATGTGATGGTTAACTTCAGTATTAACATGACTGGGTTTAGAATCACCATGGAAACGCACTTCTGGCTGTTACACTATGAAGGTGTTTGCATAAAGGTTTAATTGAAGCCGGAAGATCCATCCTGATTGTGGCAGCACTGTGGATGCAGGTGGGGGTTCCTTGATGAATAAAAAAGAGAAAAGTCATCTGAACATCATCATTTATCTCTCTCTGCTTCCTGACGGTGGACATCAGCTGCCTCCTGTTCCTGCTGTCTTTCCTGCCATGATGGACAATTCCTCAAACTGAAAGAAAACAAACTCTTCTTATATTGCTTTCCTGGGTGTTTCATGACAGCAATGAGACCAGAAACTAACACAATGTGGTTGTGTCTTAGGTGGATGGATAAGGGCAGACAGCATCGAGAAGGGAATTCATGAACTCTGGCCTGGGGAGCGAAGGAGTGGCCATGTGATATTTGTGGAAAGAGAGGATCATGTAAAGACTCTCAGTGAAAACATCTGAATATTTAAAGAATACTCGAGCCAGGTGGCCTCAGCCATGTGACCTGTGGGGACCACAAAGATAACGAGGTACAAGGACAAGGCTCAGGTCATCCCACCCTCTCAAAATACCTTTTCAAAACTGGGTTATGAAAATGGGATGCTGAGTGCTGAGTGCCCACTCTAGACACCAACACCTTCGTCTCCGGGCTCCATCAAAGCATAGGAGGGTGGTCCAGCTTCGGCAGAACTGGGAATCTATAGTAGGAATCAGTGCATGGTAGACTGTGGGACTGAGGATGTCACAAATGGACTTGGGTTCAAATCTCTTTCACTTGCATTAACAAAATACTCAGCATCTCAAAGCCTTGGTTTTACTGTCTGGAAAAATGAGGATGACAAGTCACTGGAGAATAGCATGTTGGTTTGAAGGAAGGTAGCTCTCCTTTGTCTTCAGACAAGATGGACAGTTGCAGGATAGAGGACTAGACCATCTGGGTTTCCTCTTGTTATATCTGCTTACTGATCTCACTCCAACTAGATTACAGAAAAAAACACACCAGCTCAGAAGAATAAGAGGGCAAGCAAGGAGCCAAGTGTCATTGTATTGTGTCACTGTTACAGATGAGGCTTTGAGTTAAGTTCTGAGCTGACCCTGGTAGCTAGTAATGAAAGATGGCCACCTAACCTAGTAATGGCCTTTGAGTGACAACTGAACACCCTTTGCTGAAAGTCATCCAAGGACTCACATGGTGAATGGCTTTTATCACCGTATCTTGAACTAAAAACTATTATTTACACAGTATGGCCCAGCTTCTGCTGCTGCAAATACATTTTGCTAATTGATTAATGTTAATTTCCACACATTTTCTTAGTCAATACAAACAGCCTTGTATTACTGCATCCTTAGGGATTCAGAACAAACCCTCGCATTGGTGCACTCAGCAGGCTGGGCAACCTTTCCAGCCCTCTTCTACACAGGGGAATGGAGTGCGGATAACCGTGGATTATCTAGATTTTTCTACATTTCAGCGCACGCCTGTTTCCAATCAATTGGGATAGACAAGCTTGTACTGCAAATTTATTTCAAGATCAAATTGCTGCCGGCAATGCTGATGGTGCGTAACACCTTTAGGCTGGGGATCTTTTATGTAAACGTTTTGTGAATCTTACCGGGCAATAATTTCATCTTGCTGGACTTGGAAGAGTATGTGGGGTGGGGAAGGAAGAGAGATAGGAGAGAGATTAAGGGAGGGGGGAGGGAGGGACACACACACACACACACACACACACAGAAAGAGAGAGAGAGAGAGAGAGAGAGAGAGAGAGAGAGAGAGAGAGAGAGAGAGAGAGAGAGGTTTTCCCCTTTCTGCTTGTGATGTTTTGAACTGAAGAGAGATTTTGTTTTTACCTTGATGGCTAAGGCTACAAACTCAAGCCTGAATCATTTCTACCAAATGCATATGCTCCCCTACCCCCATACTGCTTACATCTGACCTTTTCAATTTGGAAACAGCTGACTTGAGAAAAGAAAAGGCCAGTGTGGAGGAGAGGGAAGTAAGGCATGCCAATCAGGGAGTCTTCCAGTCCCATTCTGTGTGGCCAGGTGTACAGATGGAGGGGTTCCTTCCAGCAGATTAATACCAGTGAAAAAAAGTGCATCTTTATAGTATAGGAAAAGAGCTAGAGAGAGATGGTCCAGTGGGTAAAGGTGCCTGCTACCAAGACTGATGACCTGAGTTGCATCCCAAGAACCCACATGAGGGAAGAAGAGAATCAGTTGTCGAACCTCCACATACTTACTGTGGCTGGGGTACACACACACACACACACACACACACACACACACACACACACACAATATTAATGTAATGAAAATAAAGTACAGAGAAAAACTATTTTAAGTTTTTGAGATGGATTTTAATTTTCCATGGAGTAATACACCCCTGGGTTTTGAGCATCTGGTCCCTGAGGAGAGGCTTCTCGTAGCAGCCGGAGACTGTCCCCTCTGCACGTCTGTCCTGCTCCCCAGAATCTATTGCCTTTGAATTCTTCCCACTGCTCTTTCCAGAAGGAGCTGCTTGGGTAACATGTGATGCTCTCCTTTTCCATGTCGGCAGTTACCCCGACTTCCTCACGTTCTGCTCTCCCTTCACCCTGTGCTCTCCATAGTCTAATTCTGCATTTTGTTGGAATTATTGTTGTTTGTATGTTATTATGGCTATGCAAATATTGTTTATTGCTGATCCAGGGAGTATGTAATGATTATGCGTCTATGATTACATTTTCTTTCTGTTCAACTTGCTAATAATAAAATCTTCATGTTCTCTTTTCCTGGTTTTATTTTACATCTTCGTCTTAGCCTTTCTGTATTCTCCAAGGCTCTCTAGAATGTCTCTCAATGCAGTTTTCAGTTAGCCACACCTGTCAGATAATCTACTTGGCCCACTTCTTTTTCCTCCTTAGTCTCTGTCTCCCACAGCCCTCTCTGCCCTCATCTGGCCTGGTTGTTTCATGGAATTCAGTTGGGGATTTCCCTCCATTGTTATGGAATTCCCTGGTGCTGGGTTCCTGTTTTCTTTGACTCCGGTGTTCATTTTCCTTAGTCCTTTGCCCCAGGCAGACATCCTTTTCCTGGGAGGACCTACAGAGTACCCAGGAAGTAACTTTGGGTGTGACTTTGTCTAAAGAGCAGCACCATTGATACTTGGATCAGGAGACATACCCAACAGCTTCCCTGTATCCGTGGGAAAACCCTGGTCTAGGAGGAAGAGGAGGTCACCAGAGTGCCTCTTGAGGACAGACTGTTGTGAGAGGCAAAGGCAAACACTCACAGTTCAACTGCCTGGGTTCAAGTCCAAACACTGCCACACAAGGGGATTGTCACATGTACACCTTTCTGATGGATTTGTTCCTAAGTTTGAGCTCTAGTAACATTTGTTCTGGCTCCATTTGAAATGGGCGTTTTTAAATTAATTTTTCATTTGGTAAGAAACTATATCAAACGGAAGATAATTATTTGAGAACTTGCAGCAGATAGAAGATTCCTGGGGTGAATACCCTAATCAGTGGAAAGCATGAAATTAAATACTGTTATTTGCAAGTCACTTAGAACATTGAGTGACACTTGGAATGTTAAAGAGACATTTGCAGTTACTGTGAGTGATTACCTCCTAGCAGATCCCAGGTCACCATCCCCAGTTAGTTTTAATCTTCAATGTGATGCAATCTAGACTTTACTTTGGAAGAGAGTCTCAGTGAGGGGGGATTGGGTACACTGATTGGGCCTGTGGGTGTATCTGTGGGCAATTGTGTTAATTGACGTGGGAAGACACAGTCCACTGTGGGCAGCGCCATTCCCTAGGCAAAGGTTCTTGAACTGTGTAAGTGTGGAGACATCAAGCTAAACACAAGCAAACAAACATGTGTTCTTTTCTGTCTGCCCTTGATTGTGCGTGTGATGTAACTAGCTATTGGAAGTTCCTGCTTTGACTTCTGCACAATGACCTGGAATTATAAGCTGAGATTAACCCCTTTCTCTCCTAAGTTGCTTCGTGATGGTGTTTTTTTAAAAATCATAACAACAGAAATGAAAGTAGAACATGTATCTATGTTCTCTGACTTCAATCTGATGTACTCTCAGGGAGTTCATTCACAGTGGGATGTACACGGATGTGGTCCTAGTCAGGTTTCTCATAGGTTTCTGAAACTTCCAGGTTTTCATTTCCCCTCTCCTACTGTTTCTTACTCACAAATAGGTGTGATCTGAAACTGGGCACTGTAGCTGAAGCTTTCCTGCCTGGCCCACAGTCAGGACAAATCTCTCTCACCTGCCAGTCCCACAGCCACTCAGACCCAACCAAGTAAACACAGAGACTTATATTGGTTACAAACTGTATGGCCGTGGCAGGCTTCTTGCTAACTGTTCTTACAGCTTAAATTAATCCATTTCCATTCATCTATACCTTGCCACATGGCTCATGGCTTACCGGCATCTTCACATGTTGTTTGTCATCGTAGCGGCTGGCAGTGTCTCTCTGACTCAGCCTCCCACTTCCCAGCTTTATTCTCCTCCTTGTCCCGCCTACACTTCCTGCCTAGCCAATGGCCAATCAGTGTTTTATTTATTGACTAATCAGCAACACATTTGCCATACAGAACATCCCACAGCAGGGCACAGACAGGGGGACATCGGTACAGTTAGACTCCACAGGGCAGAGAACAGGCAAGGGCCGCTTGCTCTCATATTCTTCTCTCCAGAGAAGCACTTTTTATAAGGCTTCCCTAAAAAAGTGGTTTGTGTTGACTAGTTGGAAATTACCAGCAGTTTGATGAGAAATTTAATAGAAGCTACGGATGGAAAGTTCCCCTAATGACGGCCAAGAAGCAGTGGCATCTGCTGCAACTTCCTCTAGAATCATCTTCCATCTGACGCCCTCTATCACCAAATGAAAAATTAATTTAAAACCCCCGACTCAGACGCAGCCAGAATACACATTCTTGAAGCCCCAATAGGGACAATTCATTCAAAAGATGTATAGGAAACAGTGCCCTTGCAATTTTTGTATCTGCGTTTATTGTTTCAGATTTAGGCAGGAATAGACACACAGGTATTTATTTATTACTAAACCAAAGATAAAACAACAAATAAAGAAGGAGGAGGAAGGGATCCTGAGAGTCTCTGTGTGTGATCTGAATACATCAGATACTCCATTGTGTCTGCTGCCTTTGACAGAGAGCAGACGTCATCTTTCCTCTTGCTTGGCACTTGGCTTGCAGAGATCACTGTAGACAGTTGCTTTGGGCAGACCCAGTGGGCAACCCATAGGCAGCTGCCACACAGTAATTACAGCAGATGTTGGGTTTATTGACTGAGATGTCCAGGTCTAATGTACTCCTTCCTCCTCCTCTTCCTCCTCCTCCTCCTCCTCCTCACCTACACTCACTGAAGCTTCCTGGAGGATGCTGTGCTTAAGCTCTGACCTGTCTTGGGGCCGCCTGGCCACGTGCCCTGTGTTTGTGATTGGAAGCCTCACAACCACCCTGTTAATTTCTGGCTGGCATTAACTACATCATCCACGTTACCAGGAAATTTATTTCTACTTGGAGGAGAAGACCTGAAAGAGATTTTACCATCTTATGAGTTGAGCTTGAGCTGAGATTGAGATGTCCATTGGATCTTGTAGCTAGAGTTTTCCTGCCTGGCCCACAGTTAGGACAAATCTCTGTCACCTGCCAGTCCCACAGCCGCTCAGACCTGACCAAATAAACACAGAGACTTATATTGGTTACAAACTGTATGGCCATGGCAGGCTTCTTGCTAACTGTTCTTACAGCTTAAATTAATCCATTTCCACTAATCTATACCTTGCCACATGGCTCGTGGCTTACCGGCATCTTCACATGCTGTTTGCCATCGTGGCGGCTGGCAGTGTCTCTGACTCAGCCTTCCACTTCCCAGCTTTATTCTCCTTCTTGTCCCACCTATACTTCCTGCCTAGCCAATGGCCAATCAGTGCTTTATTTATTGACCAATCAGCAACACATTTGCCATACAGAACATCCCACAGCACTCCCCCCTTTTTTTTTTCAAAAAGGAAGGTTTTAACCTTAACAAAGTAAAATTACATATAATTTGGGAATTTGGGCGTAGCTTCTCTTACTACTTCCTGCTGGAGGGGGGCGCTGTATCTTATGGGGACACAAAGAAAATTTTAGGATTATGGAATAGTCCATGAGGCTGTATTGTCTGAGCCAGTTGCCTTCAAACCATTCTGGATGTTGGATCATCTGGGCCATGGTGTCATCAGAGACCTTTCAGGGGGTCTTGGCTGGTCAAATCTGATGTATCTTAATCTGGAACAAATCCATAGCCTCTGGCTTTCTGTGGGAACAAAAGCAGAGTCTCCTTTCCAAAGCAACATATCCTTATATCCAAATTTTGAAGTCAAGGTACCTTTAAAATATGCATATTGGTTTAACTCAGCTTCCTTTACAATCAAATATCTCTCTGCAGTTAAGAATCCCAAAGACAACACAATCCAGATTCTCTGTGGGATATCCATCTTTACATGGCTTATTTTTCATATTAATTTTACTGTCTCTTTAAAGACTTTATTTTTTAAAACTATGTATTTGTTTATATAACTGTATATATCACCTTTTTTTCTCTTTCAAGCCTACATATATTTTACACACATTGTAAACTATTACATCTGAATCTGTCTTACTGTGAATCTATTGCTTTAAACTGCAGCAGCTGTGGCTGCTGGCTCCACCTACCTCAGCTTCCCAACATGGCGGTGTTACGTTTTCCACCAGCTCTGGGAGCTATTGTGGGTCTATACTTTTATCCAAGCAGCGTGTAGCTCAGAAACCTCTTTTTTTTTTTTTTTTGTTTTGTACCAGCAAAGTCTAAATCTACCATGCAGCTTAATGTGCCACTTGCAGAGGCCTCATTCCCACCATACTGCAGGTCGAGGGTGTATACTAGGAACCCACAAGTAGCTCAAACCGGCAGCTGTCACTCATTTGAGAGAGACAATTAGGAACTGTTTTTAGCTCCGTTTTAGAATCTTTTTTTCTCAGTTTTTAGGTGGAAACTCTTACCACCACGTTGGACACCATATGTAGATATAACCAACCTTCTTATTAAATAAGAAACACAGAACCAATGCAAAGAAGAAAGCCAAGAGGTCAGAGCTAAGAGCTAAAACTTTAGACTTCCTCCTGTGGTGGTCCTACCTCTCTGAACCAGAGCTACCCCTGTGTTAAAGTCTTTATATAGAGTTCCTGTTCTGCCTTCTCATTGGTTGTAAACCCAACCACATGACCGCCTCATCACAGCCTGTCTGTAAAGACCTCCAGGTTTTCTATGATTGGTATTGAGATTAAAGGCATGTGTATCCAATACTGGCTGTATCCCTGAACACACAGAGACTTACCCAGCTCTGCCTACCAAGTGCTAGGATTACAAGCGTACGCCACCACTGCCCTGCTTTCCTATGGCTTGCTAATAGCTCTGACCCCCGGGCAACTTTATTTATTAACATACAAATAACATTTTAATATAAATAAAATATCACCATAGGATCTACTTTGTTTGTTTGCTAATCTGTCCATTCACCCACCCCATCCATTCATCTAGTCACCTATCTTTTGTGTATATATGTGTGTATTCACACAGGTCCACACGTGTGTGTGCATGTGCGCGCGTGTGTGTGTGTGTGTGTGTGTGTGCGCGCGTGCATGTGTGCATATGTACATGTTTGATATGTGGAGGTCATTGGGACCCTTGGGTGTCATTTCTCAGGCACTATCATACTGTTTTATGAGACAGGGTCACCAATAGGTTAGGCTGGCTGGCCAATGAGAGTCTCAGAGATCTGCCTGTCTCTGCCTTCCCAGAGCTGGGATTACAAGTGCATGCCACTGTGCCACGCTTTTCATGTGGGTTCTGGGTATCAAACTCAGGCCTTCAGGCTTGTGTGGCAAGAACTTGACCCACTGAGCTATCCCCCGAGCTTATACCTGACCTTTTATGGTGATCAAACTCATGCCCTCTTACTTTTAAGACAAGCGCTTTACACATTGATCCATCCTCCTGGTCTTCACCTATCTTTTTTTAAAGACTTATTTGTATTATATGTGTATGATTATTTTGCCTGCATGTATGTTTATGCAACACAAATGTGCCTGGAGCCTGTGAAGGTCAGAAGAAGTCATCAAATCCCCTGGAACTGTAGTTATATATGGCTTTGAGTCACCACATGGATACTTGGAATTGAACCTGGGTCCTCTGGAAAAGCAGCCAGTGCCCTTAACCACTGAGCCATCTCTCCAGCCCGTCACCTATCTTTAACTCATTCATTTTTTAAAGCAGTTCTCCTCAGTTCCCAGTGAAAAATTCTAGCCAAATGATTCCAACAGAATCAATGGCTGATGCTCTTCCCTGCAGGAGTTTGGTTCAGGATGAAGTTCCATCAGTTGCCACCTTGTCTCCCGAGCAACTGCCGCTGCCCTGCCCTTAAGGGGAAAACACATGAGAATGCCAACCCAACGCAGTCACCAGGTGTCTTGGTTAGTTTTTTAGTGTTGTGATAAACAGTATGACCAAAAGTAACTCGGGGAGGAAAGGATTTGTTTTATCCCACACTCCCAGGTAGCAGTCCATCACTGAGGGAAGCTAGGACAGGAACTCAAGCAGGCCAGGAACCTAGAGACAGGAGTCATTTAGAAGCCACAGAGGAGCGCTGTTTATTGACTTGCTCCTGAAGGCTTGCTCAGCCTGCTTCCTTATGCAGTCCAGGCCCACCTGTCCACAATGCACTGAGCCCTCCCACATCAATCAGGAATTAAGAAAATGTACCACAGGCCAGTCTGGTGGGGGCGTGTTTTCACTCGAGAGTCCCTCTTCCCAAGTGACTCTAGCACATGTCAAGTTGACATAAAATTAGCCAAGGAACTATAGGTTGTGTCACGTTGAACATGAAAATGAACCATCTCAGGTGATGACCTGGGGGTCTGTCATTAGCTAATCACTTAGAGTTTAGCCACACTCACCATGAGAGACAGTCTCTTCGTGGGTAGTGACAATTTTACATCACACACAGCAGAGCAGAGTTCTCTGTTTCTATGCAGTTTGGATGTCTAAGAATGGCCACCATTTACTGGGTCTGGTCTGACCCTAGTCTCCTCTTCCTGAGACTCACAGTACAGGGACAATGCTGTATGCTCTGAACAAGGCAAAGTGAATGGCTCCTCTATGGGCTACTTTACCCAGGCTACGTTTGCAGTCCATGTACTGGAGTGTCAGTTTCTCTGTCCAGGACTCTCAATGGCAACTGTTCTCTACACCCTGCTGCTACCCAGGACACATATTTGTATGTGCCCCCTGGGGGTGGGGCAGCCAGGGAACTGTGCTCCCCATGACCCAGCCAGGGCCCTAACTCTGAACTCCAGCAGAGAGTTTGACATGAAATGCCCATGACAATTATCTACCCGTTTACACATTCTGCTTTTTACAAAGCCATTAACCTTTCCTGGCCCTATCAGCTGCCCTCATCAATATTTCAGAACTGTGTCCAAAACATGAAAATAAAAAGAAATGCTGAATATCATGATAATCATTAAGGGAAAAAATAATAAAGCGCTTGCTCACTCTGTACTTCATGTGCCCTAGGGTGGCTGGGGGGATAGCCACTGCTACACCAAGCCACATGGGCTGTCCCGTGGGAGTTTGCCATAAAGTCTATATCCTGTGATACTGATGTACTGTTTGATTAGAGAATGTGCTGAAGTGAAGATTGTACTCGAAGAACCACAAGGAGGTGCTGGGTCGTGTCGTGGACTATATGCAGTGGTCAGAAATCCTTAGCGTTGCTTCAACGTGCTAGGTTGCTGGGGGAGTGTAGGGAAACAGAGGACGCTGGTGAGCTCTGACTCTGTGTCAGAACTGCACAGGGGGATTGAAATTAGGGAGTAAAAATGATGAGGGGTGAAGGTGTGGCTTTTCTTCCGCAAAGGAACGACAGTACAGGGCCCTGAGTGGAAAAAGACGCGTGCAATCTGGGGGAGAATGCAGGCCTCCAGCGCAGGAGTGGCTGGGAATGCTCTCTCTCTCTCTCTCTCTCTCTCTCTCTCTCTCTCTCTCTCTCTCTCTCTCTCTCTCTCTCACGCACACACACACACACACACACACACACCCCTGCAGACTGGTGGGATCTTGTATCCATGCTGTTTGGACTCATTCCCATGAGGTCGTACAGTAGACAATGGCTGACATGGCTCCATGGTTCCTGCCATCTGGTCGCCATACACTTGGGCATTCCCTTCCCCTAGAGAGTGAGTGGGCGGAGTCAGTGGCTTGCTTCTGACCCATGGGACACAGTGACGGTAATGGGAGGTTAATTTCTTTTGTTATGTCATATGGGGAAGGTGATGGGAGGTTCTGCCTGTGATCATGTCACACGAGACTGTCTTACTTGGCACCCTTGCTCTCTCAGTGGCCTTGAAGAACCCAGCATCCGTGTGGAGCCAGTCAATGGGTTGTTCCTGTGGCAAAGGTTACAGTTCTCCCGCCATAAGGAAATGACTTTCCCCAGAGCCCGAGTGAGTGCACAGGCAGACCTTCTTCAGCAGAACATTTGGATGAGAACACATTCCAGTCAGAACCTTGATTGCAGTCTAGCAAGGACCCAGCTAAGCTGTATCTGGGCTTCTGGTCAATGGTTTCAAGGTCATTGGTGGTGGTGTTTTAGACTGTTGTGGTTGTGTCCATAGTACGGAACTGAGGCAGCAGGCACCTCAGACATGTCCCACAGCCATGGGGGATACCTCCCTGACAGTGATCATTGTGGTGAGGAACAGACTCCAACTTCTGACCTCAACCCACAGCTGCTGTATGGCGTTCCTGGTCCTCGATACTTTTCCAATCATGGGTCCTGCATTAGTTTCTTTTCTCACTGCTATGGTAAAACACCCTGGCAAAAAGCAGCTAAAGAGAGGAAGGGGGGTTCCAGGGTATCGTCTATCATGGTGGGCAAGGCGTGGCTGCAGGAACATGAGGCAGCTGGTCACATGGCATCTACAGTCAGGAAACAGAGAGATGGAGGCTGGTGCTCAGCTCACTTTCTCCATTTTATTTCACTCCAGGACCTCAGCCTATGGGATGGTGCCGCCCACATCCCATAATCATCTTCCCTCCTCATAGATGTGCTCGCACCCTCACAAACTTGTCTCCTAGGTGATTCCAGATCCCACCAAGATGAGAGCAAAGACTCACCACCACAGGCCCCCTCTGCTATGCAGACAAGCAGTACATTAAAAAAGTCTCATTGCTTGCCTCGCAGAAGATTTATAATCCAAGCTGCTCCATTATTGCATACTCATTACCATGTTCATTTTTCTTCTGATTAAAAAATAAGTTAAAAAGAAAACATCTTTATAGGCCCTGAGAAGTATCTTGGGCCCTCTGTATGGGCCTGGGATGCCTGGTAGGTGATGGTGTGCCTCTCTCACGGCCTCCCGGCATGACTCACAATTTTGGAGTTGTTGCTATTTGAACTTGAGTGAAGGAAGATGAGGTGGGCACAGGTGGAGGAGGGAGACAATGAGAAGGGAAGGAAGACAGGGAGGCTGTCCTTTACTCATGAAACTCATGAAGGTTCATGAAGAGTGAAGGGGTTAAGGCCATAAGCATAAAGGTGGTTCAGTTCCTGCCCTCAGGGACATCTTAATTTAATAGGAGAGACAAGAGAGCACCCAGATAATTATAAATTGACATGGAAGACGATAAGGGCTGCAATGAACAAAAAGGAATGAATTAGTCAGGGATAAAGCAGATTCTGTGTCCAGATCTTTTTGTGGTCCTTTGCTCATTCATTTGACGTTTATTGAATTTGGTCGTGCCCGAGAGATAGTAGTATGTAAGAGAGTGGTCCCTACCTCAGAGAAACTCACAAGCTGTACAGACAAATGATTGTTAGCATGTGGGAGGGTATGACCGATGAATGCTCCGGTAGGCTGCCCGATGTGAACTGTCCTAGAGAAGGTGTTGACATTGCCCAGCCAGGGAGTTCTTCGTTATGGGGATGTGATGGTTAAAATTGACTGACGACTCAACCGGATCTCAAATCGCCTGGGAAATGAGCCTCTAGGCATGTGGGAGAGGGAGTTTCTAGTTAGGTTCACTGAGGTGGGAAGACCCACCCTGAATGTGGGCGGTACCATTCCATGGGCTGGTTTCCTGACCTGAGGATGGAGCAAGAGAGCTTCCCTGCATCAGCCACCTGCTCCTGGGCATCATGGCTGGGGCAGACCGTTCCTGCTAGGCTCAGTCTCTTTCTTGGCTTTACTGAAGTAGTGAAATCCGGCACCATCTGCGGGACTTCTCGGTATTATTTAAAGAACCAAGTTCTCTCCCACCGCTGTCAGACCCACTCTCAAAGCCTGTCATTCTCCCGGCTGCCTTCCTGGCACCAGGCTGCAAGTTTTACAGAGTGCTGTGTAAACATTAGGCAGCGAGCCCTTCAGTCTCACCAGCAGGCTTCAGTCAGAGGACTCCAAGGTACACTGCCCAGTCCTGCCACATTAGTCTCCTTGTACGTGATGTATGTTTATGCCTGTGTATGTGTGGGTATGCTACACATGTGTGCAGGTGTGTGGGAAAGCCAACATGTGTGTAGGCATGTGGGAAAGCCAACACATGTGCTGGTGTGTGGGAAAGGCAGAGCTGGTGTTGGGTGTCATTTTCAATCGCTCTCCACCTTCTTATTTTTTTGAAGCAAGGTCTCTCACTGAACCTGGAGCTTGCTGATGGCCAGTGAACTCAACTCCAAGGCCTCTTATGTCTCTCCCTCCTCAGCATGGGAGTTACAGAAGGTGCCACCGTGTCTGGGGTTTTACATGCTTTCTGGGATCTGAACTCAGGTCCTCACATCTGTGTGCAAGTACAGAGCCATCTTCCCAATCTCCGCAGTCTGTTACTAGTGTGTGATCCTGACTCTTGTGAAGTCCACCTCCTGTGGCTCTTAAAGAACTTCAGCAAATGCTTCTAGGCTAACTTTTCTTTTTATTAAGAGATTTTCTATTTATTTTACATATCAGCCACAGATTCCCCTGTCCTCCCTCCTTTCATTTTTAAGTGTGATTCTTTAGTGTCCTAATGCTATATGCCTCTGTAGAACTCTGCAGGCAAATGGTGGAAATGTAAGAAGGCGGTGAGCATTAATTATACTAGAACAATGTCGTGCATTAAGAGCATTTGGTGAACTGGGATGCTTTGTCATCCTGTGCGCATCCACTTGATTCCCCATCAGGTGATACGAGATGCAATCTCCTATGGTTGATATTTACTACACGGTGCCCTGAATATGGAGGTGGAAGACATGAGTTCAAGTCCTTACTCTACCTCACATCAGCAGTGTGGCCTTTGACCTCTCAAACTACAGCCTTCAGCAATGGACCTCTCAAACTACGACCCATGTTTCTACTGAGAAAAACCTATAAGCTTAATGGGAGAGGTGTGGCTGTAGCTCAGTGGGAAAGAGCTTGCCTGGAATGCACAGGGCCCTAGGTTCAGTCCCCAATACTGCCCCCCATAAGGAAAATTTTCTATAAGGAAAATGAATAGAAAAATAAATAGGAGAGAAAGGTGATAGATGTCCAATGGGTCAAGAGGGGAGCTCCAGGACCCAAGTGGAGATGAACTCTGCTGTCTGCCAGAAAGTAGAGATGTATTCATTTTAAATCAGCCTGTGGACTCCTATAAAACAATGGTGTGCTGTGGAGTTGGAGGGGAGAGCCGTGCCCACCTGGGAGGGGGCTGGGAAAGGAGTCCCCAGTGGCTTGGGAGATATTGAGGAAGACTTCCTGGCGAGACAGTAGCTTAGAAACGGAGTTCCGAGGAGTGAGTAGGAGGTTCCTGATGTATGGAATCCAAATTGATTCAGACGGAGGCAACATGGCTTCTAGTGTGGCACACATGCCTATTTAAGGACAAGAAAAAAAGTCACCATTTTTCCTAGTGTCCCTAGAGGATCTGTCCTGTGATTTCACTTTGGGTTCCAGATTGCACGTAGAATTGCCCATCCTCTGCAAGGTGCCAGACTGTACAAAAGATCATTTTTAGTTTTCCATTGAGATCTTAAACTTTGTACTTATTTTATTTTGTGATGGTTGATTGTAGTTTTTAATTTTTATTAATTCTTTGAGAATTTCATACAGTGTATTTGGATCATATTCATCCCCTCTGTGGTAGTTTGAATGTATTTGGCTCCCATAATCTCATAGGGAGTGGCACTATTAGGAGATGTGGCTTTATTGGAATGGGTATGGCCTTGTTAGAGGAAGTGTGTCACCGAGGGGGCGGACTTTGAGGTTTCCTATGCTCAGGATACTGCCCAGTTTGTCAGTTGACTTCCTATTTCCTGCAAGATGTAGGACACTAGGATATTTCTCTAGCACCAAGCCTATGTGTGTGCTGCCATACTTCCTACCATGATGAACTGAACCTCTAAACTGTAAGCAGGCCCCCTCAATTAAATGCTTTCTTTATAAGAGTTGTTGTGATCATGGTGTCTCCTCACAGCAATAGAAACACTAAGACACCTTCCCTCAACTAATCCCAGATCTATCCCTGTCCATACTCATCTAACTTTATGTCCTTTTTATTATTCACTATCAAGTTAATTTGTACTGCTCTTATATTCTTAAATATTTGGCCTTCCACTGAAGTATGGTGGCCTTTCCCTGGTGAGTGGGGGCTATGCTCAATGACTTTTTAAGGTCCTGTCTGTTGGATGGTTGTAAAAATCTTGTGTGTTCAACCAAATTGGAAGCAAGGTCAGTATGAATTGGTGTTAAGAGCCAGAATTGCTAGTCTTTAAAATAAGATTTGTTTGATAATCTATCAGACATATATTGAGCATGTACTAAGTGATAGTCCAATACTGGAAGTCAGTAATGAGCAATAAAGACCATAGAGAAATCCATAAAGACCATAGAGAAGTGCACAGCACAGAGCAAAAGCTAAGCAGTTGACAAACGCCTGCCGCATCTATGTAACTGAAAACGTGATCAGCCCTGGGAGGCGGCAGGCAGGAGCCAGGGCAGCATCCCACAGGACCATTTAATAGAGTTTGAAAGTGCGGGTCATGTCCAGGGAAGGTGGCTCCGAGGATGTGACATCAGTGCTGACAGGCACAGTGAACCCAGTTAAGAGGTAGTCCAGAGCAAACATAGAAAGGTCAGGCCAGGTCTGCTTCCATGAATAGTTGGGATGTGGTTGGAAGCAGAGAATTACAGAAAGCGTAAAAACACGTTTTCTTATGTGAACTGAATGCACACATCTTCACCTTGTTATTATTTTAGTTGCTGGGGTTCCACTGCCAGCTCCAGATTCCTGACATCTGATTAATGGTCTTTCTGTGTTAACTCAGCCATTTCTTTTGCCTTTCTGTAATTGAATATTTTTTGAGGATTTCATATATGATTGCTGTGTTCACATCATTCTCTTCTTCCTTTCAGTTCCTCCCATGTCCTTTCTATTCCTTCTCAAATTCATGAAGGCCTCTTATTCCTTAATTGCAGCTGTTACACTTACACACACACACACACACACACACACACACACACACACACACACACACACCCCACACACTGATTTTTAAATTCAACTTGCTATGATCATTTAGCATTGTTTGTATGTGTTTAGAGCTGGATTCTTGGGATTGGCTAATGTCATAGGGCTCATCCCTGGAGAAGGCTGATTACCCCTCTCCCAGCAACCATCAATTAATTGCCTATAGCTCTTCTGTAGTGGTACCCTCTGAGAATTCTCCCATCCATGTTGGCATACCAGTTGATGTTGTCATTTTCCAGGTCTTGTTGAAGTAACAATATTGCTGCAATTTCCTGGGTGCAGCTTCCCTGTCATGCAATAGATGTCTCCTTCTGCTCCTTTGGTGCTTACAGTCTTTCTGCCCTCGCTTCCACAACGTTCCCTAAGCCTTAGGTGTAGGGGTTACACTGTAGACATATCAGTTGTTCTCTGCATTTTGACTAGGTGTGGCTTTCTGTAATGGTCTCCTTCTGCTGCAAAAAGAAACTTATTTGACGAGGAGTGGGAACTATACTTATCCACCAATCAATAATTTAGCCATTTTCTATTGAACTCCAGATTGCCTGCCATGTACCAGCTATGGGGGATGGGCAGTGAGAAATAAAAACAAACAAACACAAACAGTGCTGTTGCCCTATAGAAGCTCATGTGCTAAGTGGGGGGCCTGAACCCAGTATTTCCCAAACGGCTGCACATCAACATTGCCCTAAACCTTTAGTCAATAGAGAAGCCTCCCCAATACTGTTTTGCATGACTAGAAGGTATATGTATATAAGAATATATATATATATATATATACTTATATATATATAAGTATATCTAATATATCACACATACTTACATGTGTGATATATATGATATAATCTATACATATATGTGATATATACATATATGCACACACTCTTTCACACACACACACTATATATATATATATATACATACATACATACATACACATATGATATATACTTAAAGCCCTGGTGATTGAACCTAGGGCCTCACACATGGTAGGCAAGAGCTGTACTATTGAGATACACCATCAGCCCTTCAATAAAATGATTTATTTTAATCTCTATAGCTAATAACTACCCTTCTGGAGAACTGTATTTCTGGCAGCCTTTCGGCCCATGGCGTGCTCTCTGTTCAAAACGAAGATCGAGTCTATGGCAGGGGAGGCACTAGAGCCCAGTGTTTTCTGATTAGGATCAGATCCAGAGGGCAATGCTTCTTCAGATAGACTAGCCAATATCCTCTGGAACCTTTGATTAGGATCTGGAGGGCGACGCTTCTTCTGGTAGACTAGCCAATATCCTCTGGAACCTTTGCCTTTGTGGCTGAGAGAATGGGTTCATTTCTAAGCTGTACTATCTATGCTGGTGTGTTCACTTCTTTCGCGGTCCTGGGGATGGAATCAAGAAAATATCCCCACAGACAAACCGACAGGCCATTGTGATGGAGGGATCTCCTCAGATCAGGATGGAGGTGTGGAGTTGAGTGGCAAAGCCTGATAAAAAATCCCTGGAAATTCAACTCTGATAGGGTATCTGCAGGACTGTTCAGGAGAGCAGTATGCCAGAAGTGTGTCGTTTATGCAAATGGGCAGTCATACATGAGGTTTGAGACAGATTCAGGTTTTGGTGTATGCAAGAGGAACAGGCCTTGTTATAGCCCATGTACTTCAGTTTGGCCAGCTTGGCATAAACTAGACTTACCTGCGAAGAGGGAATCTCAACTGAGAAGTTGACATAAGAATGGCCTGTCTATATGTCTATGGTAGTTCTTGATTAATTTTCTTGATATTCGGTATTTTCTTGATTAATGATTGATGTGGAAAGGCACAGCTCATTGCAGGTAGCGCCACCCCTGGGTGGGAGGTCCTGGGCTATGTTATAAAGTAGGGTGAGCAACCTACAGAAAGCAAGCCAGTTAGCAGCATTTCTTCATGGCCCCTGATTCAGTTCCGGCCTCTATGTTCCTGCCTTGAGTTCCTGCCTTGAGTCTGTGCCCCGACTTCCCTTCGTGATGGCTATAAGATAATGTTTTAGTTGTTTAGTTATATTGCTGCTCTGATGAAACACCATGACCAAAAGCAACTTGGGGAGGAAAAAATTTATTTGCTTATACATCCTGAATCATAGTCCTTTGAGGGAAGCCAAGGCAGGAACTCAAACTGAGTAGGAACCTGGCCGTGGGAATCTGGTGACAGGAAGCCATGAAGGAGTGCTTTTTACTGGTTCACATAACCTGCTTTCTTACAGAACTCAGGACCTCCAGCCCAGGGATGTCCCTAACCACAGTGGACTGGGTCCTCCTGTGTCAGTCATTAAGAAAATACCCCACAGATTTGCCTACAGCCAGATCTTATAGATACCTTTTCTCAGTTGAGGCTCCCTCCTCTCAGATAACTTTAGTTTGTGTCAAGTTGACATAAAACTAGCCAGAACAGGTGAAATAAATCCTTTCTTCCACAAGGTGCTTTTGGTCACAGTGTTTATCATAGTAATAGACAGCAAGCAGGACAGGACAGTATTCAGTGTGGCGTGGTTGTTGCTGGCTGCTTTTTTTCTATGTATATAGTAAGAATCAGGAATAAAAAGAACAGAAAGGTGAAGTTTTCAGAAAAAGTGTGAATGTGTTTTAGGTGCTAAGAAAGCAAGTAGGGAACTGTTAAAAGAGACCAACCCCATTAAAATGAAGGCACTTGTTTTGTGCTGAAGCCACAGAACAAGCATCTTGAGGGCAAGCACCAGCCATCAAATGCTCCAGGGCATAAAAGCACAAACTTATTTGAAAGACTTTCCTTTGAAAACACAGTAACAGAAAAGAGAGAGCATCCAGGGTACCCTGGTGGCAAATGTTGCTCAGGGAAGTGATTTCCAGATTCAGCCACCCAGGCACTCAGGAGCAACTGAGGCCATGATCCAGCAGTGAATGACTGACTAGTCCTTGAGCTGTCACTAGAACTTGGCATTGTCCAATGGTACTGATTCTTCAAGTATGCAAAATATAAGATCAGTGGGGTCTCATGGGCTTGCATATGTTTCAGAGAAAAGTCTAGATGGGCAGGCAATGCGAGGCAGGGTCAGATTCCCTACAGAAAACCCCTGAGAAGCAGATCCATGAAATGGTGATGATGAAGCCTAGGAACATAGGTTATCATCTGAGTTAATCACCAAGCACTGAGTGGAACCAGACCAAGAGAAATACCATATGCACTGCAGGACACAGACATTTCAGTGTGAAGATGCCCAAGCTCATTAGAGCTCATTTGATGACGCCGTGTGTCCTGGATGCCAGACATGAAACTATAGGATTTGATGTTAGACCTGCTGGGTTTTTGTCAGTCTTTGACCAAATCTTTTCTTACTGTCCCTTCTGTCCCTTCCTATTGGAATGAGAATGTCTACTCTACATGCTATTATGTATTGGAAGTATGTAGGTTTTTGTTTTCTGTTTTTTTTTCTTATCATGGACTCTTTACTAAGAATTTGTCTTGAGTCTCTTCTTTTGAGCTATGGATTTTTGGAAAATGTTAGAACCACAAAGACTTTGATAACTTTTTTTTTTCGAGACAGGGTTTCTCTTTGTGTTGCTTTGTGCCTTTCCTGGAACTTGCTTTGTAGACCAGGCTGGTCTCAAACTCACAGAGATCCACCTGCCTCTGCCTCCCAAGTGCTGGGATTAAAGGCATGCACCACCACCGCCCAGATTTTTTTTTTTTGGGGGGGTAAGACTTTGATAACTTTTAAAGATAGTTTACATGTATTTAGCATTGTAATATGTGTAAGCCTTTGGGGACCAGGAGCAGAATGAATCTTAGAATGTTCCTTTGCACAGTTAGGTTTTGAGTGCTTGTCCCCTAGCTAACTGGTGCTATTTTGGGAGACTGTGAGGGTGAGTACCACCTGGCTAAGTCACCAGGGATAGGCCTTGGAAAGTTATAGGCCAACCCCTGTACCAGCTTCTCCATCGGCTCTTTGGTCCTTGATGTGTACAGCTTCTGCCATATACCCCTGTCACTAACAATTGCACTATTCCTAATATCCTCCCCTGCATGCTGGAATAAAAGTCCTAGTCAGAATCAATCTTTAAATTGTTTTGTCTTGTGTTATGGTCACAAATTCAAAATCAACTGACTTGGACCTCAATGCCTGGTAGGGAGACTGTGGAAGATGGCAGGGTATCTTACGGTTTCTATTGATGTGATAAAACACCATGACCAAAATAACTTGGGGAGGAAAAAGTTTTATTTGGCTTACACTTCCATATCACTGTTCATCTTCAAAGGAAGTCAGGACAGGAACTCAAACAGGACAGGAACCTTGAGGCAGGAGCCAATGCAGAGACTTTGGAGAGTTGCTGCTTACTGGCCTGCTCTTCATGGCTTGTTCAACCTGCCTTCTTATAGAATCGAGGACAACCAGCCCAGGGGTGGCCCCACCCACAATGGGCTGGTCCCTCTCTCATTGATCACTAATTAAGAAAATGCCCTGTAGCTGAATCTTATGGAGGCATTTTCTCAATTGAGTTTCTGTCCTTACAGATAATTCTACCTTGCATTAAGTTGACATAAAACTAGCTAGCACATGGTGGAACCCGTTGGTGATGCTTGGTAGCCAGGTGTCTTAGTTAGGGTGAAGAGACACCATGACCACAACAACTCTTACAAAGAAAACATTTAATTGGGACTGGCTTATAGCTTCAGAGGTTTAGTCCATGGTGGGAAGCATGGGGGCATGCAGGCAGACATAGTGCTGGAGAAGGAGCTGAGAGCTCTGTATCTTGATCCACAGGCAGCAAAAGGAGGTTGTGTGCTACACTGGGAGCTGAAACAAGGTTTCTGGCCATGGAAACATGGCACTTCCTCAGTGGAAAATCAAAATATTCTTGTCAAATACTCACCATCTACCAGTGTCCACCTTAATGAACTAGATACTTGGCCTGGACCCAAATCAAGGCAGCTCACCTTGCCACAGTTCTAGGCATGAGGGACTCTACCCAAGGTTCATGCTATAGAGGGCTCCACCTATCAACACCACCAAAACACAGGGATTGATTTGATGTGGCTTTATAAAGAAGCACGTTGAGTGTTGGTATCAATTTGAGCAAAGGGTATTTGGGAATAGATCTAGAGAAGCTGGATGGGGCTTCACAGGTTAGAGGGACTAAAGGTACCAGGCAAGGGACAGCCTGGGCAACCAGAGAAAATTAGGTGCTCCTGTGAAAGGATGGCTGTTGCCAGCCACCCCGATGGGGCTGCAGGTGACTGTGCTTCTCCCCACACTCTGCCTGGTTGGAAGCAGTGTGGAGAGAGGAACTTCTGAGTTAGCAGAGGAGAACTTACACAATGGCTTTCTGGGGAGCTTGCTCAGGTTAGCCTCAGCTCCAGGCTTGGATGAGTCTAGCCTTCCCTAGCTTCTTCTTTCCCTGTCTCCTACCATCCCATCTCAACATTGTGCTGCCAGGGCTATCCATGGGCATTAAGGGGATAGCATAGGTCCTAACTTCCGGGTCAAGAGAGTGGGTCTTTAGGAACAAGGTTTAAAGATCTGGATATATATCTTTTTAAAAAAGTGTGTGTGTGTGTATGAGTGTTTTGCACATGTCCATAAAGTACCTGTGATGGCCAGAAGGGAGGTAACAGGTCCTGTGGGACTGGAGTTACAGATGATTATGAATGACCGTGTGTTTGCTGGGAAATGAATCCAGGACTTCTGGAAGAGTAGTCAGCTGAAGCCACTGGGTCTGGCCACCTCTCCAGCCCCTTCTCTGAGGGGGTGTATATTTTGTTTGAATTTGTGTGTGCTTGTGTATGTGTGGGTATGTGCCTGCGAGTGTGTGTGCATGCAGAGGCCAGAAGATGGTGCTATATCCCCTGGAGCTAGAGTTACAGGCAGTTGTGAGCCACCTGATGTGGGTGGTAGGAAACAAATTTGGGTCTTCTGGAAGAGCAGCAAATGTTCCTCCTAATTATTGAGCCATTTCTCTAGGCCCATAGCTACGGATCTATCTCAACCATTCATTTTATTATTGTTAGTTATTTGAGACAAGGTCTCCTCATGTAGGCTAAGCCAGCCTTGAACTCATGATGTTCTTGCCTGAGTCTCCTGAGTGCTGGGGTTATAAGCATGCACTGACACAATGAGATGATTCTTAACTTTTAAACATTTAGATCTAAATGTTAAGTCCTTTGTGCCCCTGTCCTAGGATGTGCAGTGTCACAGGACTCCTATTCTGACAACACAGCACTTGGGATGGAATCTTGCATACCACCATGAAAGAATTGCAAAATTTTCCTTTGGAACCATCATTACATCCCGCCCTCTGTGTTGACTATGTCTTAGTTGTTGTCCCCCCCCCCCCCCCGTTGTTGTGATAAGTTTATTTTAGCTCACAGTTCTGGATTACAGTCCATCATGGTTGGGAAGTCAAGGCATCCGGAGCATGAAGCTGCTGGTTACAGTACATCCATAGTCAGAAGAACAGTCCACACATGCATACATGCTGGTGCTTGGCTCACTTTCTCCACTCTTCTACAATCCAGGATTCCCTGCCTAGGGAATGATGCCATCTGCAGTGGGCGGGTCTTCTCAGTTAATGCAATAAAGATAATCCCCCACAGGCATGCCCAAAGGTCCATTTCCCAGGTGATTCTAACTTTTCGAGTTGACAAGTTGACAACTAACACTAACCTCATAGATCATAAAGTTCATTAAATATGCAAATGACTGAGCAGCGAAGGGGCTGGGGGAGGGAGAGTATGCCAGGGTGAGTTTCTGTTTTGTTAATTTTTATTTATTCTTTGGTAATTTCACATATGAATGCAATAAATTTAGGTCATATCCACCCCCCTCATTTCTTCCAACTCTCCCTAGACTCCTCCCCCCATCCCAGATCCCTTCTCAACTTCATGTCTTCTTTTTCTCCCTCTCTCATTTTGTTCATGGTGAGTTTTTGCTAGCACCATTTGGCAGTCCTGGAAACCTTAGAACAAAAGGAAGCCCACAGTTTTCATGTTAACCCTCACACCTGACACAAACCGGGCAAGGACAAGAAGAGCAAGTATCCATTTAGGGAGAGTAAGAGAAGTAAGAGAAGCTAATGCATTTGGGAACAAACACTGTCAAAAAGATCACTCGCCTTTGAAAGCTAAAAGCACGGTGGAAGCCTGTGTTTTTCTCCTCCATCTCCGTAAGCCTACATAAGCTACTGTGATCCTAAGAATCCTGGGCTAAATCAGAAATGCATCAACAAAGAACACCCTCAAAAAAAAAGCTGTTTCAAATCACAGGAATGAGTGAGCGTCTCTGTTCTTCCAATTATTACAGTGGGTTCCAACCAGGCCATCAAATCTACAGTGCTCTGAACTTGAGAATCAATCCATAATGGGCAGGGTTTCTGGCACTTTCTGGCAATCTACATGTCCATTGCAAATGTGCTCTGGTTTCACCACAAAGAGGGAAGGACAAGGAGCTTGGACACTTGTTCCTGTGCACGGATGCATGTGCTGTGTGTGTATGTGTGTGTGTGTGTGTGTGCATGTGCTTATGTGTGGTATGTGTATGTATCATTCAATGATGATGGTACATGGCTTAACTTTCCTGCCAGAGAAATCTGCTGACTTCATGGGCAGAACTTGGTTTTGGACCCTTAGTGACATAAAGGACCTGAGCTGTGGTTTGTTTACTTTTAGTCATTTTCTCCCACATGATTCTGAAGATCAATGGTGTGAACACTTGTGGGAGTCTACACAATGGAAGGAGGCTTTTGTTGTGTGATATTTGGTTTGTGTTCTGACAAATAAAGCTTGCTTGGAGTCAGAGGGCGAAGCTAGCCACTGGTTAACCATACAGATCTGGAGGTCTGTACAGAGAGGAACAGGAAGTGATAAGGCAGATCTTGTTTCTACCCTTTTGGACTGGAGGAATGGAAGAGGAAGGAGGCAACCATGGCTGCTCTCCTGTTTCTCTTATCTTTCAGGTTTTGCCCCATTATCTGACTCCTGGTTTTTACTGATAAGATTAATTAAATTTAAGCATCAAACTTTATTAAGAATTATTACAGAAAAGTGAAAAATTGAGAGAAAGATGAGAAATTAGGGGAAAATGACAGCAACTCCTGAGAGAATGGGGGGTTTCCAAGAAAGGCAAAGGCTGTTGTATTTCCTTAGTCCTGGCAGGAACTGGACAAAGACAGAGGTAATCGGTATTGAGTTTGGCTGTGCTCTGGACTGTTGTGGGCTGGGCCGATGGATAGCCCACAAACCCTGAACTTATCCCCCAAGCCCACTGGAGGAGATGGTCATGTGCTGTTTGTGGCTTGTCTACCCAGTAAGGCGTGAATGACGCGTTCTTTTTCTGTCTCTGACTTGTGTTTTGTCAGCTCTCAACTTCGATGATCTTAGTTGCTGGTTGATAGTGCGACTTCAGACCTTGCTGGTACCCTGAGTGCTGTTAAATGATAACCTTTCTTTGTTCTCACAGGTATCAAAAAGTAGCTTCAATGTTCTTGGTCATTTGTCTCTGGGATAGTCTGAGATCTGTTTCCTGAAATGGGGGCAGGCTCATTAGATATCACTCTCACTTACAGCTGAGGTCACTATAGTTAGCTGCATCAGAAGCAGTGTATTAAAAGCAAGAATGTGTAACAAACAATAGTGCCTTGCATGTGTCTCCCAAGCAGGAGGCTGTCATGGAAAGTAGACAGCTGTCCAGCCAGCCCATTGTCACTGGCCTTGCCTCTTAGAGCCTGTTTCTTCTCATGACTCTTTCATACCAGCTACAAATGTCTTTGTCTCTCATCCTTAGTGTTTCTGCTGTCACCTTTACATTGCCTTTTTATCTTAACATCCATTCCCAGGTTCCAGGACACATATTGCCACCTGTACAATGGTGTCTTAGCATGAGGACAGAGGCAGTTGAGAACCTGTGTCCCAGAGCTCAACCTAGTCCCTCCTTTGACCTGATGGGTTACCTACTGTCTACATTTCTTTTCTACTGCTGTGATAAGACATCATGACCAAGGCAACTTAAAAATCTTGTTGGGGACTTAGAGTTTCATAGGTCTAGAGTCCATGACCATCAGGGTGGGGAGCATGGCAGCAGGCAGCAGAGGTAGCCCTGGGGCAGTAGCTGAGAGCTTATATTTTGTTCCACAAGCATGGGACAGAAATCTAACTGGAAATAGCATGGGCTTTTGAAACCTCAAAGCCTTCCCCCCAGTGACACATTTCTTCCAAAAATGTCACATTGCCTAATCCTTCCCAAACAGTTCTACCAACTGGGGACCAAGTATTCAAAAAGATGAGCCTATGGGGGGCAATCTCACACACATTACCATATTTCACTCCATGGTCCCAATAGGCCCAAGGCCATATCATAATGCAGAAAGTATTTAGTCCAACCTCAAAAGTCCCCATGGTCTTTCATAGTTCCAACACAGTTTAAAAGTCCAAAGACTGTTTAGAGGTTTAAGGCAATCTCTTAACTGTAATACCCTGTAAAATAAAAAAGGTCTATGTCAAGTCCCTTCCAAGTAGACTCATCCTATGTGGTGTTCCTCAACATCTTCCACATAGTTCGCAGAAAACTGAGGAGCTTTCACACCTCAGGACACATAGTCCATCCTCTTGAGTTGTCCTAACTTATGACACATGCTCTTTCCAGAGTCAGGAATGTTCTTATGGGGCAAGGCTGGACCCATGTCCATTCCTGGAACTGGGGTGGGTAGAGCCCACCTGAACCATTGAAGAGAGAGTGAAGAAGATGTGTTGGTATTTTTTATAGAAAGCTGAGGAAGCGTTTACAAGAAAGTGAACTTAATACCCCTCTGCAAGTGGCCATCTGGTCTACCACCATACTTCTGTGTTGAACCTTGCCTTAGAGACAGAGGTATCCCTGTCTTCTGTGGGTCTGTTATTCTGTGTGATGGATAAGCTTTTGGAAGAAGAAGCCCCTTCATGTGTTAGTTTGATTATTGTTGTTCCTGCGGCTGAAGAAAAGTCTCCTGAGTCTAAAACACCTTTTGGGAAATATATTCAGTCAATTAGTCTTAGAATCTACCTGGTGGCTTTATAAAATTCAGATTCTCAGATGAAACCCTAACACAGTTTAGGTAAAGCTGTTATGAAATGATATCTATGTATTTAAACAAAATAAAACTCACCAGAGGAAACCATTGACCAGATTCACCAGAGATGCTTATTGTAAAATTTGAGGGCAGAGGAGAGGGGGGAGGGTGGTGCCATGGCTGGCTGCTGGGAAGGGAACTTGCGTTTTTATGGACTTCTACAGCTCTTCCAATATGCTGCACCCCAAGCTGTCCACCACCCCAACCCAACCCCTACACAGAGAACATAACTTGTCCTGACCTTATTATTCAAGGTTTTGTGTTTGACCAGAAGTGGGAAAGTGAGAAGTTGCTGAATTCTCTTCTGTGGCCTCTAGGTAATTGCCCACTAATGGTTTGCATTATTGACCCAGGAGCTAATTTAGGTAACCAGGGCAGGATGTGGCTGGTAAGTGGATCCATAGCCTCATTACCTGGGGTATTGTCATTAAGTGAGTGAGGAGAGGGGTGGATGGCTTGTCCCTCAGCCATGTCAAGTGAAATCATGACACAGTGTCCACAGCAGGGCTTCATGATGAGAGTGGCTGATTCTGTCCTGAAGTATCTGAGCAGCCACAGTTACCTAATAGATGAGGTAGTAGGTGGCTAGAGGTGGAGTGTTATGCCCAAAGCCATCAGTACTGTACTAATAAACCCAGATCATAGTGACACTGCTTTTGAATATCAGTGACTGGGTTATTTGGAAGATTCCACTGGCCTTCTCTAATGCTGTAGACAAATGCTGGTAAGAAAACAGAGAACATTTTGTATTGTCAGCCCAACATATCGCACGTGTGTGTGTGTGTGTGTGTGTGTGTGTGTGTGTGTGTGTGTGTGTGTGTTTGCACATGTGGGGAGGACAGAGTTCAGTCTCTGGCACCACCCACTTTTTTGTGATAGGGTCTCTTTTGGTCTAGCACCTGCTGGTTTGGCTAGCCTGGCTGGTCAATGAGCCCCACTGATCTACTACCTCCTCAGTGCTGGGATCACAAGCTTTTTGCACCACACCTAGGTTTTAACTTGAGTTCTGGAGACTAATCCAGGTCCTTATTCTTGTGAGGCAAGCACTTTACCAACTCATCTCTCTGCTGAGCCCCCCACCTTACTTTCTTTAATCTTCCATTTCTATTTCTGAAAAATGTTGGTTGGATATTATGAAAGGCAGAGGATACCTGGGAGCAGAGTAGGAGACCTTTCAGGGTTTGTTCCTATCGCCTGTGTTTTCCTTATCAACTACAGGACAAAGTCTATGGAGAGAAATCTGGGAGCCTTGTGAATACTTCTGAACCCTGGTGACCGATGTATGTGACTAGGATGGATGGGAGGAGCAGCAGGAGGTGATATGGCAGTAAAAGAATTAAACTTTAAAAAATTGGTTATTTTGAAAGTGGAACAAAAATGCACATTTTTGGTGATTGCAAAAATATCTTACATTTGGAAGGAATCTCATAAATCTATGATTTCACAGAGAAAGGAAGAGAAGTCACCCCAGGATGCTCTAATCACAAAGGTATCATAAAGTCAGAGTGGAGAGATAACAGCCTTTCATTTGCAAGGGTAATTTGAAGGCAGACAGCAGTGTGGAGTTAAGTAGGGAAGACATGAGGGATAATAGCCAGGATTTAAATAATGTCTCCTTTTCCTTTTGCTGTGAAAAACACCATTGCCATGGCTCTGTGGTCACTGTTATTTATGATGGAGATAACACTTGACATCAGCCATCTTAAATAATTGGGTATTCAACTGTGTCTATTTTCTTGTTGAAAATGTTAGACTTTGGGATACGTCTCACCTACACTCAAGGTTGTGGGCTGTGTGGATTTTCTTAAGGTATTTTCAATAGAAAGTAAACTGTTATGGAGCCATGTGAGAGTCACCCACACCAAAAAACCTCTGCGGCCCCTCACTTACCTCTGTCACAGACTTTCAGAGGGAAGAAATAGTGGGAAAGAATGGAAGGACAGAGATGTAAAGATACAGGATCGAACAGTAATGGGGTGGTTGAGTAAGAGTGCGAGCCTGAGCTCTCCCTTTGCCGTTTGTCATCTGTGCATCATTTCTGTGTCTCTGAGCTGAGTCTCACAGATGTATGTAAACATTTCCATGTCCTGACTGCCTGTTTCCAAATGCCTGGCAGCCACTTCCTAAATTACCATACAGAGGCTTCTATTAATTATAAATGCTTGGCTGATAGCTCAGGCTTATTACTGAATAGCTCTTTCACTTAAATTAACCCATAATTCTTGTCTATGTTTAGCCCCATAGCTTTGTACCTTTTCTCAGTGTGGCATTCTCATCTTGCTCCTCTGATTCGCCAGCAACTCTCTGACTCGACCCTTCCTTTTCATCATCCCTAGTTTGGTCACCCTGCCTATACTTCCTGCCTGGCCACTGGCCAATCAGCATTTTATTAAACCAGTTCGAGTTACAAGTCTTTACAGTGTACAAGAGGATTATTCCACCACAGATATGAGTCACCTGTGGATGAATTTTGGTGTTTTTTTTTTTTTCGTCTCCCAAGACCAAACTGAACTATGTTCGTCATATGAATGGAGGTTGGGGAAGGCACAAAGTAGTCACAGAGAAGAGATTTAGGAAACAGAAATAACTCCTGCTCAAGTTTTAGATGAATCCAAATTCAGAGTCTCTCTGTTTTTATGAAGCCAGGAGGTCATACTTCTTACACCTTAGAAACACCCAAGAGGAGAGTCTCAGTGAGGAATTGTCTGGATCACGTTGCATTGTGGGCATGTCTGGGATGGATTGTCTTGACTACAGCCTACTGTGTTGATTGTCCAGATGTTCACATATGCTTTTGCAAACTAGATATCATTGGTGTTTCTATTTTTGTGTGGTGTTTTCAGTTCTCTCTTTGCTAGGGCTTTTATGCTCATGACAGGAAGGACTGAATGTGAGCCACATGAGAACAGGTCCCAACCACAGTCTTGTCAAAAGCCCAGGGACTTTATCATCTGCCACCTGGGAGGCTGTGGCAAGAGCTCTCTGCTTTCTGCCTCCATGCCCCTGTGAGATGGGTGAATCACACTCATGTCCCAGGGCTGTTTGAAGATCTAGCAGGACAAAGCATGGAGGGACACATTTATAACAATGCTTTTGGAAGCCTAGCTAGTGTCCTCTCTGTTGTACAGTGTGACCCAGGGAACCAGAAGGAAGAAATCATCCACCCAAACAGACGGACCCAGGTTTGGGTCTTGGCCGCACTCCCTGCTAGCTGTGTGTTGTGTGACTTTTCTCCCAAACTAAAACACCCCCTCCATGGTGGGCCCTCATGTCTCAGGAATAAATAAAGCTTGCAAGTCCCAGGAAGCTCCTAAAATATACACATTTTGCACAGCCCTTCCCCAGGGCTATGCCAGTAGTGAGGATTTCTAGGGACTCTCAGACCAGAGGAGCCACCTGCCAGTCACACAGGGAGCCCCAGGATTACCACTTTTGAGAGTTGTCACCCATGCTGGACTGGGCTTCTTGATGATGCAGCTGCCACTGAGTTACTCATACTCCTGTAAGTAACTCTGCTTTGGCCCCATCTCTCTCTCTCCTCTCCAGACCCCACCCTCAGAAAGCTGGCCAAACTGTGGCTCCTCCCCTGGAGCTGCTCGACGACCACACCTACAGGGTATTTAAGGCCCCTCCCTGGGAGCAGCGGTGTGATTTCTCCTCTTCCCTTGAGATCACCTGGGAATGATTTGCTCAGATTAAACTTGGCCTTATTAATTTGGCTTGAATTGGCTTGTGGAGAAACCTACAACCGAGGATCCAAAAAAAAACTTACTGCCCAGTAAAATCAGTAAAATCAATGTACTAAGCTACATTGAGTGAAATCATGTCTTTGGTCTTGTCATTAGCCTCCTATCCAGGGTGAATATTGTTCATGTCTCCCCAGGAAAAGTGTGACCCATGGCCACCTGCTTAGCCCCTCTGGAACTTCCATTTCCTCCCTCTGAGAACTGGGAAAAGGACCCCTCTCTTCTGGGAGTGTGTAACAGCAAAATGACACATTCACATCAAGGGCCTTGCACCTAGCAGGCACCCAGGAAGGCTTTCTCCCCTTCCACTGAGATCAGCTTCTCTCTCTGAGTTTCCTCTGGCTAGGGAGAAGAGGCCACTTTTGTGCTGAGCCCACAGATGGAGATGTTCCTCAGCATGGTTGGTCCTGAAGTAGTGAGTGACAGGAGGCAAGACAGAAGGAGGACAGAGTAAGCCTCATCTATAAATCCTGAGATGAACTCTGTAGGCAAATGAACAACAAAAGAGAAGAAGGGAGACTATCACCATGCATATCGCTTTTGCAGTGTGAGCACCCTGAAAAGACAGCAGTTTACCAAGGAAGACAGGAATGCTGTCATACCAGGGCAGCTGGACAGTTAAGCCACTGCTCACTCTAATGTAGTGGGAACACGCACAGTAAGATGGAAAAAGATTGACTTTTCTTTTTATTTTATGTTTGGCAAATAGAACAAACTTCTGCTGGTGCACAACAGCCCCATGCTCCTACAAATCACCCCTAACATTTGGGGGACCAAGGTGGCTACTGCACATAGAGAGCCGTATGGTATACCTGTAAACATTTAACTGTTATATCCATCAAGTTGATGGGTGGCTGAGTGGAAATGCTTCAGTCTTCCACCTCATAGACAAACCTGCTACCAACCTGAAGAGTTGGGTTTGAATGTAGGGTTTAGGTTCCTGAAGAGTTCATGTGGTGGCAGCTATGATGAACGAGTTGGCTCTTGTGCCCTGGGCCCTGCTCCTCAGCTTTCTACACCTTCTTCATGAAAATGCTTCCACACATGCTTATTGATGTCCTGACCCTATATCTGTCCACATCTGCAAACCACTGCTTCTTGCCATCCCTTGGGCTCATGTGTATATGGAATACACACACACACACACACACACACACACACACACACACACACACACACATCAACGATGGGACACTTTCTTGGGAGTGGAGATGGAAGAACCTGTCCCAGCTGCCACAGGGGGCTTGGGCCATGTAGCTGGAATTCTGAGGATGCAGATACTTGGAGATGTGGACACCTGGAGGCAGAAGGAGGAGACATGGAGACAAAGACCAGAGATCTCTCTATGGTGTCCAGTATGGGAACAAGGACCAGAGGTAAAACTGACCACTGAGGTGTCTGGAGGCTTCAAGGCTCCCATGATGTGTTTCACACATTTTCACAGAACTGGACAGATTTGGAGGGGGAGGGTCCACGCCAGTGTCCATCTGTATCTTGTTCTGTGTCTTTGGAGCACACACATATCCTCTCTCAGAGTCTCACTTTGCCTCATCAGTGAACTCAGCCTCTCTGCCAGTCTCTGAAGTGAACCACATTTGCTGCATTTGTGACAATTTGTGAGAAACTTTGATTTTTGTGCAGAAGTTAGAAGTCATTTAAAATCAGCTCTTCACTCAGGAGGCCGAGGCAGGAGGTTCACTGTGAGTTCAAGGACCTCACAGGGGTACAGAGTGAAACCCTATCTCAACCACCCACCCACCCAAACAACTTTTAATTGCTCATTTGGAAACAATTTTCCTGTGTTTTTGATCACTAAGAGAGGGAAAAAAGGTTGGGGCCAGGGGTTGCCAGCCATGAAATATTTGGCTTTTTATTGCTAATTATCTGTACAAAGTAGTTATGTAATGGAGATTTTGAGTATAAACACTCAGTCTTTTTAGTCTTTCATTTACCGGTGTGAATAACAAAAACCAGCAAATGCAATCAGAGTTCATTTAAATGGTAATTCTAATTTGTACTTACCACTTAGCCTCAAAGCTCTAATATTCCTAAGTTAAAGTGCCTGCATCCCAGGTTCCTTCTGCTGCCTCTGGCGGCCTTCACTCTGCTACCAATGGTTGTTTCTTTCAGTTTATTTCTCCTGTGTGTCATCTTTTCTTCACGAGAGAGGAGAAAATGAGTTTCTTTAGAAGGTGTATTAATCTACCTCTGCACACATCAACGTACAAAGAAATCCAGTGACAGGAGCAACTAGCTAGGATGTTGAAGGAGTCCAGATAAGGGTGGGGCATTGAAAAAGAAGATACGGGGGGATTTTTGTGCTTTAAGAAAAATGGATTTGGGTCGACCTTAAAAAAGAAAAAAAAACCCTTCTATTATTTCACATGCAAGCTTGCTTAGAGCAAAAATGGAGTGTTGCTTTATAAATGCTGATTTTGCCCTTTCCAGGAGAATCGTCCCTGTTTAGAAGTGATTGGTCTGTACAGGGCTGTCGCTTCCTTCAGATGCTGGACTAAAGGGGTCTTTGCGTGGTGGGGGTGGGGTGGATCTCCCATGAATTCTAGGATGCTCAGATGTGTCCTCAGTCCCCACCCTCTTTCATCAGTGGTCCCCTGCTGTGGGTTGAATTGTGTATTCCCAAATTCATGCAAAAGTCCTAATCCTGAGTATTTCTCAATGTAGCTTTATTTAAAAGTAGACTTTTATGTGTACAATTGGCTAAGACAGACTTGGTCATTAGGGTGGGCTTTGGAACCAGGCTGGTAGCTCAGTCTTAACCACGCAAGTGTGAAGAGCAGAGTTTGATTCCTTAGACACCACGTTAGGAAGGTTGGACATGGTGGAGTACACTTGTAAGCCAGCACCACAGCATTGTAAAGGCAGAGACAGAAGGATCCCTGGGGATCACTGGTATAACATCATTGCTAAACAGTCTTATTAATAAAAAAAAAAAACAACCTGGAGCCAGATATTGGGGTGAAAGCTGAAGGGATCAGAGAAACAGAACAAGCCACTAGTTCTTACCCCTACAAAATCCTCCACCAAAAGAGAGTCAGTTCCTGTTTCCTCACACCTTACATACCTTTCTGTGTCCTGCCATATTCTTCCTGGGATTAAAGGCGTGTGTGCTTCCCAAGCAAAGGCATGAGATCTCAAGTGCTGGGATTAAAGGTGTGTGTCACCATGCCTGGCTCTGTTCCCAGTGTGGCCTTGAACTCACAGAGATCCAGACGGCTCCCAAGTGCTAGGATTAAGGGTGTGTGCCATCACTGTCCGGCCTCTATGTCTAATCTAGTGGCTGGCTCTGTCCTCTGATCCCCAGATAAGTTTTATTGGGGTACACAATATATCACCACACACAGGCCAGTCAGCCTTGTCTAATCAGCCATCTCCAGGTTCAGTGAGAAATCCTGTTGCAAAAACAAACAACAACAAAATGTGAACAGCTTTTCAGGAATCATACCTAATGTTATCCCCCGGCTTCCACATAGACATGAGCACACACACATACACACACACACACACACACACACACACACACACACACACACACACATACACACACATACACATATACACACACATACAGATATACACATACACACACATACACACACACACACACACACACACACACACACATACACAAACACACTTCTTTTTTGATTAAATAAAGGGAAGGTTTGGGCACAGATACCTGGATGCTGAGTGAGGGACACCCTAGGAAAGTAGCTGGCTCATGGTGACACCCGCGGTCAAGGAGCACAGAACAGCCAGGTGCAAGGAAGGGACAGACTGCCACAGCCTTCAGCTGGATGCCCCTGGGGAGTCCCAGCCATCTCATCCAGAACTGGAAGGCAATAACGTTCTGTGATTCAAGGGTCTTGGAGCATCAGACTTTGTGAGAGCAGATGTAGGAAACCATATGCTTCTAATTGTGACTACTGACAATGCCCCAGGGTTCAGCAGTTGTAACAGGCTACAAGGCCCATGGAGGCCTCCACATTTATTGTGTATCCTTTCATGGGAGAATGTTTGCAGCCCCGGATCTCAATCCTCCCACAGCACCTTTGTACTAAGGACACGTTGCCAGAACTTACTGGCTCTTACACACTGTAGCAACCCTTACTCTCCTGGGCAGTGATCGCCATGTCTAATTATCTAAGCGTCGATACAATTATCTGTCTGCTCGATCTGAGCGCTGTCCACAGCCTTTGGTACCATAACTAACCACAACAGGTATTCAATGTTTATTTGTTGAAAAATCATTGGGCAGTCATTTATCATTTCTAAAGCTGCTTTCCTATCTGAAAAAAATAGAAATATTAATAGAGGTTGGGGAGAAAGTATCTGCCTTGTTCCTAGAACCTGCTATAGCTGAATAATATAGACTGAATAGGCTTATACACAAGAGAAATTTGTTTCTTACTTTTTAAAAAAAATGTTCATATATGTGTTTGTGTGTGGGCGTGAGGATGTGCATGTGTGTGTAAGTGTGCCTACATATATGTACCTATCCATATGTGTGCACCCATGTTTAAAAGCCACAGAACAATCTCAGGTGCCCTCCTTGGGAATGCCTTCTACCTCCTTTGAGAAAGGGTCTCTCAATGGCCTGGAGCTTATCATGTCGACTGTGATGCCAGGCAAGTCAGGCCCAGGGGTTTGCCTGTCTCTGCCTCCCCAGCACTGGGATTACAAGCATGTGTAACCACACCTAACATTTTATGTATGTGCTGGGGATTGAACTCAAGTCCTCATGATTATAAGGTAGGCACTTTACCATCTGAGCTCTCCCCAGCCCTGCTTCTCACTTTTGTGAAGGCAGGGAAGCTGAGTCAATGCACTGGCAGGTTCAGTGTCTGGTGAGGCCAGCATCCTTGTGGTGTCATCTCACTGTAAACAGCTGCTGGGGGGGGGGTGGGGACAAGGAAGTTCTCTGAGCCCTTTGTTAAAAAGGGACCTAGTCCATTTGCAAGAGTCCCATCTTATGAGCAAATGGCTTCTTGTAGTTCCCACCTCCTAGTAAGCTGGGAGCTAAGGTTCAACATGTAGATTGATGTTGCACCAAGGTTCAGATTGTAGCCAAATCCTTCCTCTTCTGTGAAGCTTTCAGCTGGGGCTCTTGTACCAACACCCAGATGGCCCAGAGGAAAACCAACCACAGCTCATTAATATGCACATCTCACATATGCATGAGTGATACCTAGGGTCTGAAAAAATGACCAGGGGACAGTTCCATTTCTGGTTCCCACACGGTGGAAGAAGAGAACTGACTCCTGCAGGCTGTCCTCTGACCTCCACACGTGACCATGGCATATGTATGGCACATGTGTATAAGGACCTTTATGCATACACAGAGTAAGCAAGTGAAAATGACATTTTAGAAAATAAATGACTTAGGCCCAGCCTCATCTAGGCTCCAGGCTAGCCAGGGCAACATGAAACCTTGTCTCACAAACCAAAAAAGTAAACAACAACAAAGAAGAAGTGGTCCAGAGCTCACTACACTTTCACCAAAGAGCCATGCATTCACGGAGGAATGACAGAAGCCGGGGAAGGAAAAAGGCCCCTTGGTCCCCAAAGGGGAGAAACCATGGGGTGGAAACACATAGTTTTAGTGTGTTTTCAGACTGCTCTGGCAGTCTCTGGACTGGGGGGAACCTAGAATTGTAGAGAGAATTGATTTCCAGCCTGTCCGTGGGAAGGGGAGGGGTGCGGAGACTGAGTGGTTTCAGCATCTGTTGCTTCTTGATTGCATTCCCATGTATCTGGGGTGACAGTCAGGGTCCCTCGGTGCCCTGTTCACTGCGTGCTGTGGTGTGTGGAGGGCATGTGGGAAGTACCGAGTGCAGGCTTCCTTCAGGGTCCTTTTGTGTCTGGTTCTGCAGACCTGGCTGTACACAGAGCTCCCCCCGCCACCCCCCCCCACTCCCCCGCTTTGTGTCCCTCCTCTGAATTCTCACAGTACAGAGCCAGCGTGTGTAACTTGTTTTGACAACCCCAGGTAATGATTTGTCATTAAGAGCTACTGTGGAAGCCTGACCCCCTCTGGGAAAGTTTCCATGGTTTCTAAGGCCTCATCACTAAACAGACCCGAAAGACGAAGAAAGAGCCTTCCTTGCCATTGCCATTAAGGCCACACTTGTCACCCTGGGAAAAGTTAATGGACAGAAACATATTGATGTGTTAACAGTCTCAGACCTTTCCCCTAAGTAAACCTTTTAGGTAGCGAGGGTTCGTTCACCTTAATTAAAAATTATCCGATGGCCTCATCTCTTCCATCACTCTGCGGACATGAGGACATGAGTGAGGTTGATTTTTTTTCTCTCTTTAAGGAAATTAAAATTTAAAACTCACCCTTCTTTAAATAAATCCTTTGTTTGCTTTATTAAGCAGAGAAGCCTGCTGGCTGTTCATTGTCAATTAAATGTAGGTGTTAATTAAAATAGCCACACACAAGCACTCCTAGGGATTAATGTGTCATTGAGAACTGGTCTTTGAAGATGGTTGAGTCACAGTACATGACATGGGGTGCTCCTATCACCCTGGGACATGGGAAGACAGTCTTAAGGATGTGTTTGCTGTGTGGATTTGTGTGTGTGGTCTAGGCACACCTTGTGTGTGCAGGTGCATGTGCCCAAGTTGGGTGGCCAGTAAGCCCCAGTGATCCCCCATCACCTCTCCACACAGTGCTAGGCTTTCAGGCTTGTGTATTCAATGCCTAACTTTTTATCTGGGTGCTGGGATTCGAACTCAGGTCCTCATGCTTGTTCAACAAGTCTTACTCACTGAACCATCTCCCCAGACCCCGATACGCCATTTTTTAAATAGATCTTTTCACCAAAAGATGAGGCGTGTTGTTGGGTAACATAAGTTAGTACTGCCCATGGGTCAGATCCTGTCTTCAACCTGTACTCTCTATATGACACGTGAGCTAAGCTTGCTTTGACAGATTCAAATATTCGAGCTTGGCTGACATCGAGTTGTTGCAGCACACGGAAATGATTATGCAATTGAAATCTCAGTGTTCAAGAATAAAGTTTTATTGACACATAGTCATGACCATTCAATGACTGTCTGTGGGTCTCTGGCTGACTCCTGATTTCAGTGAGCACCTTGACACTAGTGTCTAACCTGAGTGTACTCACATATGCACACACATGTACATGTGCCTCCACTTATCTGTTGTATCCCCAGTCCTTACTTCTGACATCTTTCTGAAAAAGCTGCCAGGCTCCCAGACATTTGGAAAACTGTGTTTATTCCCTGAGCAGTAAAGCAGTATTAGCAATAATGTAATTTACCTGGTCTACTAAGCAACCAAACAGGTTTTATGGGCAGTGAGTCTTTACAGTGACCTGGGACTTGTACAGCAAGCGCTTTACCACTGTTCAGTGCCCAAGAGACCAGAAGAGGGGATCAGATCCCCCGGGACTAGAGTTGCAGTTATGAGCTGCCATGTGGGTGCTGGGAACTGAACTCCAGGTCCTCTGCAAGAGGAAAAAGTACTCTTAAGTGCTGAGCCGTCTCTCCAGCATCCAGTGGCTCATTCCTTTGCATTGCTAGGAATCTTCCACTGCAGGGTCATGCCGTAGTTCACAGCTGATCTATGTGTTTTCTAGTTTGGGGCAACCATGAATGAAGTTGCCATGCACATTCAAGAACATGTGCCTCCATGTCTTCAGGAAACACTTGGGGGAGGCACTCATGCAGTTATAAGAAACTATCAGACTGGGCGGTAGTGGCACACGCCTTTAATCCTAGCACTCAGGAGGCAGAAGCAGGCGGATCTCTGTGAGTTCAAGGCCAGCCTGGTCTACAGAGCAAGATCCAGGACAGGCACCAAAACTACACAGAGAAATCCTGTCTCGAAAAATAAAAAAATAAAAAAGAAAGAAAGGAAAGAAGAAACTATCAGACAGGAGGAGAGTTCAGTTAGTTAAGTGTTTCCCAAGAAAGCGTGAGGACTAGAGTTCACTTTCCAGAACACATGCAAAAAAGCCTGATGTGGCATGCTCATAAATCACGACACTGGGGAGGTAGACACAGGCAGAGTCCTGGGGTTCACTGACCAGCCGATCTCAACAAGTATGCAAACTCCAGGCTAATAAGGGACCCATCTTAAAAAAGGAAGTGCGATATTGTGGCTGTCCCGTTCTCTGAACCCAGCATCAATTCAGTTCCTGACAAGGTCCAAAATTTTTAACATTAAAAAGTGCTCCCTGAATTAGACATCAAAATGCCCAACAGTCCAATTAAGAAATGGGCTATAGAGCTAAACAGAGAATTCTCAACAGAGGAAACTCAAATGGCCGAAAGACATTTAAGGAACTGCTCAACATCGCTAATCATCAGGGAAATGCAAATCAAAACAACTCTGAGATACCACCTTACGCCTGTCAGAATGGCTAAGATCAAAAACACTGAAGACACCTTATGCTGGAGAGGATGTGGAGCTAGGGGAACTCTCCTCCACTGCTGGTGGGAATGCAAGCTTGTACAACCACTTTGGAAATCAATATGGCGCTTTCTTAGAAAATTGGGAATCAATCTCCCCCAAGATCCAGCTATACCACTCTTGGGCATATACCCAAGAAATGCTCAACCACACCATAAGAGCACTTGTTCAGTTATGTTCATATCAGCATTGTTTGTAATAGCCAGAACATGGAAACAACCCAGATGCCCTTCAACTGAAGAATGGATAAACAAAATGTGGTACATATACACAATGGAATACTACTCAGCAGAGAAAAACAATGGCATCATGAGGTTTACAGACAAATGGATGGATCTAGAAAAAATCATCCTGAGTGAGGTAACCCAGACTCAGAAAGACAAACATGGTATGTACTCACTCATAGCAAGATACTAGACATGAAACAAGGATGACTTGTCTGCTACTCACATCACCAGGGAGGCTACCTGGAAAACAGGACCCCAAGAAAGACACAGGGATCGCCCAATGACAGAGAAATGGAATGAGATCTACATGAACAGCCTGGACATGAGTGGGGGTAATGAAAATGAAAGGCGAGGGTTGAGGGAAAGAGAGCTTGGGGGAGTGAGAGATCCCAGCTGGATCAACAACAGAGAGGGAGAACAAGGAATAGGAGACCATGGTAAATAAAGACCACATGAGAATAGGAAGAAGCAAAGTGCTAGAGAGGCCCACAGAAATCCACAAAGATACCCACACAACAGACTGCTGGCAGTGGTCGAGAGACAGCCCGAACTGACCTACTCTGGTGATGGGATGGCCAAACACCCTAATTGTTGTGCTAGAAACCTCATCCAACTACTGAGGGATCTGGATGCAGAGATCCATGACTAGGCCCCGGGTGGATCTCTGGGAGTCCAATTAGCGAGAATGAGGAGGGTTTATATGAGCGAGAATTGTTGAGACCAAGGTTGGATAAAGCACAGGGACAAATAGCCAAATGAATGGAAACACATGAACTATGAACCAATGGCTGAGGGGTCCCCACTGGATCAGGCCCTCTGAATGGATGAGACAGTTGATTGGCTTGATCTGTTTGGGAGGCATCCAGGCAGTGGGACCAGATCTTGTGCTCATTGCATGAGTTGGCTGTTTGAAACCTGGGGCCTATGCAGGATTGTTTGGCTCGGCCTGGGAGGAGGGGACTAGACCTACCTGGACTGAGTCTACCAGGTTGACCTCAGTCTGTGGGGAAGGCTTTGCCCTGGAGGAGATGGGAATGGGGGGGGGGGTTGGGGGGAAGGTGAGGGGGACGGGAGGGGGGAGAACAAGGGAATCCGTGGCTGATATGTAGAACTGAATTGTATTGCAAAATAAATTATTAAAAAAAAAAAAAACCCAAAAAAAAAAAAAAAAGATTCTTTAAATAATACTAAATAAAATACTAATACATACAATTTGTAGTCATATTACTAAAGACCTGTTTCACTTTTCTCACATATTGGAAAGGTGGTTATATATCAGGAGTTATATTTTAATTATTAATTCAATGTGAAACATATTTAAAATTTATATTTAATCAAAATGTGTTCTTTCCATTCATGAAATTCTCAAATGATAAATTTAAAAAAGAAACAATAGTCAAAAAAAAAAAAAAAAAGTGCTCCCTGGAGAGGCCGGCCCCCAGCTCCTATCTTGCTCCAGACTTCCCTTTTGGAACACTGACTTCCCTTTTGGAACACTGGTCTGTCTGAACCAAGTGTGCGGATAAGGCCAAGAACGAACCACAAGGAGATGGGCAGACGTCAAGGCAGAAACATGTACAACAAAATGAATAGCAATACAGCATCACCAGGCCCTAGCCCTCCTCCAACACCTAGACCTGAACATCAGAAATTGGAAGAAGCAGAAGAAAACAGCCTTATGAATGACATCATGAAGAAGCTAGAGGCTTGTGTAGAGGAAAAGACAAAAAAATGTGAAGAACGCTGTAAACAACTAGAGGAAAGGGCAAACAAATTAGAAGAAATCAATAAAGTCCTGGAAGAAAACAATAAAATACTGAGAGAAAATCAAGAAAAATCAATGAAACAAATGAAGGAAACAGTCCAAGACCTGAAAAGGGAAATAGAAAAAATGAAGAAGACACAAACAGAGGGAATGCTGGAAATAGAAAATCTGAGAAAACGATTGGGAACTTCAGATGCAAGTATAATCAACAGAATGCAAGAGATGGAAGAGAGGATCTCTAGCGTTGAAGATACAGTAGAAGAAATACATTCATCAGTCAAAGAAAACACTAAAGCCAACAAAGTCATGAACCAAAATGTCCAAGAAATTTGGGACACCATGAAAAGACCAAACCTAAGAATAATAGGGGTCGAAGAAGGAGAAGAATACCAACTCAAGGGCACAGAAAATATATTCAACAAGATCATAGAAGAAAACTTTCCCAACTTAAAGAAGGAAATGCCTATGAAGATACAAGAAGCTTATAGAACACCAAACAGACTAGACCCCCCAAAAAAGTCCCCTTGCCACATAATAGTTAAACAACTAAACGTGCAGAATAAAGAAAGAATATTAAGAGCAGCAAAGGAAAAAGGCCAAGTGACATATAAAGGCAAACCCATCAGAATAACACCCGATTTCTCAATGGAGACTTTGAAAGCCAGAAGAACCTGGACAGATGTAATGCAGACACTAAGAGACCATGGAGGTCAGCCTAGACTAATATACCCAGCAAAACTTTCAATCACCATAGATGGAGTGAACAAGACATTCCATGACAAAGCCAGATTTAAACAATACTTATCCACAAACCCAGCCCTACAGAAAGCACTAGAAGGAAAATTCCAACCTAAGGAAGTCAGATACACCCTCGAAAACACAGGCAACAGATAAAGCCACAGCAGTAAACCCCAACGTATAGAAGTACCCACACATCACCACCAAAAAATAACAGGAATGAACAATCACTGGTCATTAATTTCCCTCAATATCAATGGACTTAATTCACCTATAAAAAGACATAGGCTTACAGAATGGATACGAAAGCAGGACCCATCTTTCTGCTGCATACAAGAAACACATCTCAAATTCAAAGATAGACACTACCTAAAAATAAAAGGCTGGGAAAAGACTTTCCAATCAAACGGTCTTAAGAAACAAGCGGGTGTAGCCATCCTGATATCCAGCAAAATAGACTTCAAACTAAACTCAATCAAAAGAGATCAAGAAGGGCATTACATACTCATCACAGGAAAGATCCACCAAGATGAAGTCTCAATTCTGAATATTTATGCCCCAAACACAAGGGCACCCACATATGTAAAAGAAACATTACTAAAGCTTAAATCACATATAAAACCCCACACATTAATAGTGGGAGACCTCAACACCCCACTTTCACCACTGGACAGATCTCCCAAATTGAAACTTAACAGAGAAATAAAGGACTTAACTGATGTTATGACTCAAATGGACTTAATCGATATCTACAGAACATTCCATCCTAACAAAAAAGAATATACCTTCTTCTCAGCACCCCATGGAACCTTCTCTAAAATTGACCACATACTTGGCCACAAAACAAATCTAAACAGATACAAAACAATTGGAATAACCTCCTGTGTTCTATCAGACCACCATGGTCTAAAGTTGGATTTCAACAACAACAAAAACTACAGAAAACCTGCAATCTCATGGAAACTGAATAATACCCAACTGAATCACCAATGGGTTAAGGAAGAAATAAAGAAAGAAATTAAAGACTTCCTAGAGATCAATGAAAATGAAGACACCACATATCCAAATTTATGGGACACTATGAAAGCAGTACTAAGAGGGAAATTCATAGCACTAAATGCCCACATAAATAAGTTGGAGAAATCTCACACTAGAGACTTAACAGCATACCTGAAAGCTCTAGAACAAGAAGAAGCACAGTCTCCCAGGAAAAATAGACGCCAGGAAATTATCAAAGTGAGAGCTGAAATCAATAAAATAGAAACAAAGAGAACAATACAAAAAATTAATGAAACAAAGAGTTGGTTCTTTGAGAAAATCAACAAGATAGACAAGCCCTTATCCAAACTAACCAAAAGACAGAGAGAGAGCATCCAAATCAACAAAATCAGAAATGAAAAGGGGGACATAACAACAGACATTGAGGAAATCCAGAGAATCATCAGGTCATACTTCAAAAACCTCTATTCGACAAAACTGGAAAACCTAAAAGAAATGGATAACTTTCTGGATAGGTACCACATACCTAAGTTAAATCAAGACCAGATAAACTATTTAAATAGTCCAATAACCCCTAATGAAATAGAAACAGTCATTAAAAGTCTCCCAACCAAAAAAAGCCCAGGACCAGATGGTTTCAGCGCAGAATTCTACCAGATCTTCAAAGAAGAGTTAATACCAATACTCTCTAAATTGTTCCACACAATAGAAACAGAAGGAACATTACCAAACTCCTTCTATGAGGCTACAATTACCCTAATTCCTAAACCAAACAAGGATACAACAAAGAAAGAGAACTACAGACCGATCTCCCTCATGAACATTGATGCAAAAATACTCAATAAAATACTGGCAAACAGACTCCAAGAACACATCAAAACAATTATCCACCATGATCAAGTAGGATTCATTCCAGGGATGCAAGGGTGGTTCAACATACGAAAGTCTGTCAATGTAATACACCATATAAACAAACTCAAAGAAAAAAACCATATGATCATCTCACTGGATGCAGAAAAGGCATTTGACAAAATCCAACACCCCTTCATGATAAAGGTATTGGAGCGATCAGGAATACAGGGAATATACCTAAACATAATAAAGGCAATTTATAGCAAGCCAACAGCCAACATCAAATTAAATGGAGAGAAACTCAAAGCAATTCCACTAAAATCAGGAACGAGGCAAGGCTGTCTGCTCTCCCCATACTTATTCAATATAGTACTTGAAGTTCTAGCCAGAGCAATAAGACAACATAAGGAGATTAAGGGGATACAAATTGGAAAGGAAGAAGTCAAGCTTTCCCTATTTGCAGATGACATGATAGTATACTTGAGCAACCCCAAAGTTTCCACCAAGGAACTGATACAGCTTATAAACACCTTCAGCAACATAGCAGGATACAAGATCAACTCAAAAAAATCAGTAGCCCTCCTATATACAATGGACAAAGAAGCAGAGAAGGAAATCAGAGATACATCACCCTTTACTATAGCCACAAATGATATAAAATACCTTGGGGTAACACTAACCAAGCAAGTGAAGGACCTATATGACAAGAACTTTAAGTCCCTGAAAAAAGAAATTGAAGAAGACGTCAGAAAAGGGAAAGATCTCCCATGCTCATGGATAGGCAGGACTAACATAGTAAAAATGGCAATCTTACCAAAAGCAATCTACAGATTCAATGCAATCCCCATCAAAATACCAACACAATTCTTCACAGACCTGGAAAGAATAATACTCAACTTCGTATGGAAAAACAAAAAACCCAGGATAGCCAAAGGAATCCTGTACAATAACACAACTTCTGGAGGCATCACGATCCCTGACTTCAAGCTCTACTATAGAGCTACAGTAATAAAAACAGCTTGGTACTGGCATAAAAACCGACATGTGGACCAATGGAATCGAATTGAAGACCCTGACATTAATCCACACACCTATGAACATATAATTTTTGACAAAGAAGCCAAAAGTGCACAATGGAAAAAAGAAAGCATCTTCAACAAATGGTGCTGGCAAAACTGGATATCAACATGTAGAAGGCTGCAAATAGATCCATATCTATCACCGTGCACAAAACTGAAGTCCAAGTGGATCAAGGACCTCAACATAAATCCAGCTACTCTGAACCTGCTAGAAGAGAAAGTAGGAAGTAGTCTTGAACGCATTGGCATAGGAGACTACTTCCTAAACAGAACACCAGTAGCACAGACTCTGAGAGAAACAATCAATCAATGGGACCTCTTGAAATTGAGAAGCTTTTGTAGAGCAAAGGATACGGTCAACAAGGCAAAGCGACAGCCTACAGAATGGGAAAAGATCTTCACCAACCCCACATCTGACAGAGGACTGATATCCAGAATATATAAGGAATTCAAGAAATTAGACATCAAAATGCCCAACAGTCCAATTAAGAAATGGGCTATAGAACTAAACAGAGAATTCTCAACAGAGGAAACTCAAATGGCCGAAAGACATTTAAGGAATTGCTCAACATCCCTAATCATCAGGGAAATGCAAATCAAAACAACTCTGAGATACCACCTTACGCCTGTCAGAATGGCTAAGATCAAAAACACTGAAGACACCTTATGCTGGAGAGGATGTGGAGCTAGGGGAACTCTCCTCCACTGCTGGTGGGAATGCAAGCTTGTACAACCACTTTGGAAATCAATATGGCGCTTTCTTAGAAAACTGGGAATCAATCTCCCCCAAGATCCAGCTATACCACTCTTGGGCATATACCCAAGAAATGCTCAACCACACCATAAGAGCACTTGTTCAGCTATGTTCATATCAGCATTGTTTGTAATAGCCAGAACATGGAAACAACCCAGATGCCCTTCAACTGAAGAATGGATAAACAAAATGTGGTACATATACACAATGGAATACTACTCAGCAGAGAAAAACAATGGCATCATGAGGTTTGCAGACAAATGGATGGATCTAGAAAAAATCATCCTGAGTGAGGTAACCCAGACTCAGAAAGACAAACATGGTATGTACTCACTCATAGCAGGATACTAGACATGAAACAAGGATGACTTGTCTGCTACTCACATCACCAAGGAGGCTACCTGGAAAACAGGACCCCAAGAAAGACACAGGGATCGCCCAATGACAGAGAAATGGAATGAGATCTACATGAACAGCCTGGACATGAGTGGGGGTAATGAAAGGCGAGGGTTGAGGGAAAGAGAGCTTGGGGGAGCGGGAGATCCCAGCTGGATCAACAACAGAGAGGGAGAACAAGGAATAGGAGACCATGGCAAATGAAGACCACATGAGAATAGGAAGAAGCAAAGTGCTAGAGAGGCCCACAGAAATCCACAAAGATACCCACACAACAGACTGCTGGCAATGGTCGAGAGACAGCCCGAACTGACCTACTCTGGTGATGGGATGGCCAAACACCCTAATTGTTGTGCTAGAAACCTCATCCAACTACTGAGGGATCTGGATGCAGAGATCCATGACTAGGCCCCGGGTGGATCTCTGGGAGTCCAATTAGCGAGAATGAGGAGGGTTTATATGAGCGAGAATTGTTGAGACCAAGGTTGGATAAAGCACAGGGACAAATAGCCAAATGAATGGAAACACATGAACTATGAACCAGTGGCTGAGGGGTCCCCACTGGATCAGGCCCTCCGAATGGGTGAGACACTTGATTGGCTTGATCTGTTTGGGAGGCATCCAGGCAGTGGGACCAGATCTTGTGCTCATTGCATGAGTTGGCTGTTTGAAACCTGGGGCCTATGCAGGATTGTTTGGCTCGGCCTGGGAGGAGGGGACTAGACCTACCTGGACTGAGTCTGCCAGGTTGACCTCAGTCTGTGGGGAAGGCTTTGCCCTGGAGGAGATGGGAATGGGGGGGGGGGGGTTGGGGGGAAGGTGAAGGGGACGGGAGGGGAGAGAACAAGGGAATCCGTGGCTGATATGTAGAACTGAATTGTATTGCAAAATAAATTAAAATAAATTTTTTAAAAAAAAGTGAAAAAAAAAAGGAAGTGCGGCTGGGTAGATGGCTCAGTTGGTAAAGCCCTTATTGCACATGTGTGAGGACCTGAGTTCAAATCCCCAGAGCCCATAGGAAAATCTGAACCCAAGAGCATGTGTCTGTAAAGCCAGTGTCACTATGGCAAGAGGGGAGGCTGAGGCAGAACATTTCCCAGAAGCTCTCAGGCCAGCTAGCCTGGTGAACACAGCAGCGGACACTAAGAGACCCTGTCTCAAAAGTGGGAGGCAAAGATCAGCAGCTCAGGTGGTCCTCTGACCTGTGCTTGAGTGCCAAGGAACACTGTACACATCTGCACTCACACCTGCAAATGTATACACACATGCACAAGCACACATACACTACACACACACTCATACACATATATACTCACACACAAACACACAAATATATATATACACAAACACACACACTCATACACCATACACATACTCAAACCACCACATACACACACACTCATACAAACACTCACACACATACATCAATCACACACAAACATACACACTCACACACATACACACCACACATACATACACACAATGCACACACATCCATACACCCACACAAACACTCACACCTCACACACAAGCACACATGCATGCATGCACCGGAAACTGTCAAGTATTTTTTAAGTGGCTGGCATTTTTGTTGTCCCTCAGCATTTTATGAAGGTTGGAATGTTCTCGTCTCATCTCCCTCTCCTTTTCTTTATAACCATCCCAAAGGGTATGATACATCATAGTGGGTTTTTTGTTTTGTTTTCAATTTATGTTCATTATGGCAAAATGCACATGCTCTGGAACTGGCCATCTTGACCATTTTGAGTACGTAGTTTAGTGACATTTCTAATGTGTGCAGCTACCACCACCATCTGTCCACAGAATTCCTCTCCATTCTCTTCCACCCTGACTGTAGCCCTTGCCATCAGCATCCTACTTCCTGTTTCTAATCTTAACTACTATTGGTGTCATGTTAGTGGAATCTTATGACAATTTGTCATTGGGATTGGCTTATTTCACAGTCTAATGTACTGAAGCTTCGTTCAGGTTGGAGTATATTGCAGATCTCCTTCCTTTTCCAGGCTGAATAATATTCCATCATATGGATATACCACCTGTTGCTAATCTTTCAGTTGGTGCTTGAGTTACTTGTACATTTTAGAGATGGACAATATCTTAAGGTACTTTTAATTTGTGTTTTCCTAGTTAAGTATTTTCTGGCCATTATATTCATATTTCCCATCTTAAACAGGAGGGTCAAAATCTTTTACCCATTTTGTTGGGATGACTTTATTGTTTTAAGGGATTTTCATACAATCTGGATATAAATTCTGTATATCAAAGTTATGTACTTTCCCCAAGCCACTGTTTGAATTTTCTTTCACTTTCTTTCTTTTTAAACTACATATTATTGTGTGTGTGCACACTTCTGCAAGCACTTTACATATAATGATATTTTTTTCGTAACTGGATATTGAATATAAGGCTTTGGGCAGGCTAGACAAATATCTCTGAGCTAAATCTCAAGCTCTGTACTGGTAACAATTTACTTGAATTTTAAAATTTACATTTTAAAATTTTATTTGTGTGTGTGGGGGGGGGATGTGTATACCACTGCATGTATCTGGAGGTCAGAGAACAACTTGTGAGAGTCAGTTCTCTCTATCACGTGAGTCCTTGGAATCAAACTCAGAACATCAGGCTTGGTGGCAAGCTGAGCCAACTCACTTGCCCATGTTTCTTTAATTTTATAGTAAACTTTTGCATGCAAGCACACACACATGAGCACACACATACACATATGAGCACACACACACATGCACACATATGCATGCACATGCATTCATACAATAACATGTCATTTCTTCCCTTATTTTCTCTTTTAACTTTGTGTCTCTCAGTTCAATGATTATCCACAAAATTATCCAGTTTTTACATCAATTTACAACTAAGTGTTGGGTAATGTACTTTGTACAATTCATTTTTCCCGTGTGATTAAAATCAATAAAGATGTAATTTATGGAATGATCGCACATTCAAGTGTCTTTCTGGACCAGTTACATTCTGTCACTTGGTGTTGGCCATGCATGCTCTTGGATAGTGCCGGAATGTGCCTGGGCTCTGGTCTGGCCACATACTGATCCTTCTTCCCTGCCTGTCCTCTGTTAGCAAGATAGAAACCATGATCGCCCCTGCCCTGATCATGTCACCCCTGCCCCCAACTCCATCCCCTTATGCAGCCAGCTTTGACCCTCTGCAGTACCCTTCCCCTTGCAGCCCTCCCAACACTCCATCTGTGGATTAAACTAGATCATTAGATCCTTAGATTCATTAGATCAGAGCCCTTGTGATCTAATTTAATTGTCTCTGGAAATGGCCTTGTAAACACAGTCAATATGAGCATTGTAGGAGGTTCAGAGACACTTGGACCCATGAGCATCTCTCTCCCCTCAAGTGCAGGACCACAGACACCTGAGCCTGGTGCTATGTGTGTAAATTTTGCTTGAGAATGTGAAGAGAGGAGAATGTGAAGTTCCCAAGGGGGAGGGGAGTCATGGTGTTTCATCCTGGAGACTTGGTAGGATGAGGCTTGCTTTGCAGCAAGCACCAAATACTGAGGTGAAGTCACCGCACTGAGCCCAGCCCCTCCTTCTTTGTCTCGTTGTCCTACCTTGCCTCCTGAGACCTTTGGACAACTGCCTGAGAAAATCACCTAGATGTTTGGGATATCCTCAAACACCGTTGGCAGATCCTCAAACACCTGGCAGAAATGGGAGTTATTTCAGCGATATGGAAGAAGGCCTGGAAGGCTCTTTTAAAATTACAAACATTCACCTAGCCAGTCCTCACCCTGAAGACCAGAATGATCCAAGTGAGTGAAAACTTCAAAGACAAAGATTTGCACTTAGTGTATGTTGTGGCCGGAAAAGAAACTGAAAAATACCCCAGGAACTGGAGAGGTGGCTTAGCAGCTAAGAGAGGATGCTGTTCCTGCCCAAAGCTGGAGTTTGGTTTCCAGCATCCACATCTGGCAGCTCACAAACCTCTGTAAGTCCACTTTCAGGGCGTCTGATGCCCTCCTGCACATACATGGAGGCAAAGCACCCATACACATAAGATAAAAAAACAAATAAATCTTTGAAAGAGAAAAACACATAAGCATTTATCAGTACATAAGTGTTTAACTGTTGGGAAATAGATGTGGATCATCTGAGTGTGTTCATGTGTGTGTGCACATGTGTATGCAGGTGTGCATGCAGGTGCACATGTATGCTTGTGCATGTGAAGATCAGAGGTTGGTACCAGGTATCTTGCTAGATTGCTCCCCCAGGTGCCTCTTGTTCTTACCTGCTCAGCACGGGGATTACAAGTGCAGGCTACCACATTAGCTTTTTAAAATTTTTTTTTTATTTTTAAACATGGGTTCTGGGGATGAATTCAGGACTTGTCTTCATGCATGCACAGCAAACACTTCACTGAATAAGCCATTTCCTCAGGCCTACTTAGACAAATCTTAATGAGGTAATATTAGCCGTTCACCCCAGAAACAGCCCTATAAAAGTAAAATAGGAGAAACGTAGGGACTCTGTCTGTCAATTAAGTGAACAAGTCAGGAAACATGATCTCCTTTATTGAGTGCGGCAGCTTCTCATAGAGAGCCTCTGTGGCTGCAGGCTCTACAGGATCCACATCTGGGAGGATGTGCGTCTATGGGGATACACCTTGGCTAGGACAATTGTGAAGGAGGTTAGGATGGGTGCCTGCCTTCCAGAGCATGTCTTCTGATGACAGAATCTAATCCCTAGGAAGTAACTTGGGGGGTTTTACAGAGAGCGGTAGGTTGCAGATGGGGGGAGGGGGGAGATAAAGGAGAAGAATGACAACCAAATGAGGTCAGAAAAGTCAGTGATTATTGAGCACTCACTTTATGCCAGGTACCTTCTGTATCCTCAGCCAGATTTCAGAACAACCCCTGGAAGTTAGGAGGGGCACTCGAGCTCCTCAGGATTGGGTAAGCCTTCTAGAAGGAAGTAGGATTTAGGGTGAAACAAGCTGAGATTCTCAGCCCCCGGAAGCTGTCACCATCGCTCGGGAGTTTATTCAAATGTGAACACATCTCCAGGCTGATCCCAACCCTCCTGAAACAGAACCACATGCTCCATTATGTTTGTGGTGTCCCCTTTCTACATTGGAAAGTGTTTCTCAGAAAATCTCCTGGGCTGGTAAGGAGTGCCGAATTCTACAACCTTCTCATAGAGATGCAGACCCTGTAGTCTCAGAGGGTCCTAGGACTCTGTCCCTTTAAAAAGTCCCTGAATGCACTTCTGAACATTGGCTTCTTTCTGCAACATGGTTAGAAAGGACGCTGGGGGTCTGACCTTCTCACATGCACAGTAGGAAAAGAGATCCTGTTGCGTGGACAGTTATTGTGAAGTTGAGAGTAGCTATAAAGGCTGGATTGAACCTGATTAGGAAGTCATGGCTTCATCAAGAAAGCCAACTTTGGAGGTTACTGGAATCTTCCAAGTGAGCAGTAACACCAGCCCCATGCTCCCTCCAGCCTAGGCTCACCACATCAAAGAATCATTGGTGGCATTGTCTTTCTGCTATTTCCTGCTGCCTTGGCTCTTCAGTAATAATAATTGATGCTCCAATAGCCAACTGAGTGGCCTTGAGAGTGGAGAGGAATTAACCCTGGGCCATGAAGTCCCTCACTGCCCTTCAGCCCTGGCAGTTGGACAACTCTGGCCCTCACACGCTCATCTTGACCAGCAGTGCACGTGTGTGTTACTATCCAGAAAGAGTTTAGGTGAGCCGCTTGAGATCATTAGCACATTCAAGGATGGATGCTGAATTAATTCCTCGGGTGGCTTCCTCCTCATCTTCCTTGCATCTTGGTCATGGTGGTGCTGTCTCAGGGAACACTGACAAGGCACGAGAGCATCGGTAGTACCGGCCCATGATGAGGAAGGAGAGCAGCAGCTGGTCCATCTCCACTGTTGACTTGACTGCATTCAGATTCAGCCAGGGGACACTCTTCTCAGTGTACATGTGAGAGCATCTCCAGAGAGGTCTAACTAAGGGAAGACCCACCCTGAACGCAAGTAGTACCACTCCATAGGCTGACATTCTGGGATAAATAAAGCAGGGCATAGGAGAAAGCCCCCCTGAGATCCAGCATTCTAACCTTGTTTCATCACCACCTGTATTTTTTATTGGGGCATTTTTTTATTGAATCCATTTCACAGATGGAGAAATGGAGGCTGGAACATATAGAGTCCTTTACCCAAGGCCTCCCAGGCAGCTAAGAGCAGCCCACCCTCCCTTGTTGAATGCTACTTCCCTCTGAGAGGCTTTCCCATTGCCCTCCAGTAGAGTCCTTCCATCCTTCCTCCAGCATCTTGAAGTCAGCCAGTCATGGGCACACAACTCTCCTGTAACACTGCCCCATCCCCTGTGTGTGTCGGTGTGTGGGAAGCTGGGGGGTAGGGGAGATAGGTAGAAAAGCATCTTCTCACCAAGACCATTTCCAAACAAAACAGAGCTTTTTAACTCGGTGCTCAAGCTAAGTCGGAGATGAAATGGGTTTTCCTTTGCCAGTGGTTAATGAGGGTTGAATTAACCTCTGCAGTTACAGTGTGTGCCTCGGATGCTGGGTCTCTGCTTGCAATAGAAAGCCAACAGGGAGCAACAATTGCAACATTATGTAAATGACAGCCAGGAACCCGTTGCTGCTGGCAACCAGGAGTTTGAGGAATGGGCTCTGTCTGTCTCTGGATCCCCTTCCTGCAGCCCCCCAACACCCTGCCCAGACTCCTACTTTTCTTGTTTGCTCCTCACCACAGTTCTAAGGGCAAGAACATCAGGCTTCCACCTATGCAAGTGTCCCATTGAGGCTGTGCCTTTATATGACTAAACTATATGCATCTGTATTAGAGCTTCTGCAGGACTCCTCCCCACCCCCCACCCCATCTCCCCAGCTGCCTCCTTACTAAGGCCCACCTTCTGGCTACTTCTGATCACAGTGTATTATGTTTACTTGGCTTATACTTCCCAAGAAAAGGGATGGGTTCCATGGGTGTAGGGTGTAGACAGATTACAAACAGGGTTCCCCTGGGCTAGAACAGAAGAGAGTCTCTCTCCCCAGCCCCTCCCCCTGCCTAGCCTGATTTTACCCTGTTACCAGGGCAAGGAAGCCACGGGCGAGGGAGGGGTATAGTTTTGGATGATGGAAGAGGCTGCTCATATCATGGCGGACCAGGAAGCAGAGAACATGATAGGAGCCAAGGGCTGACCATTGCCTTCAAGGGTCCTCTCCTAGTGACTCACTTCTGCTAGCTGGTTCTCTTCTCCTAAGGGTTCTCCAACCTTCCCAGACAGCACCATCAGCTGAGGGGCAAGTGTGTAAAGCATCGTCTAAAGGGGATCATTTCAGACTCAAACCCTAACCCTGTTCTAAAGACTGCAGCCATGCCTGCCCCATCAACTCTGCCTTACACATGCTAGACCACTGTTTTATTGTGCACCAGGAAATGTATCTAGAGAACTCCAGTCAACTTCTGAATGCTGTTAAATAAGACAAATATCATGTATTCCCTTTTATAGATGAACTTTTTGAGGGGAAATAGCTTTCTTAAGTGAGCACATGGAGAAGGCAGGATTCAAATTCAGTGTGTTTGTCAACTTGACCCAAACTAGAATCACCTGGGTAGTCTCTCCCAGGCTAGCCTGTGGGCGTGTCTGTGGGGGATTGCCTTGGTTACATGAACGGATATGGGAAGAACAGCTTATTTTGGGCAGCATCATTCCCTAGGTTTGGGTCCTGAACTCTATACAAGTGGGGAAGGTAAGCTGAGCACTAAGCATGCATGTATTTATTGCTCTTTGCTTTTGATGTGGATGTGATGTGATGAGCTGTTCCTGCTGCCTTGGCTTTCCTGTGTGATGGACTGTAACCTGGAATTGTGAGCTAAGATAAACTGTCTTCCACAGGTTGCTTTTTGGAGGAGTATGTTACCACAGCAACAAAAGTGAAGCTAGGACAGCCAGGTTTGCCCAACTCCAGAGTCCTTTGAAGACAGGTAGGGAGTGAAGGAGAGCAGTGGGCATGATGGCAATAGTCATTATTCCTATCTAGAGCTGTTATGGTTGCTTCTAGTTCCTTCTCTCAGGCATTATGTTGTCTCTTTTGTCTCTAGTGGGTGCACACCATTTCATCAGAAAATTGAAAAATAATTTTATGAGAATTTTTCATTGTTCTTAATATAAACAGAAATCCAATATAAAGGCAGATTAATGGTTGGCATGGGAATGTATGCCGCTAATTGACTGGAGTCCATTTATTCTCTTAAGCAGATTGGATGTTCTCCTTGCCACACTGTTTACACATTGTGTTTGCCTAGTGAAACCTTTCTCTCCCTAAACAGGGCCAAGGTGCATGTGAGCCTGATCACTACTGGATTAGCCCAGACCTTGGAGCTCCCTCTGTCTCTAATACTCAGAGCCAAAGGTCTGTTTTCAGCAGTGCCCACATCTCTCAGAGCAGCCAAGGGACACCAAAGGGATTTGAAATAAAATAAAAAAGACCAATGGTTATTCTTATCAACTTCAGGGAGTGAACACTTCCTGTCTCACAAATACCTTATTATTTCATGTGACTAGCACTCAAGAAGAAGAAGCAGGTGGATCTCTGTGAGTTCAAGACTTGCCTGGTCTACACAGTGAATTCCAGGGCAGCCAGGTCTACATAGTGAGACCCTTTCTAAAACAAACAAACAAACAAACAAACAAACAAACAAAAATTAGGATAGAGCACCCAGATGGACCCAAAGGTAACTTTTACCAGCACACAGTTTAGGGTCCCAGAAAGTCACACATGCCAGGCCAGAAGCTCCATGGTGCTACTGGAAAGAATTGGTTGTTGGTTGTTAATTGAGTTGAAGCTTTTCCCACTGAAGCTCTGGACAGGGAAAGCATGGAGGAGGTGGGTAGTCCCAGTTCTTGCTGTCTGAGCACCTACCCTGGTTGGTTTACAAACACACCTAGCTCCTCCTGTCAGTGGTCATGGTTTTCCCAGACTGCCCTGCCTTCTGACGTCTTCTAGATCCTTCCTTTGCTCCTAGTTTCTGGGTTGGAGGTTCTTCTAGATATCTTCCTGGGTCCACAAGTGGAGTGTGTGTACCTGTTGTATTCTAGCATCTTCCAGTATCTGTGCTATTTAGCTGAGGCCACTGTAACTAAGCAACACAGAAAGTTATTCGCTCTCCCCTCTGGAGGCTGGAAGTCTGAGACCATGATGTCAGTTGGGTTGGTTTCTAGTTCTTTGGCTTGTTGAAGCCATATTTGCCATGCTGTGGAGTTGACTTCCTGTTGCCATGCTATAGAGTTGACTTCCTGTTTCTATGCTGTAGAGTTGACTTCCTGTTGCCTTGCTGTAGAGTTGACTTCCTGTTGCCTTGCTGTAGAGTTGACTTTCTGTGCCCTAACACACTCTTCTAAGGATGTGAGTCAGATTGGGCTAGGATCCACCTTCAAAACCTCTGCTGACCTTTAAAATCAACCTCTAAACACAGTCACAGTTTGACATTCAGGGTTTGGGATTGTCAGCATATGAGTTGGGTAGAGCACATGGTCAGCCTGTGGTGGCTACTGTATCAATTATACATCCCTGCAAATTTAGGATCTTAAAGAATACAAATTCTCTGCAGGCTGGTAAGTTATGTGTCTCTGTGCCAAACTCCACCCACTGCAAAAAGATGCTTCCTTGATGAGGGTTGAGAGATGCACTAGTCTATGTGTATAAGGGTAAATCATTAGAGGTCAATTTAATACTATGTCAATTTAGAAGAATAGTAGGAATAGGTCCTCCTCTGGGGCCTATGACCTCTCTAACCATGAGTTCCTGGCCCTGATAACATGCCAAGCATTGGTTCTATCTTGTGAAGTGGCCCTCAAGTTTAATCAGAAAGTCGTTATTTCTGTAACATTCATGCCACTACTACAGCAGCGGGCATATCTTGCCAGGTTGTTGCAACTCACAGGGTGCAGAGCTTGAGAGGGGATGGGGGGAATTGGAAGGTAATAGGCAGTGGACATATACACATATGCATATACAAAATTCTCAAACAATTAAAAAAAGAATACAATTTCTGTCCTAGAGTTCTGCTAGTGCAAGTCTGTCAAATGTCTCTGTGGGCTAAGATCAAGGTATCCATAGTTTCTCCCTATTTGTTCTGGATCCACAGCTTTGCTTTTTGTAGCTTTTAGAACACTGGTTCCCAACCTTCCTAATGCTGTGACCCTTTAATACAGTTCCTTATGTTGTGGCAACCCCCAAGCATAAAATTATTTCATTGCTATTTCATAACTGTAATTTTGCTACTGTTATGAATTGCAAAGGGATTGTGACCCACAGGTTGAGAACTGCTTTTCTAGAAGGACATATTTCACCATCAAAGTCATGAGAGGCTAGTGAGACCTTCCTGTCTGTGTCTCTGTAGCTGCTTCCGCCTCTGACTTTGTTCCATCTCTCTTTCCCATATCTAAGTATCTTACAATTCCCATTGACCTCACTGTCAGGATATTCTAGTACAATCTCCCATCTTACAGTCATAGAATTAGCTACACAGATAGCATATCCCATAATCTGGGATCAATACACAGACATCTCGGGAGCCCCACTTCTGCTGATCACACCCTGCATAATCTATGTATCAACATACACCAACTTTGTGCTGGGTCTCAGCATCCAACTGTTTGCTGTTTGTTGTTACAACAAAATTCATGAAGCTCAATTCAATATAAAAAGGAGACTTCTAAAGGTTTGAAGGCATGGCACTGGTATTGCTTAGCCTGGATCCTGGATGAGGACTTCATAGGAGATACCATCACGTGGCTGGGAAATAATAAAGATATCAGGGTGGGAGGGACCAGGTTTGTTTTTGTATAGCAGCCTGCTCTGATGGAAAGTAATTCATTCCTGCCAAGTTCAATCAATACCTTTTTTTTTAAAATCATATAGCTCAGGCTGACCACAAGCTCAATATGTAGCTGAGAATGATCTTGAACTCCTGATTCCTCTGCCTCCTTTTCCCAAGTGCTGGAGTGATAGACATGTGTTACCCTACTTACAGATCAAATCCAGGTTTTCCTGCATGCTAGACAGTCTACTGACTGAGCTATAATCTCGGCCTGTTTCCATGAGATCAGCATTGTCCCTTTATGAGTCAGAATGGTTACGACCTGGCCACTTGCCACCAGTTCCCACCCCTTACAATACTGTTACACTGAGGGCCAAGCTTCGGCATGAGTTTAGGTGTGGGTAAGCCACAGTATTCTTCACATGTACGGATCACCTTTCTACTTTCCAGGCAAACGAACATCATCCACGTAGATTTTGCAAGCTGTGTAGTGGTTTTGTAGGGTGGATGTAGTTTCTGCTTTTTGTTACTGTGACAAATTCCCAGAGACCATTAATTTCAATAAAGGAAACACTGATTTTTGACTCATGGGGGCAGATATTCCTGGCAATGGTAGCTTGGCACCATTGATGGTCTTCTGTGGCAGCTGAGTGCATCATGGCATGGGATTGGTCTGGGGCAAAGCTGGCTATCTGCCAGAGGCTAGAAACCAAAGAGAGAAAGCCTGGAGGGACCAGGCAGCAGTGGCCTGACTCCTTCCCACTAGGAAGTCTGATTGGGAGTCAGCATGGGAACATGGAACTTCAGCCAAAGGACTGTCTATGGTGATTGGTCACAACCTGTCACAGAGGATCTGGGATTAATGCTGTCTTCCTAATTACACTATGTCCTGAGAGTGCCACAGGCTGGTGACCAAGCCTGCCACACGTGTGCTTTTAGGAAATATTAATATCTGAACTGTAATGGAGGAGAAAGGAAGGACTTGGTGACTGAAGTTGTGAGCTCTTCATGTTGAGGGAACGTGGGTCAAAATGATCTACTCCAAGATGGATAAACATCACTGGAACAGGTGGAGAAGAAGAGTCCTGGAGCCCCACCATAGGGCTGGTGCGTATGAAGCTCCCCTTCTCAGGACCATGTAGCCCCTCCCTCCTCTCTAGCAGCTTGCAGCCTCCTGATGCTTGAGGGATCTGCCCTCAATTCTTGACCCAGCATCTCCCTTATGCATTGCCTCAATATCTTCTCTCCTTCAGAAGAGAAAGTTTTGCTGCCTGCCCCCCAGCTTGACACAAGCTAGCATTATATGAGAAGAGGAACCTCAACTGAGAAAATGCCTTCATCAGACAAGACTATAGGGCATTTTCTTTTTTAAAAAATTAGATTTATTTAATTAATTAGATAATTAATTTTGAGACAGGGTTTTTCTATTTAATCCTGACTGTCCTGGAGCCAGGTTGGCCTCAAATTCACAGAGATCCACCTTCTGGGATTAAAGAAGATGCCCGGCCATTTTCTTGATTAACAATTGAGGTGAGAGGGCCCAGCCCACTGTGGTCAATGTCACCCCTAGGCAGGTGGTCTTGGGTTGTATAAGAAAGCAAACTTAGCAAGCTGCGAGGAACAAATCAGTAAGTGGCACTCACCCATGACATCCGCTTCAGTTCCTGCCTCCAGATTCCTGCCTTGAGTTCCTGTCCTGACTCCCCTCAGTAATGAATTGTGATATGAAAGTGTAAGCCAAATAAACTCCTTTCCCCAACCTGCTGCTGTTCATGGAATCTTATCACAGCAATAGAAAATGAACCAAGACATTTGCCTTTGCTCAGCTATTTCAAATAATTTTATTTCTGAAGGAACACATTTTTTTTTTCTTTTTTGGAGAAATGTCATCATGTACCCCAGGCTAGCTAGCCTCAAACTTGCTAGGCATTCAAAGATAACCTTGAACTTTAGGTTTAGTGAAGGAATAAGCTGAGAACAAGGCGGGGAGAGAGGGATCGAGGGAGGAAGGGAGGGAGGGAGGGAGGGAGGGAGAGAGGTAGGGAGGTAGGACTTTGAAGTTTATCATATCAGCGAACAGCACCAGTGGAGTTTGAAATAAAAACTCCAGTCCATCAGGAAAGGGCAGAGCCCATCTTTTTGAGGTTGCTTGTGAGGAATTGGGAAGGAAGCGGGAGGTATTGTGCCAGGGGTCTGAGGTCGGCTGATGGGCACCAGCAAATGAAACTAAGAGGCAGTATGTGTATTTTATTGTTGTTGTTTTGTTTACTTTTTGGTTTTTGCATTTCTGGCTGAAGTGGGTGTTACAGAAGTTCCAAAGACATTTCTAGATAAGGAAGAACAGTGGTCCTGGATAGTGTGTGGTGTGACAGCAGCAATGCCTGTAGCCCTTCTCTGTTTAGGGCTTCCCGTCTGCACCTTCCAGGTGCTGGGATTACAGGCTTGAGCCATGCTGCAGCTTCTAGGGACATTTTGAGTTCTAGGAACACACAGGTGTGTAGCAAGCAGGTTTCCTGTTGAAGATCTGGCTCAGAAAAGTGACAGGAGGTGCTACCTGCTCGTGCCACTTAGAACAGAGATGGGAGCTGGAGAGAAAGGAGGAGAAATCTCTTAGGCCAGAGCCTGGAGACCGGGAGTGAGCACATACCTAACACACGCCCATGTGGGCACCTCCTCTCCCCACTGCAAGCCTGTTCCTTCTGCTGTGTGTACTTTCATGGGAGGCTTAAAGAAAAATCTGTGTGTCAACATTGTGATTATTCTGTTGCGAGGATGCACCCGGGGCTTGGTTTCTTTGCCATTTTTTCCAAGCAGGTAACTGATTTCTCTCACACAAAAGCACCAGCCATCCATCCGTTTTCTGTTGGCTGAGTGGTTTTATTGTACTCCTAATGCTTTCCTCCTGTTTATCCAAATTGGTTTTCCTTCGCCACCATTCCTGTAACCATTTATCTTTTCTATTCCCGGGGTTGTGAGCATCCTTCATTAGGTATCTTGTGGGCTCTAGTAGGGAGCTGATAGAAGGATGGATTCAGGGTCTCGGTTTTCTGTGGAGGATGGTGAGGTTTGAACTCTGGCTGTACTGTCACTCTGTCTCCAGTGACACACGATGCTATCTTGTCTGCAAGAGCTGGTGCATATGTCAGATTCTGTGATAAGCAGGTGACAGAGACCTTGCTTTGTGGGAGGGTCTGACTGGCAAGGGAAAGGACAGAATTCTGACAGTGGTGTGGATGGGGTTCATAGTTCCCAGCTCTGAGCAAAGGAGCACGATCAGTTGAATGTGAGTTATAAAAAAGCCAGGAGCTGGGAAGATGGCTCCCTCAGCAAAGTGCTTTCTGCATAAGCACAAAGGACTGGACCATCCCCAGAACCCACACAGAAAAGCCAGGTGTGGTGGCAGGTCCCTTACCCAGGCATTACCAAACCTCACCTTGCCCTGGGAGCCCTGTGCCTCTGTGCCCACACCTAGCCTACATGTTATCCCCTGAATCTAGAGGGTTTGAAAAATTATTTTATCTGGGAACCCCTGTCCAAAAGCAACCAACACAGCCAAGAGGGCAAGTATCTATTTGGTTTCCATTTTGTCTATGAACACCAATGGTTCTTGGCCTCTTGGAGCTAAGTAAATTGTCTGGGCTTCTATGGTTTGATCCTGAAGGAATCACAATGATGATCCATCAGCTCCAGATAACTGACCTGCTTAAAGTGCTGGGTGCTCCAAATGTAGGTTAGTGGTTGCCTTTGGTGGAAGGGTCTTCTCTGAGAATGTCAGATGTGCCTAACTGTCCCCAAAGGAGCTGGTAAGCAATTACTATCAGGGTCATTGAGGTGATGGGAGAAATTTTCACTGTTGTTTAGTTTTTATTATACATGGTCTCATATAGCCCAGGCTGGCCTCGAGGTCACTATGTAGCTAAGGATGGCCTTGAACATTTGTTCTTCCTGCCTCTACCTCCTAGGTGCTGAGATGGAGGCATGTGCTTTCATGCCCAGTTTTTTGAGATGCTAAGGGTGGTACCCAGGGCCTTATGCATGCTAGTTAAACACTCTACCAACTGAGACATACCCCCAGCCTCAAAAGGGATGATTCTGACCTCATAAATGATCAATTTCCTCCCTTCTTCTCCTCCCTTTATGGCAATCTGTTGGCATAAAACACTTGTAATTGTTTGTGCACAATGACTTAGTCTTATAATCTTTTACAGAGAATGACAATAGAAAATTGGACAGTTAGGGGGAGAAAATTCCACATGAAATTCTCTATCCTTTCATGCATAAAACTGAAGGGTTGTCCCCAGGTGGAGAATACTCCAATTTCCCTCATTTGGAAATCCTAAGGGTTTCTAAGACCCCCTCAAAGACCCCTGGAAGAACCCAATACTACTCTGACCTCCTACCCATCCTCACCCCAAGCTTCTTTTCCTTTCTAGAATTCTCAGAGCAAACAAAGGGGTGTTGTCTGTGCATCCTCAGGTGGCTGTGGAAATAGATTCACCAGCTGAGATGGGAGGCAGGGCTCAGATCAAACTTGCTATATCAAGAGCCAGCCTCCCAATGACCCCTTTCTCTGCTGTCCTTCATATCCAAATTATTGACCTTCTGTGGCATCAAACTTGAGAGTAACAAACTGAATTTACATTAACCTTCACTAAGGTTTGATAAATGGTGACCCCCAATATGCTTAGAGAGGCATTTCAGTCTTTTGAGTAGATTGACCCATGTGAGCCTCCATCCTGTGGTATCCCAAAGCTCTGGCTGTTATATTTTAAGATAATGGACTTTTATTGGGGGATGTAAAAGTGGGAATGTTGGCAATCCCTGCTCCCAGGTTTGTGTTTGGTGGATCCCCCTAGTGTAGGTGGATTCATGCATACAGAATAAATCACTTCCACTGGCATTTTGATAATATACTCCCCTCCCTCCCTCCCTCCCCTCCCCTCCCCTCCCTTTCTTCCTCCCTCCCTTTCTTCCTCCCTCCCTTTCTTCCTTCCATTAGTTACTTTTCTCATCCCTATGACAAATACTTGACAGAGCAATTGGAAGAAAGAAGGCTTTGTTCTGGCTCACAGTTTGAGGGGTTCAGTCCATCATGGCAGAGGAGGTGCTGCGTGCAGCAGGGGTCTGAGGCTTGGCTCAGGAGGCGGTACTCTGTACCTGCATTTGGGAAGCAGAGAGAGATGAATGCTGGTGCTCAGCTCACTTTCTCCTTTTCGTTCAGTTTGGGTTCCCAACCAATGGGATGGTGCCATCCACATTCAGGGAGGGTCTACCTACTTGAGTTAAAACTCTCTGGAAAATCCCTCACACTCACCCCCAGAGGTTTGTTTCCAAAGTGACTCCAAATCTAGCCAAGATAAGAGTAAGCATACCTCCCCCCTTTCTCCTTCCATTCTGCACCTGTCACTGATCCCAGATACTCGCTTTCTGAAGCCACATTGCTGGGCTGCCTTGTCATCACTAGGGTCTTTTTTTCTCCTCAGGTTCATTTGAGAACTCCAGGTGAGGAGGCTGATGTTCCTGAGTCTTAGAGCCTCCTGGGGTCAGTGGTCTCCCTGCCCCTCAGACACAGTTATCTCCATTCTGCATCCAGCTCTAGCATGGAGACATCCAAGTCAGGACTGTGTTATGGCCGGGCTTCACTCCTCGTCACCCCTGACTCTTTCTGCCTATTTTGCTTGTCTCGCACTGAGATGTGTCTTCATTGCAAAAGAACTAATTGAAGTGGCTTCTTCCCAGCTCCCATTGACCTTTATTTGTGGTGAATGGCTGAGACAAACACATCTCTGGACCAGAGAGTCTCAAGGAGGAACACCATATGGAGTGTGGTTCTGTACCTCAGAGCTGCTGGTCTGTGATAGGTTTCCACCCAACGCCATCTGGTTGATTTCTCAGGTCATTAGGGAGTGTGAGATGGAGGGCTGTGTCTACCAGGTTGTCTGGAGATGCTCTGAGACAGGGTGGGTGGAGGCCTTTGCTAAATTGGCTTGTGGAATGTAAACTCATCAGCTCGTGTGCTGGGCTGGGAGCCCTGATCAAATGTGCCTATTGGCGACTTCTCCAAGGCAGAAAAGGGAAGACAGTAATTTCTCAACAGTGCAAACACATCCTGCTCCCCACAGCCAAGAAACCAGCATGGCAGACCTCCTCCATGCTCCTGAAGACTAATCTCTTTCTACTGTGTCTTTGTTTGCTCTCATCTATAAAGAGAGGTACACTGGATAGTTTTTTGGCAACTTGACACAAGCTAGAATCCTCTGGGAAGAGGGAGCCTCAACTGAAAAAAATGCCTCTGAGCAAGTCTGTGGGACATTTTCTGGAGGGTGGTGCCTTCCTCTAGGCAGGTGGTTCCTGAACTAAAAAAATAAACAACAACCACAAAACCAAGCTGAGCGAGCCATGGAGAGCAAGCCAGTAAGCAGTGTTCATCCCATGGTCACTCTTGAAGTTCCTGCTTCCAGATTCCTGCCTTGACTTCCCTTCATGATGAACTGCAAGCTGTAAGCTAAAATAAAATAAACCCTTTTCTTCCCAAGGTTTTTTGTTTATTTGTTTGTTTTGGATTTTTTTTGTCATGGTGTTTATCATAGCAACCAAAAGCAAACAGAAACAAGGAAATTAGGCAAGATTTTGGCACTTTTCTCTGCTAAATTTGAGTCTATGTACATTTCAGCACCATGTGCTTACCTTCCACAATGTAGGCAGAATGTCTATAATATTCTTTACAGAACATCTGTTGGCCAAGGTGCTCACCTCCTTAAAACACGCCTGTGACTCCAGGAGAAACGTAACTTTCCTGGTTAGACATCTGTGACCCTCAGCACCAGTGACTCCAGGTGGAGTGTGACTTTCCTGGTTAGACATCTGTGACCCTCAGCCCCTGTAAGCATGGCTTTACCTCCTGCTACTTCTCCCATCACTCTGCATTGTGGTTATTTGGACCATGTGACACTCATCTTGGAGTCCTGGGAATGCTGTCTTGGAAGTGATAGAGGCACTTTATAGCCTTTATGATAAGAACATGTTAGCTTTTCATCTCCATGGCATCCAAAGTGCGGTGTAGTTGTTTCTTCTCCCACTGCTGTGATAAAATACCCTCACAAAAGCCACCAAAGGAAGCAGAGGGTCATTTGGGCTCACAGTCCAAGGGGGCAGTCCCTGGCAGGGAGTTCAAAGCAACAGGAGCCTAGGCAGCTGGTCACATAGCAACCGCAGTCAGGAAGCAGGAAGAGATGAATGCTGGTGCCCAGCTCTTCCCATGTTTTGTATAGTTAGGACCCAAAGCCAGGGGACAATGCCACCCTCCTTTAGGGGAGACTTCTCACCTCAATTTACCTAAGAGAGACAATCCCTCACTAGCATACCCGTAGGCTAACCTAATCAGAATAATCCTTCACAGATGTGCCTGGAGATGTCCCTCCTGGGTGGTTCCAGATCCAGTCAAGTTGACAGCCAACGCCAACAGTCACAGGTGGGCTCAGGAGAAATACAAGGTGACTTTGGTGTTCTGGCACTTTTCCCCTTTTACACGGAGAGATGAGGCCATCAAGGGAAAACAGCAACACCATAAATCTCAGAGGCAAGACTGACCACTTGATCAGAAGGTCAAGGCTAAACATGGGAATGGCCGACTGCCTTTGTTTGCCCTCTGGCTATAATGCACTGGCTAAAGAAGGGAAGAAAACAGAGCCTTGGGATGTTAGCCCACTGCCTTCTCAGACCGTTGGCTCTCTGAATAAGACAAGGTTTAAAGATTCAATTCCTGGGTTTTAACTATGTGTCGGGTGACTCAGACCCAGCTATAAAACTTCTTGGAACTTCTTCCTTCTCCCTTCCGCTGGCCACATTTCTTTTCACCCTCTGGATCTCAGCTTCAAAAACACTGTTATCTGAGAAGTCTTCTAACCTCCTCCAAGTCTGATATGGCTAGCCTAGTCCAGTCTAAACCTAAATGAAGAGCTTCAACTTCCAGGAGAGACTCTGCCTCAAGGAACTAAGGTGGAGTTTGATAGAGGAAGGCACTGACATCCTCCTCTGGCTTTCCTAGACACAAATGCTATACAGGACAAACAAGAAAAGGCACATCTCTTCTGCTGAATTACAAGACCTTGAAGGATGGCCTGTAGCCTGCTCACCTGTCCCCTGATCTCTGACACAGTGTCTGGCATGGGGCAGACATGTGGGGAGTGTTTGTCACTGGAACCATTTTTAAGATGCCCCTCTCCTGCCCAGACAACACTGCCCAAATCTCTCTCCCTGGGGGCAGGTAGTGATCATACTTTGGATGCTGTGGTAAATAAACCCAGGTTGTTTCCAAATGATGGTCATCCCAATTTTCAAAGTGTCCTACTATCTCCTAGGAGTTGGAATTGAACTCCATTTGTGCCATGTCATCTCACATGTCCCCCTGAGTGACCTGTTATCTTTAGAATGTGCTGGAAGCCACACGGACCTTCCCATTTGTTTCATCTTAGAAACATAGCCAAACACATACAGCTCGTTTTAGATGGATCCTGGCAAGCTGACTTCCTGTTCCCATTCAGTCAATCATCCCCCATCTTTGGCAGGAAGGAGAGCATGCAGTTTCGCATGTGCCAACCCCAACATATTTCTAATTCCATCATGGCTCGGTGTGTACCGCCTCTGCTGTAGGATTTTAAGATGTTTTAAAAAAAATGTGTGTGAGAGTATTTCACAGCCAGGACTAGGAACTCACAGGCTGGGTAGTGACAGAAATAAGGCCAGAGTCCTCTGTGGTAGTAGGAAAGAGGCCACACTACTGGAGAGATTGTTGCCAGGACTCAAAGTGCTGGGGTGCTGGGTACCAAGGTGCTAAGTGGTGAGAGCATCCTTCTTCCCCTTCTCTTAGCCTATGCTAATTTCCCTCTTTTTTTTTCACAGTTCAATTTTATCCCCTTCTGTTCTGTTTTCAGCTGACTTTTGGAGTTTCACTCCACATACCAAACTGGTACAATGATAATCTGTTATTATTAATAAATGGCTTGATGGGCAGGATACAAGCAAATCTTATTCATTGCATCTGGAGTACTGTGCAAGTTCACTAGTCTTGAAAACTGCATTCATCAGCAGGTTGGTTTTGGTCTATGTCCTTGGACCCTAGTTCCCTGCTGCAGCCAGGTGTTTCTCATCACCTGTGAATTTCAGACTTCTAGAGCTGAGGTATGGGTTCTAGGTATGGGTTCTAGGCATGTGTTTAATCTGTCTCTGAGACTGGGAGATGACTCATTGATAAAGTGCTTGTAATGCAAGCATGAAGACCTAAGCCGGTCCCCAGCACCCATGTAAGAAGCTGGTGCATACCTATAATCCCAGCACTAGAGATGCAGAGGTAAGAGGACTCTTGGGGTTTGCTGGCCAGCCAGCTACAGTGAATTGGCAAGTTCCAGGTTCAGTGAGAAACTCTGCCTCAAACAATGAGGTAGAGAGGCAATTGATGAAAACACACCATGTCAGCATCTGGCCTCCACATATATGTGGACACACATGTACCTATGTATACATGTGCATGCTCAAATAAACATGTGTACACACACAGCCACACAGTCCCCTCCCCCAGAGAGAGACAGAGAGACACACACACACACACACACACACACACACACACACAGAGAGAGAGAGAGAGAGAGAGAGAGAGAGAGAGAGAGAGAGAGAGAGAGAGAGAGAACATTTTTAATACTAGGAGTTCCTTTTGGGGACTACACTCCAGGCCATGAAAGAATTATCTGTTGTATGATTTTTGTTTGTGTTCTTGTAGTCAAAAGTTTCTCCAGATCCTGCCTGGCCACATGGTTGGGACCAATCTCTCCCACCCACATCCCGCAGCTGCTTGGTCCCAAGTAAACACACAACACAGAGGCTCATATTAATTATTACTGCTCGGCCATTAGCTCAGGCTTATTACTGACTAGCTTTTACACTTAAATTAACCCATAATTCTTATCTATGTTTAGCTGTGTGGCTTGGTACCTTTTCTCAGTTCTGTCTTGTCATCTTGCTTCCTCTGTGTCTGGCTGGTGACTCCCAACTCCTCCCTTCCTCCTTCCAGCATTCTAGTATGGTCGCCCCACCTACACTTCCTGGCTGGCTACCGGCCAATCAGTGTTTTATTAAACCAGTATACAAGAGCATTAAACCAGCATTTTCCCTTTTCTGTCTAATCAAAAAGGAAGGTTTTAACTTTATGATAGTAAAATTACATACAATAGAATAGGAATTACAGTTACAATATCTAGTCTATTTGTATTTGGTGAAATTAAAGAAAATATTCTATCATCTATCCTATATTTGTGAGTCTAAAGTTTCATATCTAACTTATCTTTTATCATAACCAAGGAAAATTATAATTATAACCATCTAGTCTTTAACTACATCAAAGACCCCAAGGATATATTACCTAAGTAAACAGGAAGTGCTTTGTAAACAACTTCCAAAATTCTGGAAATGACAGAGACAGCTGGCTGCCTGAACAGTCACCCAAAGTTCCTCTGCAACATTGGGGCATTCATCTTCAGCCTATAGGCCTAGAGTCTCTTAGTTGCTTCTCTCTGTGTCCTGCAGAATGTCTGGCAGTCTCTTCTGCAAAGCAGGAACCTGAAGGACCATCTCACCTTGTTGTGTCAAAATTCAGTGATCATTATCCCACAGCATTTTCTGACAAATAAAGCTTGCCTGGAGATAAGAGGGTGGAGCTAGACACGAGTTAATCATAGAGGCCAGGCAGTGGTAGCTCATACCTTTAATCCCAGGAGGAAGCAGGACAATCAGGAGTTCAAGGCCACCTTGGGCTACATGAGATTGATCCAGTCTAAAAGAGGAACAGAGCCAGGTGGTGGAGGCTCACACTTTTAATCCCAGCACTAGGGAGGTGGAGACAGGAATATAAGGCAGGTAGAGACAGGATCTTGACCCATTTGGTATAAGGATTCATAGAGACAGAATCCATTCTTTTCAGGCTGAGGAGTTTGACAGGTAAGAAGTGGCTGTGGCTTGCTCCTTTGTCTCTAAGATCTTTCAGCATTTGCACCTATATCTGACTCTATGTTTATACCATTAAGACCAATTAGAATTTGGACTACAATTATCAGTCCATATCCATGTCCTACTTTAGATGCATTTGTGTATAACTGTCCAAGAATTTAGACTCAAGTGGCATTGCACACACACACACACACACACACACACACACACACACAATTAGTGTGTTGGTGCTATGAGCACCACTCCTGAGCTTTCTTGTGTGGGACTTGAGGTTCACCATATGCTCTGATGGTATGTTGCATACCTCAAGGATTTTCTTCCATTGAAAATTCCACAGCTCTGACTCAGCCTGGCTTGAGATGGTGGTCCCCAGTACCTGTGACTACTGAACTCTTGACATGCAGCCTGTTCAAACTGTGCTTTAACTATATAATTTCAAACATAGAAGGGAAAAAAATGAAATCTCTCAATCTCATTTTCTATTGGCTACTGATTGAGATAATCACATTAATTTTTGATATGTTGGGTTAAATAAAAATATACTACAAAGTTACCTTCAACTTAAAAAAACAAAACAAGCCGGGCTGTGTTGGTGCATGCCTTTAATCCCAGCACTTGGGAGGCATAGCCAGGCAGAGCTCTGTGAGTTTGAGGCCAGCCTGGTCTACAAAAACCCTGTCTTGAAAAACCAAACCAGCCAACCAAACAAACAAAAACAAAAACAAAACTTTTTTCTTTTGAGTCAAGGTCCATACAGCTCAGGCTGGCCTCAAACTTACCATTTAGCCAAGGATTACCTTTCCTGGTCCTCCTGCCTCTCCCTCCTGAATGCAAAGATTACAGGTTTGTGCCGTCATACCTATTTTTTTTAATGCAGTGCTGGGTCTCAAACTTGGGGCTTTGCAGGCTTTGCAAACATTTAACCAACTGAGCTGTATTCCTATCCATTAAAAACTTTTAAATGAGGGTTCTAGAAACTTTTAACCTGGTTGCATACTAAAGGGCATAGGCTGATGGTCCAGGTTGCTCCCTGACTTCAGTGAAAAGTATATCAGTACACCGAGGGAGGTGAAGGGCACACATATTAGTCTCTAGGTACCTGACAGGCATCTACTGAGTACCTACTGTGTGTGTCAGATATGAGACAGAATGCTTGGAGAAAAGGGGGCCGGATTCCCAGCCAAAGGGCATACTTGAACTTTACTGCAGCCTGGGTCTCACCCAGAACTGAGGAGCCACAGCAAGAGAGGGGGAAAATAAGGGGTTCCTTCTTTGTTCACACTGGGGGCTGTCTCTCCTCCAGCTACAGACTGTAGGAATACCTTCTGCAAGAGCCCCTGGGAACCCTCACCAGCTCTGTCTCTGCCCTCAGAGCAGTAGATCTGGACAACTCTGGACCCCAGTACCTGGTGCCCTAGCCCTTTGCCTGTATTCTAACCTCTGACGGAATTCTTCCAAGCCTGATGACCTCCAAGCTCAGAGGCTCTGTGGATGTCTGATGCAAGGTCATCTTACTGCAAAGCTGAGTCTCCATCAGGCACGCCAAGGTGGTTATCCTTTCTGCTTTCTCCTCTTGTCAAAAACACTCTTAACTATTTATGACCTTCCTAATTCCCTCACTAGAAAATTAACTCCTAGTTCAGTGTGTGTGTGTTGAGTTTCTTGCCTTAGTTCTTTCCCCGTATTGCTATGAAATACTACCCAGACAAAAGCGACCTAGGAGGGAAAAAGTTTAGCTGGCTCACAATGTCAGGTCCCAGCCCATCATTGTGGGGAAGTCAAGGCAGGAACTTGAAGCAGTTACTCACGTTATATCCACAGTTGGGAGCAGAGAGTAATGAATGCAAGCATGCTTGCTGATGCTTAGCTATAGCTCATACTTACACAGTTGGAGACCCTCTGCCTAGGGAATGGTGCCACCCATAGTGGGTGGGTCTTCCTACCTCAATGAACATAAGCAAGACAATCCCCCACAGATAGGGCCACAGACCAACCTGATATAGTAATCGCTCATTGAGACTCCCTTCCAGACAGCTCTAGATTGTGTCAAGTCGACAATACTAGGTACTACATGTCTAGTGTCAGAGACAGTGACAGCCATGGCAGATGGTCTGCAACTATACTCCCTGTCTGTGACTCACCTTTAGTTATCTCAGTTCCAACATGTGGTACTTTGCTTTCAGGAGTGGAAATTTGCTGAGAGGGTTGTGGCTTCATTCTCCTCCCACCTGTGGGTGCAGGGTTGGAAACTGAGGCCTGGTGCTTGGTAGCACCCACCTGTTTCCATTGAGTCATTGAAAGACCTTGATTTTGTCTTTCTCAGACCACAGCCTGGCACACATCTGGAATACAGAAAGCTTCTGCCAATAGTTCATTCACTCAGTACCAATATCAACCTGAAGGGGGTGCTGGGGCAACAACCACAGTAGGAAGGCACAATCTTCCTTCACTCCCCATTTCTCCAGCTTTGATGACTAAAGACGGAGCCAAGATGTCTACCATAATACATCATTTCCCCTTCCAGAAGTCACTCCCTAGAGAAAGTTTCATTTGAACCATGTCCCAGGATCCTTAAATCCATCTTGGCTTTTTACCCCTGCCTCTTCCCCATTCCAGGACAATTGCCCGTGAGATTGGGCATCTTTTGTTTCTTGATGGCTACCACCATGTCTGCTACAGAAGACATCCCCATATCCTCAGTTGGGTCCTTCAACTCATTTGTGACAAGTCTATGCAAAGGGCCCTGAGCCTTCTGTGCTGAGGAGAAGCCAGGCAGTGGCTCCTGTTTGGTTCACACAGTGTTTATGATCTCTTGCACCCACTTATTGGATCCGTGCTGAATGCCAAGCATGGGGGCACGGATCACCAGATAGAAGACTCTGGTAGCTGGAGATATTCATGAATCCACAGATAGGAGATGGCAGGTGATATGCAGAGCCACTCATGTACGGCCTAGCCCTAAGCACAAGTCCCATGAGCCACTGAGACTGCAGTATCACACTTCTAGCTGTGAATCTAAGAGGCTCACATTTGCAAGCCCTGCTCTGTGGGCTCAAACTCTGATAACCACAGCAACTCAGTCTCTGGAGACTGTTCACCGAGGATGTAGCAAGATGTACTCTATGATGGTGCTGGGATTTTATAACACCTTATTGACTTTTTTCCCTTTCTTTCAATAACATGTATAACCAATGAAGGGACTTAGGGTGGATTGGGCAGACATCGAGCTCAGCTTAAATGAAACCATAATCTTCTTTGATCTGAGGGTTATAGGCAGATTGGTGACTTCCCCGTGTGAATGGAGCTGGCTGTCTGTAGGAAGGGGCTGAGTCTCTCCCCAGTGACAATGTCCTGCCATGTTCTTGCTTTGTCCTCTTCTGCATGCCCCTCTTTGTCCTCAAGTCTACGTTGTCATCGTTTCTTTCATTTCTTAATTAAATGCATTTATTTAGTGTGTGCGCGCGCGTGTGTTGGGGGTGCATGTACAAGTCGGAGGACAGCTTGTGTGAGCTGGTTTTCTCCTCCCCTGTGTCGATCCTGGGGACAAAAGTCAAGTTGTCAGGCTTGGTGGCAAGTGCCTTTGTGTGCTAAACCATTTCACCAACTGCTCCCCACCCCTGTGTGTGTGTGTGTGTGTGTGTGTGTGTGTGTGTGTGTGTGTGTGTATGTATGTGCCGTGTGCGTATGTGCCATGCGTGTGCAGGTGCCTACAGGGGCCAGAAAAGGGCATCGGATCTACTGGACCTGGGTTTACAGGCAGCTGGGAGCAATCTGATGTGAGCTGGGAACCAAACTTGGGTTCCCCGCAAGAGCAGCAAGTGGAGCCGTCTCTAACCCCCACTCTCCCTGCTCTGCTTTTCTTCTGACACCAAGCCATGTGATCACTGCTTGTGGGTAGCTGAGGCTCCCAGCAACACAGCTGCTCCCTGGCAACACTCACCCTGTCTGCCCCGGGGACACACCGCTACAGGATAACAGGAGGCAGAGCCCTTCAAGGTCTGTCTGTCTGTTCAGAGGCTCGTCTCGAGCACGGCAGAAGTGGCTCAGCTAGACCTCTGATGCATGCGAGTGATGTTAGAGTCTGGTCTGTCAGGCTCTCTGTGCAGAGAAGAACCCAGCTGTTTAAACAGATCACCCATGTTATAGATTAGGAAATCGACACCCAGAGAGGTTGAGGCACTTTCTCTGAATTGCACAGCTAAGCAATGAAAGGCTAGGGTGAAGACCAGGGGTAACCAGATGCAGACAAGGAAGAGGAATCATTTCACGGACGATTTCTGCTTATTCCATTGTGCAACCTGAAGTATCCTGGCCTCCGTTCTGTCCCCTAAAACTTGTCTTTCTTTTCCCTCCCTCTCTGATCTGCTACTGAGGACAGACCTATCAGAGGGGGCTGGCCCTTTCTCTCCAGAGCTGTGACCTTGGAAGAACACCACCCTTTCTTGACCTTGGTGCCCCATCTGGTTCCATAAGGACTATAGGGGAATCTTAACAGGATTACTAATGGACGGGCTCTCAGGGTAGAGAACACAATAACAACAGAGCAAAGAAAACAGCGGGATGACTGTTGGCAGGAGAGCTTGGAAGGGACATTTGTCAGGTGTCTGCCCCAAGGAGAGCATGGAGTGTGATATATAGCCACAGAGGGGCGCTCTTCCCTTGCCACTCAGCCAGTCCTCAGTGCAGTGCCTACACTAATACAGGAAGAGCTGGAAGTACAAACTGGGGCTTCAGCCTCTTTGAACCTCTGTGCCCCAGGCTGGCAGGCTGCACCGTGACTCTGGGAAGAGCCCTTAGAACCCAAGCAACCGATGGCCTGTCACATGGGACATCACACTGAGCAGGGAAATTTACCCTGTCTCAGCTGCTAGCAGGATAGGATGCTCAGCTTGCTTCTGCAGGGCGTGGCTCCTCCCTGTGGTTGCCTTTTATCCTGCAGGAGCAGGTCAAAGCCTAGGGGGTTCCTAGTATTGCACAGGACAGTAGGTAGGCATCTGAAGTCACTTCCTCCCTTCCTGCCTAGAGCTCTCTGGAAGCGCTCATCCCACTGGTCCAGATTTACCCATATCCACCACCATGTTCCTGATGTCACTGTCTTGTGTCCCCTGAACCCTCTCCTCTCCTCAACCCAGCATCTGCATTCTCTGCTCTTCCACTCAGGGCAGGAATGGGTCCCCAGGGCTCTTTGCAAACCTCAGGCTGCAAAATGGATGAACGATAACTTACCGAGCCCTGCTTCCTCAAAGTGATGACTGTTGGGCCAGACCCAGAATCAGCATCTTTTTTGATCTAACATTTATCAAGAGTTTACTGCACACTGGAAAATGTCAGGTGCTTTATATCTTCACTCTCACGAGCTACAGGGAAACATATTCCAGCCTTTTTTTTTTTTTCAATTTTACACCCCTACCCTGTTCCTATTTGTAGATGACCATGAACCAGAGAGGCAGAACAGCTTCCTTGGCTCTGAGCCTTGAATGCAGGTCAGTTGTGTATCAGTTCCACTCTTAGCTGGTCCTCCTGAATTCTTCTGTGATGCCTCTGGTCTAGTGTCATAGCAAAACATACAGACTGGGCAGCTTAGATCATAGGCATTTAATTGCTCATAGCTTCAGAAGCTGAGAATCCAAGGTCAAAGCTTTGGCGGGTCCAGCCAATGGTGACCCTCTTCCTGATTAGTGCAGAGTACCTTCTTACCGCATGTGATAGCTAATCTTGATGGTCAACCTGACCAGATTTAGAATAATCATGGGAATAAACTTCTGGGTGTGCTTATGAGGTCATTCCCAGTGAGGTTTGACCAGGGAAGGAAGGAAGACATGCCCTGAATGTGGGTGGCACTATTCCATGGGAGGAGGTCCTGCAGTGAAATAAAAGGGAGGAAGTGAGCTGGGCCCCGGCAATCATCTCTCTCTGCTTCCTGACGATGGATGCCATGTGACCAGCTGCCTCATACTCCTCCATGATGGACTGTAATCCCAAACTGTGAGCAAAATGAACATTAAGTCCCTTCTTATCAGGTATCACAGTAGTGAGGAAAGTGAGGGATACTGTACATCAAATCTCTCTCCCTTTCCTTCCTCCTTTCCTTCTTCCCTCTCTTTTATAGTCACTAATCCCTTCCTGAGGGGGCTCCACCCTTAGGCATCCCTAATTACCCACTTAAAATTGCATCTCCAAATTCCAGTGCATTGCGGGGCAGGCAGGGTGACTTCAGGATATGAATGGGGGACAGAACACAGTTGAATCCATAGCACCACAATTATGTGAAGGAGGCTCAGCAGCTCTTGCCTAAGAAGTTAGGGGGTGAAGAAGAGAGATGGACCCCCTCCTTCTGATAGACAGAAGACAGGCCTGAGTCCACCTTCTGTCTCCTTGATAGTTAAAATGAGTCCACCTAGTCAGGTCACTCAAGTTCTTAGATCTACTTCCTGCCCTTACAAGTAAGACTGACCATGATCGTGGCATGCTTCTCACTCTACAAGGAGCTCTCAGTTTGGGTGGGTCAATGGTCCCTGGCTGGCACCTGGGACATACTCAAATGAGAACGGAAGAGCAATGGGGGAGCCCTGGTCCTGTGGCCAGATGGTGGGCACTCATAACCACTCAGTGGTGGGTACCCTGATGTCTGCAGAGAGAGTTATACTCATGAAGTTGGCATTGATGTCATATTGCCCACTCTCCAGTTCACTTTTGAACCTGACCCCAGGGACCAGGGGACATGAGGCCAGGTCATCATGGGAAACACAGCTTGAGAGGATAACTTCCAGGCAGCCACATTCTCCCCTGCAGTTTCCCAGGGTGGAAAACCAATGTTTAGCTAAAAAAACAACAACAGGCCTTCCTTCCTACCAAAAGCTAGATGCTTATAAAATGCTGTTTAATCTTTATAACTGTGAGAAACAAATCTGTGAGAGGTGCTGAGGCTTCTCAGGGTTTGTTTGTTTTTGTGTGTGTGTGTGTGTGTGTGTGTGTGTGTGTGTGTGTGTGTGTGTGTGTGTGTGTGTGTGTGTGTAGGCCTAAGGTCAGTCTTGGGTGTCATTCCTCAGGTGCCATCCAGGAAGAATTTTGTTATGTTTTGAGACAGGCTCTCCTGTTTCCCAGGCTGGCCACCAACTCTCATCTAGATCTTTCTGCCCCCACCTCTCAGTGCTGGGCTCACAGGTGCTCAGTACCACACTCAGTTTCTGTGGTGCTGAAGATGGAATCCAGGGCTTCAGGCAAGCACTGTACCAGAGGAGTCATGCTCCCCGCACCTGCCCAAGTATCTCTCATGGCTTGAAGCTCTCTGATTAGACTAGGCTAGCTGACCACAGAGTCCCAAAGATCCTCCTGTGCCCTCCCCTCCTGCACTGGGATTAAGAGCATGTGACACCACAGCGACTTTTTTATGTAGATCCTGGGGCTCAAAATCACACCCTCAGGCTTGTATAGCAAGGACTTTGCCAACAGAGCCATCTCCCCAGCCTCCCCACACAACACAGAGTTTTTTCAAATAGATCAGAGGACATATTTACAGCTTTCCAGTCAGTTCTCAGCTCCCAAGGAGTCATCAAACTCAGATCATCAGGCTTGCACAGGAAGGGCTTTTACCCACGGAGGCATCTCGCCCACCCTCCCATGAAATTGATTTGTAGATCTGAAGACAGCATGGAGTATGGTCAGTGTAAACAGACGCCCCGATGAGTGTTGCCTTGTGTTCTGAGAACAATGGTCGTCTACTTCTCGGAACCAGGACATGCATGAGGATATTGGATACAGATTTACCTCAGATTTCATCTGCATGGTTCCCTTCATTTCACAGATGGGAAAGCTGTGCACGGCAGGGAGTCCAGTGGGACCTGGAGAATTACAGAAAATGATCAGGATCGGAGCTGGGAGTGTTGCCGTGGAATTGAGTTATTTGTAAGCCGATCAAACGCCTGACCTGGAATTCAACTCAAAACTGCAAAGGTTTTGGGAAGAGGGCAACAGACTGGTCTCCTGGCTTTCCTCCTCGAGTTGTCAGGAAAACAGTTGGTTTCAGATCTGCCCAGATAATCAGTGAGGGACCCTCAGCGGGGTAGCCTTGGCAAGCCCACTGTTGCCAAAATCACGCTTTGCTAAGTTCAGAGCTCACCATCTTTTCCAGGGACCCACTCCTGGAAAGACAGTTACCCAGAAACTACTCAACTTTAACCCTCTGTTGCTTGTATTTTTTTCCACTGCGGGCACTTCTGGTCCATCATGATGAAGGGGCAGCTTGGCTCAGAGCAGACTCCTCCCCCTCACTGCAGGGGTCTGGGATGTGCTCTCAGCCCTGGACTTTTATTGTGTCATAGGCTCAGCCCAGAAATACCGACTGTCTCGTTGTAGAACAGAAGCCCGCAGATGTTGGGTCCCAGTCTCCCCTCTGCCCACACCGTGTGTGTGTGTGTGTGTGTGTGTGTGTGTGTGTGTGTGTGTGTGTGTAGATGGGTATTGTGCGTGTGCAGATGGAGGTCAGAGGTCAGCCTTAGCTGTCATTATTCAAGTACTGTCCACCTTGTTTTTTGAGACAGAGAACCAGTGGACCACCAATTAGGTTAGGCTAGCAGTCCAGCAAGCCCACAAGGTCCATCTACCTCCATCTGCTCTGCAGTGGGATTATGAGCACATGCCACCATGACTGGCTTTTATGTGGCTGCTGGGGATTGGTGCATGGCAAGCTTATTACTGCCAAAGCCATTTCCCTAGTCTGCAGATCTGGGTTTCTGTGGCGTCCACAGGAACTGGAGACGCATAAGAACTTGGAGTTTACCATGCAAGGGCTATTATTTTTCCCTGCTATGATAGTTCATGGATGGAACAAAGGTTCAGCAAAATTCTGCAGCAGCTTTCAGATGTGGGTGTCACCACATTGCCATCAGGGCTTCTAAAACCGGTACAGATGTTGGGGCACCCCTGCAATCTCCAGGCCGTTGTCTTCGGGGACAGATGTTTTTCCATCTTCTGTTCTGCTCTTCTTTGACCCCCATAACTCACCAGCTCTTTATTAGCCAGAGACAGGCAAAGGCCAGCACTGTCTACCGCTTAGATATATTAACACTTCAGCAGGTGGGGTCCAGCTTAGCCTGGGACGTGCTGGGAAGTGCAGCTCTAAATGACTTGATGGCTGACACTCGAGGATGACACTCCCTCAGGGAGGGAGAAGGGACTCTCAGGCCAAATAACATCGCACATATCTGTCACATGTCAGAAGACATAGTGCCATGCTGCAGTGGTTATTGGTCCCTTGCTCATCATAACAGGCACAGTAATCATTGTCAACACGGAACGACTCTTGGCTGTGTTCTGGGTACTCTTCTGAGTGCCTTGTGGGTATGGTGTGATTTAATCTTCATAGCAGCCACACTCAGTGGAAAGAGGAGGATACTCATCTCAGAGATGGAAACACATATGTGGACAGTATGTTCATGCTCCCCAAACTATAAAAGAGGGTAGACAGAGCATAAGTCCAGGCTATTCGCTATCACAGGTAGAGTTTTGCTGTGGAGCTTGGACTCCATGGTACCTGAAGGTTAGGTCAAGCAGTAGGTGCTAGATGCCTGCCCTTCCTTGTTGAGCCTCCTTTCCTGACCCTTGTCCTAATGTTGACTAGCTGTGAACACATTTGTGACCAAATACGACTTAGTGGCTTCATTCTCTAGATAGTGGGAAGTCCCGTTTCCAGCCTTCTAGTCCTGTTTCCCGCCATTGGCAGTCCTGTTGTTACTAATGCTGTCTGATCTTGCTGCTTCCCACTCTCGGCCCTTGTGCTCTGGGAGGGACCCTCACCCATGACTTAGAGGGAATTTGACTGTGGCCCCCACTAACTGTAGCATCATAGTCCTCTACCATAGTGATTAAGATACAAAGAGAATGGTAGAGACCTGTCCCTGGTAAGTCAGTTGTCAACTAGACAACCTAGAATTATCTGCAAAGAGAATCTCAGTTGAGGAATTGCCTAGATCAGATTGGCCAGTGGGCATGTCTATGGGGGCTTGTCTTGATCGTTAATTGATGTATATGGGCCCGGCCCACTGTGAATGGCACCATTCCCTAAGCAGGTGGTTCTAAAGCCAGACAAGAAAGCTAGCTTATGTGGAAGCCTGCCTTCTAGCCAGCAAGCAGCATCCTCCACGGTCTCTTCCATATTTGTTTAGCAGTGAATTACCTCTGATCAGAGATAATGCTGTGTGGAATAACAAGCAGACCTGCCTTCAGCTTCCCACCTTGAATTCTAGCCTTAACTTCACGAAGTGGTTGACCTTGCCCTGGGATTCTAACGCTGAACAAACCCCTTGGCATCCCTAAGCTGCCTGGTCAGTGTGTTTTATTACAGCAATAAACTAAAACTAGAGCAGGACTCAAAAGGACATTTTGGAGATGTGTCCACTGTCAGTAGATTCTTAGTTACTTTTCTATTGCTTTGAAGAGACACCATGACCAAGACAACTTATTAAAAAAGGAATTTAATTGGGAGATGGCTTGCAGTTTTAGTGGGTAAGTTCATGCTCATGATCATGGCAGGGAGCATGGAGGCAGGCAGACAGGCATGAGGACTCTGGGGCAGTAGCTTCGAGTTTACATATTATCACAAGTTAGAGGCAGAGGGAGTTTGGGTCTGGCATGGGCTTTTGAAACCTTAAAACCTACCTCCCCCAACAAAACCACACCTCCTCATCCTTCCCCAAACAGTCCCACCTGCTAGGGGCAAGGCATTCAAATATATGAGCCTGTAGGGGCCATTCTCATTCAAACCACCACAAGCAGATCCCAATCTCTGAGGATGCTTGCTTTGAGGCTGTGGCAGCCACCTTCTCACCATGAGGCAAGAGCTGGCTGAGAACGGTACCTGACCCAGGAGAAGCAGAGCCAAAAGATGGGGCAGGAGAAACCCTCAGACTGCACTCGCTCCCACTACTTCAACAAAGGATCCTGAGCGATATGGTCTGATGTGCAGGAGTGTGGTTTTAGTAGCGTTCACGTGGACGTGCTCAGAAAATGGCTGACTGGCAGCAGATGTGGAGCTCCTCTTAGAATCCTTGTGTGTGCTCAGCTAACCAGTCGCCATGGTGAGTGAAGTCTGGGCACCCAGGAGCAATGCTTGCCCAGAAACTGCTTGGACAGAACATGGGGCTCTGTTTCCAGGAGGGGAACCAGCCGTAGAGATCACCAAGAGTGAAGAGTTGCAAGCAGAGCCATGAACAGGGAGTCAACACAGCCGCTCTGGATCTAGAATCCGGGTTTCCAATCACTGTGCCTAATAAATGCCTTTAAGAACATCCAAACCCTGGGGCCTTCCTGTGAGACCTTTGATAACACATCTACCTTATTTTGAGACAGGGTCTCCCACTGGCCAACCTAATTAGGTTAGGCTAGCTGGCCAGCAAGCCCCAGGGACCTATCTCCCATGCAGTCATATGGACACTCCACAATGCCCCGCTTTTTATGTGGGTTCTGGGACCCCAACTCTCCAACTCAAGCAAGCACTTTACAGCCTGAGCTGGAGAACTTTATGAGTAAGACTGTTTGGAGGGGCAGTTAGGGAATGGGTGGTCTGCAGAGGGCTTTGCAGTCTAGGAAAGTTACTTGGATTGTGGGCTGTAGGTCAAACCGGATAGTCTGGAATTTCCGTCTCTGTGTTAATGCCACTGCTCAGTGTGCAGAGAGTCTCTCCTTAGGGACAATGACATGGCTGTTCTCATTGGTTTGTTCCTGCAGAGGGTGGGGCTCTGCCCCACTCCTTTACAAATGTGTCCAGTGACACACACAGAGACACGTTCTGAGTTCAAAGCCACCTTAGGGGTATAGGAAAGTCTCGGATTTGAAATGAGTCCAGCAGTGCAAAGTCCAGGCTGTGAGGAGGAGGTTGTCTCCAGTCTGTGGCTGCCTCATTGACCCCATCCACAATGTTGTCAGTTCCCCTTTCCCCTTCCTGCCTCACTGGGTCTTCCCTGATGGAGATGAATGTCTTGTGGCACAGACAAGAATAGGCCTGTGTGTGGGTGTTCAAATAAACTCAAAAGTGAACATCTTAAACACTTAGAAGAGGCATGGGGGAAGAAAGGAGGGGGGCCAAGTTCTCCTTGGGAAATGAGGAGGAAGCTCTGGTTTCCATGCCTGGATTGTTGCAGTGGCCAGCGAACAGGCCTACTGCCTTTATCTCTGCTCTACAACCTTCAGCTCAATCTCCTCAGGCATGTGGTTAAGGCTGTGTGCGATGCTAATCCCACCCACTCTGACTCCCCTGGCCTCCACTGTACCTGTCTCCATTGACCTGACTTCTTTCTTCGTCTCTCAGGGGCTGCACCCCTGTGCTGGTTCCTTATGAGCTCTTCCCTGGTACTAGCCCTCCTATCAGTATAACCCTAGGTCAAGGCCACAAGATCTTCTGTGGTAACCCCTCCCTGTGTCTCCTTCTCTGTCTAGGGGCTTGCTCTTTCTAGTCTTGCTCAACCTTGTACATAACCAAACATTCCATATTCGGTCTCACCCCTTAAAAGCCAAGCTTGTAGAAGTCATGGACAGAGCTTTGAGCATCCATAGCAAATAGATGCTTACCCAAATCCCCAGCACAAAATGGAGAAACCCTTTAACCTTGCAAGCTTAGCTTGCTAAGGGAAGAAGCTAGAGCCTTTTCCTTCTGCTTAAAGTCTTGATTAGGGAGATATCTCGCTCTATCCATCCATGGCCTCTGTTTTTCAGAACTCCTATCAGCCCCTGCAAGGGCCCTGGCATGTTGATAAGTTGAGGGAGTAGTTGATGGGAGGGACTTCTAGGTGCCAATCACTTCTTGCACAGTCATTTGCTCACTCTTTCACTCAATGAGTGCTTGGGTGGCATTGCTGGTACTGTGTGGAGATCAGATTTGGAAAGAAATGAAGTCCCGTTCTCATGGAGCATGTGGTCAGTACAGTGATGGTGGAGGTGGGCACAGCAGACCTCTAGCTGAGTAAGTCAGAACATTACTATCTCTTAAGTCTATTTTTAAAATACTATTTGCTGTGTATGGGTATTCTGTCTGCATGTATGTCAGGGCTCTGTGTATATACCTGGTACCCAAATGAAGCCAGAAGAGGGCCTCAGGTCTCCTGAGACTGAAGTTAAAGATGGTTGTGAGCCTCCATGTGGGTGCTGGGAATTGAACCCAGATCCTTTGGAAAAAGTATCCTTTGCTCTTAAATCACTGAACTACCTCTCCTGTTCCAGAGGTTACTATTAAGATGCACGCTCCGAAGGAAATTCAACAGGAAGCTGTGATGGTGCATGGAAAGCAGGAAGGGTGACAGGGGATGGCCTCAATGACAAGGCCAGTTCATCACTGAAGGGGACATCATCCAGGAGGAGGGGACAGCAGGTACCAAAGCTTCAGTGCAGAGATGTTCTCTCGCTACCCCTAGATGCCAGCAACACTATTCTCTTTCCCCACCACACTATGACAATCAAAATTGTCTCTGATATGGCCCCAAATGTCTGGCAGTAGGGTGTGTCATGGTCCTCAAAGACGTGTCCATGTGAAGGGGACTTCTGAGGAGAAATCTCAGTCTATAACCTGAGGACCATGAGGATCAGAGTGTGATCCCAGAATGTACATAATAAAACTGGATATAGTGGCACATGTTCACAATCCAAACAATGGAGATAGCCAGACAGGCAGATTGCTCAGATTCACTGGTGAGCCAGCCTAGCCTAATCAAGGAGCCTTGAGTCCCAGCAAGAGACTTTGTTTAAAAAACCAAGGTGATTGGCTCCTGAGAAATGAAACCTGAGACTCACTTCTGGCCTCTATGCACACATGCACCCTTTATACACATGAACCTACAGGTGTGTGTGATACACATGCACACACACAAACATACATTCACACATACAATAATTTTTTTAATAAAAGGGTTGTTGTAGATGTAATTTAGTCAAAGATCTCAAGGTGAAGTCATTGGGGTTTTGCAGATAAAACTTACCTCTATGCATGGGAACAGAATGGAAGATACAGCAGCCATGAGGAATACCCCATAAAGACACAGCAGGGTTGGGGAATGCAGCCAGATAAGTCCGTGTCCCCAAAAGCTGTAGGAAGTGGGGATGTTGCTGGGGACTTTGGCATGTCAACATGTATCTTTGGACCTCTGTGCTCCAGAGAAGGGAGTGAACAAATTTCTGCAAGTCACATAGTCTGTGCTGACTGGTGAAGCAGGCATAGGAAGTGGGCAGAGGGGGTGAGACATCTCTGTGAAGGGCCACTGCTATCTGGTGGGCAGATGGGATGGTTTGGTGAGGGGGGGCATAGAGTGACAGGTGTGGCAGGAGCCTGAGTGGGTAAGGCTGGAGACAGGACTGTTGACTCTCACCCCATTGGCCTCAGAGACCCTCAGGAGCTAAGCATTCAAATATGGGTGGGAGGGCTCTCACCTGCTCACTAGTGTGATCTGAATCTGTCTCAGCAACTGTGACCTCTGGTGTGTGGGTCATATGTGTGCAGAACCATGGGGAGGCCGGGACTTCTTAGGAGGCAAGTGTGACAGCGAAAGCAGGACCTTTCTTATTTCGTACAGGGTACTGTGTTTTACCTGAAGTCTCTTGTGAACTTGACAATCATCAGTTATTCAACATCAGTACATGTGGCGGTTTGAAAGAAAATGGCCCCCATAGGGAGTGGCACTATTAGGAGGTGTGACCTTGTTGGAGTAGGTGTGGCCTTGTTGGAGGAAGTGTGTCACTGTGGGGGCGGGCTTTGAGGTCACATATGTGCTCAAGCTATGTCCAGTACACAGTCGCTCCTGCTGCCTGTGGATCAAGACATAGAACTCTCAGGTCCTCTCCAGCACCATGTCTGCCTGCATGCCACCATGCTTCCTGCCTTGATGATAATGGACCTAACCTCTGAAACTGTAAGCTACCCCCAATGGAAGGTTCTCCTTTAGAAGGGTTGCCATGGTCATGGTGTCTCTTCACAGCAATAGAGGCCCTAAGACAGTATATTCCTCTCTTACAAGTTCAAATACCGTCACCAACAAACAACAACAAAACAAAACAATGAACTAAAACCAGGGAGATTAGAAAGGTGAGGCAATTTCTCCCAAAGTACACAGCTTTTAATTAGTGAGCTGTCCATCAATCAAATCTAAAGGACCTAGGAGGCTGAATGGCAATGTAGAGCTGGGACAGAGGCATCTAGGAGTTGTGCTCCATGATGCAGCTGATCAGGCAGCCTGTGATGGTGGAGGGCTGGTGCCTCCCTTTGGCACACCGGATGGCAAGGTGACTTCTTGGGGATGAAGCACTAAGAGGCTGACTTTGCCCTTCTGCCTGTGGCGCCATTCAGTGGACTCCAGGGTCTCTCTATGGTCAGCCCAAAGTGGGAAAATGAGATCAGCAAGTCCCCCAGTTCCCAGTTTCAGGACAAAAGGCAGAAGAAATGACAGCTGTGGAGGTTTAAATAACAATGGCCCCCATAGGCTCATAGATTTGAATGCTTGGTCACCAGGGAGTGGTGGCATTATTTAAAAGGATTAGATGTGACCTTGTTGGTGGAGGTGTGTCGCTGGGGGTGGACTTTGAGGTTCCAAAAGCCCATGTCAAACCCAGAGTCTCTCTTCATCTACGGATCAGGATATAGCTCTCAGTTATTGCTCCAGCACCTGCCTGCATGCTGCCATGCTCCCTGCCACGATGATAATAGACTAACCCTCTGAAATTATAAGCAGGCCCCTAATTAAATGCTTTCTCTTACAATAGCTGCCTTGGTCATGATGTCTCTTCACAGCAATAAAACGGTGACCAAGGCAGCACCAGATGCTGGCTGACTGCCTTACACCATGGAATTCATTCTCTGATCGTCGTGAAGAGCAAAGCTACAAGGTCAAGGTGCCTATCGGGTTGATGTCCCTCAAGGCCTCCCCTTGGCTTGTGTATGACCATCTTCCTGCAGCTTCTCACATGGCTGTCCTCTGGTGAATGTGGCTTTGGGCATCCAAGGTTGTTGTTCTTATGAGAATACCAGTTAGATTGCGTTAGGACCCACCCCCATGGCCTCACTGTGACTTAGGGCAATGAAAACATCTCCATGTTCCTCTTCCCAGCCTGCTGCTCAGAGCAGAACCTGGTGCAATGCAGGGGGTGCATGCCATACACATCTGTAAACTTAGTGTGTCGGGGTCATGCTCAAGGTTGAATGCTGCTTGAATGAGGGGGACATGCAATGTGATGTTTAATTGGAAGCAAGACATGGAAGGAATCTCAGGACTGTGGTGTGTTCTCTACTGCTCCCTCTACCCTCTCTTCTCTGCTGGTTGCTGTGGGATGTTCTGTATGTCAAATATGTTGCTGATTGGTCAATAAATAAAACACTGATTGGCCATTGGTTAGGCAGGAAGTATAGGCAGGACAAGGAGGAGAATAAAGCTGGGAAGTGGAAGGCTGAGGCAGAGAGACACTGCCAGCCACCACGATGACAAACAGCATGTGAAGATGCCGGTAAGCCACGAGCCACGTGGCAAGGTATAGATTAATGGAAATGGATTAATTTAAGCTGTAAGAACAGTTAGCAAGAAGCCTGCCACGGCCATACAGTTTGTAACCAATATAAGTCTCTGTGTTTACCAGGCAGGAAAACTCCAGCTACAGCTGGTCATGTGTGTGATTCTTGCAATGCCATCTAGTGAAGGTGTTGCTCAAGTTCAAAGCCTATGCTACTTGCCTGCTCCTTAGCTTGCCGCCATGACCTGGGGTACTTATTTGAACATCAGGTCTAACTAAATGGGGGTGTGAAAGATGGAATAGCCCTGTGCCTCCTGCTTTTCATTCCTCCCTGAATCTTCCACTTTCTCATGAAAGAATTAGCAGGAAGGGAGAGGCTCTTGGCTGGCTGCCCATCTGTGAGCTGTGCAGTATCTTCTCAGGGCTGGGGTGAGTCTGGGGTTCAGAGCCAATGAGATGAGCTTTTTACTGGTGCCCATCCCATGCTTCTCCTCCATCTTCTTCTTCCAATGGGTCTCACAAAACTGTCACTGTCCACCAGTTCATGGGAGAAGAAAACTCTCAGATGGGGATACACACAGACAGACAGATGGGCAGACAGACATATCCACATAGTTTCTGTGCTCACTTTTATTCAGAAACACTGGCCTTTTGGGCAAGGAAACCATTTCACACTGCAGCCCGATGGAGGAAGTGCATCAGTTCTGAAAAAATAAACTCAAGGAGAGGCAGCCCCGTCACATTTTATGTGCACAGATAATTGAAAGAAAATGAGCTGCTGGAGCAGACCAACAAGGTATCACAGCTCGCCAGCGAGAATTCACTTTTAATAAGCAAAACTCAGAGACCGGATCAATTCTGGACTCCAGCCTTCAGTGAGTCTCCCTCCTTTTTATTCTCTTCCTGCTGACCTATCTGAGACTTCCTCCTGATGAGAAGCTTTCTTCCTCAGCCCCACATTGGAGAGAGAGCTCTTGTCTTCAGCCTCCCTGTCTTTCTTCTGTGCCGCTCCCTCTGAGTAAGGTATTATGAGCTTTTCTTCTGTGACTGCTAAAATTGATTGTCAACTTAGCAGGATCTAGAATCATCAAGGAGATAAGCCTCTGGGCTGGGCTCATCTGTGAGGAAGTTTCATGATTGGGTTTACTGAGGAGGGGAGACCCACCCTGACTGTGGGTGGCACCATCCCATAGGCTGGGGGCCTGGACTGAATAACAGGGAGAGAGCGTGCTGAGCACCAGCATCCGTCTCTCTCTGCTTCCTGATGGGATGCGATGTGAGCAACTGCCTCGTATCTCTGTTGCTATGATAGTCTTACCATGTTAGACTGTACTCTCATGTTAGACTGAGCCAGAATAAACCCCTTGTTCCATGCATTGCCTTTGTCAGATATTTTGTCCCAGCATCAAAAAAAAAAAAAAAAGTAACTAATACCTTCCAAATGTGAGAATTGTAGCTTGGGTCCTTCCATCCAGCGTTTAATGGAGACTTGACTCTGATCTATAATTTCGCAGCCAACCATGACCCAAAGTATTTTTAGTATGCATGCATGGTGAATGTCTCTCCTACAAGTGAATCTTATAGTCTTTACTATTCATAGATGATTTATAAATTATTCCCATTTACAAAGAGATGAACACCAGGAGCTAGAGAGATGGTTCAGGAGTTAAGAGCATTGGCTGCTCTCACAAAAGACCCCAGGTTTGATTCCCAGCACCCATATGACTTCTCACAACCATCTATAGCTCCAGTCCCAAGGAGATCAGATAGTTTCTTCTGAACTCCTCGCCACTAAGCACACATGTGGTGCACAGATGTACATGCAGCAAATACCCACATACATAAAATTAGTAGACACTTTTTAATTAAAAAAATAAAGAGCTAGTACTGCTCTTTCAGAGGACTAGAGTTCAGTTCTCAGAACCCACATTGGACAGCCTACAACCACCTGTAAATTCAGCTTCAGGGGATCCTATAACCTCTAGAGCACCCATACACACATGACATACATTCCTACACACCCAATTTAAATTTTTTAATGATTTATTTTTACTTCATGTGCATTGGTGTTTTGACTGTATGCATGTCTGTGTGAGGGAGTCAGATCCACTGGAACTAGAGTTACAGACAAATGTGAGCTGCCATGTGGGTGCTGGGAATTGAACCCAGGTCCTCTGGAAGAGCAGCCAGTGCTCTTTACCACTGAGCCATCTCTCCAGGCCCCTTAAAAAATTTTAATTAAAAATATTAAAATAAAAGGTGGACACCTTGTATTTCAAGCTGCCTTAGTCCCCTTTTTAAAGCATGCTATCTCTGAAAAAAAAAAACATTAGTGTTAGATATTAGTGTTACATGCCTGCTGGATCCTGTCTTTGGGAGATCTGTGAACCCGGGGATAATGCATCTGGAGTCCCTGCTATTGCAACCTGATGTGAAAGGAAATGCATCATTTAAAGTTGTTATTTCAGTACTCAGAAAACAGTGGAGCCTTCTTCTTGCAGCCCTGGACTTGCTGGGTCCTCTTCAGTGACAGCATCTTTTGGAGTGGGGGGAGATGTCCCTGTATGAATGCTGTATTTGATGATTCTCCTGTCAATCCCGTGATTCAGACAGAGGCTGACACAGTTAATGCATTCTGGGAAGAAAAGCTTTCAATTACTCTCAACAGTCCCAACTCTAGAAAGTGGCTAGTGTGCGACAATGAGATAGCAATGGTTAGCGACAAGGCAGGAAGGATACTGTAGCAGAAATCTTAAAAGTTCTTATTAATAAAATCAAACCTGGGGCCAGTTATTGGAGTGAAATGGTCAGAGAGACAGAACAAGCCACAGCTAATCTCACCTGGCCAACTTCTCAGCTGATCTTGTTTCCTCAGACTGGAAGCTTCTGTGTCCTCATCCCAATGGCTCTCAGCTGAACTGCTGCTCCAAAGCCTGAAACCTTAACCAGCTAAAAGCTTCTAGTTTCTGGTCCTCACGCCTTATATATCTTTCTGCTTTCTACCACCACTCCCTGGGATTAAAGGCTCGCTTTCTGGGATTAAAGGCGTGAGTCATCACGCTTGGCTGTATCCTTGAACACATCGATTTCTGCCTCTGGAATGCTAGGATTAAAGGCGTGTGCTACCACTGCCTAACTTCTATGTTTAATATTGTGGCTGTTCTGTCTCTGACCCCAGATAAGTTTATTAGGGTACACAATATTTTGGGGAACACAATACCACCACAGGGCACTGTGGAGCAGAAGACCAAAATGGGAAACACTTTCACCTAGATGCCTGGTCAGTAGCGATTTTTTTTTTAAAAATTTATTTTTAATTATGTGTCTGCACATATGTCTGTGCATAGGTAAGTGCACATGCATGCAGTTGCCTAAAGAGGCCAGAAGAGGGTGTTGGTTCCCTTGGAGTTGGAGTTATGGGTGGTTATGAGCCCCTCAATGTGGGAGATGGGAACTGAACTTGGGTCTTCTGCAAGAGCAGTGTGTTCTCTTAACTGCTGAACCACTGTGCTAGCTTCCACAATTCATGACACTGTCAGTCAATCAACACAGTGGGTTGATTGGGTTTAATTTGTGTAGTTTTGTTTCCCAAGCCCCCAAATCAATTCTGTGTGCAAGTAAAAGCTCTCTCCAGCCTGTCAGGGATGTTTATGCTCTACTTGAATACCCTGAGTCATGGGGTACTCAGTGCTTTTCAAGGCAGCTAATGACTGGAAATGTTATTATTGCTTTTATTCGGAACCCTATGCTTGGTTGGACATTGTGGAAAAAAACCCTTTTACTTGGTCAAACTATAAAAGGATGTTTATTTGGGCCTATAACTTTCAAGACTCTGGATAGGATAGAGTTTAGGTATAGCTTGATTCAAGGTTCCAAGGATATTGCTAGGCTCAATAGCAATTTTATTTCCCTGTCCCTGCCTTTTCCCTTGGCTATGCTTAGTAACCTCTGTCACATTCAGGATCGTCTTTTTCATGATTCCAGGCCAATGCTCCCATCCTAATGGGTAAGAGAACTTCTTCATAATGATGAGGACCTGAGTTCAAATCCACAGCATCCACATAAACATCCAGGCATAGACAGAATGCACTGGGGAGCAGAGACAGCTGGTTTTAAATTCTTTTCCTTTGCTGTGATAGAATACCCTGACAGCAGTGACTTAGGGAAGATAGGGCTTGTTTCAGCGTATAGTTCCAGAGGGAGAGAGTCCATCATGGAGGGAAGGCATGGCAGTGGGAACAGGAAGATGGCTGGTCACATTTTCATCCACATACAGGAAGCAGGGCAAGAACAGAAAGTGGGCAAGGCTGTAAAAGCCTTCCCCCAGTGACAGGCTTCCTCTCTCAAGGCCCCATCTCCTAAGGTTCCACAACTTCCCCAAACTGCACCACTCAAACTCAACACTGTGTATTCAGACAAATGAATCAGTGGGGGGAATTTCCTGTTCAAACTGCCACAAGGTTGATAACCGCTGGCCAGCCTAACCCAACGACAAGCTTCAGGTTCAGTGAGAGATTCCATTTCCAGGTAATAAAGTGGAGAGCAATAGTGGAGAACGCCCCAGGATACACACACACACACACACACACACACACACACACACACACACACACACACACACACACAGAGAGAGAGAGAGAGAGAGAGAGAGAGAGAGAGAGAGAATATGCACAAGGTTAACCCTGGGGGCAAGGAACTGACATCCCATGACATGGTACCGAGAAATGTGTTAACATATTCCTCTGATTTGAAAACAAAGCTCTGCACACCACTGTCATCTGGAGCACACATGCTCCCACTAGTTATGGCTCTCAGCCAGGAATGCTAGAAAACCGTGTTCTCCTGTTCACTGTGCCACAAATCTGATAAAGCTGCGCGGTGCAAAGGTTCATGACAATTGTGTTTTCCAAACAAAGGAAGATAGCAACAGCATGTTCTTTTCTGAATGATAGCCTCACTTGTGCTCTCTGGCTCTCAGAACATGCCAGAATTGTCACGTACCCATTTCCCTGGCTGGACTGTTGTGAACGACATAAACAATCTGACAGCAACACAAAAAAGAACTTGAAAGGCAGGAAAATGAAACACAGTTCTAACCATTCCCTGAATGTCAGATTAAATGCCACCTTTCCCAAGAAATTATCGTTGGTGTTCTCTGCTTCCTGTGTTTGTACGTGTGTGTGTGCGTGTGCGTGTGCATGTGCATGTGTACATTCTCTCTCTCCCTCTCCCTTTTTTCCTCCCTCTCTCTGAATGTGTGTGAGAGAAAGAGAAAGAGTACATATGAGTGCAACACACACACACACACACACACACACACACACACACACACACGGAGTGGGAAGATCCAAGCATCTAGGAAGAAGCAATACCATTTAAATATTTGTGGTGGTTTGAACGAGAACTGTACCCCATAGTCTTAAGCATTTAAACACTTGGTCCCCAATTTTTGGCACTGTTTGGGAAGGCTTGAGTGATGCAGCCTTGGTGTATGTGACTGGGGACAGGCTCTGAAAGTTAAGATCCTGGTGACTCATCCAGTTTTCTCTCTCTGCTTCATGCTTGTGGGTCAAGATGTGAGCTCTTAGCTTCAGCAACTGTGCCTCCCGCTTATTCTCACGCCTCTCACTACGACGGGCTCTTATCCTTCTGGTCCTGTTAGCCCAAATAAACTCTTTCTTCTGTAAGTTGCTTTTGGTCATGGTGTTTCATCACAGCAACATTTATAAAAGTTTTGGAGTAATTTTGAAGTATACATATATTTTTGTATTTTGCTTGTAAAATGTACTGAAACATACATACATACATACACACACACACACTCATGCACGCACGCACACATATGCACACCTTAATATTTAAAATGATTGTTTTTTTTCCCTACCATCATACACACGAGAATCTACCCCACTCTATTTGAGCACCCTGCAGGGGCCCTGGGTCCCCACTGCCTGCTCAGTCATTATTTGCTGAATTGCAAATAGTACGGAGTAAAATTTTATGTTCTTTTCCAAGGGACAGTTCCAAGGTCAGCCCACCCTAACTGGTGTCTGGCTGTGACTTTCTGGGAAGGCTCCGGGTGTTTCTGAACAGCTAACATTCTTCTTGAACCTGTGCTCTGATTGCAGGAGGTTCTCCAGGGAATCTGAATTAATGGGATATTTGAAATGTTTATGGAAAAAAGCTAAATTTAGAGGATCAAAGGCTATGGGACCCTGGCGCCCTTGAGGCTGAAGACTGGGAACTCTTTACCAGCATCTCAAACAGCAAGGATTTATCTTCTCAAATTCCCCTTCAGAGACATTGAAAGTTCTAGCTGGAAGCCATTTGAATTTCTCACTAATTGCTGGAATGGAGCAAGGGCTCCTTCAAGCAGACCGCTGGGGCATCCCACTTTCCTTTGCCCTGTGGCCCCAGCCCAGCTTTGGAGGAAAAGTTGCTTCCTGCCAAACTGGCCATTCTGTTAGGAGGGAAGACAGGGCAGTGTGAGTGGGATGTGTGGGTTCATTTGCCATCTTGAATCCAAATGGAGACAGCTCCAAAGCCCTCAGAAGGATGGGCGGGTTTCCTGTAATTCTGCTAAAATTTGGAGAGTGGACATAAGACGTGAAGATGAGATGGCTCAGCGCTTAAGAGCATTTGTTGCTTTTGCTGAGGATCCGGGTTCAGTTCCCAACAGCCATATGATGGCTCACAGCCATCCTTAACTTCAGTTCCAGGGGACCCAATGCCTTCTTTTGACCTCCTTGGGCAGTAGGCATATACACAGGCAAACACTCATACACATAAACAAAATAAATCTTAAAAATTATACCAGGAAGGCCTCCTATGCACTTGATTTAAGTGGGAAGGAGTGTTTGTAGCTTAAGTTTTCCTGCCTGGCCCACAGTCAGGACAAATCTCTATCACCTGCCAGTCCCACAGCCTCTCAGACCCAACCAAGTAAACACAGAGAATTATATTGCTTACAAACTGTATGGCCGTGGCAGGCTTCTTGTTAACTGTTCTTACAGCTTAAATTAATCCATTTCTATAAATCTATACCTTGCCACATGGCTCATGGCTTGCCGGCATCTTCACATGCTGTTTCTCATCATGGCGGCTAGCAGTGTCTTCCCGACTCAGCCTTCCACTTCCCAGCTTTATTCTCCTCCTTGTCCCGCCTATACTTCCTGCCTGGCCACTGGCCAATCAATGATCTATTTATTGACCAATCAGCAACACATTTGACATACAGACCATCCCACAGCAAGTGTTAGTGTCGCTGTGGCATAGAGTGAAGTGTCCCTCACAAAGGCTTACATGTTGAATGCTTGGCTTCTGATGATGGCATCGTTTTTGAGAGGTTCTGGGATCTTTAGGAGGTGGAGCCACTGGTGATATTACTTTTCCTGGGGATGGTCTCTCTCCCTCTCCCCACCTCCTTCCCCCACACCCCTCTTTCCTGTCTGTCATGACATGATGATGTTCCTCCACACTCTCCCACTGCCCTGATGTCTTTTCTCAGATGTCTGGAGCTGAGAAGACGATGAACCCTCTGAACCCGTGAGCCAAAGACAGATCTTTGACCTTTCATCGGGTCCCCTCAGGTATTTTCTTAAAACAACAAGAAACACAGCTAATTCTAGCGTTGGCTGGTCTGCTAGGAGTGATTATTTTCAGTAGCTTTGCAGGATGTGGGGTGGGGTGGGAGACGCTGAGGGAAGAAGAGAAGGAAGAGGGTCTTTGTGCAACCCGTCAAGGCCTCAACAAAGCAGAACATGTCACGGTGTGTGGGAAAAGCAATGGTGCAAAGTCCCCTTCAGGAGGCACATGGTCACTTCTAGGTCATTGGGTAGTTACCATGGCACTTCCTAGGTGCTGCCAGGTCACCTTCCAGGTGGTACAAAGTCATCCTTTGAGTAGCTACTCAGGTTGTCTTGAGTCCCCTGGGAGGAGGCAGCATCATGAAAAAACTGGGAGTCGCTCCTCAGGCTCTCCTTTTCATTCTGTAACCCCGAGGACACTCCTGGCCTCACTGAGCCTGGGGGTTGTTCCTGTAGCAGCCCAGGAAGGTAACCCAGACCCACATACAGTCCACATCTGCTCCCCCCCGACACTGGCACACACATCAGAGTCACTAATGTACCTGAAAGAGGATGCCAATGGGATGTCCTGCTGACACAGGATGCCTCAGCCGCAGGCTCCTCCCACAGAGTGTGTATAGATCAGAATGCTGTGGAGGGTCCCCCACGAATCCCAGAGAGCTTCCAGGCAGAGGTGACCTCCTTCACAGGGATCCAGGGAAAGCCTATGAACCGAAAGTGGGAGGGGCCTGGGGAGTGGGAGTGTTTTACTCTTGCTGCCTTGGGGTTTGAAGGCTTAGTGTGTTTGTAAGCAGAAAGCTCCCAATTACCGCCCCTTGCCAATCCCTGATGGAAAGGAAAGAACCTCTAACAAACCAAAGTGTTGGTAATTACTGCTCTGAGCTCTGCTGGGGACACTGATTGAGGGCAATCACTGAACAAGGAGGAGACTGCTGGTCAGACTGATGATGGGACTAGTGGCTTGAGGTCTAGCTGGAGCTGCCAGAAGATGGGGGAGGGGGCATGGCAGCCAGGCCACTGCCATCTTTGGAGTCTTGAACCTTCCTTTTATTCTGTGGGAAGGCTTCTCCTCGTGGTGTGCAGAGGTAGGAACTAACTTGCCCAATTTGCCCATTTTGCTCACTGAGTGAAGAAGATGGAAACTCTGCTAGGTAAAGGCGTCAGGGGATATGTGCTTATTTAGCTATGAGTTCAGCCCCAGAGGGTGGGCATTGTAGCCCTTGGGAGTTTGCTTGGGTGAATCTAGATGGTCAGACAGGTTTAGAATTGAGGGTTCTCTGGCCTTCGAAGCAGCCAAGAGCCACCCTCTGAAACCCACACCTGCCCTCCACCAAGAGCAATGGAACTCCAGCTTCTTACACTCAGTTGGCTTTGCTGCCCTGGGTGCTTGGCTACTTTGGCCCTCTGAGCAGATGACCACCTACTATTGACCACTCCCAAGACTTTTGCTTGGTAGGGAACCTCATAGGGTTTGCTCTGTGTCTTGATGGTTTCATCTTATAGACCCTAGGAGTCAGACTGCCTAGGTTCAAATCCTATTGCCACCGCTTCCCTGCCAAGGAACAAAAAGGAGAATCTTCCTGAAGCTGTCTTTGACCTTATAGAAACACATTTCTCCTCTCAGCAGGAAGTATAAGGTGGGGGATATATTTGGAGACAGTGGCTTCAGGGACCCAGGTGTTTCCATGTCTCTTCCTTGTCAGCTCCAGGCCAGCTCAGATCTAGATATGACCACATCCAGGAAAGAGGAGAGGCTAGTCAATTCTAAGGCTCACCCTCTAATGGGAGAATGTGTCTTAGCTGACCTGCACACCCCCGTCCCCAGCCAGGCTTCTGTGTGCCCAGGCCAGAGGTATACTGGTCAGGCATTCATCCTTGTGACAGATACCTGAGCCAGACCAGTGTAAGAGATGAACCATTTGTTACAGCTCACAGTTTCAGAGATCTCGGCCCAAAGTTAGTTGGATCCATGGCTGTGGGCCTGATGAGAGGCGTGATGTGTGTGTGTGTGTGTGTGTGTGTGTGTGTGTGTGTGTGTGTGTGTGTATGTGGCAGAGGCTGCTCATCTCAGGGTAGCCAGGATACAGAGAGTAGCAGGGAGGGGTCTGTACTGAAGGTTTATCTTTCTAGGGCATGCCCCCAATTACCTGCTTACTACAACTACACTCTATCTCCCCTAATTTCACCACTCCAGTAGTTTATCTGAATTAAAGAAGTATAGATTTATGTGTGTAGTTATTTTTTATGTGTGTATTTATTTATTTATTTTTGGTAAGTGTACAGAGTTATGGTTTTCATATGGCATTTTCATGCATATTCATTGTACATTGTACTTTGTTCTCCTTCATTCCCCTCCACCATACTCCCTACCCCCTTTAGCTAGTTCCTTCCCTCCTCTTAGAGAGTCCCCACATACAGTCTATGCACTTCTTTTTCTCCTGCCTTAAGATTTCCTTCTTGTCTCCCAGGCTGCCCTTTCTAGACTCATGACCTTAAACTATACCCAAACACTCTCTCTCTCTCTCTCTCTCTCTCTCTCTCTCTCTCTCTCTCTCTCTCTCTCTCTCTCTCTCTCTCACACACACACACACACACACACACACACACACACACAATTATTTACATGACAGAATGGACCTCCAGTCACTTCTTCAAAGCCCACCCTGAATATCTCTTTCATCAGAGGCCAAGCATTCATGGCCAGAGCCTTTGCAGGGAACACTTCATATTAAAACCATAACAAGAATCAGAGAGCGGTACAAGGAATGGGGTTCCCACAGAGTGGCAAGCTTCCTGTGAAGCCACCCCAAGGCTTTCCCCATAAACGAAGAGTGGATGGATGTCTCTACCATGTGGGAATTTTGAAGAGAGTGGGGAGCTGATTTCCAGAAGGCAACTTCATTTAGCCCCGAATCTGAACTCATTTGCTGGTGGCCTCTCCTCCTGCCAGTACTCCCACCACAGGTGGAATCCTTTCCAGATTAGATAGGGGCTTTTGGTATTTTTCTCCAGACACTCCCCACCCCCATAGAGCCAGTGAGTAAAGCTCTGTTTTTTTTACCCTAACAAATGCTTCCCCAAGAAAAGTGGGGTCCTTCCAACATGATCAATCTAGACTTACGCATTGCACTTGGCTGGGATTTAAACTTATACACTGGGCTTGATCCAGTGCACTCTACGAAGCAGGCTTGCACACGTAAAGCTTTTGCTCTGAACAGTGTTCACTTTTTTTTGCCTATATCCAAACTTACCTATGGCCTATTGCCACAAAATACCACAGGGAGAGGGAGCCCATGGGACAAACCACACCATTCTCCAAATAATAGTTCATTCTGGAGAAAACTATTCAAGTGAACAGATTACCTTGTTTGTTTTGCTTTATGTAGTGCCAATATCTTATACCTCCATCACCAAAGCCCTTGCTATCACACCAAGTACATCTCTTACTGGTCTTGCCTGGCCTAGTTTACATACTACCTCTTCCCCAAGCATCTCAGACCAGTCACTAAGCCAGAGATGACCTTTCCCTCTCGATCTTCCAGCACCTCCACTGTGTCTCAGCCTTGATCTTCTCAGTGTTCCTGGTCAGTATTTCAAGCTACACATGAGCCTGTGCTTTCTTCCTTTGGAGTAGAGCCTACAGAGATGCCCAGGGGCCACCACTGAGTCTCTTACTGTTTGCCTCTAAGTGACTGATAGTAAATGGAGTTCAGAGGGTAGAAGGAATAATCCTATTTTGGAAAGAGGAATTTAGAATTCCCGTTAGGCTCCCTTCCTTCCTTCCTCCTCTCTTTGCTCTGTCCCCTGCTCCCTTCCTTCCTTCCTCCTCTCTTTTCTCTCTCTGTCCCCTGCTCCCTTCCTTCCTTCCTCCTCTCTTTGCTCTGTCCCCTGCTCCCTTCCTTCCTTCCTCCTCTCTTTGCTCTGTCCCCTGCTCCCTTCCTTCCTTCCTCCTCTCTTTGCTCTGTCCCCTGCTCCCTTCCTTCCTTCCTCCTCTCTTTGCTCTGTCCCCTCCCCCTTTTCTTTCTCTAAGAGATAAGGGCTGGGGTGATGCTTCAGTGGGTATGCATTACACAGGCATGAGGACCTGAGTTTGATTTCCAGACCGTACATAAGAATGCCTAGTATGGCAAAATGAGCTTGTAATCCTAGTGCTGGGAATATGGAGACAGATCCCTGAGCATCATGGACACTTAGGCCAGTGACAGACCCTGTCTTAAAAATAAAACCAACCAAGCAAAAAAAAAAAAAAATACAAAAATCTATAGTAACCGAGCAATAATACCCAAGGTTGACCTTGGCTTCCATGTGCATACACATTCATCTGCAAGTGCAAGAGCATGCAAGCATTCATGCACACACAGAGACACATATAAATTCAGGAGAGGAGAAGAGTAAATCCTATGTTCTCTAAAACTATGGACAAGTGGACTTTCAGTATCATGTGAGGTGGCTGATTTACTTTAATGTGGGAAGGGAGGGTTGTGTGCACGTTAACCAGCAAGATGGAAGGCAGTCCACCTCTCTTCTGGACACATCACAGAACCATCTATGAAAGCCTCTTAAATAGAGACCACCCGCTGAGAACGTACACACACAAACATGAATATCTCCCTCTTTAAACAGGCCACTATGGGTCAGGCTTAAAGCAGGGAGCTTTAAGATGAAACAGACATGGGTTCAGTAGAGGTTGTACCAGTTCGAAAGTCTAATTTGGAGCAAGTGACTCAAGCCTTCTGAGCCTTGGTGTCCTCATCTGTAAAATTGGGATGATGAGAGAATTACGTTCAATTATACACCAAAGACACCTGTTAGAATGATTGACATATCTAACATACAGTCTAGCACACAGCCTGATATGCAGAAAGTACCTAATAAGTGAAACAGTAATGACTTTCAGTGAAGATGTTGTTAAATATGAAGTTGAAAACATTTGAATGAAGTCCTGGCTAATGTTTTCATAACCCCTCACTCTCTTTCCATTCTGTAACATAAATATACACTTCAGTGTTCATGTGAAGAGGTCTGCCCCCATCCTCCACCCGCCCCCACATCCTGTACCCCTGCTTTCTGCTAGCCTGTCTCCACCCCTCCCCATGGCCTTTTCTAGACTTTGAAAGAAATGTTCATCATTCCTTTTAGCTTTGGAACATAGTTGTTTCTCTGATCAGCTTTCTGGGGGCTCCCCACTCCCATCCCCCAGGCGCTCCTGGCTTCTCCTGGGGGCTCACTCTGTGCCTGCATTATAGCCCACATCTGCACATGCCCAGGTGATGGGAGACTGGCTGACAAGGTGCCCTTCTCATCCAGGAAGAGAGACATGCTGTCGGCATCTTGGTGTTGTTGTTGTTGTTGTTGTTGGTGGTGGTGGTGGTGTGTGTGTGTGTGTGTGTGTGTGTGTGTGTGAGAGAGAGAGAGAGAGAGAGAGGTACTGCAGGCTGGAGCTTTCCAAACCTGGCCTGCCAAGAATGAGTGGCATGTGAACGAGGCCAGCTCTGTGATTCCGGGCAGATGCCCAAGCTTGCTGAGGACGGTCCCTGTGGCCTCAGAGGAGCCATGCCAAGAATGTGCAGTGCCAAGAGTTCTGCACCCCCGGGGGCCATTCTGGCGGCTTCCTTCTCCTGCCAAGCTGTTTCTAGATCATGTTTCTAAATCCCATTCCCCCACCCCCCAAAAATACCAAGAAAAGAAGCCGGAAGAGCCAAAAAATAGTAGGGAAGCATTTAAATCACCTTCCATTGTACTGTCGCAGTGATTAGCAAAGATAATCATAATGACAATAAATTAAAATTTGTGACTTAATGGGCTGAGGAGATGGCTCAGGGTTAAGAACACTGGCTGCTCTTGTAGAGAACATGAGTTTAGTTCCCACCATGTCGTAGCTCACAACTGCCTGCAAATCCAACTTCAAAAGACCTGGCACCCCCTTCTGGCTTCCATGGGCATGGGCATGGGCACACACACGCACACACACACACACACACACACACACACACACACACACATACACACACGCACGCACGCAAATACAATAAAATATTAAAAGAAATTAGTAGCTTTGAGCAAGTGAAGGGAGGAGTCGTCAACCAAAGCTTTTCATCCTTCATAGACCTGCGGTGGAAGCAGCGCCCTGTTTCCCACTGTCTTGGAAGCTCCTGGGCTTGGAGTCCCCAGTGCCCACTTGGGGCACAAACCCGCAGTGAGTGCAGGGGCTATAGAGGTTTCTCCCCCTTGCTTCCTTCTTCCCTCCCTCCTCCTTCCTTCTTTCTTTTTAGCCTCTCTCTCTCTCTCTCTCTCTCTCTCTCTCTCTCTCTCTCTCTCTCTCTCTCTCTCTCTCTCTGTGTGTGTGTGTGTGTGTGTGTGTGTGTGTGTGTGTGTGTGTGTGTTAATGCATGTGGAGGACAGAAGACAGCTTGCAGGTGTGGGTGTTCTCCTTCCACCATATGAGTTCTGGTTATTAGGCTTGGCACCAAGCACCTTTACCCACTGAGGCATCTTACTGGGCCCCTATAGAGTTTCTTAAGAAGACAAAAGTGCCTTTCTAGGGCTGGAGAGGTGGCTCAGTGGGTAAGACTGCTAGATGTATAAGCATGAGAACCCAGGTTGAAACTTCCAGCATCTCTGTAAAAAGCCAGGCATAGCCATGCACCCTATAACCCCATCACGGTGGCTAGGGAGGCCCAGGAGGATGGCTGGGACTGGCTGGCTGCCCGCCTAGTTCTGGCTTCAGTAAGAGGTCCTACCTCAAGGGGATAAGGGAGAGCATTTTGAGCAGGACACCTAATGTTTCTTTTGGATTCTGTGCATGTGTATGTGTGCATATAACACACATACACATGCACATCACGCATAATGTGTGTCTTGCAGATAGACTAAACCACAATGCAAGGCTCACAGTAATAACACGCCACCTCTGAGCTCCTTGGTGACGCCATGGCTAAGACAAGGATGGCAGGACAGATTCACCACACTTTGGGGTCCCGGAGAACTGGGGCTAGTGAGGGAAGCACACTGCAAGCCAATTTGGTTTCTGTAATTTCAGACCCGTGGGGGATTCAGTGACCGTCTGGACTGGCAGTAGTGTTATTTTGAGGTAAACTGAAGGAAAATGTGCAAGTTTGGGCAAAACCAGCAACTGTAAGCATGTTTCTAGAGTCCTGAAGAAAAATCTGTGTGTTTTGAGGTTACACCTGTGCATGGATAATGGTGTGTTTTATTTGTTATTACTGCGTGTCTTCCCATCTTGGCCATTATGGAAATTATGGAAAATTGCTGGATGCTGTGAAGTTGGAGGTTGTAGGAAGAGTTGTTGACTTTGTGTTATGTGGGTGCAGATTCCTTTCCCTTGCATTATTTGTTCTCATTTTGCTGTAAAAAGCAAAATTCCGAGGCTAGGGAGATGGCTCTTTGGGGAAGTGCTGGCTGAGCAAACTTGAATACCTGAGTTCAGATTCCCAGCACCCATGTAAAAGATGGGTGTGCCAGCATATCTACAAGCCAAGGGCTTGGATGGGGACAGATGTGGGGGTCAGGGGTCAGAGGCAGGCAGATCCCAAGGAGCTTACTGGTCAGCGAGTCTAGACAACCAACAATCAATCTGGTTCAGAGAGAGACCTTGCCTCAAAAAACAAGGTGGAGAGAAATTGATGAAGATACCTGATGTCAACCTGTAGCCATCACACGTGCACATGAACACAAAGAGTAAAATTGTTATGGGAAATTCATATAAACGTATTTATTCTAGAGGTAAAATTACTCCTTTCTTTCCTTCTTTTCTACCCTTTCTTCTTTCTCCCCTGCCTCCTTTCTTCCCTCTCCCTCTCCTCTTCACATTTCTAGCTTGAACTAGATGGAGATAGATTTACAGGCTACATGTAGGACCCCAATATGTCCCTGTCAAAAAGTACAATTCAGGAGCCCCAATATCTAGTGCTCTGTCTAGTTGTGGATGTTTGAAGCCTTTAAAGCCCCCATTTCTAAAACCACCTCATGCACTCACAGCTAGAAGCATTTGAAATTCCAATAAAATACCCAGACTAAAAATGTCTTCGCTCTGGCTTCCGGGCCTTTGCTAACAGCAACTGTAAGTGGAGTGTGTGTGTTCTCCTTGGCAGTGGCTTTCGGAAGACTGTTAATGTTATGGCATGCCACTGGGTGAGCATTTCCCCACTAAGAGCCGCAATGCATTTTGCAAAGAGCACATTCTTCTCAAGTTTACCTGCGATGTGGGCTGGAGAAGGCAACATATTGATCCCATTATCCCTCACATTCTGCCAAGACTCAGGTGTGAGTCCAGCTCTTCAGCTTGAAGGCTCCGCAGCCTCCAGCGTTGGCTGTTGGTTCTTTATACAGCAGAGGAGATCTTTAAGTGGCATTTGGTCTCACTACATTTTTGTGGTCATGGTCATGTGGGAGGGTGGATCTGCTGGAGCTGGAGGGGCTGTCCTCCCCGATGCACAAGGTGATGTCCCTTCTCTACCCCAAGTCTCTTCCAGTCTTACGAAGGTGCAAACCACCTTTGCTTGGAGTACTGAATGTCTGCAGCCATCTGTGCCTCTAACCTTTTATTTGTTACTTTTATATTTTTATAATTCTCTCTGTCTCTCTCTCTGTCTCTCTCTGTCTCTGTCTCTCTCTCTCTGTCTCTGTCTCTGTCTCTCTCTCTCTCATGTGTGTGTGTGCGTGTGTGTGTGTGTGTGTGTGTGTGTGTGTGTGTGTGTGTGTGCGTGCATGCACGCATGCATGTACACATCACAGCATATAAATGTGGAGGTCAGAGGACACCTTGTAGAAATTGGTTCTCTCTCCCTCAACCATGTAGGACCTGGGGATTGAACTCAGGTTGTCAGACTTGGTGGCAAGCCCCCTTTACCGACTGAGCCACTTACCAGACCCTCATTAACCTTCTTAAAAGAAGTTGCTCTTATGTGCATTTTCATGTCCTCAGTTAGGTGGGCCCCAGTTTCCTCTTGGGTGTTTATGGGCTCTGGTTTTTATTTTAGAATACATGTACGTGGCTTTAAAAAGTTAGATGATACTCGCAGGCATGAAGGGAGACGGGGTGTCTCCTATGGATTCTCCTCCTGTGTGAAGCCCGTGGGAGTATGGTGCATGCTTGTTATCCCAGCACTTGGGAGACTGAGGTAGGAGGATGGTGGGTTCCAGGTTAGTTGGCCTGTGAACTTGAAGAAAGCCACCTGTCTTTACCTCTCATCTCACTGTGGGAGTGCTGAGAGGACAGATGTACACTTCAATATCTGGCCTTTTCATGTGGGTTTTGGGGATCAAACTCAGATGACCAGGCTTTCTTGGCTAGCTCTTCCCTCTAAGCCATCTTGCCACCCCTTCTTTTAGATTCTATGTTTTTCTTATACCCAATCTTTTTAGATTTCACAGTAATTTGTCTAAGTGGAGATGTTTGGGGAATTGCAACAAAGTGCTTAAAAGTGTGGCTATTGATAGTATATGCCCATTGTTAATTAATTAATTAACACAGGGTCTTGCTATGTAACCCAGGCTGATCTTGAACTCAATCCTCATACCGTAAGCCCCAAAATGCTGCTATTACAGGTATGTGCCACCATGCCTCGTGCTCCTGAGTTTAAATCTTAGGATTCTCATTAACTACTATAGGTGAGTGTTTGAACTGGGTGCTCACCATGTTTTCCATCGCCCCAAACAAAACACATTGATAAACAGTAGCTACCTCTTAGATTCTTTCAAAGGATTAATCAATTGCTCCACAGAAAGTGGTACATGGCATGTAGTCAGTCTGCAGTAGCCTTTACCTATGATTGCTGCTTACTATTTTTTGGGGGGAGTAATGGTCCCTCAAACTGAGCATCCAGCCTCCACATGAAGTCTTTATTTGGGTGGGAACAGATTTAATTTCTAGCATCTTTCCTTAATCCCTGCCAATCTCATGGTTACTATTCTCCGCTCTCATTTTCTGGACGGAGTGTGGGAATGACAGTTTGTTTCATCTCTGTTCCCTCCAATGCCATGCTTTTGGAGGGTTGTTTTGTTTGTTTGTTTCATGGCTTCGACTTTTCTTCAATGTCAGGAGATCCTTGGCAGTCTGTTTATTCTCAAGGGCAAGCCAGAAAAAAAAAAAAGCAGACAGGAAACTCCATGCATTTGGTAGTGGGTGGGACCCACCATATGGCCAAGTCCCTGCAAATGCCAGAAGGTCAGCATTTTGTGGCAGATGCCAACCTCCGCATCAGATTGCCCTCTTCCTTTCCGAGTGTCTAGTGCATGTCATTGACAAAGAACCTTCTACTTTTTGTTCGTTTGCTTGGAGCTTCTTTGAGCCTTGACCTTTCCATATGATCAGGGAAGGAGCACCATGGGCTAGTCCATGGCTGGGATGGAAGAGAGAGCCACCATTCAATACGGCCACATACAGTGTCAATTGATTTCCTGTTAGAGAACCCTGCATTTAAGGTTGCAGGTCACCATGTCCAGATAGCTCTCTGAGCTCAATGCAAAATGGAGGATGCAAATTCCCTTTTTTGGGGGAGGGGCTTCCCTTCTCTGCCTAATCTTATTTGGAGAGTATCTCTAAGCTCAGATGCCTGACCTTATTTGGAGAAAGACTCCTCCATACAGAGTTCCCTGCAAATGCTGTATGACTCAGCACTGAAGTCCGGTTGCTCTCTCCTCCTGCCTGTGTGATAATTAGGTGCTGTGTCATGGCCTTCCCTCCTGTAACCCTAAGAACCCGTATGTACCTTACCCCTGGAACAATAAAATGAGCTGTCTCTCTGAAGCTGACTCCCGGGTGTTCTTTCCCTCATGCTCTTGGCTATTTGAATCCTGCTCATCACTTCTCACCCTCGTGGGCTGGTGGTCAATGACCCCTGAGGAAAGGAAGACCCACAATTTCCCATCTCTGGCACCTGCTTGTGGTTTAAAAATGCAATGCTCCCCCAAGGCTTATGTGTTTGAACTCTTGGTCCGCATTTGATGATCTGGCTTGGAAAGGTTGTGGAACCTTTAGGAGATTGGTCCTAGCAGGAAGAATTGGGTCATTGTTGTGGGGAAGGCTTTGAGGTTTATATTCTGGTCAAGCTTCCTGCTCTGTTTCTTCCATCCAGTCTGAGCATGCTCCTACTGCCTTGGCCTTGAGCCACGAGCCTTGCCCACTGCCATGTGCCTCTCCTGCTGGAGTGATGTGAATGAAAATGTCCCCGTTGGCTTATGTGTTTGATCAGTTGGTCCCCAGATGGTGGCACTGTTGTGTGAGGTTATGGGACCTTTAGGAGGTGGAGCCTTGCTGGAGGAAGCACGTCACTAGGGGTGGGCTTTGAGTTTTTATAGTCTTGCCCTTCTTTTCAGTTTGCTCTCTCTCTGCTTCCTGCCTATGTCTGAAGATGTGATCCCTTAGCTTCCTGCTCCAGCCACCTGCTGTCATGCCTCCCCCAACATTATGGACTCTTCCTTTGGAACTATAAACCAAAATCAACTCTTTCTTCTGTAAGTCACCTTTGACCATGGTGTTTTATCATGGCTTTGAGAAAGTAGCTGATATACCCACCACAATGGACTCTATCCCCTCCAGTCACACCTGCCTTCCCTTCAGTTGATTTTTGACAGATGTTGGATTATGGTAATGAGAAAGTAGCTGATACAGTGTCTCACTGCCTTTTCGTTGGATGTGACAGTACCTGGTCCCAAAGCCTTCCAGTGTTCTACTCAACAGAGCAAACCTCAGAGGAGCTTCAGCTCCACCCCTCTCCCTGTCACTGCTGCATGTCTGTGGACATCCTTAGTCAGTCTCTCTCCATCGCTGCAGGACTCTCCAAGCCAACGACAGTCCTGGTGTTGTGACTGTGAGTTGATCTCCATTTTATTCCTCAACCATCATTATCACAAGACAGGCAATGAGATGAATAAGCATTAGTGTACTCTTGACATCAAATACTCTGACTTTTAAAAAACATTTGCCTGTATGTGAGTGTGAGCATCTGTAAATGTGTATGCACACACACATGTGCATGCATGTGGAGGCCAGAGGATGACTTCCATTGTGGGTCCTCAGACATTGCCTACCTTTTCTTTAAGATTTCTTTTCATTTTAAAATTATGTGTATATGTGTATGTCTGTGTGTGGGTATGTGCATGTATATGAATTCAGGAGCCAGGGGAGTCCAAAAGAAGGTATTTGATCCTCTAGGGTTAGCATTACAGATATTTGGTTGTGAGATACCTGGCATGGGTGCTAGGACTGAACTTGGGTCCTACGGGCAGTACACGGTCTTAACCACTGAACCATCTATGTAGCACCACTCTTGGTTCGTTTGCTGTTCAGGTAGGGTCTCACCATGTAGCCCTGGCCTACTACTCGCTACATAGACCAGGCTGACCTTAAACTCACAGAGACCTGCCTGCCACTGCTTCCTGAGTGCTGGGACTAAAACAGGATTCCCTCATTGACCTGGGCCTTGCCAAGAAGACTAGGCTGCCTGGCCAGTGGGTTCTAGGAATTCTCTTGGTTCTACTTCCCCAGTGTGGGGATTATGAACATATACCACTATGCCTGGCATTATTTTAAAACATGGCTTCTGGGGATCAAAATCAGGTCCCTCTGCTTACAAAGTAATTACCAACTGAGCCATCTCCACAGCTTATCATAATTTTTATGAAACCTTCAGGGAAGAACTAGGGACTAGCTTGGGATGGAAATGCATTGTCTTGCAAGACATGATTCATAGATTTGAGGGCAGAAGTTTGATCTCTTTCATCCTCAGAATATTATATTCTCTGGTCTAAAGATTTCTGTGGGATTCCAGAATATGAGGAGACCAACAGTATTGCCTCATCTTAAAGCTGCCGAATTTCAGGGCTAGGAAATGGCTCAGTGGGTAAAGGGTTTGCTTTGTAAGCATAGAGACCTGAGTTTAAATTCCCAGAATCCATGTAAAAAGTTGAGTGCAGGGCACACATTTGCAATCCCAGAACTGGGGAGGCAGAGACAGATGAATCCATGGAGCTTTCTGGGCTGTGAGCTAAGGTGATGAGCTCCATGTTCAATGAGAGAGCCTGTCTCAAAAAAAAAAAAAAAAGGTAGAAATTGAAAACTGAATGGAAGAAGACATTCCAACATCAACTCCTGGCTTCTACATGTGCCTCAGGAATGAACATACTTACACACACACACACACACACACACACACACACACACACACACACGACACTGTATTTCTTGTCAGCATTGCCTTCACCATTTCAGCAGAGGAACTAGAAGAGTTCACACAGACCAAGGGTTTACCAGAAGTTACACAATAATCCTTGATGACCATAGCGCTCATGTGGCACCTATTCTCTGCCACACCACTCCGCTTTGATTAATGTTTTGCATGGAATTAACCACCATCAACGGCCTAACTTGAAACGAGTGTGAAATGGCTCATGTAACATTAGACAAGGTGAAATTTTCAGACAGCTTAGTATCTCAGGGGGCAATTTAACACTTCTTAATGATAGAAGGCTTCCAGAAAGACTGAGTTGTCTTGTGTGTGAACCAAACAGATGGCCCTTTCACTTGGTCTACACAAAGGGTCACATGCCCATGGAATTCCCAGAACTATTGTATCTCTGAAATCTATACTTTTCAAGCCATGGTTTGAGGGTTTCCATTGAGTTCTCACCCAACAAACTGTTTTTACCTATGCGTCATTTGAGACACATCAATTTGTATGTTAATTGTCCCGAGCCTGCGAAAAGATGGTATCACATGCCAGGCATGCAGGAACCCCTTACTGGAATCTATGTCTACAGAGACCTAATTCCCCTTCTTATCACTGACTTCTCATGCCACCAAAAGGTATCTACAATATTCTACCCTCACTGGGAGACAAATCAAGGAGAATGTCGAAGAGCTAGATATGTGTTGGTTCATTTTTATTTTTGATATAGCCAGCAAGTAATTGAAATGTACCTTACATGACATATTTTTTTTGTAGGAAATAAGTAACAAATAGGCCATGCTATGGCAAGCCTGAGGTGTCACCTCACATACTACAGCACTTCCCACCATGTAGATTACTATGTGGGAAAGATTAAAAATACAGAAAGAAAGTCAATTAACCACTGGTAATAGCATCAAGTAGGGATGAACCTGCTAATGTGCGTGTGTGTTCTTAATTATATTTGCATAGATCATTTCATCACAGGAACACATGAGCAGCATGAGGTTTGTTTGTTTGGGTTACCCCTGAGGTCAAGATAGTCATGTGATTTTATATTTCCTTACAACACACAGACTTCTTTGATAATGCCATCTGCAATGTCAGTGCAGAGTCTCATCTTTGGTACTAATTCTCTTTCCTGATTATAGAGGGAAAAGAAAGACAAAGGAATGTGGGTGATCAATGTAACACAATTTTATGGCTACAATAATTCTTTAAAAAGACACTAGATTGGTAGTTTAGAACCATGAAATTTTTTGAGGACATATTCTATATGATTTAGTGTCCCAGAGAAGCCATTTTTTAGCTATTTTCCTTGTTAAAATTTCTGAAACTAAGTCATAGTGTGTTTCCTTGGAAGCCATGAAAATGACCAGTTTGATATTTTCATGTTGGCTTGTCAGGGATTGGCCATAATTCCCACACTAATATGCTCAATGATTTAAATCATCAGTTGACCTAGTATTTATTGAGTTACTAACTTTTGTGTTAAACATTCTGCACACTGGCAAGGTGGACAGCCAGGATCCCTCTGGACACAGAAAGAACTTTCTAGTTTAGACAGCAGATCCATAGTGATTTCAGTCAACCTTGGTTCCCTCTGTTTGTTAGCGTGCACAGAGAGTGATCATATGTTGTTTCTAGTTCTTAGAGAATTTCATATATTGTGTTTTGATCATATCCACCCCTACCCCAATTCCTCCCAGATCCACTCCTCCTTCACCACCCACCCAACTTATTGTCCTTTTAAAAAAAACTCACCAAGTTCAATTTGTGCTGCCTGTATACTGTTGGATGTGTGTCCTTCCACTGAAGCATGATCAACCCCAAAGAGATTCACCCTTAAGGAAAATTAACTCTCCCTCTCCCAGCAGTTATCAGCTGCCATTAGCTTGGCTAGGGGTGGGGCTTCATACTCCCATCCCATCTTTGTGAATTTTATCTGGCTTGACCTTGTACATGTCACATGTGTGCTGTCTCAACTGCTGAGTTCTTGTGTACAACTTCTCTGTCATATCCAGAGAATACCTTTTATTTGTAGTCCTTCTCTGTGTCTTACAATCTGGATAGAGTACAATGATTCCTGAGCCTTGAGAGCAGAAGGTATGAGACAGATGTCTCATTTAAGACTATGCATTCCACAGTCTCTGGTCTCTACATCTTGACCAGCATAGGGCATCTACTATAATCACCCTATACAGAAAAAGCTTTTCTGATGAGAGTTGAAGAGATACACTCATCTATGGGTAAAAGAATAAGTTATTAGGAGTCAGTTTAATGCTTTGTCTATTTAGTAAAATAATAGTAGTAGGTTCTCCCTTAAGGCCTATGACCTGTCTAGCCACAGGTTCTTGGCTCATGTATCAGTACCAGAAATGGGTTTAATTTGTGCAGCAGGACTTAAATCCAAGTGGAAAGTAGTTGGCTACTTCCATGACATCTGTGCTGCTATTGCATCATGGCCTTGTCTGTTAGGCCAGTTGTTGTTGTAGTTTACAAGGCTCACAACTGAATAAGATTAATGATTACTTTTGTTTTCTGGTAGTGTGCATAGCAACTTCCAGACTATGATGTTGGCCAGTAGAGATAAAGCGTCCATGTTCACTACAAGCTTGATTTCTCTGTGTTCTATGACTTAAGAATGTGGTGTCTTCAGCAATAGATGTCTTGCAGTTGAGTTCTGGAGGGAAATGAAGATCATTGGCAATAGCCTGTAATATTTGGGGTTCTATGGAATCTTGATGACCAGCAGCTCTGAGAGAGAAAACCCTTTCCTGCCATTGGGTTTCTTATTTGTTGACTTGTGATTTCTAGTAGAGGTATTGTTGCCCCAGGATATGGTGACTTCATTTAAACTTTTTATATATGTGAATGTATACATTTCAGGAAGCTTCCATATGACTTCCTTTTTTTTTTTTTGTTTTGTTTTTTGAGACAGGGTTTCTCTGTGTAGCTTTGCGCCTTTCCTGGATCTCACTCTGTAGACCAGGCTGGCCTCAGACTCACAAAGATCTGCCTGCCTCTGCCTCCCAAGTGCTGGGATTAAAGGCATGTGCCACCACCGCCCGGCTTCCATATGACTTTTTATAAATGTCTTTAGAGTTGTTTGTCTTCCCCATATTCCCTCCTCAACCATGCCCTCACATCCCCCCATTTACCCTTTTTATCCATTTTCCCCGTTTGATCTTTTTACCACTACATTCTCTTTACCATTCCTTAAAAATCTTCTCCCCATGGCTCTTTACTAATGTCTTGACCTCTATGGGTATTCCAAATGGACCACATATATCTGAAGGTTCAAAGCTAGCATCCACAAGTAAAACATTCAAAGTTTGTCATTCTCAGTGTGTCTTAGCATTACTGAGAACAATTGTTTCCAGCCATCCATCATCCATTTACCTGTGAATGTCATAATTCTCTTTTTCTTAACATCTGAGTAATATTCCATGGTGTAAATATACCACATTTTTAGTATCCACTTATCAGTTGATGGGCATCTATGTTAGGTGTTTCCATTTCCTGGCTACTGTGAATAGTACATCAACGAACATGGATGAGCAAGGATCTCTTTAGTAGAATATGGAGTTTTTAGGGTATGTGCTCTAGAGTGACATGGCTGGGTCATGTGGTAGATCTATTTATAGGGTTTTTTTTGAAACCTCCACACTGACTTGCACAGTGACTGCACCAGTTTGCACCCCCACCAGCAGCAAGTGTCCCCTTCCCCCACATCCATCCCAGCATTGTTGTCCTTTTATATTTTTAAACCTTAGTCATTCTAACTGGGGTGAGATGAAATTTCAAGGTAGCTCAAATTTGAATTTCCATGATGGCCAAAGATGTTGACCATTTCAAGAATGATTCTCATTTTTTGAGCACTCTGATTAGGTCCATACCTTTTTAAAAATTAGGCTGTCTGAGGTAACCCAGACCCAAAAGACAAACATGGTATGTACTCACTCATAAGTGGACAGTAGATGTAAAGCAAAGGATAACCAGGCTACAAACCACAGCCCCAGAGAAACTAGTTAATAAGGAGGACCCTAAGAGGAACTCATGGATTGCCCTGGGAAGGGGAAATAAATGAGATCTCTGGGGAAACTGGGGGGTGGGGAGGGGATAGATGGGAGGGAGTGGGGGATGTGAACATGAGGGATAGGAATCGTCAAGTTGAGGGAGAGCTGGAAAGGGAGAGCAAGGAAAAAGACATATTGATAGAGGGACCATTATGAGGTTAGGGAGAAACCTGGTGCCAGAGAAAATCCCAGGAATCCACAAGGACGACCCTAGCTAAGACTCCTAGAAATAGTGGAGGGGATGCCTGAACTGGCCTTCTCCTGTAATCAGATTGGTGACTACCCTAATTGTCATCATAGAACCATCATTCAGTAGCTGATGGAAGCAGGTGCAGAGATACACAGCCAAACATTGAGCCTAGCTCCGGGAGTTCTGTTGAAGAGGGGGAGGAGGGATTATATAAGCAAGGGGTGGGGTCAAGATCATGATGCAGAAACCCACAGAGACAGCTGACCTGAGCTTGTGGGAGCTCACAGACTGTGGGGAGCTAGGGAGCCTGCATGGGACCAACCTAGGCCCTCTGCATGTGGGTGACAGTTGTGTTGATTGGTCTGTTTGTGGGGCCCCTAGCAGTGGGACCAGGATCTGTTCCTGGCACATGAACTGGCTTTTGGAACCTATTCCCTATGGTGGGATGCCTTGCTCAGCCTTGATGCAGGGGAAAGGAGCTTAGTCCTGCCTCAACTAGATATGTCATTAATTGTTGACTCCTATGGGAGGCCTTCCCCTTTCTGAGGAGTGGATGGGGGTTGGGGGTGGTAAGAAAGGAGGTGGAAGGAGGGAACGAGAGGAAAGGAGGGAGGAGAAACTGTGGTTGATATGTAAAATAAATTTTTAAAAAATACAAAAAAGGGGAAATTGGGCTGTTTTCTTAAGGTTTAGTTTTTGAATTCTTTGTTGTCTAGATGCTAATTCTCTGCCAGATGTCTAGCTGGTGAAGATTTTCCCCATTCTGTCGGCTGCCTTCATTCAAGTGGTGGTGTCTTGTGTGGTCCAGAAGTCTTTTAGGTTCATGAGGTTTCACTAATGGTTTGTTTTACTGCCTGCACTTTTGAATGAGCTCCAGCCTATTTCCTGCTTTCCCTCTACCAGATTCGGGGAATCAGGTTTTATGTTGAGGCTCTTGGCTCATTGGAGTTGAGTTTTGGGCGGGGAGAGAGACAGAGATCAAGCTCCATTGTTTTATGAGTAGCTGTCCAGTTTGACCAGCACCATTTGTTGAAGACTCTGTCTTCTTTTCCATTATGTTCTGTTGGCTTCTTTGTAAAAATCAGGTAGCTGAAGGAGCATGGGCTTTGATGTGGGTCCTCAGTTCTATTCCATTGATCAATTTGTCTGTTTTTATGCCAGTACCATGCTGTTTTTATTACTATAGCTCTGTGAATATCATAATACAGGGAACATATCTCAATGTAATAAAGACAATATACAGCAAGCTCATAGCCAACATGTCTCTAAACTGAGAAAAGCTCAAAGCATTGCCACTAAAATAAGGACCAATCTGAGAGTTCATTCAGAACCCGATAGTCCATTTGGCATCTCCATTTATTTGTATCTCTATTCCCATGGAGGAGGGAGTTGTGAGGCACCTTATGTGAATGATTGGAACTGAATTTGGGTCCTCTGCAAGAGCAGCCAGTGCTCTTCCTCACTAAGCCATCCCTCCGCTTCTAAATTGTCTTTAGCAGATGGGTGAGTGTTCGGTTACTCCCGTGCTCTTAAGCTGTGGCTTGTTTTCTTTTTCTCTCTCTGAGTCCTCCTTCTCCTCCTCCTTTTCCTTCTTTTTTTTTTTTTAAAGAAGATTGTATCTGATGATTAATAAAAGCCTACAGCCTTCCCTGCTCCCTCAGTGGAAATAATTCCTCACTGATAAGAGGCCTTATCTCTGCAGTCACTGGGATCTCAGCAGTTGTGTTATGATTTGTCCTTCAAGCCCACAAGTGCTAAAATCATGTCCCTGCTGGGTGGAACCATCTTTCTTTCCTCTGGCAAAAGACCAAGAAAACATAAGCAGAATTAAATGCTTCTTAAACATAAGTCTTTAGGAATGTAGTTATATAGAAGATGGTTTTTGTTGAGCTGTTGGCACAAAATCAAAACTGATTTAAGAATGAAATTCTTTGCTGTATTAGTTATCTGTTGCTAAGGAGGAAATTACACCCCAGGGGAGAAGCTTGAACAACAATATCAACTACAGCAAATCTCCATGCCATAGTGTCTTTGTAGCAGGAGTTCTAGAGTGCTTTACTTAACTGGATTGGTCCAGTATCTTATTAAAAGATGTAGATGCTCCTGTTGGATGAGTTGCTAGGAAACTCAACAGGAGCAGAGTGATCTGTTTCCAAAATGATGTGCTGCCATGATCCCATGCTCATGTGGTTCCATGATCCCATGCTCCTCCCATGCTCATGTGCTCCTGTGATCCTGTACTCCTGTGGCTGGCAAGTTTATGCTGACTTCAGTTCCTTGCCATGTGGACATCTCTCCAGATCTTCAGCACTTAGGACAGGGCTGACCTCCTACTGAGAGTACTCAGAGATAGAGAAAGGTGGGGCGTGGGGATGTCTGGCTCACCTAGACATCCTAGCATGTAGAGCTTACCTAGCATGTACAAAGTCCAAGCCTTGATCTTCAGAACCACATAAGCCCCAAGGTTGCACAAACCTGTAATCTCGGCACTACAGAGGTGGGGGCAGGGAGAACAGGAGTTCAAAGTCATCCTTAGTTACATCGCAAGTTTGAGGCTAGAAAGAGCTATAGAGAAGAGATAGACTCAAAGAAAGCAGTAGTTGGGGAGAGGGAGAGATTGGGGAAAGGAGAGGGTGAGAGAGACTAACTCTACAAGCCTGTGAGACTCTGACATCTTTAAACAGGTTATTCTTATCTGGGGTGGAAAGGCATATAAAGGTATGTTAATATCAGGAGATAGTACTTGGTGAAATCTGTTTTGGAGTCTACCTATCATAGTCTACCTCTGCCCCTAATGCTTTGAATGCAGATTATACTCCCTTATCCCCAAGAACTTTGTACCCATCTATCCAATGCCATCCCATCATCCCATTAGCACTGTTGAAAGCCTTGAATCTTGTATAAAATTTGGTACATATATGCATATACATACACATGTACACATACATGCGTGTGCACATGTGCACACACACACACACACAAATATCTCCTTGGGTACTGACTTGTTATGTACTACTGCTCTGAATCTAAATACTTGAAAACTAAAGAGACATCCACTCCTGCATTCGGGGGGATGCAGGGTGACTGCTAGAAGCATCCATTCATAAGGAAGAATATGCAAAGCACATAGAAGTCAGTAGACCAGGTAAATTCCAAATCACCTCCACCACAGTTCAATGGTTCTTTAATTAGGACTCAGGGAGTGAGGATAACTCCTTGCAAATTGGATCTACTTCTGAGCTCTTGGTGATGCCTTTGAGTCACTCAAAGTGCTTTCTATATAACTTGTGTCTCCTCTTTACAGGGGCCCCGTTTTCTTGGTCTGCCATGGCTGGGAGAGTTACAGGGATCCATGAACCTCTTTTCCTCACGTTCTTTCCATTTCAATCTCTACTTTTTAAAAATGGTTTTCTTTTAGCCTGTGTCCTCCTGTACTTTGGCATTAATACCAAGAACAAATTAGGTGTCATCTTTAACAGTTCATTTGTAAATTTTCCCAGGTAGACAAGGGGGGGGGGGTGTTGGAGAGGCCTTCTACTTTCCACATGACTACAGATAATGATGCTTTGAATTCTGCCACAATGCAGCAGGCATTCCTTCTTCTCCGCTTTCTTCTAAACCATCCTCAGTTTCCACCTGCAGGCTCTGGAGCCAGCAGGATTTGTCAGGCACTCTGGGACATTCTTCTCCAAAGTCCTCTCACTTCTGCAACCCAGATCTTTTGTCTTTTTTTTTTTTTTAATGTGTGTTTCAAAGACCACCTATTTTTAAAAGTAATTTTTGCTATGGCAACACTCTACTTCTTGGTATGAAAAAAAATTTTTCTTACTTATCCATGAAATCTCACAAGTGACTCCAAATCCTAGTGACTTAAACAACAATGAGGTATCACCATTGCGGCACTTTGTTGAATTTTGGAGTGGTCTGGCCAACTCACACAGGCTTAGGATTTCGGCACAGTTGCCCTTGTCCAAGAGATTAATTTGCTTGGAGTTGCTTCTGAAATGGCATCTTCACAGGGCCTCTCAATTCATGCTCCATGTTGGAGGAACTCTCAGTTTTCATGACCTGCCTGAGTATCCCATGGCATGGCAGCCCATACTTCATTGAATGAGTGTTTCAAGAGAAATGGCAAGTTTTTCCTGATCTAGTCCCAGGAGTGACACTCTGTCGTACCTAAAATTTTCTGTTGGTGACACAGGTCAGTCTTATTCACATTTGTAGAGGCAGGAGGTTGATATCTGGTATCTTCCTCAATCACTCTTCCCCTTATATTTCTTAAGATCATAAAATATTGTGTGTATGTCTGTATGAATGTTTATGCATGTTTGTACAGTGCATGCAGAGGCCAGAAGTTGTTGGATCCCCTGAAGCTGGAGTTACAAGCAGTTGTGAGCCCCTTGACATGGGTTCTGGGAACTGAACTCGGATTCCCTGCAAGAGGAGTATGTACTCTTAACCACTGGGCCATCTCTCCAGCCCCTCTCCACCTTTTTTTTTTTAAAGACAGGGTCTCTCACTGGACCTGAAACTCACTGATTCTGATAGACAGGTTGGCCAGTAAGTCACAAAGATCTTCCTGTCTCTACTTTCCAGGCATTGAGATGCATTACTATGCCCAACTCTCCCCCATAGATCCTGGGCAATCAAACTCAGGTCCTCATGTACGAGGCATGCACTTTACTGAGCATCACCCTAGCCCCAAAGCCAGACTTCTAATCACCATGCCACCACATGTAGTTGGCTGCATCACTTAAGGCAGTCTTTCAAACAACTATAAAAAAAATACACCTGAAATGAAAAGCTGCAAGGCACTGGTTGCCTTGTTCCATCCATAAATCTATTATCCAGAAATAGAACTTACTTGAGATTCAAAGTGGTTTCCTGCTGACCTTTGAAATACATTGAAAGTTGCAATAAAACAAAATGATCTTAAAATATTAACAGACCAGAAGTAATTAAATGGCATAGGTAGTCATTAAAATTGAGAGCGAAGCTTCCGTTGGTAAATCCTTCCTGTTAGCCAAGAACAACAAGGTCTAGGGCTTGGGTGAGGCTTGTCAGTTCACCACCTCCCTCTTTCCTTACTTAGCTTACAGCTCTTTTTTTTTCCTGGAGCATGGTAGGTCTGAAAATTGCCCATTCTGTTTAGAGAAGAGGAAAACCCCCATCAAATGTTTTTCCCCTTGTCTCCAAAATGACAATAGAAACTCTGTTGAGCTTTGGTGTCCTCATCCACATAGCCTCGTAAAAGCAGTTAGCATAGGCCCTCAGTGGACTTTAGAGCTTGGTGAGCTGAGAAGATAACTTGGTCAATAAGGGGCTTACAGCACATGCATGGTGATCCAAGTTCAGATCCCCATACCCATGGAAAACACTGAGTATGGTGGCATGTACCCATCCTTCCAGTGCTAGAGGGATGGAGGCAGGAGGATCCCTGAAGATAACTGGCCAGAAAGTCTAGCAAAATCAATGAGCTCCAGGTTCAGGGAGAGTCCCTGCCTTAAAAATTAAAATGGAGGGTGATACAGGAAGACACTTTAACATCAGCCTCTGACTCCTACATGTAAACAGACACATATATACCCATGAACAAGTACACATGGACTTACCCCAACCCCTATAGGCGGAAGTTTCTGTCCCACCAGCCACTCCCAAACACCCAGCAGCTGCTTCTCAAATAATTGACTCAGAGGCTTAATATTAATTATAAATGCTTAGCTGGTAGCTCAGGCTTATTACTAACTAGCTCTTACGCTTAAATTAACCCATAATTCTTACCTATGTTTAGCCACATGGCTTGGTACCTTTTCTCAGTCTGACATTCTCATTTTTTCCCCTCTGTGTCTGGCTGGCAACTCCTGACTCTGCCTTTCCTCTTCCCAGAATTCTCCTAGTCTGGTCGCTCCACCTATACTTCCTGCCTGGCCACTGGCCAATCAGTGTTTTATTAAACCAATTTGATTGACAACTCTTTACAGTGTATAAGAACATTATCCCACCAGCATGTCATGTGAGTATAGCTGATTCACACAATCCTGAAAATCAGCCAGGAGCCAGGACCTCAATACTCTGGAGAAATTTGGTGTAAATTGAGTGATAATTCAGTGCTAGGTTGACCTCTGACCTCCATCTGGCCTTTTATCTCTGGGGCTGCTCAATCAGAGGGAAGCAATTTGTGGACAAGGAGGAAAGCATGTCTCAAAACCCATGGCCCTGGAATCCATGCCCTGAGATCACTATTCATGGTGCCAGGTTTCACTCTGCTGAAGCCTGAGTTCCAGGAGTAGTCCCTCTAAAGATCGAGGAGGAGGGGCTCAGTATTAGAGATAGTTCACCTCCAAACACAGTCATTTTAACGTGGGGAGAGGATCTCTGGGGGAAGCAAAGTGAGGACAGGGAGTCCATGAGCATTCTTTCCACAGTGTTGGTCTTTTAATGAGATAGGCTCCTGCACCCATGTTCCCACATTAAATTCTGATAAAAGGATCACTTTTCCCTTTTACAGTGTCTGTCTTGGTGACATGCACAATTGTTAGTTCATCAGAGGAGAGACAGATCTGGACTCGTGTCCCCTGTCCACAATTAGTTTTAAGTATTTTTGACAGTCCAAGAATATTTGTCATGGCTTAAAACTTTTCACGGTGATGACTAATCTTGGTCGTCAACTTGACACATCTTGCCAAATAGGGAACCTCATTGAATAATTGTCTCCATCAAATTGGCTTATGGGCATGTCTGTGGGGCACTTTCTCCATTGCTAATTGACATGGCAGGGCCCAGCTCACTGTGGGCAGAGATGCTGCAGGCCTGGGTTGTATAAGAATGCAGGCCGAGTAAGCCAGTAACTGATGTTCCTTTACAGCCTCTGGTCCTGCCTTGAGTTCCTGCCCTGACTTCCCTTCCTGATGGACTTGGCCAAGTTCTCTGGGACCTTGAGTTGTCCCTGTTTCTCAGTGGACCCTTGTCCTCTGGCCACGATGTGCTCAGGCTGGCCCTTTGCACCCAAGAGCCAGGTTTCTAGTCTTTCTGCTCCATCTTACTGTCTGCCCCAGCCCAGTGCCACCCTTGCTGTTAAGCTCCAAATCCACAAAAATCTATTTAAGATGCAATCCCACCTCCAGGCCTGGCCTCTGCCTTTGGCATGGACCACTGGCAGGGAGCCTCCTGTCCCAGTTCACTGTTGTCTCTGGGAGGTTCCAAATCACATTTGCATGTGGATTTTGCCCCCGAGCTCCATAAGGCTGCCTCTGTCTTGCATGCTAAATTACCAATAGCCTATTTCCATCAGGAGTTGGAGTGTTGCACCCACCCCTGCACAAAGTGAAGGAGGCCATGTGGCATCCTCTGTAGATTCTTTCTAGAAAGAAAACACCACTTGTTATCAGCAGCACACTCTCCTTGGGGTGGTCCCGCTCACATGTGTCTTGCTCTAGGTAAGCATTGTCCATGACAGCTGTTTCAAATCTTTGTCTCTTCTAATCATGATGTCCCAGTGGCAAATTCAGGACATGGCACTAGGATAGTTAGTGCCACACTCTAAAGCCACCACACCGTATCTTCAGAGACTTCAGAGACACGGCTCATGTCTTGTTTCAGGACCTTGAGGCTTTTCTAGAAGGTGCACCCATGGGTTCAGGGAACAGGAAGGGGTTATTGAGTATCTCAAAGTAGTGAAAATAGAGTGTAGCATCTTCCTCCGTGATTTTTAACATGAGACCACATGGGCAAGGGCGTTGGAGCTGCGCCACTGGCTGCCTGTGTCCTGGGGCGACTGATTTCCTGTGCTCCATCTTCTCCTCTGTGAATTTTAAGCCACTGACCCACCATTTTCAGTTTGTAAGGACTATCCCATTATGGAGGTGGGTCCTGCAGGAACGAGAATGCAGTAAGGAATCTGAGCTGCAGATTGTCACTGAAAGTAAAAGTTGTGATTATCCCAGTGTCTGGTAAATCACTTTGCACTGTGTGTGTATTGCAATAGATATCAAGGTTGAAGGGATTTTCACGTTCCCCAGTTCTGGTTATTTGGATACAACCAACATACTTATTGAAAATACCTACTAGTAGTTGGCATGCTGGCACACACCTGTAATCCCAGCCCTTGGGAGGCTGAGGCAGGAGGATCTTGCTTTGAAGGCCAAGAACATTCTGGAAGTCTAGAGAAAAGCAAGGCAGGTGGACAAGTAGTGGAAATGAGAACATCTGCTATGAGACTCTGTACTTTTCCCACACTTAGCATGTTGAGAAAGTAATATGTGTTCAGTAGAAACCTGCTTTGGGGTTTTGATCTTTTCTTGGGTCATATTATTTCTGGCTACCAGCAAGCATATGACCAAGAAAGGGACATTGGCATACTGCATGGCTGAATAGGAAGTTAGGTGGGGCAGCTGTATTTGATGCATTTCCTACTTATGATAGACCTGTTAGGCTGTGACCCCATCAAAAATTGTGTAGCAACTACATAAAGTGGGGTTCTCTGGGCACACAACCAGACCCAGCTTAAAGAGGAGCAGCGAGGGAGTTGGGGATTCAGTGTGGTGGGGCAGTAGCTCAGTTGGTAAAGTACTTGCTTTATAAAAAGAAAGATGTGAATTCAGTCATGAGAACCCATATCTAAAGCCAGGCACAGTGACATGTGCTTGTAATCCTCGGGCTAAGGAGACAGAGACAGGAGCATCCCTGGAGCTCATTGTCCAGGGAAGCCAGCCTAAGCAGCAAGCCTCAGGGCAGTGAGAGATCCCATCTCAAAAAAACAAGATGGTCAGCTCCTGAGGAACGACACTGGAGGGTGACTGCTAGTCTCAGGCGTGTGCACACATATGAACACACACACACACACACACACACACACACACACACACACACACACACACACCAATAGAAAGTCCATCACAAAAGGTCAGGACAAGAGGCAGCTTGGTCTTAGGATACATGAAACCAAGGATAGGAAACAGGGGCCTTGTCTAGGTCAGTGTCCTATCCATCTCTCCATCTTTCTGACCCTGCCTTTGTCTTTTTCTCTCCCTGGTTGCTTCTCCATATCCAGACTACACAAAAAATAGAACTCCTGCTCAGAGTTCCCTGCATTCACTGTGTTCTCTTGATGCCCCAGGTCCTGTAGTAGACCACTGGACAGTCTGGGATAAGCAGAGTTGGTTGGTTGGGAACCATAGTGGACTGGTGGCCACAAAGCAATAAGAATAGTCAGACTGGTCCCCAGGGGTGTTGATTCATGACAGACTCTGATGGCCATGCCAGGACTAGGCTGCCTGAAGGCTCGTGGGAACTAGGCAGTGGCTACTGTAATCACACTGGAGATGCTAGCTGAGTCCTGTCATGGAGAAGCTCTGGGCCAGGCCTACTTGTAAGTACCTCAATGGCATTAATTAGTTCAATACTCATGGTCATGAAGTAGTCATGGCCTTATTTTCAAGGAACAGGTGAGAAAAACTATGCTCAGAGAGATGGTATCACTGCCCAGATCATCATAGGGAGGCAAGGTTAGAACTCAGGATGTCTGGCTCCAAGGTTCAGGCTTCCAGGCTCTCTTAACAGGTATAGTCTTCCATGCATGGTGGCAAGCTGGACTGCCCTTCAGCTTCTTTCTGACCTTAACTTGGCTTCCCAAGACAGAGGCCATCTTTAGCCTCCAGTGTGCAGATGTAAACTACACACCCTCCTCAGTGCTCACTCTGCTCTTGCCTCTGTAGTTCATTTCACTCAGAACCTACTTCAGCTACTTCAGCTGCCAGATGTGGGATCCATGGCCACACACAACAGCTGTTTTCACAGTTAAACTAACTCTCCGGCAAATCTGTTCCTTTAAAGAAAATGACAAGTTAATTATTGTAGGGAAAGGGGACCAGCTAAAGAAACCCACCCTGACCCTGGAGCCCAGAACCAGTGAAAGAAACATGGCCTAGATCTGGGACCTGAGCCAGAGACAGAAACACTTTATCCCTGAACCCAGAATCAAAGAAACATGCCCTGACTCTGAAACCAGTGCCAAAGAAACACACTTTGTCCCTAGAATCAGGGCCAGAGAAAGAAATATGCCCTGGCCTTAAGATTAGAGCCAAAAAGCGAAGAAAGTCCAGTGAAAGGAACAGTTTGGCTCTGAAATCATGGCCATCTCTGCCCCTAACCCACAAAACTAACCAATCCCTGAGCAGAAAAAACTAACCAATCCCTAGACAGAAAGTTTTCTCCCTGGAGAAACTCCACCCCCAAGAGATCCTATATAAATCACCCTGCCTACTCAGTTGTGGCCTCTTCTTTCCCACCCCAGCAGAGGCAGCCACTCTCCTGGACTCCTCTTTCCCAAATAAATCTCTTTCTCAAAAAAAGTCTTGGGTGTGAAGATCTTCATTTGCTGGTGCAGAGAAGAAGAACCTTGCTAAGATGTCCCTTAGCAGACTGAGCAGAAAAAACCTTGCAGAGATGTTCCCTTAGGGGGCTGAGCAAGGCAGAGCTGAACAGAAGAACCTTGCTGAGATGTCCTTTAGGGGACTGAGCAAGGTGGAGCAGAAAAAGTAACAACTTTTTGACTGAGCTGGAGCTGGAGGAGATTGCTACATTTCTGCACGTATTTCCCCTTTAGCAGAGTGAAGCCAAAGAAGCAACATCGTGGGCTGGAAAAGAAGTAGAGCCCTGCTGGGAAGCCCCCTTAAGTGGGGGGGGGGGCTGAGAAAAGTTCAGCTGTAGTAGTTCTCCAGGAGAGGAGCAGGATTGCTATATTCTGTGGGGAGATCATCCCCAACCACCCCTCAGCTCCAGGATTGCCTGACTCTCCCGAGCAGTCTTGATACCTTTCCCTCCAGAGCTGAGCTGTCCTAGCAGCTCAAGGTATTGCCTGACTCCCCTGAACAGTCAGGATACCTTTCCTCCCAGAGCTGAGTTATCCCATTGCTGTTCCAGCTGCCTGAGCTGTCCTAGCAGCTCAAAGTGTCACCTGACTCCCCAAACAGTCAGGATGCCTTTCCCCCAGAGTTACAGCTGTGCCGGCTCTGTGTGTGTGTGTGTGTGTGTGTGTGTGTGTGTGTGTGTGTGTGTGTGTGTGTGTGTGTGTGTAGTACATGTGTGTAGAGGCCAGAGGACAACCTTAGATGTCATTGCCCAGAAACCATCCAACTTGTTTTTTGAGGTCCTTTCACTAACCTGGAACTTCCAAGTAGGCTAGCAGCCTCAGTGGCCCACTTATCTCTCTCCCCAGTGCAGGGATTACACATGCACACCAACACACCTTACGTGGTTTCTGAGTGTGAACTCTCATCCTCGTGCTTACAGCACAAGCACTTTACTGACAGCTATCTCCTAGACCACTTCCTTGATTCTAGGGGTTTGTTCTATTACCTATTTAAAACAATTTAAATTTCTATTTTAGTGTCTTACATTTAGTATGTACGTGCAAGTGCAAATGTGTGTGTGTGTATGTGTGTTCTCACGCATGTGCATGAGGCATGCATAGAAGTCAGAAGACAGCTTGCATGAGAAATTCTCTCCTTCCACCATGTGGGTTCTAAGGTTAAATTTAGGTCCCTTCCCCATCTTACCATAAGAGAAATACCAGTTACAAAGTCTGTAGTATACTTCTTATCTTGCAATCCCCTCCCTCACACTTTGTTTTCAAACTGCAGTAGAATGCACATAGACAAATTTCCTGTTCTAACCACTTAGAGAGCACAGTTCAGCAGTGTTTAGTTCATTCGCTGTGTGTATCATCACCATAACTCTTTCCTGAATATTCTTACCATCCCCCAAAGGAAACCCTTTATTTATTAACTACTGGGCAGTCATTCCCCTTTCTTCCAGCCAGACTCCCTGGAATCTGCTAATGTTTTGGTTCCACTATTTGCCCATTAAGGACAGTTCTTGTACATGGATCTTTTGGGGGGGGGGGTTGGCTTCTTTCACTTAGCTTAACGTTTCCAAGTTCATTCACATGGTGGCATGGACGTGTACTTTATTCCCTTTGTATGGCTGAGTAATGCTCCTCTGAATGGATATACCAGATTGTGTTTACCCATGCACTAATTCACGGGCAATGAATGAGCAGTTTCCAGCTTTGGCTATGTTAACTAGTGCTGTGTGACAATTCACAGGCAAGTGTTTGCTCAAACACCTTCCTCCAATTCCTTTGATTATATACCTAAGAGTACATTGCCCTTTCATATGGAAATCCTATATTTATTTCTTGATCCATTGCCAAACCTTTTCCCACAGCAACATATGAGGGTTCTGACCTCTCTGCATCCTCATCTCCAGCAGAATGAGTTTTATTATAACAACGGGAAGGGAAAAAGTCTGAATTATTTCAGCTTCATTTATTTAATGTGATCCCATTAAAACAAGAACTGGAAACGGGTGAGCATTTTAATGCAAAAATATATCATAGCTTTTGAGATTAGTGAAAAGCAAAGGTTGTTTAACACATGGGGATAAATTTGGTCATTAGTTCGTATCTATGGACCATATAAATAACAAGATCATAAAATCCATGGAGCTGCTAGTGGCTCTTCCCCATGACATGATTCATCAGGCATATTTTTCTATAAAAGTAGTACAAAAGCCCATCTCAATGACATCTGGACTCATCTGCATAGAATGAGCATTTGAGGTCATATCATCATTACATCACATTCTGTGCTCCATCTGACCCATAAAAGCAGAAGTGGGGTGCTTCTGAACATGTTAAGAAATTTTATGCATGTCTTCTACTTTTTTAAATGACAAGGAATGTTGAAACTTGGCATTATTTCCCTTCTATCAAGCTATGAATGTGCCATCCATATCAGAAGCCTAAATAAGTGCTCATTAATGTTCAGGGAGATTCAGACCACAGTTCGGATAAATAAGCTGCTTAAGAAGTCTGTTTCTGAAGATTTGTGGACCAAGATAACACACAACAGATTGAATGTCATTTCACATTCAGTAGAATCAACCAAGTAAACTGGATTTTATGACCTCATTTCCTAACCTCAGGTAGGGAGGAATAGTGTCTGGGGCTCTCCAGTCTCTAATCCATCACACATTTTAAGAACAGCTTTATTTAGTTGAGGGTTTTATAGGGCAAATGGAGAACAATATGTATGACTTCCCAATTCTATGATGACAAGGGAGGGGTGGGGACAGAGTGGAGTGCCTTTCTCTTTCATGCCTCTATTTATTTGTTCTGATATGCAGTGGTTAATGTCGGTAGCACGGTGTCCTGGTTTGAGTGAGAATGGCCTTTCCATAGGCTCAAATGTATTAATGCTTGGTCCACAGTTGGTGGAACTGTTTGGGAAGGATTAGGAGGTATGGCCTTGTTGGCCTTGTTGAGGGAGGTACCTCATGCAGGGAGATCAAGATGTGAACTCTCTGCTAGTGCTCCAGTTCCATGCCTGCAGGGGCTGCTGTCATGCTTCCTGTCATGATGGTCATGGAATCTAGCTCTCAGGAACTGTGATTCCCAAATTAAATACTTTCTTTTATAAGCTGTCTTGGTCATAGTGCCTTATCATGCAATAGAAAAGTAAGATATGTGGTGATGAACTGAGAAAGCACTATTGTTGTGTCCATGGAATTAATAGCTTCTGGTGAGTTTTATGAGGTGTCACAGTTGTATTTTGCAGTTACCTGTTGCTACATAACAAAGCACCCCAAAACTGAGTTATACTAATTAGTATGTATTTATGCTCTCAGTTTTGTGAGCCATGGATTGGGATAGGAGACAGAGACATAGCTCAGTTCTGCTCTCTAAGGACAGGACTGCATTTAGGGTGACTTGGATGGGGTAGGTAGATGAGACCTTGCAGATGGAATATCCATATGATTCCTCATGAACATGAATATGGATTCCTCACCCCTTCTCTGTTGTATCTTCTGTCACTGAAGTTCTTATTTTTCTGTCTTTATTTGTATGTGTGTCTGTATGCCGTATGTGTGTGCCTATTTATAGAGGCCAGAAGAGGGCATCAGATCCCCTGGCACTGGAGTTACAGACAGTTTTGAACTGCCAGACGTGGAAGCTGGAAACTAAACTCAGAGTCTTGGCAAAATCAACAAGTTCTCTTAACCACTGAGTTATTTCTCTCGCCCTGCCCGATAGTTTTCCACCCACCTGTCTGGCACCTGGGATGAATGGATAGGTGATGACTAGATGGGTAAGTCAGTGGGTAGATGGGTGAGTGGGTGGATGAATAGGTGGGTAGGTGGATAGGTGGATGGATGCATGGATAGAAGGAAGGATGGGTGGGTGGTGGACGGATAGGTGGGCAGGTGGATAGGTGGATGGATGGGTGGATGAGTAGGTAGATGGATGGATAGGTGAATGGTGGATGGATAGGTGGGTGGGTGCATATATGGATAAATGGATGGGTAGATGGGTAGGTGAATGGGTGAGATGAATAGATGAATAGATAGATAGTTGAATGGGTGGATGGATAGATGGGTGGATGGACAGACAGTTTCAGCTGCCTATATATCTCCCCCTCTCTCCTTGCAATCTGTACATGTGGGTTTCTTGGAGAAATACAGTCTCTGATTGCTCAAGTGTCATGTTAGTTGTGTGTTGCTGTGACAAAACACCTGAGAATGAGGTGGGAGTGACTTACGTTGTCTCACAGCTGCCGAGCATAGCACATCATGGCGGGGAAGCCGCAGCAGCAAGGACTTGAGCTGGATGGTCCCACTGCATCTACAGCCAGGAAGCAGAGTGGCGAACACCGCTGCTCAACTCGGTTCTTCCCCGTTTTACATTATCTAGGACCCCGTTCATGGAATGGTTCCACCCACATTCAGGGTCTTCCCACCTCAATGAACCCAATCTAGAAATTCCCTCACAGGCATGCCCAGGGGTATCCTAGATTATTCTAGATCCTAGCAACTTAACAATCAATATTGATGACAAGTATCTTACATGGCAGCTATCTTCACACAGAGTGAACATGCCCAGAGATTCCAGACCTTTTATGAGCTAGACATAGGAATCATGGAGAAACTGTTCTGTTACTGGGGCCAGCTAGACTCATAGGGAGTGTGAGCCTCCACTTCTTAACAGAAGGAATTGTAACATATATAAATATAATATATAAATATAATATGTATATGAAAATAGATAAAAGAATATATGCATATATTACAACACACTTGCTTTAAGATTTTTTTAACTATATTTATATTGTGTAGGGTAGAGAGTTGTACATGTCAGCTACATGCAAATAACCATTTCAAGGACTACAGACCTCCCCCACTGTCTCTGCAACACAGCTGTGTAGAAAGCCACTGGGCTTCCTAGCTGTTTATAGTGAGAGGATGATCTGTGTCCAGCCTTTGGCTGGAAGCACAGTCTCCCAAGCCCTGCCACTGTGTGTTGGAGATGGCTGATGATTTCAAGGGCCCTGGATGATTTCAGAATCATGTTCATGCGGTAGCTTTACTGAGAATGCCCAGGAGTTGTTCTTTGATGGTTTAATAAGTGTAGGTTTATCTGAAAAATTACGAACTATTCTATAAGGAAAGGAATTTGAATTTAAGGAAAGGTAAAGGAATTAGTTCAGCAATGTTTATTGAACTCTGATAGTCCATGTGTTGGAGACAGAGCAGAAAACAGATGAAAAACTACCTCTAGGGACTGGGGAGGTGGTTTGATTAATGTGTTTGCCAGGCAAGGATGAGGGCCTGAGTTTAGATCCTCAGCACCCACATACCAGACACGGTGGCATGTGCCTGTAATTGTGGCACCAAGAAAGCGGATCCAGGGAGGACCATGGAGCCAGCTGGCCAGCCAGTCTCATTGTAATGACGAGCTCTGGGTTCTGTGGGAGATCCTGTCTCAAAGTGGAAAACATGGAGAAACTTAGGACAGTATCTAATACCAACCTCCGGCGTACATACTCACACACTCACATACACACACACACACACACACACACACACACACACACACACACATGCATGCACACACATTCACACATGCAGAGACTCACACTCAAACACTCACACACTCACACACACTCATATTCACACATGCACACACATTAAATTCATACTCGTACCCATACACACATGGATACATGTAAACTCATACACACTCACACTCACCTCTGCTCCTATGAAGTGCACAGGAGAGAGAGAGAGAGAGAGAGAGAGAGAGAGAGAGAGAGAGAGAGAGAGAGAGAGCGCTGTAATACTAAAGGAGTCAAGTCCCAAACTGTAACATGTCAGATGGTAAGTGGTGTGGAAATGACAGAGAAATTACAGTTCTTCCTCCAGCCTGCCCGTGGCACTGATTGGGAAACACGGCCACTGCCCTTCATACACTTCAATGGCAGAGCCGTCTGCTTAGGGAGAGAATAGCCACCTGCATTACCACAGGTGTAACTCTAGCGGAGGGCCGCACCCTAGCGCCCTGTTGATCTCTGGTTTATGAATTCTGACCAAAAAGTCACATCTATGGTACGCAGCTAACTCTATCCTCTTATGCTTCCCCAGGACAACTGGGTGCTCCATGAAGTGGGTTCCACATCTGGTTTTGCTGGCAAACGTGTCCTCAAGAACTCTACAGAGTTTGGGATAAATATTTAGATGGTGGTCACCAGACACATCCTAGCTGTTAAACTGTTGAAGAAATCCAGGTTCCCAGCATTTACCTGGTTGGTCCCTGGTGTGCATGCTTGCTTTCCACTGGAAAATGATGGATCAGTTTCTCACTGAAAGTTACCAGTTGTGGGACCAGGGAGATGGCTCAATCAGGAAACTGTTTGTTTTGCAAGTATGAGGACCTAGGATTAATCCCCCAAATGCCCGCGTCTTAGATTCATTATTTCTGTGGCTGTGGTGAAATACCTTATCAGAAAGCAACTTAAAGGAGAGCGGGGTTGATTCCAGCTTGCAATTCCAGGCTACAGTCCACCATTGTAGGGAAACCAAGGCAAGAACTTCAAATAGCTAGTCATATCATAGTGACACCCGTAGTCGAGAGCAGAGAGAAACAAACACATGTGCATTCACTGCTTGTAACTCTCACACAGTTCAGGACTTCCTGCCTAGGGAAGGGTTACACCCATGGTGAGGTGGGTCTTCTCACATCAATTAACTGAAGACAATCTCTCATAGACCAACCCAAGGCAGGCAGTCCCTCATTGAGACTCTCTTCCCAGGTGTCAAGTTGACGATTAAAGCTGATAATCACACCAAATTAAAAACTAAAACTAAAATTGGGTTTGGTGGTGTGCACTTGTAATCCCAGCACTGAGTAGTTGGAGATACTCTCTGAGATGTATGTGCATGCGTACTCATGCATGCAAGCGCGTATACACATACACACACACACACACACACACACACACACACACACACACACACAGAGAGAGAGAGAGAGAGAGAGAGAGAGAGAGAGAGAGAGAGAGAGTTAACAGTACCATTTTGTAGCAGGAATCTTGGAGAGTCTTATTAATAAAATCAAACTCGGGGCCAGTTATTGGGGTGAAATGATGGATGGTCAGAGAGACAGAACAAGCCACAGCTAACCTCACCTGGCCAACTTGTCAGCTGGTCTTATTTCCTCAGACTGGAAGCCTCTGAGTCCTCATATCCAAATGACAGCTGAACTGTGCTGCTAGAAGCCTGAAAGCTTAACCAGCCAAATGCTTCTAGTTTCTGGTCCTCACGCCTTATATACCTTTCTGCTTTCTACCACCACTCCCTGGGATTAAAGGCGTGTGTCACCATGCCTGGCCGTTTCCAATGTGGCCTTGAACTCACAGAGATCCAGAGGGATTTCTACCTCTGGAGTGCTAGGATTAAAGGTGTGAGTGCCACCATTTTCTAGCCTTTGTATCTAGTAGCTGTTCTGTCTCTGACCCCAGATAAGTTTATTAGGGTGCACAATATTTTGGGGAACACAATACCACCACACCATTTTACTTTTCCTTCTTTGTCTTTTCACAGCTGTGCAGTCACTGCACACCCTAAATGACCAGATTTCCCACTTCATTGTCGCCAAGTCGAAGGCACTGGAGGAAGACGATGACCCCTTTCTACCCACGGAGAAAGAGACGCTGAAGAACTCTATGATATTGATGAGACACCTCTTAATGGATGCCCAGGTACAAAGATCAGTGGTGGGTGGTCCAGGGCTGTCCAGGATTTTGTCTTTATGACATGAGAGCATCATTTAAATAGTTCACACTCAAGAATTGCACAGCTTAATTACCAAAAACAACAATGAAAATATTACAAAAATTCTTATCATGTTTTATGCAATCTTAGGATTTTATGTTGGGTCTCATTCATTGCTATTGTTGGCCACAGGTTGGACAATGCCTTTAATGGATTTGGGGATTATCTTTGGGGTTTCTTTAAATGTTTTATTTGGGGGATAAGATATCCAAGGATGTTTAACTACCAAACCAACCACCAGTCACTTTTACCATAAACAACCATAAGAGGCACTCTGATACAGTGAGGACTGGGCTTTTCAGTAGATTTTACTATGCTTTTAAGTTAGAGTAATGAAGCTTAAAGATAATGTATGTGCTGCCTTTGAGAATGGAGCGCGTCTCCTCTCAGTCTTGGGAAAGAGAAAGAATGCATTTACATACAAACTTGGCAGGCATTGAAGCTGGCAAGGGTGTTGGTGTGGAGCAAAACTTGATCCAAAACTGTATTTCTGAGTAGCTGATAAATATTTAGGGGTGTCCGATGTGCTCTCTAGTAAATGAATCAGCATTTGAAGATACTAGCAGCGAATATGCTGCAGGGGAATTGCCCATTTCACACTATTGTTGGGATGTTGTTTCTCAAGGTTTCTCCTCATATGCTGTTTTATTGAAATATTTAAAAGTAATCTTTCTCCTCCTTCTGTCTTTGTTAGTGGGTCTCTCCAGATATGTTGATGGGCAAACACCAGGTGTTTTAGGAGCCGGATGGTATTTTTCTTTGGTTAAAGCAAACTGCTCTAGAATTTATTGTCATTTCTGCCTCTTGGGGATCTGGAAGTATTTTTAGGAAATCATCTTTGTTTTTTTTGGGGGGGGGGGCGGTTCTTGTGTGACTTGTCTCCAAAACTTTCTTCTGAAGCTTTCCTTCCGTTGAACAAGTGAGGTCAATATGGCTGTTCTCTGCCTTCTGCTCTGAGTGGCAGAGTTTTGAACCATGGTCTCTCCACTTTTGTTTCTATCGGAGTGATGCTTCGTGTTTTATTTTCTATGATCAATCTGGAAATCTGGGTTTCATCTCACCAAGACAATAGCTGATGGGGCCTGTCTACATGCCTCACCTGTCAGTGTTTGAAGCTGCCCCATGGGATCCCAGCCCTTCTGTCAAGGTGCCCCAAATTATGCAAAGCCTTTCATTCAAATTCTTATTCTTCCAGTCCCTCTTTTGAGTAAGCAGCCATTCAGCCTCCCCTTCCTTCCCAAGCCTGTCTGGGGGAGAAAAGAAGGCTTCTAAAGCTGCAAGAGCCAATTTTAAGGCTTGGAAAAAAGGGGAAATTTAGAGCAATTTACTGAATAAAGAAAGCAAATTGTTCCTGAAAGCGTAGCTTTGCTCAATGCCTGGACCCAGTCCGATAGCTGACATCGCAGCCCAGGGAACTGTGTAAATGAATCCCCAAGGAGAGTGTGTATGTTCTAGTTTGCAAAATCCCAGAGAATAAAAGCCTCTTCATTTCTTTTTCTCATTTGAATTTGCTAATGCAGAGTGCTGAACTTTTCAAAACCTTAAACATCAGAGGGAACATAGGCCCCATGTTTGAGGGGCATGGAGAAGTGAGTCCACAGCCCAGTCGGGTAAATAGAGTTCATAACAACTTAGTACATTTATTATTATTATTTTGGTGTTTTGAGGAAGGATCTCACTAGGTAGCCCAGGCTGGCCCCGAACTCACAGCAGTCCTCCTAGGTTCCAGGCATACAGTACCACACCTGGTGACTTCATTGCCAATTTTATTAAGAACTGGAAGAGAGAAGATTGAAATGCCCCAGCACAATGACCTGCTTAAGAAGCTGGGAATACTAATTACCCAAGTTTGGGCCATACACATTGTATAACCTTGTGAATTACCACCGTGTACCCCAGAAATATGTACCATTACTATATGTCAATCCAAAACATCTTACATAGCTTAAGATTATTTCTCATCAAAAGTTAAACTGGCATCTTGAATCCTCCTTGGCATTGGTAGCCTACCTCCCTCCCTCCCTCCCTCCCTCCCTCCCTCCCTCCCTCCCTCCCTCCCTTCCTTCCTTCCTCCCTCTCTCCCTCCCTCCATCCCTCCTTCCCTCCCTCTCCCTCTCTCTCTCTCTCTCTCTCTCTCTCTCTCTCTCTCTCTTTCTTTCCTATTTTCTTCTTTTCCATTAGGAGTTAAAGTATCCCATCTGACAAGGTTCCTGAATATTTTATTTTCTTGTTTTCTTCTGTTCCTGAATTGACACAAATAGAATGTTCTCATTTTGACAAATAAAATAAAGTTTTATGGCTCTTCCTCTCCAGTCCTACACTCTACAATCACGGTGGATTGGGTCCATATCTCCAGGAAAATTGTCACAGGAAGCTGGTCAGGTATTGTCATGAGGTATCTAGGCACACTCTGTGTCAGGCCTCTTTCTGTTCAAAAACTGGCGAAAATCTTGTCATTTAGGTTTATAAAGGATGAAGTGGCTTGTACTTAGTTTAGTTTCAAGATGTCAGCCTTGTAGCTTTACTTCCAAACAAACACACTTAAATTTCTGAAAGTTTTGCTGAAATCAAATAGAATTGTGATGTCCCAGCCCCTTGGGTTGCACAGAATCTCTGAGTGATTCTCTCTCAGCTTAACCACCAATTTTATATGACTCTGAGGAAATGGCATTTTGTGGATGACTGGGGATAGGTGGTTTATTTATTTATTTAAAGATTTTTTTTTTATACATTTTTTTTTATTAATTTATTTTGCAATACAATTCAGTTCTACATATCAGCCACGGATTCCCTTGTTCATTTGTAATTATATGTATGTGTGTCTTTTTGTAGGTATGTGCACATAAGCGCACTGCCTGTAGTGCCATAAGGGGGCATCAGATCCTCTAGAACTGGAGTTACAGGCAGTTGTGAGCCTCATGACGTAGATTCTGGGAACTGAATTTGAATCCTCTGCCAGAGCAGCAAGTATTCTTAAGCACTGAGCTCTCCAGCTCCAAAATGTAGTTTTGAGTTTTGTAGTAGGCATCCAGAAATACATTCTTTTCTTGTAGTAGGCATCCAGAAATATATGTTTTTTAGTGAGAATCTTTACTGAACACCCCATTTACTCTTGTGAAATTCAGTTATTTTCCAACTATTTTTACACATTGCTTCGTATCTTTCTTCCAAAGACAGATGGATATACTTATTTATTATTCTAAGCTCAATAGTGGATTATCAATAGAATGTTAATGTAGCTTGCATGCACATCCTTCTTTTGGCTCTGCATTTTATGATATCAATGGATCAGTCTGTAGTTTTGCATTTTGTGGGACAAAAGCAGAGAATGAACCACACGCCTTGACTTGGTGGGCTTCCTAAGTGTCTTAGTTCAGTACACACAGGGCTCTTAATAGTATTCGATTATGATGAAATTCTCTGACATCAGCCACACATTGTATGAAGCCAGGAAAAAGAAACAAAAGTCTCGCAGAGAGCCCAAAGGCTGCTTGGAGAGTGCATGCTTACAAGGCATAATCGATTCAAGTCACATCTGTTTTGGAGGCAATAAATCCTGCTTAGGAGAATGTCAAAGGCAAACGCACTGCTGTGCTATGAAATCCCACCTCTGAGGATTATAAAACAGTATGCATGGAGAAGACACATCCCCCAGTATAATGGGGGTGCCAGTGATGATTGGCAGGCCTGCTTTACAGAATGCAGCATCTCATGGGAATAAAGGGATAGGGACAGGGTATCCCAAGAGGCCATGGTGATGCATTCATTCCATAACTGTTTCTTTGCATGGTGGTGGTGGATCTCTGAAAGAACCAAAGAACTTAAGAGCCTCTATTTGCATTGCATGCCATCTTCAGTCTGCAGGCTCCGTGCCCCTCCACTCCCAGTTCAATGAAGTACCCTATTCAGATGGCATTTGAAACCTAATCTGGTGGTTTTTATTCCTGAGAGCTTCCTCTAAACCCAAAATGCCAAGCCAGTCTCGTAAGTGATTAGATTCATAACAGCAAAAAGGCAATTCTTTCTGGGAGAGATTAATTCTTTTCCCCACACTGTGTAACTCTGCATGCTAGGAGGGGTCGATTACAGCAAATTAAATTTTCTAACATCAGCTCTGCCCCCCTCCCACCAAAGGCTTTGGGTCATTGTTTATTAAAGGAGAAGCCATGCTTGGAGAAACAGGAAGATGGCCGGGTTCAAAGTAAGGTCTTACTGTTGGAGGTTGAGTTCTAAAGACTGACAGATGTGCGTGCACATGGAAGGCTCCTTCTTCTGGTCAGGGGGTAGAGCCTGGCTAAGGGAAGTTCCATTGCCCAAGCAGTGGTTCCATTGCCCAAACAATGGTCTCCCTGCTTAAAACTTAGAGGACTCATTTTAAGAGAGGATGCACCATAGGGCTATCCCTTCCTATAGGTCCACATGTAGGGACAAAGCAAGGAAACCTTTCAAAATAAAAGCAAACCACATGCCTGGCACCTGCAAGTATGTCTGTGTTTGACCTATCTTGGTTACTTCTCTGTTACTGTGATAAAAATAATAATAATAACCTGAAAAAAGCAAGCTAAGAGAGAAAGAGTTTATCTTGGCTCATAGTGCCTGAAGGATACAGTAATCCATCACAGTGGGGAGGCAGGCAACAGGACACAAGGTTGGCAGTCATGTCACATGTCACATCTATAGTACTAAAGCAGAGGGATAGCAGGAAGTGAAGGGCAGGCTTTACAACCTCGAGGAGGCTTGTCCCCTGAGAACTACTTCCTCCAGTGAGGCTCCACCTCCTAAAGGTTCCGCAACCTTCCCAAACAGCGCCATCAGCTGGGGACCAAGTATTCAGATACATGAACCTGTGGTGGCAGTGGGGGTGGGGGGCATTTCGCTTCAAGCCACACTAAAAGTCAGATACCTGGTGGGAAAACGGTAAAATGGTGCACCTTTTTTCTTCTTTCCCTCTATATCCTGCCCCTTTCCCTCTAATCTTGTCCTTCTCTGCTTTGCTTCTCTCTTCTCATCTGTCTTCCTTTCTGCTATCTCTGGGGAAGCATGTGTGCCAATGCCTTGTGTGTGCCTTTCCAAGCAAAGGAACGGCACAGCAGCAGGAGGTGGGGTGATAAGCAGCACACAAGCCTGGTGGACGGGAAGCAAGATGGGGACCCTTCCAGGATCTGGGATGGAATAGAGTTTGGGTTGCTTTGTTTTTCTTCTCCTTTTGAGAGAAGGCTTTAGCAAACTCCACTGGAGGGTTAGACCCTCTGGTTGGCTTCTGGCAGACTCGGGCTGAGTTAACAAGAATAGATCGGCTAGTGGAGAACTGTCTGTAGACTGGCTGCAGAAGGAGGAGGGTGGATTTGGACCAGAGTCACCATCCGCTCTTGCCAGTGGACAGGGAGGTTAGCCTAACAGCTGCCACCCCCCTGCAGTGGGGAGACGCTGGGAGGCAGGCAGGCCATGCATGTCACAGAGGTAACCTTCAATTTGACTCCTGTTTCTAACACTTTTCATGCCTACGGGTGCTATTTTATGTCGATGCTACAGTTAGAGAGCATCGCAGTTATTACTAACGTATTTATCTGGGGCTGATAAAATTGTTTGGTCAATTTTAAGAGACAAGACAGTAAAGTTAAACTCTATATTCTTAGACCCCAACGAGGTTTATGACTCCCAAAATGTAATTTTCTGAACTCTCCAAGCAGAATATAAAAGACACCCAAATATCTCAGGATCTTCAAGATATCTGTTGTTATGTTAGCAAATAATGACTTCCAAGATAATGCTCAGTTCCAGCATGATCCTTTCAGAGGCGTCTCATCTCGTGAAGGTGACACAATGTTAACAGAGCCCACACTTGGGAACTTTGCAGTCGCCACAAAAACATTGCCAAGAAGATCATGATGTTTCAAGCATGTTTATGACTTTGTGTTGGATTGCATTTATAGCTATCTTTAGGTCACATGTGGTCTGGGACGTGGGTTGAACATGTCTACATGAATGATCTCAACTAAGAGGAGAGGAGAATAAGTTTGCCTGCCACCTTCCAGAGAACATCTGTTCTATATTGAGGTTTTCCTGACTGGTGGTTGTTGGAGATTGGGATGGTCAGCTTTAATTGCCAACTTAGTACAACTGAGAACTTGGAAGACAGTCTCAGGGAGAGATTGTCTACAGTTGGTTGACCAGTAGGCTCACCTGTGAGGAATTGTTTGAATTAAGTTAATTGATAGGAGAAGTTATATTACTATTATATAGTATATACTATATATAACATAGTGTATATACAAATATAAAGAAGATATATATATATATAGATATATAGATATATATATACACATAAAACAAGTTAATTGATATGAGAAGACCCAGTCCACAGAAGACAGTATAGTTCTCTAGGCATGGGTGTACTGAATTGTATGTCAGTGGAGAAACCAGAGCTGGAGAGATGGCTGAGTGGTTAAGAACATATACTGCTCTTGGTGAGGACCTGAGTTTGGTTCCCAGCACCTGCTTGGGGCAGCTCACAGGCAGCTATAACTCTGAGTCCAGGGGGATCTGATGCCCCTTTTTGGCTTCCATAAGCACCAAATACATAGAGCAAGCACTCACACAGTCCCACAAACATAATACATATAAATAAAAAAAATTCATTCTTAAAAGAGTAGAGGATTGAGCTGAGCTCAAGCAAGCAGATGGACATGCATGCATCTATTTCTCTCCGCTCTTGACTTTTGATGTGATGTGACAAGCTATTTTAAGCTCCTTCTGCAATGACTTCACTGCTATCATAGACTGTAATCTGGAAATGTGAGCTGAAGTAAATCTTCCCCCCTTTCAGGGAATCAGGGAATTTTATCACAACAACAGAAAGTAGGGTAGGGGTCATGGTGTTATTGGCATTTTTAAAAAGTTTTTAAAAAAGTGTGTATATGTGTGTGTGTATGTGTGTGTGTGTGTGTGTGTGTGTGTGTGTGTGAGAGAGAGAGAGAGAGAGAGAGGGGGGGGGGGACCAAAGAGGCTAGAAGAGAGCATAGGATCCCTTGGAGTTGGAGTTACAGTGATTGGAAGCTGCCTGGGATGGGTTCTAGGGACAGAACTCCAGTCCTCTGGAAGAACAAGCATTGGCCAACCATTGCTGCCTCAAGGGAGGAGACCAAGGCTGTTTCTAGACTCATCACAACACACAGAACGGCTCTGCCAAGCAAATAATGATTTCCTCTTAGATGCCCATAATATCAAGGTTGGAAAGCCCTGCTTTAGATCCGAAGTTCACGTTTTAATTATTTATTGCAAAACCCCTGTTCTCTGAAGCCCACTATTGATCATAAATGTTCCTCAAAACATGTCTTGTGTTCAACCCACTCCTTTTCCTCATCTCACTGAACATCTCCAGTGTCCTAGACACTGTGCTAGACTGTGGGGGAGGGAAGAAGAGATCCTTGCTCTTCAAGATCCTGTATGAAATCAGTTAATAACAAGGTTTCCAAACTGTCTTAAAGGTATGTTAGGTAAGGCACAAGGACTTTCTCATCATCACATTTAAATTGAGATCTGAGGAGCATGTGTATGTTTGTGCTTTTGTGTGTCTCTGCATTTATGTGTATATATGTGTGTTTATGTTTGTGTGCATCTTTGTACTTATGTGTATTTATGTGTGTTTATGCATGTTTATGTATGAGTTTGTATATATTTGCTTATGAACATGTTTGTATGTTTATGGATATATGTCTGTATGTATTTGCAAGTGCTTATGAATATGTGTTTTTGTATGTGTTTTGGGGTTTATATATGTATCTGTATATATTTGTGTTTGTGAAAGTGTGTACATTTGTGTTTATGTGCCTGTGTTTATGAGAGACAGAGAACTCTTCTTATGCTTTATTGCATGTATTTGTATTTTAATTTGTCTCTTTAGTATTACCCCATGAGGTAACTGAAAATAGATCCCGGGAGATGGTACAAAAGATACCCGTAAATTACTTATTCTAGGAATTAGCATTTCATTTAAAGACTATGAAATTTACAGCTGGCCTCTCAGGAACAGAAGATCCTTTAATCCTTTGCTTACTGGTGTCCACAGGGAAGCAGGCAAGGATGCAGTTCTCGTTAGCTACATGGACAAGCAGACACATAGAAGGAGGCTGGGGAAAGTTGTCTGCACTCGGAAGCAGTTGGTTTGGAGGTAAGGGTTTGCAGTTCATCAGTGGCTGCGCACAATCCGGCCAGCAGGCAGCTCTCCATTATGCACCTGCATTAGGAGCTTTATGGTTCCATGCTGGGCAAGGCATTGTTTCCTCAGCATCACACACTCTAGAAATGTAAATTAATGGTAGTGGTAATAAGATGTAATTAGGGTGAATTAGGGTCTAAGAGGTGATTTCATTACCGGTACCTTTTTCACCACACTGGAATTCAATATCAGGCTTTTAAAAGTGTCAGTTACTCGGTATTATTTTTATGTATGGCTCCTGTCCATTAGTCAGAAAATAGAGAGTTGAATGTATGCCATATAGTTATACCCTAAAATATTTTACACTTATAACAGCTATTGTTGATTTATTTATTGTGTGTGTGTACATATTTGTGGAATTCAGAGGACAACTTGTGGGCGTCAGTTTTCTCCTTCCACTTGAGGGACCTGGAGATTGAACTCGGGTCATCAGGCTTGGCAGCAAGTGCCTTTACCCACTGAGCCATTGTACTGGCCCTGGAATATTAATTCTTTTTAATTTTAGTTTTATGTGTTTGAATGTAATGCTTTTATGTATGTCTATGCACCATATGCATGCTTGGTGCCTGTGGAGGCCAGAAGAGGGTGCTGGATCCCCTGAAACTGGAGTTACAGATGATTAGGAGCTACCATGTGGGTGCTGGGAACTGAACCTGTGTCTTCTAAAGAGCAACAAGCGTTCTTAACAGTGGAGCCATCTCTCTATCTCCTAGAATACTAAACATTTTTTGAGATGCATCTATTTTTACTTTATGTGTCTGGTGTCTGAGTGTTTTGCCTGCATGTATGCCTATGGACCATGTGCATACAGTACCTGCAGAGGTCAGAAGAAGCCATCAGATCCCTCTAGAACTGGAGTTATAGATGATTGTGAACTGCCATGTAGCTGCTGGGAATTGAACCCGGGTCCTTGATACATTCCCACCCTCCCCGTTTCCTATTTCCTCCTATGTTTCCCTAGCTCCCTCTAAAATTCATGACCTCTTCTTCAGTTATTATTGTTTTACACACACACACACACACACACACACACACACACACACACACACATACAACCCACTGAATTCTCTTAGTGTTTCTCCTACGTGTATGTATTTAGGGCTGACCATTTGGGTTTGGATAAGCTACCAAGGGGGTCACCCCTGGGGAAAACTGATCCTCCCTTTCAGTAGCCATTTATTACCTATAACTCTCAATCTAGGAGCCGGGGCCTGGGGAGATTTTGCCCATTCATGTTGGCATATCAGCTGGTATTGTCATTGTTGAGGTCTTGTTTAGGCAATAATATTGTTGAGATTTTATGGATACAACTTCTCTGTCATATACACAAAACACTGTCTCTCGGCATATATCCCCTAGGTCTTATAATTTTTCTACCCTCTTTTCTGCAATATTCATTTTCATCCCATTAGTCAAATCGAGTCACACCAGCAAACTCAGAGCAGTGGGAGCAGACAGTACTAAAGGAGGCAGATAGAGGGACATGAATGACTAATCCACCATATAACCGAAGAGTGTCTTCAGGTGACTGCCATGGTATGGTTTCTTGCCCATGGTTCATGTATGGCAGTGGTTCTCAACCTTCCTAATGCTGCGACCCTTTAACATAGTTCCTCATGCTGCGGTGACCCCCAACCAAAAAAGTATTTCATTGCTGCTTCATAACTGTAATTTTGCTACTGTTATGAATTGTGATGTAAATATCTGATATACAGGATATTTGATATGTGACCCCCCCCAAAGGGGTCACAATCCACAGTTTGAGAACCACTGATGTATGGGGAGCTTGGGGTGCAGTGTGTCATGTTGAGGTGGAACCTTTAGAGCTTGGGCCAGGTGGGAAAACCACTGAAGCTTCTGCCTTTGGATGGGATTGTTTGTTCTTCCTAGAGGAAGGGGTTATGAAGGAGCACCCCTCACCAGTCCCTCAGCTTACAGCCTCACCCTGTGTCCCTTTCACCCTACAAAATTCTGAGCTCTTTACATGCCATCCAGCTCCAAATATTTCGTTACAGCCACAGAACACAGTAGCATATGATATAGACATCCTTGGCTGCTTTTGATCTGTTGGAAATGGGAATTTGAAATAGTAATCAACAAGTTTCACACACATCACGTTTCCTTCATGAAAGTCTGTTGGCTTATTTAGAGGTGGTGGGGTGTGTTCTTTTGTCCCATAAAAATGCCCAGAGGACAGAATGTGTTTGAACAGCTGGAGGATATATTTCAAGAGGACTCTATGTTAAGCTTGGACAAGTTGATGTCCAAGTGTGAAAAGCATGGGCTCATGATAAATCTGGAAGTCTGAGGAGTCATTAAAAGACTGTTAATCCCACCGGTAGGTAGAGCCAGGTGCATGGCTAATTTGTTTGACAAACACTTCCTGAGAGTCTATCAATTACTGAAAGCCACGGTGCTAAACATTTCAGAGAGATGCAAAAAAAAAAAAAAAAAAAAAAAAAAAACTAATGTAGCGGAGGGTCATTGAGTGCTCGCTCACTCTGCCGAGTTTTCCACCTCCATCATCTCATTTAACACATGGAGGAAACACGTGATAGCCTCCCTATTTTACGGATGAGGAAACTGAGGCCCAGAGGAAACACCCACGATCATGAATCTGGCCATCAGCTATGCCGGTTCAGTTGTAAGAGTAGCCATGGTTTTTTTAGAATTTCCATGGGAGGTGACTCCGAAGCTCCTTGCATTAGGTACAATGTGTTTTCCCACCTCTGGAACCTTAAGCTGGGCAAAGCAATGTTAGATTCAGAGCAGACATCCAAATGCCTTGTGTGCTTCTGCCTTCTTGAAGGCTGATGATGCTGTGACAGCAATGTGATTTCATGAGGGAGACGGCACTTGAGACAGAAAAGGAGTCATCCCCACTGAGTCTCTCCTGGATTTGCTGAGGTGACGATGCCCGAGGAAGCACAGCCAATCAGCTGGGCTCAGCCCAGACAGGGCTGGCAGCGCCGCCAATCACTGTAGACTTGTGGGAACTGACAAGAGGTGGTTGTTTTCCCTAACTGTCTCACCACCCTTCATTGCACAGTAAGCTCAGAGAGAGACCAGAAACACATTCTCATTTGAGGACTTCACACGGTTCCATTGCTGTCGCCATCTTAATTCAGGATTTCTTGCCTTAAGGCCTGAGAGACTCTAAATTGCTACCTTTGTATTAAATGACTCATTGTGTGACACTTCGGCATGGTGGCCACAAGGAAGTAATACGCTCTGCAGAAGGCTGCAAATCAAACAGGTTCAATAGAAAGCTTGGTTCTTTTTTCTTTGGTGGATTTAAGGTTGCAATCAAAAGCAATAAGCTTGTTCTCCAAAGGGTTAACAGTCTTGAATGCGGAGCCCTGAGGTCTATAGTCCGTCAGGGTAAGATAAGGATCTTGTAAAAGTCCAAGAATGGTGGAGCATGTGCTTGGGTTCTGTCGTATTTGCCGGTCCTGGTATTACTGTTTGCTAATATTTATTTATTTATTTATTTGGTATAAGCATTTTGTATGAATGTATGAATGTATATCACTGGTGTGCAGTACCCATGGGGGCCAAGAGAGGGTGTCAGATTCCCTAGAGCTGGAATTTACAGGTAGTGTGAGGTACTATGTGGCTGGGAACCAAACCCAGGTCCTATACACGAATTGGAAGCATCTTAACCACAAAGCCCTCTCTCTCCAGCCCTTCGCTGTTCTTTACAAAGCTGATGCGCACATCACACATCATCTGTTGTTTTCCTTGTGCGATGGGAAGTCATCACCCGGCTTTTGAGTCTCCTTTCATTCATCACTGCCTCCCCTGTCATCCTTCTAGCTCGGAAGCAAAGGGAAGCAAGCCTTTGCCCATTTGGGAAGGATTCCAGATGCATCTCATCAGAATGGAGAAGCACTTGACATTTCAGATCATCATGTGCGCTTCTTAATCAGTTTCCGTTGAACTTGGGTACTCCAGTGGGCCCGTGGGGCAAACGAACAAGGAAAGACGGAGCAGGGTTCGCTGGCAGGTGTTGCCCTTGGACAGTCACTCTGCTGCTCCAGAAAGGACTCGTGGAGTCTCTCCCGGAATCCAGCCTTTGGCTCAGAGTGACAGGTCTTCTAGACATCTTTTCCCAATACCATCGTTTGCCTTCAGAGCAGTTACAGAGTGTGTGTTACATCCTCAGACTGACATCCACTTCTATATAGCCAACTTCAGTCTGACTGGCCTGGTGTCCTCAGTGTAACATGTTCTGTCATCCTTAGTTTTTGTAGTATTCTTCGTCCCCAGGTCCATGCCTGTCCCCGGTCAGTGTTTGGGAAGGCTGTCCACAAATTACCATATTTGAATTTTAAAGGGAGAGTGTAGCTTTTTCCTGAGGGCTCTGCCTGCTCAGGCTGAGGGGCTGTCTCTCAGTTCTGCAGAACGAAAGGAAGGGTAGCCAGGGGAAGAGGAACACAAAGGACTGAGGGGAGCCAGGGAGAGCTTCAGAGGAGTGATCGATGTTTGCCGGAAGGATGAATCTCAGAGGATACTGCAATAGTGATGTCTGCCCAGGATGGAGACTTGGGGTTAGCTGTTGAGTAGCTGCTTGCTTAGCCTGCCATAGGCCAGCCCTGATCGTTCCAGGCCAGCTCCTCTCCAGATTTTGTTGGAATATTTGATTTGGGTCATTATTCCAAGGAGGCCATGTTAGTTCTTAGCTCAGTGGGCTGTACTTGGCCATTGGAATCAGACATCTGGGGAAGGTTCAATAAATTCTTACGGAAAAAGTTATGGGATCTGGAGAGATGTCTCAGTGGTTAAGAACACTTGCTGCTCTTAGAGAGGACCTGAATTTGGTTCCCAACATCCACATCTGGTGCCTCACAACTGCCTGTAACTCCAGCTCCACGGGATCTGACACACTCTTCTGACCTCTGCGATACCTACATGCATATATGCATATACACACAGAGACACATGCACTGAAATAAAAAAATAAACTTCAACAAAAATCTTATCTATAGGAAAACTCCTATTTTGTGGGTTTTTAGGAAGTTTTTATTTTGTAGGTACATTCTAACTTGATTTTTAAAAAGTCACTTCAGTGTTTCTAACACATTGACAAGGTTGCTCCTTATCTGTCAGTATTGGCAGATTTCCTCTTCCTGAGGTAAATGATTGGTTCTAGTCACTGTCAGCTGCCCCTTCACATTTTTCTCTCTGGCCTTCTTGGGACCTCCAACCCCTCAATGTCCTCCTACATGGTTAACAGCTCCTCAGATGAAGGAGGCCCAGGGAGAGGAAAGTGGAGAGACAGGTGGACAACATCACCAAAACCAAAGCATTATATGTCAGAAGTTTCAATTCCTCAAATGACTCCCTAGAACAACATCATCAGACATCTGAGGACCAATAACAAAATGAGACAGAAATGATAGAATTACAGGCTCAATGAGCTGAAAAAACTTATATACAAGAAGATAGCTAATAGAAAATGTACAACAGGATTTTAAATAAGGGTATTTAATATCTCCAGAGAGAGGAGCAAATAACACACCCAGGAAATCAGGAGAGTGGCCCTTGGTTTATCTATTCAGTAACTTCAGCATCATTTTCTGAGTTTCTACTAAGTGCTAGGAATAAAGTCTGGACGGGAAAGAAAAAACTACAACCAGTGACACGGTAAGCATGCAATGCACGGGCTTATGTATTGTGGGGAGAAAGAAGACAGAATGAGAGGTTTAAGGGGTGCAGGAATTAGCGTGAGCATACCCTGCCACACAGAGCATCAGAAAGAGCCTCAAGAAAACAAAGGAGCGGATAAGTCAAGTGGAGAGCAAACGGAAGAATGTTCTAGTCCGAGGGACAGGAGGTGCCAGGGCTCCGAGTCACAACGTGTCTTAGTGTTCTGTTGCTGTGAAGAGACACCATGACCAAGGAAGTTTATAGAGGAAATCATTTAATTGGGGGACTTGTTCACAGTTTCAGAGGGTGAGTCCATTATCTTTATGGTGGGAAGCATGGTGGAATGTAGGTAGGCATGGTACTGGAGAAGTAGGTGAGAGTTTTACATCCTGATCCACAGGCAGCAGGCAGAGACAGAGAGACAGAGAGACAGAGAGACAGAGAGAGACAGAGAGACAGAGAGAGACAGAGAGACAGAGAGAGACAGAGAGACAGAGAGATTGGGTTTACTCAGGGCTTTTGAAACCTCAGAGCCCACCTCAATGATACACTTCCTCCAACAAGGCCACACGTCCTAATCCTTTCCAAACAGTTCCACCAACTGGAGACCAAGAATTCAAACATAAGAGTCTATGGGAGCTGATCTCATCCTAACCTTCACAGGAGGAAATGTCAAGTTTCAAGTTATCGATGAGAGACATTGAGGCTAGACAAGGTCATCAAGGAAAATGGTCTTAGAGACCACACAAAAAGAATGAAGATGGGGCAGACCATTGAAGGCTTTGAAGGAAGACTCTAACTCTCCTCAGAGCTAAAGGGGAAGAAGCCTGTGGAAGATTTTGTGTGGAGGAATGATTAAACATTCCACAAGGAAGATTTTGGACTGCTATGGAGTCAGTTGTCCAAGGTGCAGACCAGAAAGGAAATGAGTGAGGTGGTTTAGATGAGAAACAATCAAGCTCCATTACTCTTGAAGGTGCTGAGAAACAGACACCATCTGGGGATCTTTCTAGAAACCACCAACAAAGGGTGATAATATTCTGAATAACAAATGGGAGAAAAAAGTCAAGGGAGAGCCAGAAAGCTCAGCCTTGAGAAGTGGGATGGTAGAAAATAATGTGTAGAGCCATGGTTCTCAACCTGTGGGTCACAACGCCTTTGGGGTCGAATGACCCTCTCACAGGGGTTGCCTAAGACCATCAGAAAACACAGATGTTTACATTGTGATTCATAACAGTAACAAAATTACAGTTATGAAGTAGCAATGAAAATAATTTTGTTGTTGAGAGTCACCACAACATGAGGAACTGTATAAAGGGCTGTAGCATTAGGAAGGTTGAGAACCACTGGTGTAGAGCGAGGTGAGGAGGTAGGAGTGTTTTGAGGATGCGATCCTCATCTAAGGTCCAGGAAATGCTCACCATGCCATGCAGGAGATGTTTAAGCAGACATGGACAGTGGGAAGTCTGGAGCTCAGGACAAGAGCTGGTCCACAGTGCACAGCTGTGTGGGTTTTCCTAGGAAGCTTGTACATGGTGGAGAGAAGATACCCCAAAGTGAGTCCCCAGTACAGTTTCAGAGGCTGGGGTTGGAGATACCAACATGAAGAGCAGGAGCTGGGATCTACGAACATTTCTGATAGCACTCATCTGGTTTCACTCTACTTCCCATGCCCTGACCTCTATGGTAACAGTCCCACCCACAGGAGGAGACATTGGAGTGAGGGGTAGAGGGAGCAATGAGGACAGGGATGAATGTGTAGGAAATCCTGGCCCTTGGGCCCAAAGAAAGCTTGTGTCCAGTTCCTGACCCACATCTACCAGCAACGTGACTGTGCCCAGACAGTTTGATATCTCTGAGCATTCAACTCTTCCCTGTGAAGTGGTTATTGAGATACAGATGGACCCTGGGAGATGAAGGATTGCCTGGCATATTGCAGGACCCAGTAAGTGGTCTCACAGAATAGCAGCCACCTGATCAACACTGCAAGGGTGTCACAGGAATACGTCACTCAGGGTTCTTGTGAAGAAAAGCTGCTGGACCTCTGCCCCATGACCAAAAGCCTGTTAGCATGAGCTAGAACCCTGTAAGAGGGTAGCTGAGGCAGCTAAAAGGTAGTCTTCAGTGGATGTCACCTTCATTTTAATCTATCTTAGTTGTTAACAGAAAGGAAATGCTTTACTTTATGACTGTGTGTGTGTGTGTATGTGTGTAAGCCATAGGACAACCCCAAGTGTTTTCTCAAGTGTTTCCTACTTCTTAATTTTTTGAGACAAATATCTTCCTGGTCTGGAACTTACAAATTATGTTAGGCTGACTGGCCAGCAAGTCCCAGAGATCTGCTTGTCTCTTTGCCCAGCACCAGGATTGCGTGCGTACCACCATGCCCAGGTTTCCGCCCATTCTAAGGATGGGCTTTAGGTTCTCATCTTGCATAGTAAGCACTTTATGGACTATACTATCTCTTAGCTCTACAGTTGCTTTTGAATATGATTTGAAAACTCATCTCTTGCTAATCATAATGAAAAATTGAATAGCAAGTGAAAACCCAATACTATGTGATTGGATAAATGAAGACCAGCCGTCCCTAGAGTGGAGTACTCTAGAGCCATTAAACACAATTATGTGGATCTGTGTTTATTGACATGGAAACATGGCTGTGTTAAGATGGTAAGTGAAAACAGGGTCAGGAAGACAGCATCCAGAAATACTAACAGAAATGGTCTCTTAATGGTTACGTCGTAGACCTTTTCTTCTGTTTAGGTTTTGTGAATTTATACAGCAAGCCTGAACTCTTTTCATAATGATTAGGGGAAAACTCTTCTCAATATAGAAAAATTGGGAAAATATTAATTCAAATTTAAGAGCAAAAGCATACTAATATTTATTATTCTATAGTATCATTGTTGATCTTCTGAGAGGTCCAAGGTTTTAGAATGAGCCTGGTATCATAGGAATGTCCCCCTGCAGTGAGGGGACAGGGCAACTGAGCAATGTCTACTCCCGCCCCATAAGGTCCTGAAGACTCAAAGACTGAGTTCACCAAAGCACCACAGTTTATCCAAAAATCAATGAGTTTGGGGAGCTTACATACAGAGCACTGGTGAGGGCTACGGGCAGGAGCATGGATGACCTTAATTAGCCATATGGGAAGTCTGTACCCCAGATGAATGATGGTTTCCCCATGGCCGTGAAGATGCTGCTCCTCTCCCAAGTCTTCCCCACCTTCCATAGATAATGAGGTCTTGGGCAATTAAGGCAGAACTCAATACTAACAGCTGGGAGGAGATGGTGGGTACTCTGGGGAAAGTCTGATGACTTCCTCCGCCTTCTTGGAATGTCAACAGTTAACATGCATGAGCTTTTTGAGCATGCTCAGATGGTCTAATGACGATGACAGTTAATTGTCTCAGAAGATGTTATATGTAACACCTGGCTTGTTTGTGTGCATTTTCACCTTCCCTGCAATGTCTGTATAACAGGTGTGCAAATTCAAGAAGTCTACTTTGTGTGATGTGATACAGGCTTCATGATATGTGTGCACATGTGTGTGCTTTGGACACATATATGGCATCTTACCTTATTCAGTATATTGAGGATTTTTGCTTTGTTTTGTGTGTGTGTGTGTGTGTGTGTGTGTGTGTGTGTGTGTGTGTGTGTATGTGTGTGTGTTGCTTGCATGTATGTCTGTGCACCATGTGCATCCAGTGCCTGCAGAGGCCAGAAGAGGGCATCAGATATGCTGGAACTGGAATTGCAAACAGTTATAAGGGGCCATGTCAGGGCTGACAATTGAACCTGGGTCCTCTGGAAGAGCAGCCAGTGTTTTTAACTGATGAGCCACCTCTCCAGTCCTCAGTATATTGTTCTACTGGATAGTTTTTTTCAGAGCTCTCCAGCACTATACATCCTATTTAGTTAACCATCTCAATCAAGTCTAACCCTCCCCAACCCTCCCGTGCTGGAGCCAACGTCCATAAATGGTCTAGGTTTCTTTTCCTTGTTAGAGTGAAACATTTTTGGAAGATAAGGAGCCCTCCTGGCCCCATAGAGGATGGTGGAGCTCCTGGTGACACCGTATGTGTTTGCTTGTGTGGCACAGTGTGTGTGCCATGTCCCTGTGTACCTCCATTGCTCCTGTCTGGCTGGTGCTCAGCCTTCCCTGACCAGCTTATCTTTGGTAAGGGGTGAATGTTGGATTAGATCGTAAGTGACAGGTCAAGGTAACCTTCAGGGAGCTGGTTTTGTGTCTTGGCTGATAATCTGTTCTCAATTCCCAAATGTCTATGGCATGCATGTCTTCTTAGCTACCTTTTTTCTTTATTTTTTTTAAATATCTTAGTTATTTCTACTGCTGTGACAAAGCACTGTGACCAAGGAACCTTTTAAAAGAAAACATTTAATGTAGGTGATTCAAGATTCCAGAGGGTAAGAGTCATGACAAGGAACATGGCAGCAGTTGAGCAGGCACGGTGCTTGAGCAGTAACTGAGAGCTCACATTCTGATCCATAAGCACAAGGCAGAGAGACAGACAGACAGAGAGAGAGACAGAGACAGAGACTGGGAATGGTGTGATCTTTTGAAACCTCAAAGCCCACCCCCAGTATCACACTTCCTCCAAGAAGGCCATACTTCCTGCTCCTTCCCAAACAGTTCCCTCTGCTGGGGACCAAGCATTCGAATATATGAGCTCATGGCGGCCATTCTCATTCAAACTACCACATTAACTGAACTAGAGAAGGGATCTTTTGTCTTTTCCTTCTGTTCTTTCTTCTTCATTTCTCCATTTTTCTCCTTTGTCTCCCTCCCTCTCTTCCTTCCTTCCTTTGCTCCCTGTCTGTCCTAGTTAGGGGTTCTATTGCTGTGAAGAGACACCATGACCACAGCAACTCTTATAAAAGAAAACATTTGATTGGGGTGGCTGTCTAACAGTTCAGAGGTTCAGTCTATTATCATCATGGTAGGACATGGCAGCATGCAGGCTGACACAGTGCTGGAGAAGGAGCTGAGCGTCCTACATCATGTAGGCAACAGGAAGAGGACTGTGACACTGAGCGAAGCTTAAGCAAAAGAGACCTCAAAGACCTGCCCCCACAGTGACACACTTCCTTTAACAAGGCCACACTTTCTAAGATTATGGGGGCCAATTACATTCAAACCACTACACTGTCCCTACCCTGACATGTCGTATTTATCCATTGAAATAAGCAGTTGGAATTCTGCAGTAAATTTCTCACATAGATGGCTTTTCTAATGCAGGAACCACAGAAAGTCTCCAACTCTGACAAGATGGCCTGTTGGCATTGAGAGCCTATAGCCTCGGAACTTCTGTCAGAGTCTGACCACTGTTCCACAGGTCAGGTCCTCTCCCATGAGCAACCGATTGGCCACCCTGACCTGCTCTGGAAACAGACTCTGGCTAGGGGCTGCACAGACAAAGTCCAAGCATGAATTCCCCACAAAGCTAAAGTCTTTTGCTACCAGCTGGCTTCCTCTCATTAACTGTGAAGAGACACCATGTTCAGTTAATGTGGTAGTTTGAATGAGAAGCCAAGGGGCAGCCATGCCTCTGTCTGCTGGTCTCTTACTGGAATTAATGGCTTATTTTCACAAACATGCATTGAGTCTTCAGTGCCAGACTCTGCTGGTTGCTTTAATTTTCTTTAGATAAAGATATTCTTATGTAGCTCAGGCTAGCCTTGAACTCATTAAATAGCCCCGGTTGCCTTGAACTTGGAATCCTCCCTGTCTCAACATTCCTGGTGATGGGGTTGCAGGTGTGTGTTACTATGCCAACCTCTGTTCTAGCTACCTTGATTGGTCAAATACTCTTAGCTAAGTAGGATAAATAATAACATTGTTCCTATGTTAAGGTCAGGAAATAGGGGGAGAGGGGTTCATGATAAATCTAACATAAGATTCAGAGTGAGTCCCAGAGGTAGGATGAGCATTACATACCCCCTTGTTTAGCCTGCTTGCCATGTCTGTGAGCTAGCGCTAAAGAGACGGACCACAAACACACCACTGCCTCAGCCAAGACTGCCTCAGACTAACCCCTGCCCCGTGAGCCCTTTCTCTCTGTGGTTTCCAAGGAAGACACTCAGCTACTTGTGTGTTGTGGCCTGTCTGCCCCGTCGCTGTGGGGAGTCCAGGGTAAGCAGGCTTCTGCAGAAGGTGCCTTCACCCTGGTGGATAGAAGTTCTCAGATATCCCAGATACAGAGTTACAGGCAGTGAAGCCAGCCAAGGAAGGATGGGTAAGAATCATCTCATGCCCAGTACAGCTACTTATGCCCCAGGTAACTTTCTGAAGTGACATTTTACCAATGGGCCAGCACTTGGGTCTGTAGATAGAGATGCCATTCTCTTAGCCAGCAGCCCCAAGAGTGGCATGAAAAAGATAGTTTATCTGAAGGGCAAGATAGAACATAATTCTAGAACTTTGCATGGTTTCCCACCTGAAACTAGTCATAATCACTTAATGATAAAAGTCAGCATTGTAAAAGGAAACTATTTTCTTAAATTAGGTATTTTGCATGTATTGGTAGTGAGAAAAGCATGTTTCATTAGCTAAAATCTAAGATAAATAGCAGGTGGCCTGCAAGAACACATTTTAAGGTGGTGTGGGCTATTTCTCCGCAACAAAGTAACTAATTAAAAAAAAACAGTTTTAGAGCTTGTGAGATGGCTCAGGAGGCAAAGGCACTTGCTGCTAAGCCTGATGACCTGAGTCACTTCTCAGGACCCACACGGTGGAAGGAGAGAACTGCCTCCAGCAATTTGTCCCCGGACAGCCATATGCATACTGTGGCATGCAACCCCACCCCACAGACATACTAAATAAGTACGTGGATAAATGTGAAAATGAATTCTCTATTGTGCACAGGAGTGGTCTTCTTGGGTGAACACAGTGCAGGAGAATGAGTTTGCACAGAGTAGGTGGTCAGTAAATACCTCCTCAGAGGGAGTTAACAGTATCGGAGATGAATGAGGTAGGGATCTCAGGCCAGATTCACATCTATAGATTTAAAGAAAGAATAACAGACCAAGAAAACCTGAGCCTTTAGGAAAGATGACTTTTGGCAGAAACCAAACACCCAAACATTGTCCTATAATCCAATAGCCCCAGCTCTGATTCGATGTGAGGCAGAGTAATTTGAAAAGCCATAATGCCAGTTCAGCAGCGGTGCAGCTCAAGGGGGATAGGGTCCCCATTACGATGACACAGTGAGGACAGCAAAGAATCTTTTGGTCCAATCAATTTATTTTAGTGTCCCAAATGTTCACAGCAGCAGGAGCGAATATGATCACAGCTGCCATTGTGGCCAGCCTCCTGTCACAGGGAGAAATGTATAGCCTTCCCTTCCCCACCAACCTGTGCTGCCTCCAAGAAAAGGATCAATCCATCTTCTCTAGAGAGGGGGCAGAACCACTTTTGGGCTGCAAAGTCAGCTTGTAGTGGAAACCCAAAGGAAGAAGCCCAGCCTATTGTTCTTACAGCCTCTGGCTTTGAAGCCAGGAGATGGCTAGAAGTGTGATGGGACCAGTGACTGGTGTGTAACAAACCAGAGGCAGACACTGCCTGAAACCGAATGAAAGTCCTTATGTCTCTCCCTCCGGTTTGCTCTTTATTTCCCAAGCAGTCACCCCAAACTACTTCTTCACATATCCATTGTCCTTATGAACAAGCTGATGGACACATGGAGGATGAGGCATGCCTGGGTTCATTTGTAAATCCATCCTCCAAAGAAGAGGTCAAGAGATGGTGATGTGGTTAGCCTAGGCGACCTTTCTTTCATAGGAGAGTAGTCTAATCATGTAACTCTTGAGGCATTAATGTCTTTAAAGTGGCAGATAAAAAACCAAATGAAGTCATGCATACTCAAAAACTGGGTAAGATTATTTTTTCCTAAAGACACAGATTTGTTCTATATTCTGTGCAAGCTGCTCTTTTCTGGGATGTATCTTATTCTTGTAAATGACAAAAAGAACCAGCATTGTATGTGGTGAGATAGCCTTAGAATTAGCAAGAATTTGAATTGGAGAGATGGCTTAGTATTTGCTGCTCTTTCAGAGGACCCAAGATCAATTCCTGGCACCATATTTGGTGGCTCACAATCACCACTAACTGCAGGGGATCTGATGCCCTCTTCTGACCTCCATGGACACCTGCACACATGTGACACACACACACACACACACACACACACACACACACACACACACACACGTGCATGCACATACATACAAACAAAAACAAAATGTTAAAAATTATTGAGAATTAACAAACAAATGTGAATGATGGTTTAACTTCTGAAATTAAAGCATGCTTTATTACCACATACAGAATTCCCTCACTACAGAGTTAATGAACATGGACCAATTTCTGGCAATAGATGCATAGCCACAAACATGGGGATGAAAATTTTGTTTTTCAGGGCTGGGATTTGAGCCTAGAGCCTCACACATCAGTTAGGTGCTCTACCAGCAAGACCCTCAGTCCGAGAGAGAATTTTTCAGCTGTCAAAGCTCTTGTGATGGATGAGTCTCATAGGAAAACACACTGTAGCTCAGTCCTGTCAGCCTGTGGAAGACAAGGATGGAAGAGAGGGAGGTATGGGAGAGTGCCAGCTGCTGTAACAGATAAACCCCAAGATTACTACTTTGTGACCTGTGTAGGCTTCTTGCTGACACTGTGTCCAGATGCTGATTTTGCAGAAGTTCAGGTGAGCATGCAGAGGTGACTCTTTCTGCCTTGTGGTGACTGCTCCACATTCAGCCAGGAGATGGAGCAGAAGGAGAAGGCAGCATTTGAGAGAACTGTGAAGTCTGTGCCTAGGCATCCATCATGTCTTCCACAGTTGGCTGATGTCATAGGAAAAGAACCACCATGGCTGGAAGAGACAGGTTAACTGGGTTGTTCAGAATGGAAGGACACAGGTTTGCCAGTCATCCAGCCTAGTCTCTGGTGTGGGGACAAAGCCCTTGAGGGTTAATTAGGAAGCTGAAGCTTGAGCTGGGTCAAGCACCAGAGTCAGAGAGACTTGTGAAGTGGATGTGAAACTGTGGCCGCCATCAGCATGACCCTGTGGTGTAACATGAATCTTAAAAGGTCTTATTAATAAAAACATACCTAGGGCCATGTATTGGGGTGAATTCTGAAAGATCAGAGAGACAGAACAGGCCAGAGCCAACCTCACCTTGCCAATTCCTCAGCCAATCCTGTTTCTTCAAACTGGAAGCCTCTGAGTCCTCATCCGAATATTTCTCAGCTGAACTGCTGCTAAAAGCCTAAAAGCTTAACAAGCCTAGTTCCTGGTCCTCACGCCTTATATACCTTTCTGCTTCCTGCCATCACTTCCTGGGATTAAAGGTGTGAGTCACCATGCCTGGCCGTTTCCAGTGTGGCTTTGAACTCACAGAGATCTGGATGAATCGCTGTCTCCAGAATGCTAGGATTAAAGTTGTTTGTGCCACCATTTTCTGGCCTCTATGTCTGTCTAGTGGCTGTTCTGTTCTCTGACCCCAGATAAGTTTATTAGGGTAAACAATATATTGGGGGACACAGTATCACCACAGTGTAGCAGTGCCCATTTTCTCTCAGCCCTAGTCAGCAACTTTATATTTCTAAATAAACCTGAAGTTAATTATAAAGTTTTAGTTATTAATTTTTTTATATTTATTTAGTGTATGTATATGTGTGCTTCTCTCTCTCTCTCTCTCTCTCTCTCTCTCTCTCTCTCTCTCTCTGTGTGTGTGTGTGTACATCCATGCACATGTATCTATGGTGTGTCCTCACATATGTGCCATGGCATACCCGTGAAGGTGAGAGGTTAACCTATGGAAATCTATTCCACCACATGGGTTCAGCTGACCTTATTGGGTCATCAGGCTTGGCCAGCCCCTTTGCCCACCGAGCCGTCTCCCGAGCCCTGTAAAGTATTATTTAATGAGAAGGACACATTCCAGTGGTGAAAATGGGGTTTTATAGCAACTTTGCTTGGACATATTGCCCTGTTGAAGAATGCATCTGTCTAAGTAAACTGCCATCTAAGGCAGGTGACAGTACCCCACATGGCAATATCACCTCATCCCCAAACCCAGTGACCAACAGTGGGGTGACTACAGCATCAAATTTCTACCCCCCTCTATCTTCACTTCTTCAATAATATGACCACAAACAACAACAAACAAAAAACCTGAAGCTATAGATGATTCACGTCTCACCCTACCTCTTGCCTGACTTTCATTGCTGAATTTTTTAAAAGAGAAATGTAAGTACCTCTAAAGAAAACACAGCTCAATTATTGTGTGTTCCAACTGCGTTTTGAGTTTTGAGTTTTGGTCAATAGCAAGAGGTGAAGTTCTTGTTCCTTCTGCTCAGTATTCGCCACAGTAACCTCACCATGCCAGCAGATGAAAGGCTCAGAAAACAGGTGTTATTTTCCAACCAGGCTATTTGGTGATTTGACACCTCTTTCTGAATGAACGGTAATAGCTGTGGGTCTGCAGGGATTGGATCCCGGCCCCTTCATCTTCAAAGAAGAAATTTGTGCTAACAAGGACATTTTTGGCTTGTTCTGAAACACAAAACGATTTAGTATTATAACCTTTAGACATTCCTTTTGTGTTTCTCTTGCTATAGCTTGGATCTTGGATTCCCCATTCCCTCAAGACTGTGTGTAAAAGACTTGGTTCACAGGGTGTCATCTGCAGAAGATGGTGGGATGTGGAGCAGGTGAGGATGTAGCATGACAGATGCTTACACACACACACACACACACACACACACACACACACACACACACACACTTATGCACTCCAGAAATAGAAACCCTTATGGACCAAAGTAACAATTGCACCAACAACCAATATGATGGACCAATGAGTTTTTATTGGGGTTACTAGCTGGGGTGTAGGTAAGGGGTCACTTACAGGATCAGGGAGGACTTATACCAGCTGCGTCACAGAAATACCCACCATGACACAGAGGACAACTCCTTGCTGTGGGATGGTCTGTATGTCAAATCTGTTGCTCTGATTGGTCAATAAGTAAAACACTGATTGGCCAGTGGCCAGGCAGGAAGTATAGGCGGGACTAACAGAGAGAAGAATTGAGAGAACAGGAAGGTGGAAGGAGACACTGCCAGCTGTAGCTCGAGTTTTCCTGCCTGGCCCACAGTCAGGACAAATCTCTCTCACCTGCCAGTCCCACAGCCGTCAGACCCAACCAAGTAAACACAGAGACTTATATTGGTTACAAACTGTATGGCCATGGCAGGCTTCTTGCTAACTGTTCTTACAGCTTAAATTTATCCATTTCCATTAATGTATACCTTGCCACAAGGCTCATGGCTTACCGGCATCTTCACATGCTGTTTCTCATCATGGCGTCTGGCAGTGTCTCTCTGACTCAGTCTTCCACTTCCCAGCTTTATTCTCCTCCTTATCCTGCCTACACTTCCTGCCTAGCCAATGGCCAATCAGTGTTTTATTTATTGACCAATCAGAGCAACACATTTGCCATACAGAACATCCCAACATGCCGGTAAGCCATGAGCCACGTGGCAAGGTATAGATTTATAGAAATGGATTAATTTAAGCTGTAAAAACAGTTAGCAAGAAGCCTGCCACGGCCATACAGTTTATAAGCAATGTAAGTCTCTGTGTTTACTTGGTTGGGTCTGAGCGGCTGTGGGACTGGCGGGTGACAGAGATTTGTCCTGACTGTGGGCCAGGCAGGAAAACTCCAGCTACAATTCCTGAAAGCTTGTAGCCCTGGAACTCTCTGTACAGCTCTACTGTCTAAATCTCTCTGTCTCTCTGTCTCTCTCTGTCTATCCCACCCCATCCCAGTTGGACTAGTCAGAGCCCCCTCTCCTAGGAACCATTATTCACTTGTATACTGCTAAGGAGGGGTCCCCAGGACCTCCCAAGCTTCTGAGTGACTTTTTTTTTTTTTTTTTTTTTTTTTTTTTTTGGTTTTTCGAGACAGGGTTTCTCTGTGTAGCTTTGCGCCTCTCCTGGAACTCACTTGGTAGTCCAGGCTGGCCTCGAACTCACAGAGATCCGCCTGGCTCTGCCTCCCGAGTGCTGGGATTAAAGGCGTGCGCCACCACCGCCCGGCCTGAGTGACCTTTTGTTAACTTCCTGAGGCTCATGAGCTTCCCCCTCCCTCCTGGAGGCAATGTTTCAATTTGGAGAAAAATGCCATCTAAGGGGGAGAGGGACTAGAGAGAGGAGGTGCTTATGTCATTCTGTGGGAGCCCTTGAGGCCCCTGAAGGGGGTTGTGGAACCACAGCCCCCTCCTCTTCCTCTTTTGCTGGCTGGATGGCAGTGTAATTGGTTTCTACTCAAATCTCCAGTTTAGTTAATTAAAACGATTTAATAAGGAATATGACACAGTGTAGCCAAAACAGGGTTTTCTCTATAGACAACAGTGCTTGTGCATAGAATCCTATTAACAAATGCCTGTATCTAATTATAATGTCACTCAAAGGTCCCCTATGCCCTCCTGATATGATATAATCCCTTGACAGGCCTCAAGCAATGGGGCCAGTTGATTATGAGCTGAAGTCACCAAAGCTCATAATGACCTTTTCTGTTTGTAAGTTGACTAGTTCAGGTCTTTTGTTATAGCAATGGAAAGCTACCTGACACCTATATCATTCTTTTTTTTTTTTTTTTTTTTTTTTTTGGTTTTTCGAGACAGGGTTTCTCTGTGTAGCTTTGCGCCTTTCCTGGAACTCGCTTTGGAGACCAGGCTGGCCTCGAACTCACAGAGATCCGCCTGGCTCTGCCTCCCGAGTGCTGGGATTAAAGGCGTGCGCCACCACCGCCCGGCCCCTATATCATTCTTTAAATTAACAATACTCATGAGTATTTTTCTGTATCACTGACCAGTCTTCAAAACTGAATTTCCATGACCATACCTCATGCGACCACGTGCTGTACTGGCATTTAGTGAGCCACTCCCTATAGTGGGATACTAGATTATTTCCGGACTTTTCTTTGCCCTAAATAACACTGTGATAGATGATGTCTTTGTGTGTATTTGTAGGTCTTTCCTTACTGTAAATCAGTCCGGGAAATATTAAAAGGTCAAAGGGAATGAGTGCCCTTACAGGATCTTTTGTTTGCTTGTTTTCAATCCTTAACCTAATACCATGAACACAGTTGCTAGTCATGACAGCAACTGTCTTCATCAAACCCAAGCACAGTGTGCCTTCTCGTGTTGCCGTGGAAACCAAAAATAACAATGGCCAGTCTACAGACAGGCTCCGTCCCTCCCTCAAAGAGTTCAACCTCACTCACAGCTGTAGTTCGGAGATAGAGTCATGTTATCGGCAGGTTGTGGAACCTGTAGGAGGCGGAGCCTAGTGGGAGAAAGGTAGTTCAGTGGTCACATGCCTTGAAGGGGATCATGGATTGCTAAGCTCTGTCTCTCTGCTTCCCAGATGTATAGGGTGAGTGGATTCCTACACCACGCACTCTGGCTGGGATGTCTGCCTCACAAGAGATCCTAGTGGCCGTGGGCAGAGTCCTGCAAACTGTGAACCCAAACAACCCTTTCCATGGCTGAAGCAGGTTGTTTCAGGTGTTTGTAACAACCGCTCTCACCTAAGCATGATGCCCATTAATTGTCTTTATTTTAAATTTTGATATTTTGTATAGTGTATGTTTATTTTGCATTAGTCTTAATTTTTAAGACCCATCAATATGTTATTCATTTTGCTTAGTGAGATTTCTTTTTTGGGGTGTGGGGGACGGGGTGGGGGCAGGGAGCAGAGCTGGAGTGAGTGTCCTTTTTACTTCATCCTAATCCTGTAAGTTGGAACATTCTAGAATCTCAGTGAGATGGAATATCCTGGAATGCCCACTGACATTTTAATAACTAAAAGAAACACCTGAATGTACAGATTAGCAAGCTGATAAAAGATCAAGGGCCATTAAGGACTGGAGGCCCATGAGACCTGCTGTGGGTGGTATGCACATTTATTGTATCTAAATGGCTGAAAATGGACAGACCAAGGAGGGCCCACAGCAGCTGATGGTGGATCACGGAAGCTCAGAACCTGCTTTGAAGCTTCAGCAATAAGCAATAAGCCCTTCTGATGCAAACACTTCACCAAGATTCCTCCTGAGATCTCCATCTCCTCCCATCACTTAAAAAGACCATTTAGGGGAGCTGTGTGCCCTGTTCGTCACAGCTTTGATCTTTTGAATCTAATCACAGCCTCACAGAACACCCACGCTGTTTGTGCTGTTTTATACCAGAGCAAATGAGGATTATCTCCTGCACCCACCAAGAGGCTCCTCCATCCCCTGGTGTGGAGGAGACAAAGGCTAATGGTTACTGGGAAGCTAGTGGCTGGGGTTTAGAGTGCAGCCACCTCCATTTAGAGACCAAGGTGTCATTTGGGTCCTGAAGGTGAATATACATTTGTCACTACTAAATGCCAGATTTAAAAAAACAAAAAACTGTTCTCAGATAATTAGCAATTAAGGTCATTTTTGCATTAAATAATAACTCCCTTCCAGGGACTACTCATTCAAAATATATTGAACATTTATCGTGTTGTAGATTCTTCGGTTAGTCTCTGAGTTTTCAGACAGGGGCAAACAGAACAGTCACTCTTGGAAGTGACAGCTGGGAGGGTGAGGGAGACAATAAGCAAAGAATCCCTTTGTGATTACAGATGGTGAGGGATATAAGAAAAGAGCAGAGGGCCCAAGTGGAGCCCAACAGCTGGCGCTCTGCCGTGCTGTGCTACCTTTTCATCCATAGAACAAAATGATGTGGATATCATTTCTTACATTTAACCAATGGGAAAATAAAAGAGTGGCCTAGCAGCATGGCAGGGGGCTCCCAGAAATAAGTAGAGGGCACAAGCTTCCATCCTGAGGGTCTAACCATTTTTTAGTCAACCTCTGTAGGAGGCACAGAGGTCTTTGTGCTCACAGCCACTGAATCATGTTGAACCGGACTGCCTTCTTACCCCACATGGATCGATCCTCTGCTGGCCATGTTGGTTGCAGAGACACTCATCAACCCCTACCCCTACACACACAAGCCTCTACTCCATGCCATGCCATACACACCTCCTGAGGGTCTGTAAGCTTTGTAACTGATACCACTGCCTCTTGGGCTGTGAACTTGGAATCTTGAGAACTGGACACAGAGTCCAACAGGACATCACAACACCCTTCTGGATAAAGCTGTCTGGAGAATGAAAGAGGACTTGACCCATGATGGCAGTGCTCACCTGCCTTCTCTGTTCTCCTCTCGTGCATCTCATCATACCAAACACCCATCTAGTCAAGTCCAATCCCATAATGGCTCCTCTTAGGGAGGCTTCCCTCCACAGGAGCAGCAGCTACAGCCACAGGCCCAGAAGAAAGGCCCAAACCTCTGTGCTGTCTGGCCTTTTGGTTTCAGAATGAACACAGGACAGCTAACTGTAGGATTGTCATTGCTACCCAGTGTCTCTGCCTCCTACTGACCCATCACAGCAAGGAAAGCAAAGAAACCCAACCAGAGTCGTCCCAGACTCTCCTAGATTGAAAAATGAACTGGACGCCACTGGCTGTCACTCAATTGCTAGGTACCTTGTTCCCTACTCCCTAGTACAGCAAATAAGGGTCTGGCCCCACAAGCTTGGAGGTCCCATCCCTGGAAATATCAGAACCAGGAACAAAGGGTTTCTATCACACCCAGTTCCTTCTAGCTTAAAGCAAACCCCCAAGTCTTCTGGGCAGCTGTAACTTTTGGAAAAATCTCTCAGTCAATTCACAAAGCAATCTGAGATCATAGTATGGTTTTCTTTCAAGAGATAAGGAGTATAATAAATTAAGGCGCAAGTGTGAATTTAAATAAGCAGGTGATTACTATAGATAACCATAAAACAAGTGTGGCCTCATGTGTGCCACTACCAGCTCCTTATCTACATATCTAGACCCAAGTTCCAGTTTCAGAGACCGTGACTGTGTGTTTGGAAACAGGAATTGGGATTCTCCAGGTGACAACCCAATACTCATTTTGTGTTTGCACCTGGCCAGATGTACCCATGCAAAGAGGCTATGTAGACATGTCACATCACCAGGCTGGCCTCCTATTAGTGCCTACTGAGGACTGCCTGTCTAGATGAGCTGTCACTCTTTGTGAGGCTGGGGCCAGTGGGTGATTAACCCTTAGAATGCATGGCTTCTTCTGGTGCCACTTCCTCTTCTCCTGCTTTTCTTGTCATTTAAGAAGTGTCACAGGTCTGTTCTGAGGTCATGATGGGATGGGGCTGGTTCCCGTAGCCTAATGAAGGGAAAGATTTGTGGTGATCCTACATAGGGATGCCAGCTATAGTGGGGATGGTACAAGTATGGTGGATGGACTCTGAATCTTCTCTCCAAGTGATGCCTTCATGAGACTTGTCTTGTTGTCGATGAGCAAACATTTGGGTCTTAGAAAGTAGTTCCATAGCAAGCTTGAAAATGATTAAGATGTTTTTGTTTGTGTGGGCCATTTTTATCAAAACTCATGACTGTTCTAGTTTTATTTCTGTCGCTGTGACATGGTATCCAAAAGCAGCTTAGGGGAGGAAAGGATTTATCTGGCTTGAGTCACAGTCCATTATTGTGGAAAGTCAGGGGCATGAACTGAGTCAGGAACTTGAAACTGTGGAGGAATGCTGTTTGCTGGCTTACTCTCTGGCTTACTCACAGTCTCATGCTCAGCTACCCTTTTGTACAGTCCAGGACCACCTGCCTAGGGATGGTGCCGCCCACAGTGGGCTGGGCCCTCCTGTTTCAATTAACAATTAAGACAGTCCTCTAGAGTCGTGTCCATAGGCCAACGTGATGAAGGCAAATCAACTGTAACACTTTCAGGAGATTCTAGGCTGTGTGGGGCTGACGGTAACTATAATAGCAATTAAAACTGAAGAATTTGGGAACACTTCTTGAGGTGAGACTCCACTTCATGCTCCCCACAGAGCAGATGAATAGTTTATTTAGAGTAAATGATTACCACCTTCCTTATGTTAACATCAATAGTATGTGTGTGAAAAAAAAATCACTATATCTTACTAAACGGGGAATATAGAGGAATGATGTCATGTGACAGTCCTGCTGGTCTTTTCTGTGTGTGGCTTAATGGAAGGCAGATTGTGCCCTCTGCCTCAGTTCCCAATCTGTGGCAACAAGACGCCATCAAACTGGAAAATCCCACTGTACATTCCTTGGAGAATAAAAGTGAAGAGGGTTCATAACTTCTCAGGCTGATTATAAAAACAGCCTTAATCTCATAATAGGTGAAGACCTGAGAGACACGGGGTTCCCAGGTGACACTTTGAGAACTCCTGTGGCATGGCCTTAACCAAAAACCTTTATGCGTCTAAGCTGGAGAGAATTCTGTAGAATGTAGTCACAGGGGTTGTGGATTTATGCAACATTGTCATCATCACTTTATGACCAGTAACTTTCCCTTTGAGGAGAGAAAAATGAGATTAGATGATAAATTGGTGGCCAAGAACTGGGTGGCATATACAGGCTTTAGAGAGGTGGAGGTGACCGTTGAATGGCAAGGGTCCGGTCTGTTGTTAAACTGTGTGTTAGTAGCTAGAAACTGGCCAAAGCAGGAGTGTTTACACCAGAGAAATAGGCAGATGGAAGCAGCAGAACCTTCCTTTCCTCCCCCACCTCCTCCTTCCCTCCCCTCCCTCCCCCTTCTTTAAAAGATTTTTCCTCTTTCTTCCTTTCCTTCCTTCCTTCCTTCCTTCCTTCCTTCCTTCCTTCCTTCCTTCCTTCCTTCCTTCCTCCTCTTCTTCTTCTCCTCCTCCCTCTCTTCCTTCTCCTTTTTCTTGGTTTGCACAGTTAATTTTTCCTTGCTTTGTGTGTGTTTTACATTTGCTATTCAAAAGCTGAGTTTACTGTTACAGCCACAGCTCCTCTGGTCTGAAACCTAGCCTGATTACACATTTCTGCAGACTCTTACACACCAGCCTGGCCCTTATAGGCATTCATGCTCTTCTCTGTGGCTTAGCTGCTCGGGTACGTGGAGAGTAGAAGGTATTGGACAGCCTTGGCTGCTGCCTCTGCAGCAAGTGGCTGGCCACTAAGATTTGGGTGAAATGGTTCATGAATACAATATCCCTTTTCTCATTAAACTGAAGCAACCCCGACTCTGGTCACACAGGCGCTTGGCACTCTCCTGCGCTGGCTTTGACTAAGATGTAGAAATTAATGGTTGCTCTGTGGTTTGGGGAGGGGCAGGAGCCGTGATTTACAGACCTCTCTCTTACCATCTGTTCCCTTGCTTCAAGGCACTGCTTCTTGTAGCCTGAGGATGTGAGGGAAATTATGTTAAGGGATCACAAATTTTCCTTAAAGTTTCATTTTCAGAAAAACAACAGCATCCCACGAGATAAGCATCTCTGTTTTTATTCCTGGAGGTCAGTATACCAAGAGATTACAGCCAGGAAGTGGGGGCGGGGGGATTTTGTATCTGCATTTGTTTTTAATTAAGACTTAAACGATGATTCTCTTCGAATGGAATGGAGAGTGACCGTAGCTCAGGCGGGGAGTTGATCAATTTTGCAACACAGAGAGACATTTCATCATTTTTGCAACATCCTGGCTGCTAGCAGGGGAGCAAGAGCAGGTGGGCCCGCCGGAGGGATTCCTCTGTACCTTGGCAACGGGTGTGACTGCCAGCCCAACTCAGGCAGCCCTGCTGTTTCTCGCTTCCCACCCCTAGAAACAAATCAGATTCTGTTTGTCTGTCCTGTCTAGTACAAAGTCTTGTGACTCTTGTTCTTCGAAGCTTCCCAGGGGGTGGGGAGATGGCTCAGTTGGTAGGTGCTTACTGTGCAAGCATGAGGTCCGGAGTCTGGGTACCCAGCACCCAGGTGAAAGGTCAGTCAAGCACACCCATGCATGTGATCTCAGTGTGAGGAGGCAGAGATCCCTGAAGCCTTTTAGCTAGTGGCTAGTCAGCCTAACTAAATTGACCAGTTCCAAGTTCAGCAAGAGACCCTGTCTCAAAAGTAGAGGAAGACACCCAGCATCAACCTCCGGTCACCATGTGAACTTGTACACACATGTACACACACACACACACACACACACACACACACACACACACACACGCACACACACGCACACACACACACACACACACACACATGCTCTCTCTCTCTCTCTCTCTCTCTCTCTCTCTCTCTCTCTCTCTCTCTCCCATGCATGAGCATGGACACGTGCATGGAAGCATTTTGGAAAAACTCACCAATGCTTAGGCCTCTATGTGCTTTGATCTTGTGTCACACAAACAGAAGGAAATCCAGTGTATACAAGAAGTTAAGGAAAACACCAGGAATTGGCTTTGGTGGCGGGGAGGGGTGGAGGAGTGGGAGGAGGGAGGAGAGGGGGATCTGTGGTTGGTATGTAAAATGAATAAAAAAATTTTTTTTAAAAAAGAGTTCTTCCAGGATTTCTTCAAATAACAGCCTCCTCTAATGCATGGAAAACGACACTTGGGGCTGGGAAGTTAAAGGTACGTTCTGCTGTTTGGGAGCAGGTCTGCCTTACAAAGCGGGCTGCACAGCTGTGTCTCAAGTTAGGAAGAGTTCTCTTTGATGCACACTTTCTGTATTTCTTTAAAGGCTGTTTTAGCAGATTATTTCTTAAGTAGATGTAGAAACTTACTTTTATATTCACAGTACTCATATCTTCTTTTCCTTGTATGTTCATGAACGTATGTGTATGTGAGCAGGTGTGCACACGTGTACATGTGGGTGCCTGATGTCAACATTGGGTGTCTTTCCTAATCATTCTCTACCTTAATATCAAGATAGTCTCTCACTGAACTCAGAGCTCACCGATCTGGCTAGGCTTGGCTAGAGAATGAGCTCTGGGAACCCACCTGTCTGTACTTATCTAGTGTTGGGTTTTTTTGGTGCACACCATTGCACCCAGATGTTTTGCAGGGGCACTGAGGATTCAACTCAGGCCCTCATGTTTTCCAGGCAAGCACTTGGTGACTGAGCCAAGTGTCAGGAGCCTGGGCATATTCTAGGGGCTGACTCGGTTTACCAACGTGTATGTGACATATGCAAAGAGCATAAGGAACAAATGGAAGGGTTGGGTTGTTGACTAACAGAAGAGCGTTTGATACCAGTAGCTTCGATGTGGAGTCAGGAGCTCAGAACTGGATATGTCAAATGTGGAATGCTTGGAGGACATAAAAGGGAAGCTGGACTCCATGCACCTCCATTGCAGAGTGAGCACTTGAGACCACAAGAGTGGATACACCATCAAAATTCTGAAAGGAAATACATCAGCAATGACCTTGTCCTGGGCCACAGTTCCACTACAGAGCCTTGGCACTTGTTTCTCCCTCTACAAGGAACAGCACCTCTCCAGCGCTGCATGGTTTTCATCTCCTCTAACTCATTGACTCTTATCTTTGGACAGTCTCTCTTTGACTTCTCTGCAAGGCCACCCTTCTATGTCTTGCTTCACCCCACTCCATATTTATTTTTTCTACTGAGTGTCTACCATTACCTGACATGCTAATGCCCATGTTTTGTTGATTTGTTTATAATCTATCTGCTCCAACTTAAGGCAAGATCCTGCTACTGGAGTCTATGCTGGTTCGATGCAGTTTTGCCCACTACTAGGAGTTTCTGAAACATAATATAGCCAATATGCATTTGTTGAATCAATTTTAAAAATTTTAAAAATGCAATTCTCAGGAAGCCCTCAAATGTGCTTCCAACAGTCTCAACCTTCCCACTTTATTCCTTCCAATAAGTGCTTCTTAGACACAAATAATAATAAGTACCCAGAGATACACTTTTTAAAAAATAGGTGTATTTAAAATATTTTTTATTTATTTTCTATGTGCATGAGAGTACGTGTGTGTGTGTGTGTGTGTGTGTGTGTGTGTGTGTGTGTGTGTGTGTGCATGAATCCCATAGTTGCTGGAGTTGGTTCTTTCGACCATGTGGGTTCCAGGGGTGACTCATGTCCTCAGACTTGGTAGCAGGCACCTTTACTCACTGAGCCATTGAGCTGGCCCAAATAGGTGTCTTTAAAACTCACGTTCCCAACTTCCTCTCAGAAACATGCAGAAGTAGAATCACATGATAAAATGAGGCACTGCAGTGTGGACAATTGGGGGTGAAAAAGGTAGACTCATTGGGTTAGTTCCTGAACATGGGATGCAGATAAATCAGGCCCAAATTGCTGCACCGAGCACTGGAGATGCAAAGGGGGATGAGATACAAGGGCTTGTGGGTAGGAGAGAGCAACCGAGAGCCCAGGTGATGTGTTGTGTTGGCTGCAGCAGAGAAAACCCATGCAACAAAAATGTTTTAAAATATCTTCAGACCAAGCAACCTTTGTTTTTCAAAGTGTTTAGCAATCTCGTGTTGGTAATTTAAGGACTCCCAGAGTCAGGTGTACACACAGTGTTCATCCGTAAGCCATTTCCCACTCTGGGACATTTGAGATGCTCATGGTCTGGAGAGGAGTGACAAAACCCTTCAGATAATTACCGCAGTAACTCTTTGTATTTTACACCCATTTGTTAGGGTGATGTGAGGCCAAGTGAGTTGGGGTTGTGTGACTAAAAGTCCATGCTTTCTACTTTGAGGCTGTGTCAGCAGACTCCCAGAGTGTAGTCCCTTGGGATCTTTTCAGACTGTATTATCTATCACCCAATCCTCCCTGATGGACAGGATTGGAAGACCCATGTGAAAGGCCTGTCCACTCTCTGCCCAAGTAGTACTATTCCTTATATACTCCTATTTATCTTAATAACGTGAGTATGCCGATACCTCCAGGTGCTTCAAGACTACAGCTTAGGAGCAATGTATCAGCAGACACTTCAAGGTATATTTGAGTTGCATTAACTCATTTCACAAGGACTTTTTAAAAGTAATGTTTCCTTCTATAAAGAAGGAAAGAGCCAATGAGATAGCTTAGTAGATAAAAGTGTTTGTGGCCTAGCCTGATGGCTTGAGTTTCATCCTGGGCTGCACATGGTGGAAGGACAGGAATGACTCCCACAAAATTTCTTCTCATTTCCATGCATACCCCCTCATAATAAATAAATTTTAGAGTGAGAAAACCTACTTCGGGTGTGGAGCTTGCTTCATGCAGGTGATGTCATCTCCAGTTTTATATCAGGCGCAGAGGAGACCCAGGTCTAATGGGTGCCAGTCTGTGTCCTTCATCATCCCAGCTGCTCTGAGACAAGTGACAGAATTCTAGAACTAGAGATGAACCTGGTCATAGTCCAAGCTTCCGCTCATTGAAGAGATGTCCATTCAGCTTACATGTCAAAACGTCTGTCATCATAATTTTGTTCTTTTCTGAATAATACATACCATATACTTAAAATTTTCTACTATATCAAAAATATGCAAATATATAAATTTCTTAGGCTAGTCTGCCAATAATAGAAAGTTTTGAATCTCTTTAATCTTCTTCCAATAGAGCAAAGAATAGCAAAATCAAAACACATGAATATTGTCAACAAATCAAGCTGATGAGCTCTGATTTAGTGGTGAATAGACTTTCAGCAGCAGCAAGGACCTGAGTAATAGCAGCAGTAAATTAACAGAAAAAAGCTAAGAGGAGAAAGAATGCAGCCAGTGTGCTGAGAGTCCCCGGTTTCCAACATGCACTTGCTCACTGGGGAGAGGCTTGGTGCACTCTATTGGCATAGGGTTAGAACAGTCCATGGTAGGATCTAACAGGAAGTCTACCTTCCCTGAAATCTTAATAAGACCTGCTGAGACTGTCACTTGTCAAGGATGAGTTGTTGAGAGCAGAAGTCAAATGGAGCAAATAGACAAAGGGCAAGAATCAGGTTCAATGATGGAAGAAGAATATGAAGGTGAGAGAGCCTGGAGAGCAAGCAGACATTGACTTTGAAAGCTACATGTAGAGAAGATGTGCTAAAGCCCAAGATTAGAAAATTAGGATGTCTATCCACTGAAGGAAAGGAGCCACAGTGAATAAGACCCTATGGCTTGAGTGTTTGCCCACTCTAAACGTCATGGAGAGACGTGAGTGCCACTAGCACTGTATCAAGATGTGAGGCCTGAAAGAGCATCAGGAAAGCGATGCGGGGAAATATAAGTGCCAGGAGGCTGCAGAGACAGTCAGTGGTTAAGAATACTTGATGCTCTTGCAAAGAACCCAACGTCAGTTCCTGCTACCCACGCTGGATGGTTCACAACTCTTTGTAAGTTCAGTCCCAGGGGATCTGACTGCCTCTTTTAGTTTCCTCAGGCATCCCTACACACATGGTACATACACACACATGTGCACACTTGTGAACACACACAAATCGAGTAAGTTATAAGGCAGAAAATCACTCTCATTTTACTGTCCTCCAACTGTGCTTTATGACAAAATAAAACAGGGTAATGTGTTTAAGATGATGCTGTAAAGAAGTAGGAGCTGAGATTTTTATACCTAGCTAAGTTAGGCTTTCAAATAAAAACTTAGGCAGAGTGTCAGGCAGTCTCTATAACCTGGAGAATATTTAAGTCTTTTTCCTGAGCAAATTCCAGGTAACTAAAATCACTAAGAACAAGCATTAAAATTATATTTCTTGGTGCAACTAAAACCAAGTGTCAGGAAGGCAAATAATGACAGACTAGTGTCTGGACAGGTGGCTGAATAATTAAGATGCTTTCTGTTCTCCCATAACATCTGGGTTCAGATCCAAGCACCCATGTCAGGTGGCTCACAACTGCCTGTGACACCATGGGGTTCAGCATCTCTGACCTCTGAGCGCACTTGCACTCATGTATGCACACCCACACAGCCAACACATGTGAATATACAAGATTTTAAAAATAAATATTAAAAGATTAAACTGGCAATCAGTGCAGTAGCTCTGTGGAGATACAACAGTACCGGATTAACTCCACACCTGGGTACTCTTTTCCAGTTAGAGTAGAATCCATAATGAGCCACTTCATACGACAACTTGTTTTCCTCAACAAAGAACTTACATAAAAATATTGTGGAGGGACAGAGGGAAAACATCTAGATTAATAGAGATATGTAAAGATGGCAATACTGGAGAGCTAGGGGCTGTGTAGCAGGTTATTAAACCCTAAAGAAGAGCTTAGAATGCTTCAAGACAAGTGAGGCTATTGTTTACTTTTGAGGAGTTTTTATTAGGATGGGCATGCAGAGGGTTTATGAGATAAATGGCAAGTTTCAACTTTGTTTTTATGAATTCTATCGTATGTGTGTGTGTTGCATGTGTATGCATGTGTGAGTGTATGGAAAACAGAGGTCAGTGTTGGGTGCCTCCCTTTATTGCTCTACTTCATTTTTTTAGACGGGGACTCTCACTGGATTTACCGCTTCTGGTTTTGGCTAGACTGGTTGGCCAGTAAGCCTCCATAATCTGCCTGTCTCTTTTCCACCAGTCCTAGGGTTACAGAAATGTGGCAGCACCATGGCTGGTCATGGATGCTGGAGATTACACTCAGATCCTCATGTGTGTGCAGCAGGCCATTTACTCATGGAACCATACTCCCCCCGCCCTCCCCCCCAACACCAGCCCCCGCCTCGAATCTACTCACTGTTAGTTCTCACGGTCCAGTTTGCATCTCTCAGCACAACTGAAATCAGTTGTTTGAAGGTTGTTGATCATCTCACGGTGACCTTTACCAACCATCAACTATGTAAAAGTCACTGTTGTTGAGTGCTGCCTTCTAGAACTTTCCTCCTTGTCTGAGCCATCAGGCTGTCCTGCCCTCCCCCAGCCCTTCCATCTGTCCCTTTTACGCCCCTTGGATATGTGTTACACGTCTGTGTTCTTGCCTTCTGCCCCTTCCTCTCTCCTTTCTCCTCCCTTTACCTGCCATCATAAGCAATCAACATCAAAGTGTCTGACCCTTGCCCTGGGGGAGTCTCAGGGGCATAGTCCCAACGCACAGGTTGTCGTACCTTGCCAGATGTCCATCTGCCACCGTAAAACCGGTGTGCCCAGTCGGAACCCATTTTGTTCCTCAGTCTAAATCCTTCTCCCATCTTCACAAGTTCAACGAGCAGCTTCTTCATCCTGGTTCTGACTTCAAGTCTGACTCGTTTCTAGCTGCTGCCTGAATGCGTTTGTTTTCACAAACTTGATTAAGTTCCAATTCTCTGTGTCTCTTCCTGCACCTGGCTGTGTGGAAGACAGTCATAAGGCTTCCTGGGGTGGCTTCCTTGGCAAGAGCCACCTTCATTCTCATATGGACAGCATCATGTCTGCTTCTCCTCTGGTGACGGCGTGTTTGGGCTTTGGACCAACACTGGTCACGTTGTACCATCAGCGTAGATGGTCAGAGAAAAATCAGTGGAACTAACTGACAGTGACCGCTTTCCTGTGCTTGTTTACTAGAGAGAATTGTTCAAAAAAAAAGAAGATACATAGAAATGATAGAATAGAGGGTAGATTATTGAATCTACTCTGAAAAGTAAAGAGGATATAGATATGACATAGATAAAAAGGTAGATTATTGAATCTACTTTTTGGACTATGCCTTCTCTCCACACCATCAAGCTAGATGATCATGAACAATGTCCAAATCTGTCTCTGTAGGTGGCAGGTTGAGAGATCTCTAGCACCTAGTGACACCTAGTCTCTGGGGTGCCTGCTCCCAACCACACATACACTTGACAAGCTCTGACTTTCTACTGAAGAACTAACCTTCACTTCCATTGGATTTTTTAAGAGAGAGAGAGAGAGAGAGAGAGAGAGAGAGAGAGAGAGAGAGAGAGAGAGAGAGAGAGAGAGAGATTATTTTCAGGCATAACATCTGTTGTTTGTGCCTAGAGGTATGTGTTTAGGTACATGTGGGTTCAGCCACACGTCCGTCTGTTCATTCACTCGGCAAGCATTGCTGGGGACTGCGGTGCAGGGTTCAGCTCAGCCAGGTAGTAGTGTGGTCACAACATCTTGTACAATACTACCCTCCCAGCAAAACAGCCGCCATCTTCATCGGATTAGCTGTGGCTGCCCGAGAACGCTCCATCAGGAGTAGATCTGTGGACTGTTGACATTTCCTCAGAGGACGTGGTAGGGAGGGCCCCTGAACCCTCTCCTGAGGTTCATTCTACTCCCGCTAGCCATTTGCTTGCAATGTATCCCAACTGCATGTGGCTTCGGGGCCCAGGGGAGGTGCTAGAGTATGTAGATGGAAAACGCTAGAGGAAGGACTCCATCTCTGGGGCTGTGGGAAGACCATCATCCATGCTGGGTGAAGACTTTCCAGCGTGGCTGCTTTGGGACCACCTATGCCTCTGCCAGTAACCCCTCAACCCATGCTCATTATGACAGCCCAATGAACCCATTGGTTCCAAGTCTAAACTTTCATAGTATTATGTTTTGATTTGTTGTTGGGACCTTGTGCGGAGAGAGTAAACATTGTTTACATCTCCCTAAGGGAAGAAATTTTTTGTAGCACGGCCCCAAGGAATTAACTGTCTAGGCCATGCTTGCCATACTCTGTCTTCTTCCTTAATTTTTATTGGCTCAGAGGATATGTCTGCTAATTCATCCACTCATCCATTCATCCATTTTCTATGTGTGCATTGCATGTTTTCATTCTGCTCTGGCACATGCGCATGGAAGCCAGAGGAAAACAGACATCTGCTTTATTATATTCCACAGGATGTCTACCTGAACCCAGAGCTAGGCTGGTGGCTTAGCAAGCCCCAGAGAGTCTCCTGTCTCCCTGCATCACCCCCCCACAGTGCTGGGGTTACAGACACATATGGCCACACCACACTTTTTATTTGGGTGCTGAGGATTTGAACTCAGGCCCTCCTGCTCGTCTAGCAAATGCTCTTCCTGCTGTGAGCCATCTCTCCAGGCCCATTTGTTGTCCCTACAATCTCCTCTTATCTCTTGTCGTTACCTCCCCATCCCTTGAAAGAGGTTATTCTGGATGCTCCGTACTAATTGCTCAAACTTCACAATGTCTTTCGAAAGTCCGGTAAGAATTTTCAAATAAGACAGATGCTGAGTGTATTCCCTGGACAATGAGGTTCACACTAACTTACCTGAGAGCTTCCACAATTGTCTGGGTATAATTCAGACCTATCAGTCCCTAGTATGAGGCAGGTGACTTGGGTCTGATACCCTGACTCAAGGCAGCAAGGTAATGAAGAAAGGATGGAAACAGACAGACATACCAAAAAGTAGGGTCACGTGGGCTGTGTGCACTCTGATGGAGCTGCCCCAACCTCCACACAAGCGCTGTATACCCAGAGCATTCGTTATGTACAGGGCAGGGGGAGGAGTTGGCCAGTCTCCATAGGAGGTGTCTGAGGGGAGCTGCCTCAGGCTGTAAACATTCAGTGGAGGGGGCTCTAGTTGTTACTTGTTACACAGACTGACAACATGGACACTTTGACCAGAGGAGGGCTTTGCCATCCCTCTGAACCTCACCTCTGGCAGAAGAGGCTCTGCCACTGTCTTGGGCCTGAGGCGTTGGGACCCTTGACAAGGCTGTGCAGATATCAAACGATACACAGTCACTCCGGACTTCACCTGCTCTTCACACATTCACTCCAGGCTTCCTCAGGTCCCTACACATCCCCAAACAAGGCTTGCGGTAGGAAGCTGCTATGCTATGGTTTCTCTGTTACCAGGCATTTCTGGGCTTCACAATGATGGTGAGTGAAGTCAATCTAAATTGCTTGAGTTTTCCTTTGCTTTCTGCCTAGATAAGTTACTGCGAAGAAGGAAAATAATAATTGAGGGGCATCAAAACTCCCCTTCAAAGAGTTTAGAGTGTGGCTTTCTGGGGGAATCCACAGCAAAGCTTCCCAGCTAGAATTATTTGCTGGGTAATCATAGTCCTTAACGAACACCCCTCACAGACAAGACAGTAACCAGTTACAACCTGACCCTGCTGATTTCTGTCTATACAGATGTTCAGAGAAGAGGATGGAGAGAAAGATGAGGCCAGGAAGATTTTAAGCACTCTGGAAAATTAAGAACAGGTTTTAAAAAACACTAGCTGCTCAAATGCACGTCTTTCTGTGTTTAAGTGTGTCAGGACACAGCAGCTCATTTTGATTGATGAGGGAGGAGATACCCATGAGAATGACATATTTCCATCCGCTTTCTCAAAGAGGAGGTAGATGACGGCCATGAATAAGGAAACAAAGCAGCTTGCAATTCCTGTTTGGGATTTTTCTTTTGAAACCAGTCTCCTTAGGAAGTACATAATCCATCCTTTTCTTGTTTCACATCATTCGTTCAAAGTGCCAGAAGTCCTTGTCCGGGAAGATGGAAATGTTTTCTCTCCCGAGGAGAGAAATCAGTTAGCTTGTTCTGGATTTTTTTTTTTTGACAGATTTTGGCCTAAAAAGTGTCACATCTCAGAAGTTCTGGCTCCAGAGAGCTTGTTAATGGGTACCGTTCCATCCTCAGTGATAAGATTGTAAATGGGAGATTCACAGTCCAGCTCATCACAGCCATGCCACAGAAAACTGAGAGGCGAGAGGCCAGAGCTTCCAGCTTTATTAGAATCAGCAATCAAACATCTGGTCCAGTCTCTGCATTCTGTCTCACTTGCAGATGCCCGACTGTCGAAAAGCCCAGCAATGCCTGAGTACCACTTTGAGCTTGCAGTCACCTTTCCCAACGGAGGTTTGTTTTCCATTTTGGATCTGTGGTTGGAGCCAGGGAATGGTTCCGTACAAATCTTGTTTGGGGAACATTAGATCTTAATTATGCTCAAACAAATGTGGACTCTTCCAGATAAGTTAATACAAACTCCACTGTCCTGGGGGAAGTATCTTCAGTAGGCTATTATAGTCTCATCCCCAAAACTAAAATATTATTTGTGAGATGTGGAAGAAAATTTGACATTCAGTCTTTGAATCTACAAATATCATGATGTCTAGGCATTCAAGAATAATTTTTAAAATATTTTAAAAAGATTTATTTGTATTTATTGTATGTGTATGGGTATTTTGCCTAGATGTGCATCTGTGCCCCGTTGTGTGCAATGCCTGTGGAGGCCAGAAGAGGGTGTTGGATCTGGAACTGGAGTTACATGTGGTTGAGAGCTGTCATGTGGGTGCTGGGAGCCAAACCCAGGTCCTCTGGAAGAGCAGTGCATACTGCTAACCACTGAGCTCGTTTTCCAGCCCCATGACTGTTTGGTTTATCCAAAGCTTTTTGTTGTGATAGTCGTTTTCATCATCACCATGATGTGAACTGGTGAAGTTAGAATACATACACGTTACGGTATGATAGGGAAGTAATCACAGACACCTAGAGAGAACTCTACAGGGTCCTTGAGGGATGATGGAGAGGGCCCAAGGGAGGCTGAGCACATGAATAATGGGAACTGCCTCCCCAAGGCAGGGTTTCAGACCTCTTTAGAACGGGTGAAATTATGCCTGGCAAATGGTAAAGGACTTTTCTGCATTGCCAAGAGAACTGAACCACAGTCACAGTCCAAGTAAACCACCTTCTAGGCAACAGGGCACCTGTGACTTATAATCTTGCAAAAACCAAACATGGCAGCTTGGAACAACAGCTTGGTTCCAGCACGCTCTTTGGAATATACTTCCTTTCCTAAGCTTTGCAGAACATCTAACTACAGCAGGCTTGTTCCTGGCGTGAACTGGGAGCCCAGTGCCGATGCCTGAAGAACGTCTGTGCTGGCTCTTTTGAGTCTGAGTAACGCTGAGCTTTGCAAGCCTTGTCATCAGCGAGCCACTTGAGAGAGACCTCAGTTGGTCCTGCTGGATGCTGGCCGCTGTGATGGACATGCTCTTCTCTTGTTCCCTTTGATGTGGGTGAACTTTGTAACATTGTCATTTTCTTTCTGTGAATTTCCTTCCCCTGTGTCTTCTCTCCCCTTCTCCCCCTCTCTCCTCTCCCCCTCTCCCCTTCTCCCCCTCTCCCCCTCTCCCCTTCTCCCCCTCTCCCCTTCTCCCCTCTCACCCTCTCCTCCCTCTTCCCTTCTCCCCCTCTCCCCTCTCCCCCTCTCCCCTTTTCTCCTCTTCCCTCTCCCTCTCTCCCCTTCCCTGGTTCCCTCTCACTCCCTTCTCTTGACCTCTCTTTTCCTATGGAAAAAAAGCAAACATTTGGATCTTCTCCCAAATTTCTAATCTTTTTCCAACTACCAGGCCAAATTTGACAGGAAATCCTGCTCAAATTACCATTGCCCTTCCTTGAGCTGATATTTTAGATAACATGAGAAACAGGACCATGAAACTCCAGAGGGAAAACCCTGGATTAGTTAAACTCATTTGTGTACAAGGTAAATCTCAGTTATTGGGCTTGAGGGGACAACGTCGGTAGAGGGGTATTATCAAGTGTCTAATGAGACACAAAACAAAAGAGCCACTGGGCCTTGGCCAGGCACCCAAACTAAGAACTCAAAATGCCAGGGTACCTTTTGTTTCTTCTGTGGGATTCTTGCAAAAAGAGTTTGTCCTGCTTTCTCTGGGTAAAGGGCATCTGTCCTATGTTATATCTCAATACTCTTTCCCTTTACACACACACACACACACACACACACACACACACACACACACACACACACACAGAGAGAGAGAGAGAGAGAGAGAGAGAGAGAGAGAGAGAGAGAGAGAGAGAGAGAGAGAGAGTGTTATATCATGATGTCACTAGTCAACAAGATTTTTCGGATCCAGGTCTTACTGTAACATTGTGGTAATCCTTGTGGTCTGCGACTGACCAAAGGCTACAATGCATATGGAGGGGAAAATTTTAATCACTGTAGAAATGAACCACTATAAGAAGAGATTTCTAATGGCTGGAGAGATGGCTTGGCATTTAAGACTATCTTTTCACACAGGACCCAAGTTCAACTCTCTGCATCCATGGTGGGTAGCTCACAGCTGCCTGTAGCTCCAGCTCTAGGGGATCTGATGCCATCTTCCGGACTCTATGGGTACCTGTACTCACACATTCACATACCCCCCCCCCCCATATACACATAATTAAAATTCTTTTAAGTGAATTTCTAACAAGCCAACTATCAGTGATGTTGGTGTGAAATTCAAAAAGCATCTGAGTATAGTACTCTCTCACTGCACAATGACAATGATCTTAGGGCAAATGTCACTGTCCTTTTCTCTTAGATGAAGAAACTCAGGGTTAGAAAGCATCAGTAACATATCCAGTGTCACAGGGTTAGACACTGGGCAAAGAGGAAGTTGGGTTTCTATCCCAGGCTACTGAGCAGTGTGGATAGCAAGTCCACTCATCCATTGGATCAGAGGGGACAGAAGGCTATTCTCATTGTCACTGGGAAGAGGACCCTCAGAAGAGAGTTCTGGACACTAGTCACAATGATGATTTTTTCTGACAAGATGTCATGAGGCAATTGCTGTGTAAAATAGAAAGGAACGTTGTAAAAGAGCATTCGCTTACTTTTGAGGACCAGATAAATTACCTCCTAGATTCTGAGAGAGGATGATGAATCCTTTACCTATAATTTCAGGAATCCTAAAGAATCTAGCAAACCTGGTTATGCTGGTTAGTTTCTTTTTTTAATTTTTCTTTATTAAGAAATTTTCTACTCACTCCACATACTATCCACAAACCCCACCTCCCACCCCCCAGCCCTCTTTCCCAAGCCACTCCACAACCCCACATTCCCCAAATTGAGGTCTCCCATGGGGAGTCATGTGCTGGTTAGTTTTAACTGTCAAATTGGCACAGCCTAGAATCACCCAGAAGAGTCTTACTGTGGAACTGTCTAGATCAGGTTGATCTGTGGCATGTCTGTGGGGATTTTCTTAATTGTTAATTCAAAGAGGAAGACCCAGCCTACTGTGGGTGGCACCACTCCCTAGGTGGGGGCCTGAACTCTGTAAGAAGAATGAAGAAAGCTAGCTGAACATAAGCAAGTGCAGGTGTGTTCTCTCTTTGCGCTTGTCTGTGAATATGATGTGACTTCCGACCTTGACTTTCCTGGAATGATGGACTGTAATCCAAACAAACCCTTTTCTCCCCATTTCCATTTTGGTCAGGGTATTTGTCACAGCCACAGAAATTCAGCTAGAACAGGGGTCCTGATACTAAGCAAAAAAGAAAGTAGAGAATGCAAGCCTGAACTCTCTCTAAAGTTCTAGATCATTTTGGAAACCAAATCTGGTCTACTAGCCTGCTCCCATCCCAAGAAGGGTCCTGCATTGTCAGCTCAGTGCCGCTGGGTGGCTCCACCTTAATGACCCCCCACTCCTCTGTCTACATTCTAGAATAGGAGTCAGTACATCACTTACCAGATGTAGATACAAAGGACCACCCAGTTACAGGACAGAGGGGCAGCTTGGACAATCTGTGACTAAGCTGAAGCAAAGTCAAAGACTTCAGAATATTTTACGTACCTACATAGTATATGAGCTGTCTTTATTTAACAAGGAAATAGTTTATCTAGTTTAGTTCCCATGATCTTTACAAGTGGGAAAACCAAGACTGCACCACAAACTGTGAAATGCCAAGAAAGAAGAACTTGCCTTTCTTTAACTCCATTGCAGCCAACTGATTTTCTCCCTTGTTAGTTTCTTTTCCTCCCAAACAAAACAAATTTATAATAGAAGCGCTTTCTTGGCACATGATGTATCTGGCGTTAACACTGTTTATCTGTTTCACAAAAATATGTTTGCGAATTCCTCTGAACGTTTCTTGGAAATAGAATACTTTTAGATAGAGACATTATTGAGGTGTTATCCTCTGAATTTAAAAAAAGTCTGAACATGACATATTTCATACCCACGTAACATATTTCATACAAAAATATGGTCATGTTGGGGGAAAAGGAAAGAGATGAACAGATGTAAAGAATTCATCCTCCTGCCGCTCTCGGGCCATTCATTTTAAGGCATACAGTCTTGCACAGTTTATATTTTCCTGGAATTATGTTTTTCACAGCAAATAGACACACCCTATTGCTATGATGGTCTTCTCATGAATGATGTCTTTAAATCACATTCGGATCCAAGAAACAACTCAGGTGCTTGAGGAATACTAGCCTGTTTCCAAAGTTCCTTTCCCGGGAGAGCCTGATATCACTACTTAAAAATCAGCCTCACAGGAAGGAAGGCATTCTGATAAATCACATCTCTCCAGGGAGTGTCAGGACCATGCTGGGTGCAGAAGGACCTCATGGATTCATCAACCTGCTCCAGCCAGCTGTGCAGACACAGCCCTATGTGGAGAAAGTACCATGCAAGGTCCACTGAACTCCCATCATATTGACTGTATTGTCCACAGCGTCTTCCACTAGAATGGAAGCACTCTGTTTATACCATCCAGGGATGTGGCCACCAGCTTCATGTGGCTGCTTGCATGCCTGAAGAACCGACTTTTCAAGCTTTTTAGTTAGTTAAATTTGCTTTGAGACAATTTTGCACATGTACACAATGCATATTTTTCTAGTTTGATGTCTGCCACTGTGGTAAGACCCTCTGGCCAAAATCACCTTAGGAGAAGAAAGGGTATTATTCAGGTTACAATTCCATATCATAGTCTATAATTGAGGGATGTCAAGGCATTTACTTAAGGCGGGAACTTGAAGGCAGGCCTCCTTGGTATTCTACACAGCATTACCTCTAGCCAAGGAACTCACTTCACAGCAGGAACCACAGAGAATGCAGCTTGATAGCCAGCTTACATGCTAGCCTATACTCAGCTTGATTTCTTATAAGATTCAGAACCGTCTGCCTAGGGATGGTGCTGCCCACAGTGGGCTGACCCTCCTACATCAATTATCCATCAACACAGACCCTCACAGACCTGCCCACAGGCTAATCTGATTCAGGCAGGTCCTCAGTCAAGATTCGCTTTGCAGATAGTTCTGAGTTGTTGAAGGGAACCAGGGTATATACAGACCACTCTTGCCCCACATCCCTGCCATCAACCTCTCCCCAAGGTTAATTCATTTATATTTAAGTAGTTTCCCATGACTGGTGATTTCACATTGTGGACAGTACATTTCTAGAGCCCTCAGAGAAAGCAAAATAAACTCCCCCCCCTCAATCAAACTGGTGAATTCTGAGGGAAGGTCAGTCATTGCCTTCAGTTGTGAACCCACCAGGGTCCAATTGAGGTTTCTAAACCTGTGACCACACATGTCCTGGTTAAAATCCTAGGATCACAAAACCAAACCAGACTAAATGCATGGATGTGGGAAAGGGAGCTGGGGAAGAAAGAGGAAATAAAAGGGGGACATGAGGGAGACTAGAGAGGGTGGTTGAGAGGAAACAGAATGTATTACGTATGGGATAAAGTTGGTCAAAGAACAAGTTTAACCAATAAAATAATCCAAACAACTTGAGCTTTATTCGGCTTTGAGTTGAATAAAATTTCCAGGGTGAATTGCAAAGTTGTCTTGCATCCAGCAACAGTGCAAATAAGCTCTAATGTGCTCTGTGCACCATGCGAAGCCAGGCAGGGTGTGATGGGAGTGACTTAACAGTTTTCCTAGGTGTGGTTCCAGCTTGCTATTGTAGAATGCTTATGAGGTATGATTGCTCCCACCTACTATAGTGGGTAGCCATTCCAGCTTTGATCTGGAAGTTCCAACCCCCACTGAGGTTTCGATAACTGTCATGCCTACAAGGCGGGGCTGAGAGAGGACCCTGAAGACCCGAGATCCAGATGCACCAAGTCTCTCTTGGTTCCTGGACCAAGCAGAGTTCTCCAGAGAACACCGCCAGACTGCGCCACACCTTTCCCAGACCCTGTTACCTATCCCTTCATTTGTGAGTTACCCCACAAAATAAACCTCCCTTTTAACTACGTGGAGTGGCCTTAATAATTTCACCAATAACCTACTGTTGTTGTTTGCAGAGGAAAAACACATGTGCATTAGAAAGATTAAAGGCCACAGCTTATTCTAGGGAGAGGTGACTTCAAAGTTGGATCTGACTCAACGTCCGTCCGTGTGGCAGGCTTTATATCTTTCAATAGCTTGTTGGAATTCACACCTCTGCTAACTAGAGGTTTGGCTCCTTCTAGAAAGTTCTATATCCATGGCAGATTTCTCTGTGAGATTATAACTTTGGCATGGAGAGAGACCCTTAGACAGGGAACCTGGAAGTATCAGGATTGTCTGCTGTTCTTCTTGGTAGCCCCAACTTTCCAGTTATGACACAGTAGTAAACATGACATCTTCATTTGTATGTGGTCCTGTGACAGTCTGATTTTATATTAGCATCACTAAAGATAGTCCCAAAGAGGTTTGAGGAAGTGGCATTGTAGAGCCTGAGACTGGTTGTTTTATTCTGGGGGGGAGGGCTCTGTTTTGTCATATGTAAAATGGGGGTAAGGAAAGTTTTATTATCACAAATCCTTCTCTGACAATCAGTGATGAAATACTTGAGGTATTAATCATGTTATCTATGATACAGTAAGTGCTTAGTGAGAATTAAAGACTGTTGTTACAGTGATTTTCCATTATTGAGGAAGGTGTATTATTCCATTGATACCTGAAATGATGGGTAGTGTTGAACCTGTTTTTTTTTCTCTCTCTCTGTCTACACACACACACACACACACACACACACACACACACACACACACAGAGAGAGAGAGAGAGAGAGAGAGAGAGAGAGAGAGAGAGAGAGAGAGAGAGAGATGATAAAGTTGTCTTCATTACTTAGGTAATAACAAGAAACATTAACTAATTCAAGAGTTGAATGCCTATAATTCCAGTGCTGTGAAAGCTGAGGCTGGAGGATGGCACATTTAAGGCCACTTTGGGCTACACAATGAGAACCCCCCACAAAAAAGAAACAATAATTAAGAATAAAGTAGGAAATTTGTAACAGTACACAATAATCAAAGTTATTTAAAACTTATAAACTAAATTATTTTTTGATTTTCAATTTAATATCTTTTGGTGGTGATCGTACCCCAAACCATAAATCAAAATAAAGCCTTCTTTCTTTAAATTGGGTTTTGCTAGGTGTTTTGTCACAGTAATGAGAAAATTAGAAAAACCCAAGGGTTTGTCATGTCATTGACCTCTTCGGATCAGCAGAGTGAAGGTGGCAGGAAGGTTGCATGTGAATGTCTCCAAGCGTGGCTGCAGGGTTTCATGGTTCAGTGCTCCTCTGTGGGATGCAAGGTCTACGTGGCCATCAAAGACAACCCGTAAAGGGGGGATTATAGATTAGAAACAGTTTGAGGAAATAAAAAGTAGCCTGGATCCGAACCCCAATTCTTCAGTGATTCACCATCTAAAGCTTTCGTTGGATCCATTTGGAAGATCAAGAATTCAATCTCCAGGTGTTCTCCAACGTTGCCTGGTGACGAGGCCAATCATGACTCAGGAAAGACTTTACTCACCACCTTTTTATCACTGCTGGGTGCGCGAAGGTAGTGCCAGCCACATTGGCAGATACTTCTCCCTTGCTCACTGCAAAAGCCTCCTCCACACTCTTGTAAAGTCCAAACAAATGGCCCTGATCAGTCTTCCTAAGTGACACAGGGACCCAGGATCCTTTTGCCTTGTGACCTTGCACTTTTGAATACTTGTTCCAAGGCTGTCCATTGAAAGCACAGGTCTGGAGGACCATTAGTGAGGCAAAAGCCAAGTCACCAGGTTATAGTTTGGAGGTGTATGTTTGTGTCCATCCGAGAGGGTCATAGGCATACAACACTCCAATTAAATTCCTCAAAATATTGATAACAGTTAGGGGATTATGTCCTCATCCATCCGGTTCTAGCTTCCTGTCACAGTTGGTGGATGTTCCCTTCTGTTGTTGAGGTCCTGACAAGATCCTGCCCTACTTTATAATAGATTCTTAGGGATCTAGAGCTAAAGTCTTGAGCCTTCCCTGGATGCCGCTGGGGTCCCTTCCATGATGAAGATCCTTAAGGCAGTGAGAATAGAACTGTCATATGGCCCAGTTGTCTGACTCCTGGGTACCTTCTCAAAGGACTCTGAGTCCACATCACACAGAGATACTTGTGTCTCTATGTCTCTTGCAGCACCATTCCCAATAGCAGAATAATCACCCGAGCCTAGGTGTCCATCAGTGGAGGAATACATGAAGAAAATGTGGTCCAAACACAGTGGGATCATCATCTGCTCTAAAGTAGAATGAGTTTATGTCATTTGCAGGTAAAGAAGTTCATTGAAGAGCAGCATATTAATTAAAACAAGCCAGATGCGGAAAAATAAATATGTTTATTTCATTTGTGGTTCCTAGAGGTTATATACATGCATAAAATTATACACACATATGGGGCACCAACTAAGGGCTGATGGGGTGGCTCAGCAGTTAAGAATACTCCCTAGTCTTACAGAGGACCCGAGTCTTATTCCCAGCACCCACATCAGGTGGCTCCCAACCACCTGTAACTCTAACATTGGGAGACCTGATGCTCTCCTTCTCACGCTGTGGGGATTGTACTCAAGAGCAAAAACCTTCATACAATCTATATATAATTAAACATAAAGGAAAATAGACAAGGGCCTACACTGGGAATGAATGGGAATAATGGCAGGGAGCGGGAGAAGGGTGAAGAGAGGGTGAATGTTGTCCAAGTATATGAAAACGCCATTGGAAGCCCATCACTATCTACAGTGAGTAGATGCCAGTAAAATATTAAAAGAGGGACTGGAGAGACGGCTCATCAGCTAAGAGCTCTTGCTGCTCTCATAGAGGACCTGGGTTTGGTTCCCAGCACCCATAGGGCAGCGCACTGCCATCTGTAGCTCCAGGAATCTGACTCCTGAAAGTTGCCCTCCATCTCTCTTTCCACCTGGTAAGACAGGGTCTCTGTTGTTTCTGCGGCCCTGCACACCCCCAGCTGTTTTGCCTGTGAACTTCCAGGGGGTTGCTCTATCTTTGCCTCCCATTTTCTATAGGAGCATCGCTGTTTCAGGCCTGTTCCATCACATGCAGCCTTGTGTGGGTTGTGAGGCTAGAACTCAGCTCCCCTGGCTTGCACAGCAAGCGGTTTGCCCACTGAGCCATCTCGCTTGCCCATTCCTGGTGTCTAAGGCTCCAGCTCAGCCCTGACTCTGTTTGGAATCCTGTGTAGGGAGAAGAGTAGAGACCACCCACATGGTCCCCTTAGGTCTTCCCACAGCATGGATTAAAAGTGCAAGTGATTTTCAGACCCTGACATGAAGGGATGTCCTTCCTCTTTCTCCCCTTCCCTCTGCCCTCCTCCTCCTCACCTCTCCTCGGCCCAGGCTTTGCCACTTGTGACTTCCTCCTTCACAGACATGTTTACAGACCAGCCCGATAAAGATAATCACTCAGCTGAGACTGTTTTATCCAGGTGAGTCTAGACTGTGTCAAGTTCACAGTTTGTGCTAAGACAACACCCAACATAAACTAACCTCTAGGGCAACATGTCTTAACACATGGGTTCTTAAGCTTCTTCCCCTCATGACCCCCCACCCTTTTTTTTTTACCTGATAATTTTTAACATGACCCCAAGTGTATTGATATATAAAGTCAATGCTCAAATCATAAAGAAATTTGTTTTAAAAGAACTCATTGAGAAACATATAATTTTTGTTATTTGTTAGAGATGAAAGCAAATCTGCATACTAATGAGATGAATGGGCTATGGATGCTGCGGGAATTGTTCTTCCAAAAGAGAAAGCTGGGCAGCAGAAAAGCAGTACTCTGGGGCATGCTGGGAGACTTGGGGGCTGTTTCCCACTGCAGGCCAGAGCGTTTCCCAGGAACAAGACCCTCAGCAGCCCAGGAGTGAGCCGCCAGGCACAAGCAGCTTTCTAGAAAATGAATTACAAAGAGCTGTGACCTTTGGTTTTAAATCACTTCTTCCTCTCATAAAACCATCTCATGACTTCCCTGCTCTTTGGCTTCTTGTTTCCAACTCATCCAGAAAGCGTGCTCTGCAGAGTGTTCCCTCTGAGCATCTTTAATTTAGTGGTGTCCTTTGAATACCCCTGTAGGAGGCAGGATAAATCATCCCCGAGTGTGCCAGAGACGATTATTATGGAGCAAACCGGTGTCATCGATAGAGGAAAACAATTCGAGCAGACAGGCCGCTTGACAAACATTTATCAAGTGGCAACTGTCTGCAAGTTCCCGGGGCTGGACAGAAAGGTGAGAGGCCCACATGGGGCTTGAGAGTGTCACGTGGTGGGCTGGTAGCGTCACATGATGAGTGGAGGCGAGGATGATGGGAGGTTGTGGGTGAGGGGAATATCAATAAGAACATTAATCATGGGGCTGGGGGAACCTGGATGGGGATCGGACCATGCAATATGCAAGCTGTGGACCCTGACCCTGGGGTAGACTCCCCCTCAAACAGCTCTTTTGCCACTTATAAAGTCAGATTCAAAGCCTGCTAGTTTTTGACCTGCCCTCTTCTCCAGAGTTCACAGTTTAAATCTGTACAAATTCTCCCTTTAGTAACCTCCATTTTTTTTACATCAATTTTTTTTTTTTTTTACAGCATCCCTGAGGGATAAATCATGTGCTATACAATAAAGCCATGTGAAGTCTGTATCTGGTGCTGCTGCGTGTGTTCACTCAGTTTTGCAGCAGTTATCACAGTTCAACTGATACTTTTAGGCTTTTGCGGGTGGGGGAGAGAAAATGAGGTAAGGCATAAGAAAGCAGGGGAGGCGGAACCTCGAGCTGGGGCTTGCCTTGAAGAGAGCTTCAGCCAAGGGGACATGAAGTGTAAGGGTAGAGGAGAGGGCAGGAGAGGCCCAGAGGGCGCCCTCTGCAGATGGGAGTAACTAATTACATTCCCAACATTCTCTCTCTCTCTCTCTCTCTCTCTCTCTCTCTCTCTCTCTCTCTCTCTCTCTCTCTCTCTCTCTCTCTGTCTCTGTCTCTGTCTCTCTCTCTGGGGAGGGGAGCACATGTCTGTGTGTCTGTGTGGAGTCTCTGGTACTGTTTGTTCCTTGGGCGCTGTCAATCTTGGTTTGGATTTTGTTCTTTTTTTGCTTTTTGAGACAATGTCTCATTATATAAACCAGACTGGCCTCAAACTCTTAGATCCACCTGCCTCCGCTTCACAAGTGCTGAGATTAAAGGCATATGCCACCATGTTTTTTGAGACAGGGTCTCTTGTTGGCCTGGAGCTGGCTAATTGGACTAGGCTGACTGGGTAATGAGCCCCAGGGATCCACCTCTCTTTGTTTCCCATCTCTGGGTACTGGAATTACATATGAGAGCCACACTGGCTGTTCACATGGATGCTGGGGATGGAACTCAGGTACTCGTGTTTGCAAAATGAGCACTTCCCTGCCCTACCTCCTGGAGTCTCTTCTCACCCCGGTATAAAGCCAGTACAAAGCCATGGCGGACTTGGCTGGAGCTGTGGACTAGGTTAGGTGGGTTAAATCAGAACTCAACATCAGTAAACTCCACCCTCACACACTAAGCCTGTACCCAATAAGCAAGCGACAGCACACTTTGGAGATGAGTAGCTAAGCTAAATTTACTTCCTCTTCACCCCCAGGGCCACAAGCCATGAGAGGCCAGACATAGTTTTGGATGCTTCCTCTTCATGAACAGCACAGCTGGGCCCCTGAGAGGGAGCAACCGAACACAGCAGTCCTATTTCATCCTGAATTGGCTGCTCGGCTGGGGTACTGCCAGCCTGATGGGAAAGATTTGGAGCCCTCCAGCTCCCTCAGAGTCCTGCTATTGTCCATAGTCTGTTTGTGCTTCTGAATCAGCAGCACAAACACAGCTCTTTCATTTGCTGCCCCAGGCGGGAGGACAATGCACAATGAAGTCTGATCGCTGGCTTTTAGATGACGCCGGAGCCCACGACTCTGTGGCTTCCGGGTGTACCCAGGTAGTTGAGGATAGTGGTGTACTGCTTTTCATTGCGCATGAAAACTTTTGACTGGCGGCTGGGGAAAGGCCTCAGTGTGTTCTGTGTAAGCATGAGGACTCAATATGCATGCTGGGCCACAAGTCTAGCCCACCTACGGGGTGGGGGGGGTGAGAGGAGAAGACCAGAGAATCCCCAAAAGTTCCTGGGCCAGATCGTCGGGCACACGTAGTGGCAAACTGGATGTCGTCGTGGTTAGCTTTCACTGTCAGCTCGGGATAGCCTGGACTCATCTGAGAGGAGAGCCCCAATGGAGGAGTTGCTTAGATCATGTCGGCCAGGGGGCATTTCTGTGGGGGATCATCTAAACTGTTATTGGATATGGAAGAGCCCAGTCCACTGTGGGTGGCAGCATCCCTAAGCCGGTAGTCCTGGGCTGTATTAAAAAGCTACCTAAGCATAAGCCTGTGAGTGAGGCAGTAAGCCATGTCTCTTCATAGTTTCTACAACAGGCTCCTGCTTCCATCTCCTGCGCTGACTTTCTTCAATGATGGACTGTGACCTGGAAGTGTAAGCCAGATACACCTTTCCATCTTCAAGTAGCTTTTAATCACAGCATACTTTGTCTTAGAAGGTGAGGACCAACACCTCTGGTTGTCATCTGACCTCCTAGACTTTTGTTCCAAGCCCCTCTTCCACCACGTGACTTTGCTTGTCTTCTTTGGTATGCATATGTCTGCGCACATGTGTGTGAGTGCTTGTGCATGTGTGTGCATGTCTGTGTGCATGTGTGGAGGGCAGAGGGCAATCTTCATAGTTGTTCATCAGGGACCATCCACCTTCTTTTTTGAGACAAGGTCTCTTATTGGCCTGGAAACTTGCCAAGTATGCTTGACTGGCTGGCCCGTGAGCCCAGGCATCCACTTGTCTCCATCTACCCAGCTCTGCTTTATAAGCATGCACCACTGAGCTCTACTCCAAGCCAAACATTGTTCATTCTCTCCCACTAAATTCTTGGGAGCAGGGGTAAGGATTTATTGTGGCTTGACTGGGAAACTTCCTTTGCAGGTTCGTGTGTTCAAATTCTCAGTCCCCAGGTGGTGGCTCTGTTTTGGGAAGTTGTGGTACCTTTAGGAGGTGGAGCCTAGCCAGAGGAAGTGAGGCCCTGGGGGTGGGTCTGGAGGTTTTATAGACTAGGTGCACTTTCTGTCTGTCCTTGCCTTCCTGACTTTAGGTGAAACGTGACCAGTCAGTTCACATTCCTGCTGCTATGCTTTCCCAATTAACAGATAAACTGTGAGCCACAAGGCCTCCCTTCTTATGTCCTTTTTGCCAGGTGTTTTTGGCCCAGTCATTACACAAGTGCCTCATACACCGCTCTTCCCATTTCACAGGTGGATACAGAGGCTCATTCTGAGCAGGGCTGATTGAGACCTCAGTGGGGAGGGCTGTGCTCAGGCGCAAAGGAGTCATGTGGTCTCGGAAAGCCATTTGGGATCCTGATACATGTTGGAGCACAGCACCTATTTTTCATAACACCTATCTTAAAAAAAAATCTAACTTTATATATATATATATATATATATATATATATATATATATATATATATATATATATATAAAAAGCCTGCTGATGTTAGCTTTTTATTGCCCTTCTCCTCCTCCCTCCGGCGCTTCCAAAGTGTGCCAGCCACCTTCCCCATAGAAACCAACTGGAGCTTCTAACACACAGCAGCTGCAGGGAAAACACAGATCTGTTTGTACAAACCATCTACCAAATCAGACCCTCCCCTGCCTTGCTGCATAAAGTCTTCTTGGCGAGACACTTTCCAGAAAATATGGGCTTCATCCACCTTTTGCTGTGGCCAGAAGTCTCCAATTCTCTCTGAAGACGTGTTGCATTCCTGCACGTAAAGTATAGTTACACAAAACAGAGGCCGAAATAAATCCAACCAAGATGAGCTAAGCAGGAGCTCATCGGCTCCTAAATGCTGACTGTGAAATAAGCCACCGATGCAAAGAGGAAAACTGGGCCAGCAAGAAGGCTGCCAAAGCTGATGTCTGAGTTCCCAGGATGCGCATGGTGGGAGGCGAGAACTGACTCCTGTGAGTTGTACCCTGGCCTTCACCTCCACCCATGCACAGTGGCAAGTGTACCTTTCTCCCAAAATTAAAGAAATAAATTTACTATTTTTTTATCTGAATGAAGAATTAGAATGAAACTAGAGTTGTCTGGTGTGTGTGTGTGTGTGTGTGTGTGTGTGTGTGTGTGTGTGTGTGTGTGTGTGTGTATACATGTGTGACTATGAAGGCCAGAAGTCAACATTGGGGTCTTCCATGACAATATCTCATATCACATACAATTTGGAATTCAATGATTTGGGTAGACTGGCTGGCCAGGGAGCCTCAGGGATCTGCCTGCCTGCGTATGCCCAGTGTTGGGGTTACAGATGCCCACAACTGTCCCTGGCTTTTATGTGGGTGCTGTGCATCCACACTCAGGTCCTGTGCTTTCACAGAAAGTATATCAGTCCCTGAGCCGTCTGCCCAGCCGAGATAGGTTTCCATCGTCGTAGCAGAATACCTCAAGAAGGCTTTGTAGAAAGTAAAAAGATTTATTGAACTCACAGTTTGGGAGGTTCAAAGGCCACGATCAGGGGATCCACTGGTTTGGTCTTTAATGAGGGTGACAGATAGGAGCACTTTCTGGTGGATGTATGGATGAGAAAAAGTGGTCATTTCTCCCACTGGAGAAGTGAAAGAGGGAGAGAGGAGAGGAGGAAGGAGGAAGGAGGGAGGAGGGAGGGGGCAAAAGAGATGGAAAGAGGAGGAGGAGACCCCAAAACCAGGTTCCCTAATCCCCTTTAGCAACTGTGTCCCCAGTGGCCTAAGGACCTCCCACTGAGCTCTGCCTTCTTTTGTGAGCCCATGTGTGCATGCATGCAGAGGACAGAGGTCCATGGCAAGTGTCTTTGTCTGTTGCTTTCCATGTTATTTTTGTGACAGTTTCTCACTGACCTAAAGCTCATCAATTCGGCTAGACTGTCAGTGGGCCCTGGGGAGTTCTCCCTCCTGCCTCCACATCTCCAGCGCAGAGAGATGCTAGGTGCCTGTGGCTGTACTTAGTTTTTTGAAAACATGGATGATAGAGATATGAATTCAGATCCAGACCCAGAGCTCTGGGGTCAGCAGTGGCTGGGGACACTGGAAATGGCAACGGGTCCAAGTTGAAGTTGGTCTGTGGCCGGCAGCCACCCGCTCTAGTGAACAGACAAAGCCAGGGACTCTCAGTGTGTTTTCTCCCTTGGCGTGCATTACCCAGAAATGGCATACTTTGTGTTGTAGCTTTTCCTCGCTTCATCCCGTTATGGTTTGCAGACTGAGCGCCCTGAAAAGGTCTATAAGGAAGGACTTGTTCCCTAGGGTGGCACTCCTCTGGTGCCCCGTGTGGCTTCAGAAGGCGGGTCCCAAGGGCCAAGGAGACAGCTCAACTGGTAAAGTATTTTCTGTCCAAGAACGTGTCTGTCTTTTGTTTCTTTGCTCTGAGCTTCCTCTAAAACCTTGACATCCTCTCCTTTACTCTCTCTTCTCTTGCTCCCCACCCACCCCTTCGATTCAGTCACACACTCTGCTGAGACACAGGCTTTCAGCCAGGCTCTGTCCTTTACCCCAGGCAGAAGGTCAATTTCCTCCTTTTTATTCTTTCTCCCCCAGTCTTAGGGAGGAGGAGATCACAGAGCGATTTATTGCCACATCGACATGTAAATTATGCCTGGGCGTTTAGAGCATAAAAGCGGCACACTCGCTTTGGGCTTAACATAACCCTTCAATCTTGTTCCTTTTCTTCTGCACACAGTAGCCATCCCAAAGACACTGGGAGAGAGAGACACACACACACAAAAGTGGTCACATCCAGTTAACCACACAGAACTGTGCACTTCGAGTTTAGTGAGGAAGGTGGGGCCTCTTGCTAAGTGTCCTCACCACAGTAAAAACAAACAAGCAAATAAATGATGACATAATCTCCCTGCTCTATGAAACAGCTCAACTGAAGCTGTTGCTAGGGGCAACCTTATTTTTCTGGATGTCAATTTAAGTTAGACTTGAGCTTGCTTGAGCACGAAGGGAAAGGGGTTTCTAATCTCACTCTGGGGAGAATGGGAGAAAAGATGTAATTGTGTGTGTTTGAGACTACCTGGGAGGCAGAGCCTGGTGCCGTCATCTTGAGAGAAGGCTGGTGGGGTTTCTCATCCACAGCCACTGTCCCCAAAGCTGCACTGGGGGTCCTAGGAAAGTCAGATCTTCCTGATATGGCTCTAGTCCAAAGCAGACCTATGGCACAGCCTCCCAGTTCAGAGTCCTGGCTCCCTGGTTCAGTGATAGAAGGATAGAAATAACAATTCAGGGCCAGCAGGACAGCTGGGCCAGTGAAGGTGATTGCTTCCAAGACTGATGACCTAAGTTTCATCCCTGGGTCCCATATGTGAATAGATTCCAACAAACTGATTATCCTCTGACCTCCACATGTACACCTTAGCATGCACACACACACACACACACACACACACACACACACACACACACACACACACACACTGGATAAAATATAATAAAATATTTTTTAAAAATTAAAAATACCCGGCAGTTCCTAAAACATCCCACACTGTCCCTGTCAGGTACAGGTCACCCTCTAAGCCAACCTTCCCCAGGTCTGTGAACACTGGTTACTCTAGCCTCAGGACACTGTCTCTTTCTGTTCCTTTCACCTGGGACAGCTTCACCTCCTGTCTCTCAGAACCCAAGTCTTGCTTCTCATCTGGATCTTGTTCAAATGCCACATGCCCAAGAAACTATCTCTAGACACATCCTTTAAAGACACGACCTGCGTGCCTGGTTCCGTGGGGACTCTCCAGCCCATTATTCTGCACTTTGCAGTCCACGTCTACAGTTGTCTCCTGCCTTTGCTCAGTGATTCAATCATTCTGGAAATGTGTGTCAAGGCTTCCTGTGTGTCTGTGTTGTTCTGGCTTCTGAGGATACAGTAGGGAATAAACCAAGCAGAAGATTTTTGTGAGCTCTCATAGATGGTAGACCAACAAACAAACCCATTTCCTGGACCATGCAGAGAGTGGTGGAGGTTTGGGGGAGGAGGGAAGAGGACATTGGGGTGGGGCGTTCATGGAAGGACACTGGGAGGGTCCTTATATGGGATTAGGTAAGGCAGGAGCACGTGGGGAACTGAGGACTGGTGGAGAGTAGGAAAGCCCAGTGGCTAGGGTAAGGTGAGCCGGTGCAGAGGGGTCTGTGGTCAGATAGACAGAAGGAAGTAAGGAATACATACAGAAGGATTAAGACATTTCGCAGCACAGCAAATCCTGGCTTGATGCTGAGTGACATGATGCAGAGGCAGTTGGAGCATTTATATTGAGGAGGAAGTTAGTGTGGTTTTGCTTTGAAAGGTTCATCCAGATGCTGAACTAAGGATTGGCTTCAGGAATCCCTGGGGGAAGAACACATACTCAGGCAAAAGAGGGTGTGGAAAAGGAGCTCCTTGACTGTGTGCACGCACACACAATTGTGCAGAAGAACACATTTATATTCCTATATTTCCTATCAGTTTCTCCAATCCTCACTTCTCATAATGCTACTCACATTTTTCCATATTGATTGAGAGTAATATCGTACTTCCGATGCGTTCATGTTATCCCTCTGCCTGGATGTGCCACCGTTCACCTAGTGAGTCATGAATCACACACTTCAATAGTCACACGGGCTTCAGTGTGATAAATAATTTTTCCATGAAACTTTCTAGAATGTCCACCCCTGAACCCTGGTTTGAGTTTGAATCTCAAATCCATGCGTTTGAGTTTGAATCTCAGAATTGTTGACCAAGGTCTGCGAATAGTTGAAGACTCTTGATACATTATGTGACACTGACATTGCATGGAAGGAAAGGGATGTCAGATATATCCCTGCCAGCCATGAGCCTGTCATTACAGCCAATCCGAATGGTATTATTTACTGTCATTCCATTGCCTTACCCGTAGTGTGTGTGTGTGTGTGTGTGTGTGTGTGTGTGTGTGTGTGTGTGTGTGTTCATGTTATTATGTGTCAGAGTTTTCCAGAGGACAGACAATAGCTTACATACATATGTGCACATACACACACATGCACACACAAACACAGACACACAGACACACACAGACACACACACACACACACACACACACACACACACACACACACACACATGCATCTATCTACCTTAGAAAGGGAATCCATGACAGACCAAAGTAACAGTTGTACCTTAGTCCAACTTGGGGAACCAATGAGTTTGTGTTGGAGTTACTAACAGGTCTGTGGAGGGGCTACAGGATCAGGGATGGCACAAATCATCGCCAAAAAGCTCACCCCAACCTGAGGGATAGCTCATGAAAGCGGCAGCCCTGAAGCTCTCTACACAGCTTGTCGGCCACATGTCTAGGAGGTCTTTTCTCTCAGCCCTGCTGTTCGGGGTCTCCTGTCACTGTTAATGGCTTCTATAAAGCTGGGGAGGGGCCTTGATTTTCTTACAGGTTCCAGCTTTCTCAGACATGTGACCTTTATTTACCTCCTGTGTTTCATGAGGCTCCCCTGACTCCCCAGAGGGAATGTTTCTGTAGGAAACTGCCATATAACAGAGATGTGTACATGTTTTTGTGTAAGTGCACACACGTACACACATGTTATGGAGGATGGAGGTCAATGTGAGATGTCTTCTTCACTTGTCACTGACTAGGCAACAAGCCTCAGGGATTTCCACCACCCCAGCTCTCAAACAATTAGCCTTGTCTGGCTTTTACATGGGCTCTGGAGTCTCAAACTCAGGTCCTCAAGCTTGCAAGCAGGCACTTTTACCCACCAAGCCCTCTCCCAGCACTTTGCCCGTTCATGTGGCCACCTAGATGCCTTTGACTTACTGGTTTTCAAGAGTGCCTAATGAATTAAAGACATTATCATGGCCTGGAGAGATGGCTCAGCCATTAAAGGCTAGGCTCACAATCTAAAATATGATGCATTATCATAAACATTGCAGATACTTAAGGGTTTGCCAGGGTGATCTGTAGGCAGAAGATTCTCTCTTGCCTTCCTGTTACCAAATATCCAGCGTCTGCTTTTGGTTTGGGAAATTATGAAATATTGCCACATAAGAATATATGATGTTCTTGTGGAAGGTGTGGACATAAATAAAACCAATACCTATGCACTCCTCACCCAGCTTCGAGAGGAGCCATGTTCCCAGTTCCCGTCTGTGGTCTCCTTTCTCTCCAGCAACAAATTAGTCTCCTGGATTGTATGTGATGTTTTCTTTCATTCTTTGCCATTTTCCTAATGAGTATATCTTCCTGAACAACATAGATTTGGGCCAATGAGGTGGGTGACTCAGCAGATAAAAGCAGCTGCCACCCAGAGGTGGATCGGTAGGTGTGGAATGGGCAGCCACGCTCTAGGAAGTGTTAGTGAGGGATCCATGCCATGTGGCACCACCCAGGTTGTATGTGTAGCTGTGATTCTTTATATATATAGATTCTTTGAGAGAGAGAGAGAGAGAGAGAGAGAGAGAGAGAGAGAGAGAGAGAGAGAGAGAGAATGTGTGTGTGTGTGTGTACACGTGTGTATAGGTGAGTATAAATACATATATGTGTGCACATGAAGGCCAGAGGCCAGCATCAGGTATCTGCTTTAATTGCTTTCTATCTTATCTATCTATCTATCTATCTATCTATCTATCTATCTATCTATCTATCTACCTACCTATCATGTGTGTGAGTGTTTGCCTGCATGTATGTCTGTGTACCATGTTCTTGCTCAGTGCCTGCAAAGGCCAGAAAAAAGTTTTGGTCCCCTAGAACTGGAGTTATAGAGGGTTATGAGCTATGATGTGGGTACTTGGAATCAAACCTGAGTCCTCTGAAAGAGTAGCCAGTGATCTTAACCCCTGAGCCATCTCTCCAGCCCCTCCATCTTGTTGAGACAGGCTCTCTCATTGAATCTGGAGCTCATGGATTAAGCTAGGCTGGCTGACCAGTGTACTCCAGGGACCCTCCTGTCCCTGCCTCCTCAGTGCTGGGACTAATTACAACTATTTGTCATCATACCCGATTCTGTGCCTGTGTGTGCGCGTGCAAGCGCGTGCATGCGTGCGCACACACACATGCATGAGAGACGGGGAAGGGGGGCAAACTCATGTTCTCATGTTTGCATCACAAGCACTCTGCTGACTGAGTCTTTTTCTCAGCCCCTGTGGTTAGATTTCTAATTGACTGTCATTTGGTTTTTTCATTTGTAACAAGTTCATGAAAGGTAAAGAATGTTCCCCTATAACCTTGCAGAACACCTCCCTGTCTCCCTGTTTCCCCTTTCCCCTCTTACCAAACCCTCTCTACAGCAATCCTTGCACATACCAGCATACCAGCATCTGGCCCCCATATGTGTGTGTGGAAGCCAGTGTGTTCGATCCATCCCTTTAGTGTTAGCAGAAAAGTTCACAGCCTGCTGACAAAATGCATGACCTAATTAGGTGTGAATGCCACCACCACCCTGCTTGCTTCTTGCCTCTGCAAATATAAACCACTTCTTCGATCTGTCTCTTCCTCGGGTTCTGAAAGCTTCACACATTAGTGAGTTTGGAGAGCCAGGGATTTCACAGGCCGATGGTGGTTACAGCTGTTCCTCAGTTTATTTTCACTGCTCACATTCCCTCCCAAGTGCCATGCTGGGCTTATGCTCTGGAGGTGTCGTGGACCCGAGACTCCTTCATGTAAGTCCTGTGGCTTTAAACAATGCACTTCCTCTTTTGAAGTGGTGTTTCTCATTTACAGAGCAAGAAAGTTGGACAGTTTTCACCAAATACATATGTTGTAGCATCTGTGATGTGCCAGGAGCCAAATAATAATTATCAGCATCATTCTATACATTATCTGGGGTATCCTCTCTTCATTTCTATTATTTATGGTGCTGGAGATGGAGTGTGGTGCTTTGTACATGCTAGGTGAGTGCTCTACCACAGAGATGCATCCACAGCCCCCCAAATAATAATTAGAACAATACAAACCATGGTGTCTGTGCCTCAGGGTGACCATGATTTGTAGAGGGGTGACAGAGACGATTCAGCCTGTTAGATGGTGAGATCCATGCAGATGTAGCACAGGAGAGCCCAGAGTCCCTTACCCACTTGAGGAGAAGAATTTGGGGATGTTCTCTGGGAGGCACAATGGCTTGGAGGGTGAAGAAGAGAGTTAGGAAGAGAGAGATGGAGGGAGGATGTTAACTTAGAAAAGGAAGTGCCAAGACAGGGAGGCATATGGGGAAGACGCCCCATGCTTATTACTTCTGGGCCTGTGGTGAAGTAGAATACCATGGCAGAGAGCATGTGACACATTGGAATAAAGCTGCTCACCTCAAAATGGCCAGGAAACAGGAGTTGGGAGAGGTAGGTAGCAGGGCCATGGTAGCCCCTTCAAGGACAGGCCTCTAGTAACCTGTCTTCTCTAACTAGGCTCCTCCACTGTAGCTTCTATCACTTCTCAGTATTATTACTATCTGGAGACCAAGCGTCTGCAAGAAGATGAACCTTTAAGATTCAAACAAACACTGCAATTGGCCTTATGACTATGGTCATGGGAAGCATGTACTATACCCAACTTAGCCTGGTGGCCACATTTCTCCCTTGTGAGACAGAAGACAGGATAGAGCCCATGGTTCCTCTCTTAGGTGGGGTTTCTATTGCTGTGATAAAAACGTTCTGACCAAAATCAACTTGGGGAGCAGAGGTTTATTTCTGAAACATCACAGTCCATCTACTGACAGAACTCAGGGTAGAAACTCAAATAGGGCAGGAACTTAGAGGCAAAAGCTGATGCAGAGGCCATGGAGGAACATTGCTTACTGCTGCTCCCTATGACTTGCTCAGTTTGCTTTTTTATATAATTTAGGACCCTGCCCAGGTGTGGTACCATTCACAATGACCCAGGCCATTTCCCATCAATCATTAGTAAAGAAAATGCCCCACAGACTTGTCTACGGACCAATCTTATGGAGATATTTTCTCAATTATGATTCTTTCTTTAGCTGGGCAGTGGTGGTGCATGCCTAATCTCAGCACTCGGGAGGCAAAGGCAGGTGGATCTCTGTGAGTTTGAGGCCAGCCTGGTCTATAGAGCGAAGTCCAGGACAGATAAGGCTACACAGAGAAACCATGTCTCAAAAAAGAAAGAAAAAAAGATTCCTTCTTTCCAAATGACTCTAACTTGTGTCAAGTTGACAAAGCACTATCTAGCGTAGTTTCCTAACAGCGGAAGAAGTAGGGTTATTATTTCTTATCAAAAGCAGAGGTGGTGCTTAGAAATGGAGGTCTCTTAGGCAGACACTTCTGTCTCTTCCCACAGGTGCCTCTGAGCAGAACTGAGCACCACTCAGACTTCCAGGAACCACTCATTGTTGGGCTAACTAACATGAAAGCGACAAAGCCATCCTGCCTTTATATAGATCGTCAGAAAATATTTACTAGTTCTAGAGTCTTGGCAATTATTAACATTTAGTAACTCCCATTATTTTTGTTGTTGTTCTTCTGAAGATTTATTTATTTATTTATTATTATTATTATTTTATGTGTATGTATGGATATCTGCATGTGTATATGCACTACATACATGCAGTGCCTGCAAAGGCCTGAAGAGGGCATCAGAACCCCATGAACTGGAGTTCAGGTAGTTGAGCACTGTCATGTGGGTACTGGGAAACAAACCTAGGTCCTCTGCAAGAGTCACAAATACTCTTAACCATTAGCCATCACCACAGACCCTCTTTTGTGTTGTTAACAGACATTACTGAATTTTAACGACAGGTTCCTTTAGATACAATTATATTCAGCAGTACAAATAGAGCGCTTCCAAGCTTTCTCTAAAATGTCAATTGTTTAAAAACTAGCAGGTATTTAGCCTCATGGATCTTATTCTAATCATTATGTTTTACTCAAAGGCTGCAGCCTTAGCGCCCTGAGCTCCATATCCTCTGCCCTGCTCTAAGTCTTTGTTTCAAAGCCTTGATGTGGGAGTTCACTGTTAGCCTCTGCTCTCTACAACGCAAATATGTGAGACCTGGGATTTTTTTTTCTTTTTCCAATCAATACTGTGGAACATAAAGAGACTGAGAATCAGCAAGGTATTCAGAAGAGCCTGGTGTCTTGTGGATAAAAGATAGAGCAGAGATAACGGTGAGAATCTTCTTTCTGGAAATTTCCTTCAACTTCTATTAGGTCAAATTGACATCAATGCTGTTGTTATTTAGATCCAGAGTGCCCCCTAAAGACTTGAGTATTAAAGAGAGTCTCAACTGAAGAATTGTCTAAATCAGGTTGGCCTGTGGGCATGTCCATGGATGATCGTCTTTATTGTGTTTGTTTTTGTTTTCTTTTATTCTTTTTCTTTTTCTTTATTCTTCTCTCATACAATACATCCCAACTGTGGCCTCTCCTCCAGCCCCTCCTCCCAGGGCCCCCATTTCTCCTCTCTCCCAGATCCATTGTTCCTCTGTTTCCCTTCAGAAGAGAGCAGGCTTCCTAGTGATTTTGACCAAACACAGCATAACAAGATGTAATAAGACTTGGCGTAAACCCTCATATCAAGGTTGGATGAGGCAAACCGGGAGGAGAAAAAGGATCCCAGGAACAGGCAAAAGAGTCAGAGATGCCCCCGCTCCCACTGTTAGGAGTCCCACAAAAACACAAAGCTAAGTAACCACAGCATGTGTGCAGAGGACCTAGCACAGAGCCGTGTAGACTCTGGTTGCGGCTTCAGTCTCTGTGAGCCCCTATGAGCCCTGCTTAGTTGATTTTGTGGACTGTGTTCTCCTGGTGTCCTTGACCCTGCTGGCTCCTACAATCCTTCCTCCTCCTCTTCTGTGGGGTTCCCCAAGCTAAACCTAATGTTTGGCTATGGTTCTCTCTGTCTGCTCCCATAAGCTGCTCGAGGAAGCCTCTCTGATCACAGCTTGAGCTAAGCACAGAGCTATGAGCAGAATATCATTAAAATCATTTCATTGAGGTGTTTTTTTGTTTTTTTGTTTTTTTTTTTTGTTTTTTGTTTTTTGTTTTGGCAGTCATGTTTGGTTCTACCCTAGGTTTCTAAACCCGGCTTGCAGATCCTGGCCATTCAGGCAGTGTCAGGCACAGACTCCCTCTTGTTGCTTGGGCCTCAAGTTGGCCACTCCCACAAGCTCTGAGCCACCATTGCTCCAGTTCATCTTGCATGCTGGATTATCTGTATTGTTAATTTTTTTGGAAATATGGAAGTACCCAGCCCACTGTGGGTGGCACCATTCCCTAGGCTGGGCCTTGAACTGTATAGTAGTACAGGAAGCCAGCTAGTACTAAGCATCAGTTAGCAGGCAGCATAGGTGTGTTCATTTCTCTTGGCTCTGAACTGTGGATGTGGTGTGACTAACTGTCCCAAGCTCCTGGCACTCTGACTCTTCTTCTATGATGGACTGGAACCTAGAACTGTGAGTCAAATCAACCCTTCCTTCCCTGTGTTGCTTTTTGTCAGGATAGTTGATCACAGCGACGGAAGTGACATTAGAGCACAAGCACGTAGGTGACTGTGAGAGTCTAAAACATTTTGACAGCATGCTTGTGAAAATAGCTACTATTTTATCATTAGGGTCATGTGACATTAGCGGCTTCAACACATAGCACAAGGGCTTGGCACGATAAATGTTTACTTCCCCACTTACCCGCAATCCAGCCTCAGTCAGCAGAGACTGCTATTCTCAGGAGTCTGGGCCCCCAGCACTTCCCACCATATAGCCTAGTCAGTCATCTTCTAGGGCCTCAGAAATGATACTTAAGTGTCGAGGGTGGTGCAGGAGATGTTGTGGGATGGTCTGGATGTCATGGACACCCTTCTTTCCAGCCTGTTTTGTTTTGTTTTGAGACAGGGTCTCACTATGCAGTCCAGGAATGGCCTGGAATGAACTGTGTATACCAGAGCTGACCTCATACTTACAGAGGTCCACACGCTTCTGCCACCTGAGTGCTGTGATTGAAGGTGTACAGCATGCCAAGATCCATGGCTCTTTCTTGATACATGGGGGCAGGATTAAGTAGTCTAGCTGTACACGCTGATGGAAGAGGGGTGAAGCCATTTTATCGGTCATTCCTCAGGGTCTCTAAGGGATGGCCTCCAGGATCCCTGCAGACACCAAAATCCTGAAGTCCTTGAGTATGAAAGGGTGTGGCATCTGCGTATAACCTATGCACATACAGTTACAGAGCACAGTAAATCATCTATAGATTAACCCTACAAATCTGGATCAATTAAATCATCTCTGAGTTAGTTATAACATCTACCAAAGTCCAAATGCTGTGTAAATCACTAATCTACTCTATTCCTAGGGAATAATGATGAGAAAAAGTCTCTCTGTTCAATACAGAAGTGATGATGCCCAAACACTTTCAGTCCATGGTCAGTTAAATCATAGATGCTGTAGTCACAGAAGCAGCGAGCCATCTGCCTCAAGATTATTCCCAAGGCCCTCGACCCATTAAATAACCCACCTAAAGAACAGCTGGCCTCTCTGTACTAGCTTTCTGTCACTGTGACAATATACCCAAGATCATGAACAAAGAGGAAAGAGTTATTTTTTTTTTTTTTCGAGACAGGGTTTCTCTGTGTAGCTTTGCGCCTTTCCTGGAACTCACTTGGTAGTCCAGGCTGGCCTCGAACTCACAGAGATCCGCCTGGTTATTTTGAATCACGATTTAAAAGGTTCAGTCCATGGTCACCTGGTCCAATTATCTATGTAGGGACATAGTACATTATGGTGGAGGCACAGAGTAGGGAGGCCAGATCACCCTTGAGGAGACCAAGGAGGAGGAGAGTGGATGAAGCATAAGATCCAGAGCCCCAGTATTCTCTTCAAAGGCTTTCTTCTACCAGGTCTGACCCCACAAAAGTTCTATTACCTCCCATTAACAACACAGGCTAGTATACAAGTCTGTAACACGCCAGCCTTGGGTGGACATGTGTGTGAATGTGTGTTATTCATGCATGCATGCATGTATGAGTGTTTGAATGTGTGTATACCTGCATGTAGAGGTTCACAATCACTCTCCATCACATATATTGATCTCTTGCTGAGGGTCTCTTGCTGAGACAAGAGCTTGCCAATTCAATAATCTGGGTAGCCAGTTTGCCCTGAGCATCTGGTTTCTGTCTTCCATAGTCTGGGAGTATGAATAAACCTCCACACTCTCTCAGGTTCTTTTTTTAATGTGTGTTCTGAAGCAAGCTTTACCTACATACTCTTCCCAACAATCCTGGAAGACAGTTAAGATCCAAACCAAAATATTTTCCCACACTCTTCAATCTGCTCGACTACCCTCACCTCCCTGAGTTGTCATTACTCAGAGTTTTAGAACCATGACCACAAGGAAACATTTCCCACATGAAAACACAGCTGGCTAGTGTGTATGCACGTGTGCGTGCGTGCGTACATGTGTGTGTGTGTGTGTGTGTGTGTGTGTGTGTGTGTGTGTGTGTGCGTGTGTGTGCGTGTGTGTGTAGGACAGAGGTCGGCACTGGGTGTGTTCCTAATTGCTTTCCATCTTATTTTTTGAGACACATTCTATAACCAAACCAGGAGCTTCCTGATTGGCTAGACAGGCTGACCAGTAAGCGCCAAGGATCTTCCTGTCTCCACCTCCCATGCTGGGATTGCAACCACACTCCACTGGCCCTGTTTTTAGTTGGGTGGGGGGTTGTTTGTCTGTTTTAAACATAGGTTGTTGGAGATCAACCTCAGGCCCTAGAGATTGCACAGCAGGTGCTTCGCTGAGCCATTTGCCAACAGTACGACTCTTTGAAGTCATTTGATCTGGGTTGACGGCTGACGACAGGCTAATGGAGAATTGTCCCTAAGACTAGTCCCGGTTTGGAGTAATGCTCACAGGGAAGGAGGAGCAGGGTCAGGGAGTGAGATCCTGGGACCCCGGATAGCAAACAGCCTCCTTTTCACATCCAGTCTGAACAGTGACCTTGGTAGCTCCCTGTTCTTCTTAGCAATGCAGTGGAGATTCAGGTGGAGAAGCACCTCCTCATCCCGTGTACTGGAGATTTCTACTGCTCGCACTGTAGCCTGTTTATGGTTTTTTTTTAAAGATTAATTCTTAGAGAATTTCGTATAATGCATTTTGATCATGTTCATCCCGAGGCTTCCTTTTTCTCTTCCCAGACCCATCCCTACCCACTAAGCCCCTCAATGCCATATCATCTTGGTGTTTGTTTTGTAACATTTAATAACCCACCAAATCCAGTTGTGATAGCCGCATACTTCTGGGGGTGGGGCCACCCAGTGGAGCCACATCCTTATAGAAACTGACTCACCTTCCCGCATAAGTCATCAGTCGGCCACAGCTCCTCAGTTAGAAGTGGGGGCTCACAATGCCTTCCCACTTCACGCTGGAGTGTTGAACTGCACTCAGGAACTCGCAGCAGCTATGGCTATTTGCACAAGACAGGCTCTACAGCATTGTTTATCCTCCCTCCCCAGACCAGGAGAGAGAGAGAGAGAGAGAGAGAGAGAGAGAGAGAGAGAGAGAGAGAGAGAGAGAGAGAGAGAGAGAGAGAGAGAGAGACACTCTTTGGCATACTAGTGCCTTCATCCATTTCAGAACCCTCATGGACCAGACATCTGCATACAGATGTGTGAGCACCCAGCGCTGTTATCAATCCCCCCCCCCCCCTACACACACACGTTTCAGGAGTGTCTTTTGTGTATGAGTGATGAGGGGGTCAGGCTTGTGTTTGGGGTTTAGGTTGTTTCTTTTGGAGAGTTTACAAAATCTCTTAACTGGTGACTCACTCAGAAAGAAAGGTTCCTCACTTAAACAAAACAAAACACAACAGCACCCGGAGCCTGTAACTCATTCTCCTATCTGATTTGCCTTTATGTGTTTTTTCTAAGCCTTGGTTTTGTAATTAGGGAGAAAGAAGAAGCAGTCCTATTCCCACACTCCGGCAGCGTGTGACCGCATTTCAGTTATATTTTCCTTTGGGCTGGATAAGGGTAATGAACAGATCTTTATCAAATAATTTGACAGACTTTGTTCCGGCCAGCAACTCATGCTAATAAGATGCACTTGGAGTCTCAGCTGTGTTTGAAGTTCCCCCCAATATCAGCAAAACGAGAGGCTCCGGGGGTGTCAGGCCTAATCTGTGTGACCTGCATCATCCTGGCATTGCGCAGAGGCTGAAACGGTGTGAGCCCATCTCCTCCGTTGGCCACGCAAACCAACGGCCTGTGGTGGTCTATTGAGTGAGAGGGTGATAAGAGCCGCCATGTGGTGGGGTAGGCTCAGAAACTAAATGATCAAAATACAGTTCTTCAGATTGCCTGACAACAACATTGCCATTCTGTGGTGGTTGCTCTCGAGTGTCAACTTGGCTAGATTTAGAATCACCTAGGACACACGCCTCTGAGTGTGTCTCTGAAGGTGTTTGGAGAGAGGTTTAATGGAAGAGGGAAGCACCCTGAATGTGGTCGGCGCTACTCCACAAGCTGGTGACCTGGAATAAAGACAGCCAAGAAAGGAGCTTGAGCACCAGCAATCATCTCTTACTGCCTCTTGACTAACAGCTGCCTCACGCTCCGTGGGTTGCCCGCAATGATGGAGAGTGAGCCCCAGCACCCCAAATCCTCCGTTAAGCTGCTTACTGTCAGAAATGTGCTTGCAACAATGAGAAAAGTGAGTAATTCAGAGTTCCTCATTGAATGGGGACATGCCACCATTTTATGCTCAGCACCTGGTCTCACAGGAAGAGACCTGCTCTATGAAGTCTTGTGTCCTCCTGTATATGTGTGTGCCCGAAACCACACACATGCCCAGCAAGATGGATTCTCACAGCAGAGATGCACAGTGTAGTAATACATGGAACTCTGCATCTTGCATTAGAATGGCCTATGCATTTAAGCATCTTTACCATGTTTACACTATGGTAGTCTCCCAGAAAATGTGTGGTGACATTTTTAGGGTGACCACTGGTAGAGTGCGTACAGTGTGGTTGGCACTGGGCTGAATCCTCTACGAATGTCATTGCCATTTGTGTGTGCGTGTGTGTGTGTGTGTGTGTGTGTGTGTGTGTGTGTGTGTGTGTGAGAGAGAGAGAGAGAGAGAGAGAGAGAGAGAGAGAGAGAGAGAGAGAGAGAGAGAGGTATGAATGCACACTGTATGAATCCACACTATATGTGTGGATATGTGTGCCTAGGTGTGCACTCAGGCCAGAGGAGAATGTCAGATGACCTGCTTTATCGTCTCCCTACCGTATTCTCTTGAGACTGGTTCTGTCACTGACCCTGGACCTAGCTGCCATTACAGTCTCAGAGCAGGGTGTGCTGGGGGATATTATGATGTCTGTTTTATGAGGGAAGCTGTTGATGACTGATGCACCGGATAATCTGTTCAGTTAAGTGGAGAACAAAATAACAACTTGACCCAAGATCTGGCTGCCTCTAAAGTGTGTGTCCCTGTGCCATGATCCCCTGTGAATTGTTTCTAATGTTCCATCCTAAGCAATAAAATGGTGAATAGGCAGAGCCCAGGGAAGACACTTGGGTTCCCTTTGCTTGGTTAAGAGCCTCCCAGCTCTAGCCTCCCACATCCCTTATGCATTCCCTGGGTCCTAAATAAAACTCTCCTTACTCTTTGCACGCAGTTCCCAGAATTCCTTTTTTACCTGGTACCTGAGCCTCTCTGTCCTCCCCAGCACTCCCCTGTGCTATTGACCCAGGAGGGATGAGGTGTAATCATGGGTCTATGGTGGTGTCACTGAGGGTTTTGTAATAAATTTGATTAGGACTCACCTTGATGCTTCTTGCATTTCCAAAAATGTGCTAAGTAGCTTGAACCACGCGAGCATTTGTTATGAGCACCAAAGACAGAAAGCAGACCCCCTGTTTAAACAACGAAGTCATTGTCTCATCTCGAATTTAAGAGGGAGGGATAAAGAGTGGGGATGGAAGAGGAGGAAGAGAGAGAATGGAGTAAGAGGGAGGGGTTGAAGGAGAGAGGAGAATACCTCAGGCTCGGCTGCCTCCTGATGCCTGCATTTAGACCATACTAGAACAGAAAGCAAGAGGAGGCTGCATAGGCTCTCCATCCTCTTCATTGGGTCTTCCGGGGGTTGAGCCCTTCTCTCTGTGTGCTCCAGGCTATTCATCCAACTCTCCCGAGCCTCTGCTTCAGCATCTGTGAAGTCGTGAAGATAATAGCTCACGTCCCCAAAGAACTGTGTGGAGAATTAAATGGGAGAGTATGCGTAACAGCTATAGAGTTCTTGAATCTCTTCCTGGGAAGGGTACCACGTCTTTTCTGCTCATGCCTGTAGTGACTTCATTTGGAGAGTCTCTGAAGACCTGATAAGCAATGCCTTCTATTGCTTTCCTAAGGCTCTCTCTCCTACTCCTGGCCCAAGGGGATCATTGCAGGACTTGCTTCATTCCCACAACAGACAAAAATCTCTGCACTTCCCCACTGACTGTTTAGAGGCTGCTTCACTTAATTACCTTCTGGTCAGGGTGCTCATCCTGACCTAGGGAAGTAGCCCAGTGGTAGAGCACTTACCTAGTATGTGTGAGGTCCTATAACCCCAGTATCGGAAAGAAGAAAAAGGTAGGAAGGATGGGGAAAATCTATGTCTTAGTTCCATTCTGCTATAATTTACTCTTATAAATTCTTGTGTACAACCCTGAATGGGTGATAGTTTGTGTGTGTGTGTGTGTGTGTGTGTGTGTGTGTGTGTGTGTGTGTGTGTGTGTTCCCATGTGTGCAAATATGAACATGTGTGCACACACTCATGCCAGAGGGAGATGTCTCTGACTTAGTCTCTTGAGAGGGTTTCTCACTGGTCCTAGAGCTAGGATGGAGGTCGCCAAGTCCTAGTGAACCTCCTGTCTCCTCCCAGTTCTCTCCCCACAGTGCAGAAAGTTACAGGCTTTCACACTCATTCATGGATCCTTTATATGGATGCTGGGGATTCAAACTCAGGTCCTCTTGATTGGGCAACAAACACTCTTATCCACTGAAACATATGTTCAACCTCATATGTTTTTCTTTATAAAGGAAGCATTGAGGGGAAAGATAAGAAACAGGGAAAATATTAGACAAATTGACAGAAGCCTAAACATTTCAATGAGTGCCAGGGGCTATACAGAAGAACAGGAAGCCATTGATCAGGAACCTAGGATCTCATGCCACAAACGACCCACAGTCCTAAAATTGTGTCTTGAGGGACATTGTAAGACTGTAACTGTTTTTTTTGTTGTTGTTTATTTATTAAAAAAATTTATTAAGAATTTTTTTATTAATTTTACACACCAATCAAAGATCCCCCTCTTCCCTCCTCCTACCCCTACAAGCCTCCCCTTACCAACCCACACCCCATTTGCTCCTACATGAAGGTAAGGCCTCCCATGGGGAGGTACATTTAGTAGAGGCAGGTCCAAGCCCCTCCCCCTCCACATCAAGGCTGTGCAAGGTGTCCCATCATAGGTATTAGGCTCCAAAAAGCCTGCTCATGCACCAGGAATGGATTCTGAACCTAGTGCCAGGGTGTCCCTTAAGCAGATCAAGCTACACAACTGTCTCGCTATGCAGAGGGCCTAGTCCAGTCCCATGCAGACTCCACAGTTGTTGATCTAAATTTTATGAGTTCCCACTAGTTTGGTTTGGTTGTCTCTGTAGGTTTCCCCATCATGATCTTGTTGCCCTTGCTCAAAGAATCCCTCTTCTCTCTCTTCAACTGGACTCCTGGAGCTCAGCCTAGTGTTTGGCTGTGGATCTCTGCATCTGCTTCCATCAGTTACTGGAGAAAGGCTCTATAATGAAAGTTAGGGTATTCACTGATCTGAAGTGTTTTAAGGACAGAATCCAGGTATGGTTCTGGGAGAGGGACTCTTGTTATTTGCCTAATGGGGAGTCTACACCAGGTAGGGCCATGTGCATGCATGAGCTGAAATGTTTTGCTTCCAAATGTTAAAACTCATTACTCAAGTGTTTGTGTGCATGGCAGCGGGTGGGTTGTCACTCAGTCAGGCTTGGTTGGAGTCTTGGCTCTGCCACAAAGTGGCTGGACAGCCTCTTGCAGCTTTTGTTCTTGAATCTCACCTGGAATGCAGGTTGTAGGGATGTCACAGGTCTAGACCAGAGAGATTCATGTTGGCATCTTCCTGTTAAATGATCACCAACTGTTTAGAGTGTTGGCGTTTGGATTTTGACAGAAAAAGGCAGAGCTTAGGTCCACATCTGATGACAGGAAGGGATAGGAGGGCATAACAGGAAAGGCTGGTGGAAGGTGAGAGAGCCGAAGATGCCTAAGCTAGGTTACTAATCTATGGGATGTGCCACCATGAAGGACAGGCATGCCACAGCTCAGACAGACTGAAGCCCCAGCAGCAAATGGATGTTTCTGCTTTGTTTTTTTTTCTGCTATCTGGGGTCTTCTGTCTGTCAGTGCACATTTTAGAAATTGGTTTTGAGCGGTTCTGTGAAGAAGATCAATGGGATTCAATGGGGATCACAATGACTCTGCAGATAATCTCTGGAAGGATGGGCGTCTTCACGATGTTACTTCTGCCAATCCAGGAGCAGTGGGGTTCTTTCATCAGCCAATGTCATCATTGATTTCCTTTTCAGGGTCTTGAAGTTCCTGGGCAGAGATTCTTCACTTTAGGCTTGGGAGGCCCATGAGATGGGGAAGAAAGAGTCTTAGAGAAAGGGGAGTGAGGTGGGCATTAGAACACATGGGAAATAGTGCTGGAGAGATGGCTCAGCAGTTATGAGCACTTGTTACTTTCGCACAGAACACAGGTTCAATTCTCAGCATCTACATTGTGGGTGATAACCATCTGTAACTCCAGTTCCAGGGTTTATGATGCTCTTTTTTTACCTCTGTGAGCACCAAACACACATGTGGTGCATATGTGTGCATGTAGGTAAATACTCATACAATAAACTAAAATAATTAATCTAAAAAACCCACATGGGATATGAAACTGGAAGTGGGAATTTGGGTTGGAGGGATACAGTAAAGATAGAGGTCAGAGAGATTGGGGAGGAGAATAGGGGATCAATTAAAACTAAGTTTGTATGAAAATAACATAGAAAACCTGTGGTTTAGTATACCAGTTAAAAAATAAATACACAGAAAAGCCAATGGTGTCTCCTCAGTTTGGATTAAAAGGCAGCTCACACGGCTGCCGCATCCTCAGCTGCCCTGGTTCCAGCCTCAGCATCCGACCCCTCAGTGGGTTTTGTGTTTGTGCAGCTCCCGCAGGACACACTGTTCCAGATGCACACAGCTGCAAGATGCTGAGGCCAAGGACCTGGTGTTCTGTGGGAGCACATTGTGCTCACATCCTCCCCACTGGGACTGAGGGATCCTCACACAGGCCCTCACTGTGCCTGGCTGGGACAGCAGCCACAGCATGTAGACAATGGGTACAAGACACCCTCAGGTCCCCCTTTCGAAGTGTTGGGGCCTCCTGTTGGGCGACTTCCCTTTGCAGTCTTGGAAACATCCCAGTTCCTTCCCTGACAAGGAACATCACGTTAAGCTGGCTGTGATTCATGAACTTTCTAGAAGCAACACATTGATTGTGTGAGTCTGGGGGATATCAGCCCTCCCGGAGCAGAGGAGAAAGCCTGGCCATGCTGCAGACACTGCTGTCTTTATTACATTCTCTCTCCAATTGAGAAAACATGGGGATCAGGCCAGAGAGATAGCTCAATGGGTACAGGCTTGGGCTGTGAAGAGATTTCTATTCTGAGACCCATAAAATGGAAGTTGTCCTCTGACCTCCACATGCACACCATGGCCAATGGGGATGCTCACAGATATGCACAATAAATAAATAAGTGTTACTCAAAAGCTTTTTGTTTTGTTTTTCTTTCAGAGAGCTCTAGAAGAAACCTTGGCTGAATGTCTAGAGATAAAACAGCTCTTAGGTCAGGGGACAACTTTAAAGAATTTAGTTCTCAGGCCTCAGTGACATCATTTGTTCATGAGTGACCTGAGATGACCTTGAAGCTTCTGAGTGGGTCTGGGGAGTTAAGAGCTATTAAGCTGCAGCTGTGTCCCCGTGGACTCATGAGTGAGCATGCTGTCACAGACTGGGAGCTTTCCCAGAGGTACACTCAGGACAGGGCGGGGAGGAGGGTGCCTTTTACTTTTTAAGGTGGCTCATATTGCCCACTCTTCCCTGTCTCCTTGTGTTTCCTGGGTCAGCGGTTCTTCCGTTTCTGGTTTCTGTGCTGCTGAAGTCAGTGGTCCTTCTGCCTGGACAGAACCATCGATGTTTCATTTCATATGCATACCCTGGGTCTTGAGATGTGTGGGCACTCTTCTAGATACACAGGACTTGGCTTCAACAATATAGACAAAGATCTGCTTCTCATTGATCAGAGCCGCGGAGGAGGCCGACAGTCAGCAAAAGGGGGAAAATGTGCAGAATGTCTGATGAGTGAGTGTCCTGAGACCGTGGAGAGCTACACAGGAGGGAAGCGGATCCGGGCACTTGAGCAGAACTAGGACAAGGCAAGGCAGAGCCACCCATAGGGTGCACGAGGCAGATAGAACAGCGAGTGCGAACGTTCTGAGGCAGAAACATATATGAATCAGGTGACAAGCATGGCTGGAGCAAAGTGAGCTACAGAGGACCAAGACTAAGTTCCTCCTAGCTGAGTAAAGATGCCAGGATCCATCCAGAAGCAAGCCTGACCTTGGGTATCAAGGACACAGGCAGCTGTCAGGCACCAGGCTTCTCTGCCAGGCACGTTCCCTTGGTCAACTTCTGCCACTCATTGCTGACAAGTGATGAATACAGTGACTACCTTAACCCACATCTCACACTGTTAAGGTTGGTACTCTCACTGCCTTGCTTTACAGATGAGTTTTGGAGAAGTTAAGTCATGGTCACAAGTCACACAGCTAGCCAAGTGAGCAGCTCAAATTGGGATCAGGCGGACAGTCCTCTAGACGTGTGTCTCTGGCTGGTACAAATAGCGTGATTAGACCCACAAGGGTCCTTCATGTGCAAGCACAAGGTTGCACATTGTATCTTTATGTCCCTGGGCATAAAGACTTCTCTTGGAAGCGTGGTGCATAAGCATTTTCTAGACACTGTGGAGCCAGTGTAAAAACTCATTGAGAAAATCTGGTAGAGTTTAAGTTTCCTGAGTTCAAATCCTGAATTTACCACTTGCTACAAAGCAACCCAACTTTGGACTGCTGCTGCTGCCCTGCTGTGGCTCAGTTTCCCCAGGTAGGGCATGAGGTCAGCACAAGCATGCCCCTCATGAGGATTTGCTCAGGGTGAGATACTTTAGCTCAAGGTCTTGGCACATGGCCAACAGCCAGGATGTTTCTGATCCAGTCAGCTGTTCATGACTTGAATTATCTCAATGGGACTTCCCACCTCCCTGTTCCATGCTCCTTTCGTTGACTGCCCAGGTCCTAAGTCAGGACAAGAGGCCAGACTGATCCCGCAGCAGATTCTTTTCTCAGTCACAAATTGGCTGTATGATCCTCCTCTGCACTCCTTCTCCACTTGAGTATCCCGCCCTTCTGGAAAGGCTGGAGGGGTCTTTGTTTAAAGTTGCACTCATCTTTTGGGGTAGAAGATTGCTGAGTCTGATGGGCAGACCTTATCCCTCCAGTCACTCTCTGAGTCTCAGTCCTCCTCAAAGGTCACACTCTCTACATAAGAATTTCCTGTGACACTCAACCCTGTGGTTTAAACAAACCATTCTTGTGTATTGTCTGGTGTCACAATGTGGCCACTCGTGACTCCCTCTTTCCTTGCTTGAGACATTCTGGAAACTACTAGAAAGAGTCTCAGGAGCTTGAACTCAACCCAAACCAACTTCTGCTGTTAAAGTGCCTGGAAGCCATTCTAGAGTCACTGCATCCCTGGATGGTGACAGACTGGTGGCCATTGACATGTGTCATATTTTTAGGGGATAATTAGAAAGAGCACTAGGTTTTAATAGCTATGTATGCGTGCATATGTGTGTGTATGCACACATGTGTATGTGTTTGCATGTGTGTGTGTGAGAGACATACCTTTAATCCCAGCACTTAGGAGGCAAAGGCAAGGAGGATTTCTATGAGATGGAGGCCAGCTCGGTCTACATAGCATGCTCCAGGCCAGCCAGAGTAGAACTCTGTCTCAACAAGAACTTATGGATGTAATGAACATATCAAATCAGTAATGCAAACTTTAAAACTTTAATGTATATCAGAGAAAGAAAAGTTGAGCTGCTTTTGAAAAATCTCTATCAGGGGCTGGGGGCCCCAGTCTATAAAGCATCTGTCATGCAGACGTGAGGACCCGTGTTCAATCTCCAGAAACATCACCCCCTGCAACACAACACCAAACCAAAGCTGACTGTGGTGACCCACTGTGAGCTTTGGGTTCAGAGAGAGACCCTGTCTAAAAAACCATGGTAGGGCTGAAGTGATGGTTCAGTGCATAAGAGCACTTCCTGCTCTTCCAGAGGACCTATGTTCAATTCCCAGAACCCACAACCATCTATAACTCCACTTCCAGGGTATCTAACACACTCTTATGGCCTCCAAGGGCACTAGACACACACATGGTACACCGGTATGTAAGCAGGTTGAACGCTTATAAACATAAAATAAAACTTAAAGATATATGAGGTAGAGAAGTGATTGAGGAAGGAGCCCAATATCAATCTCTTGCCCCCCCCCACACACGCACACGCATGCCTGTGCACTTGCACCTGCACACATGTGCACTCACACACACACAAAACATTAAACAACATTAAGGACATCAGCAGAGTGCATAGCTAAAGTGAAGGCTATGCTAGATGAAAATGTGTCACACACCCCTAGACACCCACCCTAACTGTTCCCTAAAAATATGGCATGTGCCAATGGCCACCTGTCTGTTGCTCCCTGGGGATGAGGTGGCCTGGGATGACTTCCATGTACTGTAACAGTAGAAGTTGGTTTGGGTTGAGTTGAAGCTCCTGGATTCTTCCTAGTAGATACCCACTGTGGGACCGCATCCCATTCTGTGCAGCTTTTACAATTTCAAAGTTTGGGGTTTCTCACGTATTAGCCACACACCCCCAGCCATTCCCTCTTACTTAGCTCAGTAAATTCTGCACAAGAGCCGAATGACGGCCCTCTCTTTTTAGGCTACAGAATTCAGTAGCGAAAGATGGGTTGCTGCCTTGGCCGCTGTCCAATGTCATTTAATCCTGGAAGGACCCCCATGATAACACCACTTTCAATCTCTGTTCAAAAACCTTGTTAAGCCTCCTGTTCAAATTTATTGTTCGAAACTGTTCGTACTAAGAAATACAAGCCTTCCTGAGAGCCGTTCCTCAAGCTATCTCTTGTAAGACGGTTTGGGCATGCTGTAAATCATGCCTCCGTTGGTACAAGAAGTCATAATGGCATCTTTGGTAGCAGCCGGCTTGTAGCTAGAGCTGAGAATGACTGTGGGGAGGGAGTCTTTCATTCCTCTTTAAAGTCAGGGTGGAAATTTACTGCCTCCTCAACAACCTCTGTGTAACACTCAGATGCATAGAATTCCTGCTGTGTAATGATGGGTTGGTTTCTTATATCATGGCAGATGGGCAGGTGTGTGTGCAAGTATGCATGTGTGTGTGTTTGTGCATGTGTGTACAGGTTTTCAACTCTGTGAACTCATTCAAACACCATGATAACCACTTATAACTTTGATTGTTTCTCTCTCTCTCTCTCTCTCTCTCTCTCTCTCTCTCTCTCTCTCTCTCTCTCTCTCTGTGTGTGTGTGTGTGTGTGTGTGTGTGTGTGTGTGTGTGTGTGTGTGTCCATGCAGATACACGTGTCCATGCATATATGGAGGCCAGAGGAGGATGTCAGATTTCCTGCTCTCTCACTCTCTACCATAATCTCTTGAGCCAAGGTCTCTTACGGAACCTGGAGCTAGGCTGGAAGCTAGCTTTGATGACCTTGCTGCCTCTGCTTCCCACAGTGTTGGAGTTACAGCCACATGTGGCCATGCCAATGTTTCAACTTGGGTCCTATATGCTTTCTCAGCAAACACTCATCCACTGAGCCATTACTTCACCCTTTAGTTTTGGTTTTTTCTTCTTCAAGATTAGAAAGGAATACCCATTAAGCATCCCTAAGCATTTGCCAAGACCTTTAAAGACATAGGACCTGAGTTTCCTCAAGTCACCTTCCAACAACCTTTTTTATTACACGGCTTCATCTGTTGTGTGCAGCACAGAGAAGATGAAACCACACAACACTATAAATGATGGCTAATTACCAAAATCAGTTCCTGTAACAACTCAAAGGACCTGGGTTTAAATGAAGTAAACAAGCCGAGTTGTTTGCTCCTCATTTTCATATGGCAAACTGAAATGTCACAAGGGCGTGCTCTCAGCTGTCAGCTCCTAATCTAATTAGACGGGATAATTGAGGAGGCGGAGCCTGCTGACGGTTGACAAACATATTAGACTCCTTCCATTCGTTCTGATGCAACTGTGGCAACAGGAGCATCTCCTGTCACCATGGCAGCCGGGAAGACTTCGGAACCCGTGGCTGACTCTGGCTGGAGTCTGAGGATGGCCTCTGGATGTAGAGATGGTTGCTAAGGGGGGCTAGGAAAGTGGAGGTTGGCAAAGGGAGGCTAAAGCTAACAGAAAGGAGAAGCAGTCACGTGATGCTGTGGAAGGCTGATGGAACTCCTGGATTGCACTGGAAGGACACACAGCCGACAGCGTATATGTAAAACATTACCTTTCAGAGACCCTTCAGCATGCATAGCTAGGAACATTTTTCAGACTGAACAGGCTTCCCAACCTGAAAAGCTTACCAAACTCAAAATGTTACAAAACCCAAAACCTTTTGAACACAGACTTGCTACCACGAGGGAAAATTCCACACCACAAAACTTAGGTTCATGCACAAAATCCTGGAAAAAATTATATAAAATTTAGCTGCATGTGTAAAGTGCAAATAGTTCACCACCATCCCAATGGCAAACCTCTTGGTCCCTAGTAGTTTAGATAATAGACAATCTCTCTCTCCCTCTTTCTCCTTCATTCCCATTCTCTCTCTCTCTCTCTCTCTCTCTCTCTCTCTCTCTCTCTCTCTCTCTCTCTCTTTCTCTCTCCCTCCCTCCCTCCCTCCTTCTCTTCCTTTCCCTCCCATTTCATTTTCTTTCCTTACCCTCCCTCTTCTCCCCCGACCTCCCCCATGCTCATGTCCCTGCCCTAGACCTGTACATGCTAGGCAGGTGCTCTATCTACCACTGAGGCAGCCCCTGGTCCCATGCTACTGTCTTCTGAGTTCTTCATCAGCAGGGCTGATTCACCATTCAGACTCACTGAGTTGTATGTTGGCCACTCTGAGTGACAGACTACCAGTTGCTGACCATCAACATTACAGCACATTTTTAAGATCAAGGATTAAGTTATCACCACCACTGTCCCAAATGGTCACTTCTGCAACAGAACACCTGACCAAAACATCTTAAGGAATGAAGGGTGTATTTTGGTTCACAGTTCTGGGGTACAGTCCATCATGGTGGAGAAGGCATTGTAGAAGGATCTCGTCAATGGCCAAGAAGCGGAGCGAGATGAATGCTAGAGCTCAACTCTCTTTCCCCTTTTTATTTGGCCCACAGGGTGGAGTCACTCACATCTCTCTTTCTGTTAACCCAATCCAGAAAGCCCCTCACAGACATGCCCAGGAGTTTGTTTCCAATATCATTCTAAATACCACAAAGTTGACAACCATAATTAACCATCAAAGACATCTCAATGGAGGAAAGTGGCTGGCTGAGTGATCAGCAGGGAACTGTGCTGGCGTGACAGTATTTTATCTTCATGTAGCTTAAATGTTCTCCCCAGGCCTGATTCACATTGATCATTTCGGTTTGGCTAATGCTTTCTTTCCCATACAAAGCATAGAGTTGAATTTTGCCCCAGGCAGCATCCCAGCTACCACTCAGGATTTTAAATTAGCAGGTTTAAAAGAATAAAGTGGCTCAAAGTAGAAAAAGAGTCTACAGTGGCCAAAAAGACCTCTGTGGCCAAGTTGTAAAGCCTCAGTCTCACAGGCTCACAGATGCTGATGCTCTGGCATTGGTTTAATTACTCACTGGTGATGGCTGGACTGTGGGGAAAAGATACTAGGATTGCTCTATTACCTGTGCATCATCACGCCTGCCATAGGTGTGGACACGATCTCCACAGACTTGAAGGTGTGAGGAAGCCCAAGACACAGCAAAACACACAGCAGTGATAAATGTGGGGAAACTGATACCTCTCCACAATGACCTCAAAGTCCATTCAAGTCCCCAGAGCATCACCTGGTCTTGTCAGCAGGGTGCTTCCTTCTAAAGTGCTTGACCTCAGCAAGCTAAACCGACAGCCACTTCATCCAAGTCTGCCAGAGAATCAGAAATACGATCCTCAGTGTAGCAGCTGCATGGCTTTTCTCCCAATAACCCAATTCTATCTCCCATGTCCCCCTAGCATCCTTGTGTTTCAGGAACAGATGCAGAGAGCGATTAAGTAATCCATCAAAGATGACACGGTGACCAAACAGGACCAGAACTCAGGACACCTGTTTGGAGACAGTGGCGGGGATGGGGGGAGGTCTCTCTAGTTAGAGTCACAGCAGGTGGTGATTGGCGGCTTCCTTAATTTTCATTCTGTCTCTTAGTAAATTGGCCTGAAAGCAACAGGCCCGACAGGACTCTCCAAGAGAACAAATACAAGGTGTTCCTGATTGGGACTCACCTAGCTCGGCCCCTGCCTGAATGTTGCTTCTCTTACAAGGAAGGTACCATCTTTGAATTATGCCCTCACCTAATATGAGCAGCTTCTTTTTTCTCAGTGTTCCATGATGGACAGGTGAATGGATGGATGGATAGACGGATGGATGGACGGACGGAGAGATGGACAAATCGATATGATAAATAGCTACAGCTCGATGTACCTCTACCTACACCTAGTAGGGATATTGAGCTGACCTGTGCAGCCAACAAGCAATCACATCAAGACTCCGCTGGCACTGCTGCTGCACCACAAAGGCGCAGGTTAACAGAGTCACATTTTTTCTGTATGATAAAATGGGACCAGATATTGCATATAGTTTTGTCTACCTCCATGATTTAAAGAGCAAAAGGCAAACTTTTACCAAGATGCACTACTGTGTATGTACAACCTTAATTGCCTCAGGAAGATAGACAATTTCTACACTCTTTGAATGGCATCTCTTCCCATAGGATCAGGATCTTGAAAGTGCCACAGTTAGCCATTAGCCATCAGAGTATTGCCGGGGGAATAGGTGAAGTTTATTATTCTGCTCCTTTTGTTCTACAGCTACACATGGGTTTCTGTGAAGACCCTTGTAGGGTAAGTAAGGTCCAGCAGCATTGTATTCACAAGATATTGTATAGAAGGGTGGGATGCCCAGCGGGAAGCCATGAGGTTCAGAGAGCCCTTGGCTGGCAACCACAGGGACATTTTAACTGGTGCTACTTGCAGCTGTTCATGAGCACTATGAGTCTGTGGAAAAAGTGGCACAGATTTGTAGCCACTCATTACAACAGCCTTTTGAATAGCACGACCAAACCCATTTCTAAACTGAGGACACCACGCTCAAGTTCTCAGGGAAATGGTCAGCAGACTCAAGGACACGTCCTTGATGAAGCCTTCTGACCTTTGGGTCAGGTCACATGTCATTCTTGGTGATGTCTCAGCCACTCGTGCACCTCTCCACAAGGACCCTGGGTGGTTGATTGACACCTGACACCCATACCTGAGTCCTTCTTTTTATCCGTGAACAACTGGCATGGTGCTTTGCATGTCTCCATCACTGGAATTCTAAATAAACTAACAGCTCATGACAGCTGTATGACAAAAGCTTTTCTACCATTATAGTCATAAGGAGGCACTGCTCCAGTGCTGTGCCTTGGTCAAAATGACATTAAAAAATATCACTTGCGTGGCTGAGGAGGTGGCTCAGTTGCTCAAATCCCTGCAGGCTATGAGTGTGAAACAGATGAATTTCATGTCCAGATTAGGCTCTATTCCTGTGATATATGAGAGCATCCCAGACACTTCTGGTCCTACATTTTGGAATGTACGCTCACTGGGTGTTTGTGAAGAAGTTTTCAGAATGTCTACTGACCCTATGTAAAGTGCTGAGTGTGGATTCCATGCTGTTCTCATTCTACTCCAGGCCCCACTGCAAAACTGTGCACACGGGGAAAAGCTAGTCCCTCAAGAGTATGGATAGAAGTTAACAGGGTGGAAGAAACCTTTCAACTTCTCTATAATCCAGTTTTGTGGGGGATGATAAGGCTAACGGTATAATAATAGCTTCCTTGGTGCAGAAGAGAGGAGATTAGGTGGCCAGTGTGGGGAGGAAGGGGTTAACCAAGAGAGGAAAGGAAGCAGTCTTGTGTTCTCCTCTCTGAAAACCTCTGTTTTCAGGGGTGGCACGTTACCCGTGGGTGATTATTTCACGCTCCTATCACCTTTCAACTTGAAGTTTAATAGGCTGATGATATATACGTGTATCTAAGACCATGAAACTGGAATTTGACCTGCTAGGTTAATAAACACTAGCAGTTACTGTAACTCACAAATTACAGGTCCCAATTTTCACAGCCGGGTTGCAGGCATTAATTAAAACCAGCGTTACAAATCACAGCACTTCGGAATGCTTGCAATGTTTAAATTATCAATGGTGTTGCCACCTTAATTTAAAAAAGCAACTTCTATCATTTCTCAAAGAGTCTCGTAAAGCCAGAATAAGCCTATCTCTCAGGCTCGCAGTCATTAAGGCACTGGGAGCAAATGGAAGTTTTTAATGTTTCTCAATATGTGGAAGCACAAATGATTGGGCTGGAGACTGGGGCTGCCACTGCCTGTTATTACAGTACAATACATAAGAAGATGTTATTATCAGTGAGTCTTTGCTGTGGTTGTCTCCGTGTCTCTGTGTCCACCTCTTTCTGCATTCTGAACAGAGTTGACATTGCCACATGGCATGGAAGCTTCTTACAATTTCAGTGTCCTCCAATGGGCCACAGCCTGTAGATGTGACTGGAATTGAATTACCATGAAAGAGTGGTAAAGAAGGACACAACGTGGGAAAGACTCCCTAAAGGAGAGCTATGAGTGACAAGAAGATCCAGAAGACTGCTTTGGTGCCATGAGTTGTGAACAGCCGACTTGGAGCTAGCCAGCTAAGCATGGTGGCACAGGCCTAGGATCCCAGCACATGGGCAGCAGAGGCAAGAACATTGTGAGTTCAAGGCCAACCTAGTTATAAGAGTCTCATCTTAAAAGCCAGAAGGAGGAACTGTTTGTGATAAAGAACATATCTTAGCAGGGCTTGGGAGAAGGCTCAGTTAGAAAAGTGTTTGCAAGCACGGGGGTCTCAGCTTCATCCCAAACACCGTATCGAAGTCCAACCCAAAGACGTGGACCTGTGATCCAGGCACCTCGGAGGAGCAGATTGGTGGATTCCTGGAACTCCTTCACCAGCCAGCTGGGCTGACTCAGCAAGCTCCACATAAAGCAAGAGACCCTGTCCCACTAAGGTGGAGGGGCTAGAAAGATGGCTCAGTAGTTAAGAATACTTGCTGCTCTTGCAGAGGACTGTGTTTATTTCCTAGAATCCACTTGGTGGTTCACAACCATCAACAACTCTAGTAACAAAGGATCTGACCCCTTCTTAGGACGTCTGTGGGTATTAGGCACACATGTGATACATGGACATATATCTAGGCAAAACACTCATACACATGAAATAAAATAAATAAAAAAATCTTTAAAATATGGAGAAGGATTGAGGAAGACACCCAATGTCAACCTCTGGCCCCTAGAGGCACCCACACGTGCATGTATATATAAACACACCAGGTATACACATCTCAAAATGTCTTCCAATTGATTTTTACAGTGAAAGAGGAATGTAGACTTTGGTATAAAACACAGACTCACCAATGAGTAAGCTGGTAATACCCTACGGGGAAACAGAGAGAAGGCTGGACTGGGAGAAAAGAGCAGAAACAAGAGTCTAGAGTTGGAGGACAGTGATAAATCATGTGGTTCAGGGCAAGGGAAGAGGGATGAGGGGAAATGGAACAATACTGTAGAAAGAAGTATTGTGAGAAGGTGTGTATGGAAATGGTGGGGAACAGAAGAAAATTGTCTTTGGGGTAGGCAACAGGGCAGATGTTGAGAAAACACTGGACAAGACCTTGGAAATGGCTGTCCCCTTCAACAGAGGTTGACCTGGAGTACCCCACGCCAGCTATCTGGGGAAAACAAGTTAACTGATGGAAAAGACATTGGTTCTGAAACTTTTCTGCCCTGCCCCAATGTTGGTGGTACTGGCAGTGGGAGCTGCTTGAACCAAGAGTCGGTTTCTCTTCAGTAACGTTGGCCAGAGTGTGACTACCCAGCCCTGCACAGACGGCTGTCGGGGCAACCCCACTCCAGCATCATCGGAGGAAGCTAGAGGAAGGGGCGGCTCCGGGCCAATGAGGATAAAGATGACCGTTAGACAGTAAAGCCACAGAGGACGGACATGGTGTCCTACAGAGCTGGGCCCCAACCCCGTTCTGGAATCATCAGCCCTGCAGGCCAAATTCTCCTCTTCTCCATGCCAGATCTTTCTAGAAGGTGTTACAGATGTGAATCTGAATTTGATAAGATTCTTGTGAGGGCTGATCATATACTGAAGTCAGTGCCCCTGGCCCGCAGTCAATTCTCAGTAAGAGTGACCCCTTTCCTCTCTGACTGGGGAATTCTCTCCTGCCACAGATGCACCTTCTTTGTCAGTTGGCATGTCCAGTAACCAGCTGGATAAAAAAATCAATGAGGGAATTCAAAATTCCTCCAATGAGTTTCTTAACCTCTAATTCTTCACAGGGCTCTTTACTTTTTCTCCTCCCTCAATATCCCTATTTTTCCCTGGGTAATAGAAGACACAAATCTAGTCCCATCATCCCTTCAATGCTCTCTCTCTCTCTCTCTCTCTCTCTCTCTCTCTCTCTCTCTCTCTCTCTCTTCCCTTCCTTTCTTCAGTTGAACAGTGTTTGGTTGAATAGTGCCACAGTTAGCCAAGAAAATGAGGTTCAGCTTGTAAGGACAGAAAGGCCCATCACAGTGCAGCGAGGAAGGACCAGCCACTGGGTGAGTTTGCCAGGGCTGAGAGAACAAAGTGCCACAGACTGGAGTATACAACATAGAAGTCCATTTTCTCCCAGTCTGGAGGCTGAAGTCCAGCAGGGTGTTATCATCCAAGGCATCGTGCCTAGCTGGTGCATGCCTAGCTGGCGGATGGCATCTTCTCCGTGTGTCTGCATACAGCATTCCTCTGTGTGTGCCTGTATTTTAATACCCTCCTCTGCTAAGGTCACCAGTCATGAATTAAGTCTCCTCTAGTGATCTTGTTTTTACCTCGATGGCTGTTTTAAAGAAGCCTGCTGTGGGCCACTGTCCTCTGACCTGCGGACACCTTCCTGTGGTCAACTGTGCCTACTTGGGAGAGTGAGCCTGTAGGCTGTGACATTCCCTCAGAGAAGGATGAGGTGTTGGGGAGGGATCATTGGACCATTACCTGAGTACCAGCTACTGTTCTGCCCTAATTGCAGGTGGCCCTGGGACCCAGGGGAGGTGCTAGAGTATGTAAGTAGGCAAGATTAGGAGAATGGGGCTCCATCTACATGGCTATGGGAAAGGATCATTCATAACAGGGGAGGACTTGGGACTTAAATCTTTGGAGTCATTTCTAGAGTGTGGGAAGATACAGTTCAGCCCGTGACAACCCTTAACAAGAGTTGAGCCTGTGATCAGATCCTCAACCACTCCATCGGGTTTAAAACTCTTTTGAACGTGGGGAGCTAACTCCAGCTGGAGCTAACACAACAAAAGAGGGATTTGTCAAGGAGTCCCATATGCTGTCTCTGAGACAGAACCTGGATCCAGCTGTCCAACTGGTCGTCAAAAATCCCGCTTCTGTGTCTCGGGTCTGGTAACAAAGCTCTCCTCTCTATTGTAATATGCTCGCTGTGTCTGTCTGCCTGTCTGTCTGTCTGTCTGTCTGTCTCTGTGTGTGTGTGTTCTCCTCTCTCTATCTTTCTGTGTTTGTGTCTCTCCTTGCCCTCTTCTTCCCTCTGTCTATTGTCCCATTAAGCAATTAATCTCAATATAATCTTTTATCACTAAAAAGCTTCAGTTGTTAAGGTATAAATTCCCAGAAAAATGAAGGGGAAAAGGGAGGGAGGGAGAGAGGACGGGAAGGGAGAAGAGAAGGGGGAAGAGACAGAGACAGAAATTAGAGTGAAAGATCACTTCTCCCACAAACCTAATAACTTGGCTTTGATCTCTCGGGAACCAACAGTGGAAGAAGGGAACCATCCCCCAAACACACAGATACCCCCAAAGCTGAGTAGAAAGCTGTACTGTCAGCCAGTGGCTGCATGGGGAACATTACCTAAATCATGCATCCAGCATGACAGTTGTGGGTCAGCCCCATTCCAACACTGTGAGCGAGCCAAGTGGAGAAAGGGGCAGCTTCCAGGGCAGTGAGGTTGTGCCATCACTAGGACAGGATGAGTATTAGTAAGCAAGGGCACAGCCGCTGGCCTTTGTGTCCTACAGAGCTGTGTTCGAACATTACTGAAGGTGGTTATCAATTGTAATAGATCCCTGGCAGAATTTTTGGGGTCATTTATGTATACTATCATATCATCTGCAAATAGCAAAAATTTGACTTTTCTTTCCCATTTGTATCCCCTTGATCTCCTTTTGTTGTCTTATTGCTCTAGCTAGAACTTCGAGTACTATATTGAATAGATATGGGGAGAGTGGACAGCCTTGTCTTGTTCCTGATTTTAGTGGAATCGTTTTGAGTTTCTCTCCATTTAATTTGATGGTGGCTGTTGGTTTGCTGTAAATTGCCTTTATTATGTTTAGGTATGTTTCTTGTATTCCTGATCTCTCCAAGACCTTTATCATGAAGTGCTGTTGGATTTTGTCAAAGGCTTTTTCAGCATCTAATGAGATGATCATGTGGGTTTTTTTTCCTTTCCATTTGTTTACAGACAGATTTTTGTATGTTGAACCATCCTTGCATCTCTGGGATGAAGCCTACTTGATCATGGTGCATACTTTTTTTGATGTGTTCTTGGATTCAGTTTGCCAGTATTTTATTGAGGATTTTTACATCAATGTGTTATGGAGGAGATTGGTCTGTAATTCTCTTTTTTTGTTGCGTCTTTGTGTGGTTTGGGTATCAGGGTAACTGTAGCCTCATAAAAAGAGTTTGGCAATGTTCCTTCTATTTTTATTGTGTGGAACAATTTGAAGAGTATTGGTATTAGTTCTTCAAGATTCTGGTAGAATTCTGTGCTGAAATCATCTGGTCCTAGACTTTTTTTTGGTTGGGAGACTTTTAATGACTGTTTTTATTCCTTAGGGGTTATATGTCTATTAAAATGTTTATCTGGTCTTGATTTAATTTTGGTATGTGGTGCCCATCCAGAAAATTGTCCATTTCTCTTACATTTCCTAATTTTGTGGAGTACAGGTTTTTTGAAGCATGACCTGATGATTCTCTGGATTTGCTCATTGTCTGTTGTTATGCCTCCCATTTCTGATTTTGTTAATTTGGGTATTCTCTCTCTGCCTTTTAGTTAGTTTGGATAAGGGTTTGTCTATCTTGTTAATTTTCTCAAAGAAGCAACTCTTTGTTTCACTGATTCTTTGTGTTATTCTCTTTGTTTCTATTTTATTGATTTCAGCTCCCAATTTGATTATTTCCTGGCATCTATTCATCATCCTGGGTGAGTTTGCTTCTTTTTGTTCTAGAGATTTCAGGTGTGCTGTTAAGTCGCTAGTGTGAGATTTCTCCATCTTCTTTATGTGGACATTTAGTGCTATGAATTTTCCTCTTAGCACTCCTCTCATAGTATCCCATAAGTTTCTGTATGTTGTACATCCACTTTCATTGAGTTCTAGAAAGTCTTTAATTTCCTTCTTTATTTCTTCCTTGACCCATTGGTGATTCAGTTGAGCATTATTCGGTTTCCATGAGATTGTAGGCTTTCTGTAAATTTTGTTGTTGTTGAATTCTAACTTTAAGCCATGGTGGTCCAATAAAATACAGGAGGTTATTCCAATTTTTTTTTGTGTGTGTCTGTTGAGATTTGCTTTGTGACCAAGTATGTGGTCAATTTTTGAGAAGGTTCCATGGGGTGCTGAGAAGGAATATTCTTTTGTGTTAGGGTGAAATGTTCTGCAGATATCTATTAAGTCCATTTGAGTCATAACATCTGTTAGATCCCTTATTTCTTTGTTAAGTTTCTGTCTGGCAGACCTGTCCATCAGTGAGAGCGGGGTGTTGAAGTCTCCCACTATTAGTGTGTGTGATTTGATGTGCAATTTAAGCTTTAGTATTGTTTCTTTTACATATGTAGGTGCTCTTGCATTTGGGGCATAAATGTTCAGAATTGAGACTTCATCTTGGTGGATTTTTCCTGTGATGAATATGTAATGTCCTTCCCAATCTCTATTGATTTTAGTTTGAAGTCTGTTTTGTTAGATATCAGGTTAGCTACACCAGCTTGTTGCTGAGGTCACAGGGGGATGGATGGGTTTGGGGAAGGGAGTGGGTCTTCTGGACTTCAGGGTCCAATGAGGGGGTGCTGGTGGGGAGGCCTGCATGCAGGAGACTTCCCTGCTGGCCTGCAACTGGGGCCATTGATGGGGGGGGTTCAGAAGACACTTTGAACTTTGGACTTTTAAACAAGTTTGAGACTGTTTTAGACTATGGGGACTTTTAAAGTTGAACTGAATGCATTTCTGCATTATGGTATGGCTACAAGCCTTTGGGGGCCAGGGAGTGGAATGTGGTAGTTTGAATAGGAATGACCCCCCCCTCATAGACTCATATGTTTGAATACTTGGCCCATAGGAAGTGGCACTATTAGGAGGTAAGATTTTGTTGGAGGAAGTGTGTCACTGTGGGGATGGGCTTTGAGGTCTCATATATGCTCAAGCTGTGCCCAGTGTGGTACACAGTGACTCCTGCTCCTGCTGCCTGTGGATCAAGATGTAGAACTCTCAGCTCCTTCTCCAGCACCATTTCTCCCTGAGTGCCATTATGACAATGGACTAAACCTCTGAAACTATAAGCCAGCTCCAATGAAATGTTTTCCTTTGTAAGAGCTGCTGTGGTCATGTTGTCTCCTCGCAGTAACAGAAACCCAAACTAAGACAATATACAACTTACAGTAAAAACTTGGCACAGAATACAAAGCAAGGAAATCTTAGGAAGTTTTACAGAGGAACAAAAGTATTCTTCAGTATTCCTCACCTCAAACGGTGGCCACCAAGAGCCTTCTCAAGGGCCAAGAGTCCCCAGCCCTCTTCCTTTGCTCGAGTCATCTCACTGGTATATCCGGTCCTTTCTCCACCCTTGCTTCATCATTCCTACAGCTGAGATTACATCTCTAAAAACAGCTTCTTTGTCAAACTCCAAAAGCTTCAAAAATGTTAGTATTATTCTCTCTGGCCTCAGAGAAAAGGGTCCGCCAAGTAGAAGCACTTAGGTGGAAGAAACAGATTTTTTTAAATGTAAATTATAAAGAACTCGTTCTGTAGTCATGTCAGAAGCCATCTCCTGCTGCCATCGAATGAAGCTGTCCCATCTGGGATGGCTGGAGGGCTGCCTTTCCCATTCATGCCTCCCTTCCTCACATACCCGTGCGAGCATACACAAAAGCTGTGTCACCCGGTGTGATTCACAGGACTTTGTTGCCTGCTTTTGAACACGGAGAAAGGACAGGGATTTTGGGCTACAAACATTGCCTTGGGATGAATATTTTTCGTTAATGCAAAATGCAATAAAAATAGATGTTTGCATGTCTCTAATTATTACAACCCTTTTAAGAGGGAGTGATTTTTTTTGTATGTGATGAGAAAAATAGCTCCCCTCTCGACACCACCTCCCTCTTTAATGGTCTGTATTTCTAGGTTACTGGCTTTTCTTGCTGAGAACATTTTAACATACATCACGCTCAGTTTTGGCTCCGCCCACCTGAAATGGTCACATTCTTAAACCCACATTGGTCTCCCGTTCAAAGACATGAGAAGTCAAGTGGACCAATGATCATAAAGTTCTGCCGTCTTCTGTGACCTGGAAAAATAGTCCTGATTATGCATTTATTTATGCATAAACATCACCCAGAAAGCTGTGTTGTCTCAGCTATACAAGTAAAATCTATTTGTGTCCATTGACTTGAGGTTTGAGAATTTGATTTTAGTTTAAGATTTGTTTTCACTTATTTGCAGATGTAAGTGTCTTTGTGTGTGTGTGTCTGTGCATGCAGATGTGCAGGTGTCCATGGAGGCCAGAGGAGGGCATTGTATCCCCTGGAGCTGGAGTTACAGGCATTTGTGAGCACACTAATATGGGTGCTGAGAACCAAACTTAGGTCCTCTGCAGGAACTGTAAGCACTCTTAACAGCTGAGCCATCTAACCTGGTGTTTTTCTTTATAGGGTACCAGCCTCAGTTATTTTGTTATACTAACAGGAAACTGAAATACAATGACTAAAAGTAGACTTAACCTCCTAACCTGAGTTTAAATTTTAGCTCCATCATATATAAGCCAAGAGGTCTTGAGCTAGTTGTTTCTCTCTCTGTTCTTCATTTTTCTTATCTTTAAAATGGGGTGAATGTGTATATATTGTAGCAACATCAAGATCCACAGGCGAGAGTTCCAGGTAGAGTCTAGCTAGAGCTCAGCAAGCAGCCCGTTTATTATCTTCTCTTGTCTCTCTTCTTTGTTTTGGCTTCAAAGTTCTAAAACTAGGAGATAATTCAGCAAAGACAAAGGAAGGTACAGAAGGGTCACATGGGACCTTTTTTTATTTTACTTTGTTACATTTTAAATAGATTGTTTTTACAGAAATGACTGCCATGCAGATATACATCTTAAGTACTAAGTTTTAAAGGTTTTTTTGGTGTGTGGTGATGTGTGTATGTAGTGTGTGTGTGTGTGTGTGTGTGTGTGTGTGTGTGTGTGTGTGTGTGTGTGTGTATGGTATGTGTGGTATGTGTGTGGTGTGTGTGGCATGTGTGTGGTGTGTATATATGGTATGTGTGGTGTTTGTGTGTGTGTGTGTGTGTGTGTGTGTGTGTGTGTGTGTGTGTGTGTGGTATATATGTATGGTGTATGTGGTATGTGTATATGGTTTGTGGTGTGTGTGACGTGTGTGTGTGACGTGTGTGTGTGTATGTGTGTGTGTATGTGTGTGTAGGCCAGATGTTGATATCAAGTACTTTCTCAATTGCTCTCCACTTCACGCAATGAGGCAAGGTCTATTTTGAACCAGGAATGTGCCTATTCAGCTGGTCCAGCTAGCCATCTCTCCTCTGGCATCCCTTGTCTTCACTTCCTAAGGGATGGAATTGTAGGAAGACCGAAGAAAGCACTCACGGCTTTTACGTGTGTGCCGTGGATCCAAACTCAGGACCCTGTGTTTGTATGGCAAGCATTTTACCAATGAGACATCTCCCCAGTCCTGTGTCACTGATATCTCGAATCTTTTCACACTCTTTCCTGGTTAACCCTCTCCCTCAATTGGGTACCACAATCCAGTATTTCACATGTATCATTTCAATGTGTCACATTACAGTCGTGATCCTCAGACCACAATCAATGAACCAGGTGCGTCAGCACCACCTAGACATTTGTTGGCAGCACAGATCCTCAGCCTCACTCTCACGTGTATTTAGCTAAAGACTATGGAGGAGAAACCCAGGAACTGGATTATAAAAATCCTTCCAGGTGATTTCTAATGCACACCGGAGCCTTAAGGTTAATACTGTGTGTGTGTGTGTGTGTGTGTGTCCGTCTGTCCGTTCGTCCGTCCAAATAGCACATTATTGAGTTATACCTGATTTTAACATTTATGTCAATGAAATTATACTTTTATGCCCTTTGCTACTTATTGATTTCTATATTAGGTATTTGAGATTCATTTATATCCATATATACACATCTAAGGCCATTCCTTTGCAGCTCTTTATAATTCATTGTTCAATATATCATAGTTTATTTATAACTCAAAGAGCTCCTGTGGGCAGTACTGCCAGAGCATCATGATTACTTACCTGGTGCACCCGTGTAGGGACACATTGCCTAGCCTTTACTAAGCACTGGAAAGCAATGATGTTTGTAAAAGGGTGAGCAGGCTTCGTGGGACCTGCCTTAGGTACTTTTCTCATTGCTGTATCTAAATACCCAACAGAAGCAACTGGAGGCAGGAAGGGTTCAAATTTTTTATTATGGTCTCAGAGACTGAAGTTTGTAATAGCAGGAAAGGCATGACAGCCAAGGCAGCTCCACTCGTGGTGGCTTCTCCATTCATGGTTGTATCTCCATCAGAGCAGCATCCTCATTCATAACTGTAGCTCTATCCATGGCAGCATCTCCATTCATGACAGTATCTCCATCCGTGGTATCATCTCCATCCATGGCAGCATCCCCATCCATGGTATCATCCCCATCCATGGTATCATCTCCATCCATGGCAGTGGCCTTGTGAGGCAGTAGCTTCTTACATCTTGATAGATCAGGAAATAAAGAGCTTGGGTCAGAGGCAGGGCCAGATTATGTCTCTCAAAAGCCTGCCAATAGTGACCAAATTTTGCCAGCCCTGCCTCCTGTTCCAAAATTTCCACAATCTCCCGAAAACAGCACCTTCACCTAGAGACCAAGTTAAAACAGATAGCTGGACAAAGGTGGCACATGCCTTTAATCCCAGTGCTTAGGAGGCAGAGTCAGTCTTATCATTGTGAGTTCAAGGCCAGCCTGGTCTACAAATTTAGTTCTAGGACACCCAGGATTGTTACACAGAGAAAACCTATCTAGAAAAATAAAACAAAAACCAAACAAACAAAAACCAAAACAAAACAAAAAACAACCAACCAACCAAACAAACAAACACATGAGCCAGCAGGAACATTTCATATCTAAACTATACCAGGACCTGGATGGGTCCTTGGGCTTGGTTCTCTGAACTCCTAGTCAACCACTATTTTATGTAAAGAGATTATAAATCTTTAAAAATAATAATTCCAAGCCTGACTTGTAGGTGGGCATCCTAGTTAGCTTTGTTAACTAGACATAGACTAGAGTTATCTCAGCTTATAGATGGCTATCTGAACCCATGCCTTCATGTCCTCTTTTCTGTACATTTCTTGTTTACAAAGATACTTGATATATAAGGTTAGGGTCCTCCTTCCTTTAGTGTGATCATCTGTAAATAACTGATTCCCAAATAATGTCATAAGCATGGACCCTGGGGCTTAGGACTTCAGTAACTTTTGGAAGGACAGAATCCAGCTCAACCTACAACATATATCAATTATTTTCCAATGCTGAACCAACTTTCCATTCCTCTTTTACATTGTATTCATGTACATTGTTGAGCTGAATTTGCTAATATTTCATTTAGATTTGATTCAGGATTTCTGTGCACACATCCATCAAGGTGATTTCCCTATGACTTTCCTTATTGGCATGTCTTTGTCTACTTTGACTATGAACGCTATAATAGTTTATAAAGCAGGCTTTAGGAAGTAGTTCTTCTTTTCTGTTTTCTATATTGAAGTTTTCATTATGAAAATTTCAAACAAACAAAAATAGAAAAAAATCTTCCATCTGTCCATTATACAACTTGAAGAATGGACAATATGGTGAATTTCGTTTTGTCTCTTTATAAAGACAAGTTTGAATTATGTAGCAAATCCTAGACATATATCATATCATACAGAAATATATCAGTGTGTGTTCCTGAGAGATAATGTTTTTTTTAACACAGCCAAAATGTCACATGTGACACTGAAATTATTTTTCACAGGACATACAAAGTTAGAAAAAGTCATGTAAAGGATTCCCATTTGACAATTTCTCATGGTCCATTTCATTTCGTCTTGACTTACACTCTTTGCCCCACTAAATTATTTTGAATTAACTCCCAGGCATTATGTCACTCTAATTTTAAGAGTTTTAATATGAAGGCTGGAGATGGCTCAGCAGTTAGGGGGCCCATTGCTCTTGCTAAGGAGCTGAGTTCAGTTCCCAGCATCCACCTTAGGCAGCTCACAAGCACCTGTAACTCCAGCTCCAGAGGATCTGACACCCTCTTCTGGCCTCCCCAGATAGCCACACACGTAATTAAAAACAGAATAAATCTTAAAAATCCTAATTTGAAAATACAAAAATAACCTTAATTTAGAAGTTTTAATATGTATGTATTCAACCACCAAATTACAGTTTGAGAAAGGTTGGGACGTTCTTAAACTAATGTTCCTTCCCAGGGAAGCATGGACATCTAGGACAAGAGGCACCTTCCTTTTCTACCTTCATATTTACATTCTTAAGCATGTTAAGATTTAAGTCTGAAATGTCCCCGTCCCTGACATAGATACCATGTTCTGGTAGCTTGCTCTCAGGTGGTGGAGAGAGCCCTGAGAGCCTGTGGAACCCATAGGACAGTGGTTCTCAACCTGTGGATCTGGTTGAATGACCCTTCTTTCACAGGGGTTGCCTAAGACTGTCAGAAAACACAGGTATTTATCTTATGATTCACAATAGTAGCAAAATTACAGTTATGAGGTAGCAATGAAAATAATTTTATGGTTTGGAGTCACCACAACACAAGGAACTATATTAAAGGGTCACAGCATTAGGAAGGTTGAGAACCACTGCTTTAGGAGGTGGTATCCAGCCAGTGGAAGTAGGTAACATAATATTACAGGGCCTCTCTACCCCCCATAGTTACATCCCTAGCCAGTTAGCCCATACTTCACTAGTCTCACCAGAGTCTATTCATTGTTTGAAGACAGAGTCAGGAGGGCCTTGGCATCTGTTACGCAGACACTTGTTAGTTCAGTACTGTTGGGATCCAGAGTATACTAGGAAATCCACAGGTATGCGTATAGTACCTTGCTCCAATGACAGTGGCCCTGAGTATGAAAAAAGTCTTTATTTTATTTTATTTTTGGCCACCATAATGATATCTGTGTCTTGGCCTTACTGTGGGTCAGATGAAATGTGCTTCTGGTCACTCAATAAATACCTACAGACTCTTTGCTCTACATGGAGCAGTGTCATGGACACTGGGACTACCCAGCAAGGAAGCAGGTACCATGCAGAGAGAAGCAAGCCTAAACCCAGCAGTAATGAGACTGTGGGATGAGGGCTGCAGAACAGTGGTGGCTGATGAGCATCAAATGTCCTCTGCTGCTGGCAAAGGAGTCAATATTAGGGTACAATTGTGTGCCTCAGGTTCAGATGTCTTAAGTCCTAACCCCAAGGTCACAGGCTATGACCTTTGGAAACAGGATCATGGCAGCTGTCACTTTTTAATATAAGGGCATGGTAGAGTGGTGGGCTCTAACTGATGTAGCTAATAGCTTTGTATGAAAAGGAGTTTGGATACAGTCCCCAGGGAGGCAGTCATCTAAAGACAATGGCATAAATCTGGAAGGAACATCAAACATGGCTGACTGACCACCAGAGACCAACCACCACCATGAGTGGAGAGGCATGGGCATGTTCACTCTTACAGCCCTTTGCAGCAAGGACCCTTCTGTAACTTGAAGGGTTAAATCTTGAACATCTAACCTCCAAGTAAGGTCATATACATCTGTGGTTGAGGCCATCAGCTTATGGCACTTTCTAACTATGACTCTATGAAGCCCATGCTATTCATTAAGTGAGATGGCAACCCATGTATGTCAGGAACATGTACAAGGACATCACAGCATTATCTCTCCAAGCCTCATCATGACCCTGGGAGGTGGACACTGTTGTTATCCACATTTTACAGAGGACAGTACAGAAGCAATCAACCTGTCCAAATTCAGAGGCAGTATGTAGTCATGATGCAGAGGAGACTCTGTCAAACCTAAGTTCTAGGACTATTTGGTCCCACTTGACCTTGAAACCAAGATTTTTCAAAGGCACAAAAAAGCCAGTGTCACTGTATATTTCTGGAATGATCTCTGAGCTATTAAAGTAATGCCACACCTTGTCCCAAGCCCCCCACTCCTTGAGTCCAACATAAGCCTAAGAGCCATTCCACTCAGGCACCCCCCCAAGACTGCCTCTAAGTCAGCACATCTCCCAACTCCATCTCTTCTCTTCTGAGCCTAAGGGATGAAGGCAGCTGTGATGCACACATGCGGATTTTAACCAGAGGCAGCTGCAGGGGATGATTCTTCACACATGTGTGCCAGCTTCCAGGCACACTACAGGACTCCCGAAGGCAAGGGACTTGAGTGCCTCTGAGAACTGAGATCCATCTCAGAACTGCCTTCATATGCTATGACTCAGGGTCACAGGTTCTTCTTGGCAGGCATCAGTGGGCACAAGTCAAAAGGGCTGGAAAAGTGGTACCCAGCAAGATGGGTGGTGGTTATGGAGTGAGGTTATCTTGAGTCCCTTTGAGGCACACAGTAGTAAGGTGCACCTCACACCTATGGTGGGGTGCGAGCTCCTGAATCACACTCATTCTCCTAAGCTTTACCTCCTAGGTTTCCAAAAATAATCCATGTAAAACATTTGACCCAGGAGCTGGAACATTCTAGAACACAGATAGATATCCTTTCCTTTTCTTTCCCTGGCATTTCCTCTGTATCAGTGGTGCCTAAGTATATTCTGAGGGTCTCTATGTCATCTTAATTCAAGCAATATTTACTAAATGCCTCCATAACCAAGTAGAGAACTTGGCACAGGAGATCAAGAAGTGAATGTCAGAGACCCGGTCCTGCTGTCATGGTGACTATGGGGGCACTTGAGTTTCCCATGGACAGTCACTGAGAACTGGTCCAGTGAGCATAGTTTCCCTAAGAGTATCTGATGAAGCTGGGCGTGTTGGCACATGTCTTTAATCCCAGCATTCAGGAGGCAGAGGCAGACAGATCTCTGTGAGTTCAAAGCCAGTCTGGTCTACAGAGTGAGTTCCAGGACAGACTCCAAAGCTACACAGAGAAACTCTGTCTCAAAAAACAAACAAACAAAAACAAGAGTATCTGATGGTTTCAACTTGCCTGGACCATGGGACTATTTGAGGAAAAGTCAGGACAGACAATGAAGAGCTAATGTCCCTGGTTCCAAGACCCTAATCTCCACCGCTAGTAATTCCTTTCTATCTCTCATACACACACACACACACACACACACACACACACACACACACACACACACACACGACTCTCACTCTCTCTCTCTCTCTCTCTCTCTCTCTCTCTCTCTCTCTCGTGTGTGTGTGTGTGTGTGTGTGTGTGTGTGTGTGTGTGTGTGTGTGTGTGTATGATCATGTAACATAGGCTGGCCTTAAACTCTCTATATATCCAGGGATAACCTTGAACTTCTTATCTTCCCATCTCTAGCCTCTCAGTGTCAGTGCTAGGATTACAGGCAGGTGTCATCATGCCTGGTTTATGTGTTGCTAGAGCTCAAATCCAGGGCTTTGTGCTCTGTACTCTAGACAAGCAGTTTTTTGCCAACTGAGCTAAATCCCAGGCCAGGAAAACTGTTTGATAGAGGGTAGGGGATAGGGGATGAGAACATAAGGGAATGGGATGGTTGAGCTGGAACAGGGATGGAGTGGGAGAGCAAAGAAAGAGATATCATGGTAGAGGGAGACATCATGGGGATAGGGAGAAATCCAGTGCTAGGAAAGTTGCCAGGAGTCCCCAAGGATGACCTCAGCTTAGACTACTAGCAATAATGGTGAGAGTACCTGAATTAGCCTACCCCGGTAATCAGATTAGTGACTACCCTAACTGTCATCTTAGAGCCTTCATCCAGTACCTGATGGAAGCAGATACAGAGATCCACAGCCAAGCACCAGGTCGAGCTCCAGGAGTCCAATCAAAGAGAGAGAAAAGGGATTCTATGAGCAAAGGGCATCATGATTATGATGGGGAAACCTACAGAGACAACCAAACCAAGCTAGTGGGAACTCAGGAACTTTAGACCAACAGCTGTAGAGCCTCCATGGGACTGGACTAGGCCCTCTGCATAAGTGAGACAGTTGTGTAGTTTGATCTGCTTAAGGGACCCCCTGACAGTAGGATCAGGATCCATCCCTGGTGCAGGAGCGGGTTTTTTGGAGCCCACTGCCTATGGTGGGACACCTTACACAGCCTTGGTGAAGGGGGAGGGACTTGGACCTGCCTCAACTGAATATACCAGGCTCTGCTGACTCCCCATAGGAGGCCTTCCCCGTTCTAGAGGAGGGAATAGGGGGTAGGCTGGGGAGGGAAGGCTGAGGGGTGGGAGGAGGGAAGAGAGGGAGGATCTGTGATTGGTATATAAGATGAATAAAAGATTTCTTAATAAAAAAAGATGTTAAAAAATAAAAATTTAAAAAAAAGAATACAGTTTGGATAGCCCCCCCTCCTCCACCTACTCCTGCTCTGTCCCAGGTACTGTTTTCTTTGCAGATAATTATCTGGGACCACTAATTGTGATTCCATTACTAGATGGGATAGATACAGGTGACCTCTTGGTCTGTAAAATGAGGTCAGCCCTATTTCCACAGGAACCACCAGGAAAGAGCTTCAGATCGAGATAGGAAATAACCCATTATTATAATTCCCACCTGAGCCCACATGGCTTAGGCCAGGGGTCCACTTGTCTTACTGACGTGAATGAGTGTATTGCTCATGAGCACCTGCAGCCCCAGTATGTTTAACCATCAGTTTTGCATGAGTATTACCATGTAGCTTTGCTGCTTTGGGAACTCATACTGAATAGGATGATCTAATTTCTCCCAAGACTCAGATACCCCTCTCCATGAAGCCGTGGAAGCCTCTGAGCTCCAGACATTCTTCTTGCCTGGAGACCTTATTACCAAGAAACAGGAGCCTTACACAGTGTACCTGCAGCCCAGGGGGCCCATCTCAGCACTGAAGTCAGGCCAGCTGGCAGCGCATCCATCTATTGCAGATTCTTCGCTGTTGTCCCAGGAGCCCAGGCTTCCTTTACACTGGTGAGGTGGCCTTGACAACCACAGCCACCTAGAGACCTTTCAGGAAGATTCAGCCAGGAATATAATGCATGGTCCTGTCAGAATGGGGTGCCCTGGAGGCGAGGGGCCAGAGAATCACCTTGCTGGAAGCTGCAGGCTACTTCTGTGATTTCCCCTTGGAACTCTCACCTTCCCTTGCTTGGATGGAGGTCAGACAAGAGCGTTTATCTGTTCTCTAGGGAGCTAATAGAGTAAAGGTGTTCACAAGGCAAAGAAGGACTTGGGGCGAGAAGCACAATCATCAGTATCAGTGTGGCCCAGGACCTGGCACTCCTGAGCAAAGCCCACCTGCCTTTTCCTTTCCTAGAATATTAATTGGGCTGCAGCCTTTTCAGACGAAACAATGCCCTGTGGCCTGAAGCTACCGTTCTGGATCTGCAGACAGTATTGAGGCATTCTCTCAAATCCCCAGATTTTAAATTTTTCTCTTGAGGTAAAACCCCTCCTTGTCAAAGCAGAATTAATGCCAAGAAGGTAAGCGCTGTGTTCCTATGTTCTGTGTTATTCCTTAAAAAACAAGAAACAAACAACAGCAACAAAAAACAGGATCTCATGTAGCCCAGGCTAGCCTTGAACTCACTGTGGAGCTGACAGTGACCTTGAATTTCTGATCTTCCTGTTTCTACTAACTCCCTAGTGCTAAGATAACACACCCGCACTACCACACCCACTTTGTACAGTGTAGTGCGAATTCTAATTGGTCTTAATAATAAAAACCCAGAGTCAGATATGGGGATAAATGTTAAAAGATCAGAGAAGTAAAGGAGCCGGTCACTAGAGAGGCTTCTTACAGCTACTGAATCCTCAGACCGAAAAGGAGACAAGCTCCTGTCTCATGTAGCCCAGGGTGGACTTGAACTACTGATCTTTCTGCTTCCTCCTCCCAAGTGCTGGGATTAAAGGTGTGTGCCACCACTGCCTGGCGTCTATGGTTAACTAGTGGCTAGCTCTGCACTCCGATCTCCAGGCAAACTTTATTTGTTTGCACACAAACAAAATATCACCACAGGGCAGTGCTCAGGATGGGATCCAGGGTTTTGTGCATGCCGGGTAAAGCTCTCTATCAACTAAGCTACCTTATTCTTATACAGCGAATAAGAGGGCCAGTTGAGATGGCTCAGTAGAAAAAGGCATTTGTCACATAAGCCCAGTGGCCTGACTTGAGTTTGACCCCTGGAATAAACTCATGATGAAGGAGAGAACTAACTCCAAAAGTTGTCCTCTGACTTCTACACACATGCTGTGATATGTCTGCACCTACAGTCACACATACACACACACACATACACACACACACACCACCACCACCACCACCACCACCACCACCACCAACAACAACAACAACAACAACAGCAATAAAAAGCATAAAAGAACATGCCAGTGAGTGACCCTGTCTCAAAAACTGAAATGGATGTTGCCTGAGAAATGACAACCAAGGTTGGTTTCCCCAACAGTGTACATATACACATTTACCTGCATACAAATGAATACATACATACACACATACACACACACACCCCATAGGGAGTCTCCTGCACCCTGCACTAGGATTGCTGTGGCCACATTAGGGATGGCTTGTGCAGATGCAGCCTGCAGAGAAACAGCTGTACATTGGATATGAGAAAGCCACAGGGAACAGCTAGGCTAGGGCTGAGATGGTGCATCAGGGTGACTGTAACAGTAACAAGAGCCGGAGCTGAAGCGGAGAGCAAGGAACGGCTGTATCTCTCTACCTCTTGGTGCAAGTACAGTGTTGCTAGCTAGAGGAGCTTTCTGCCACCTTATCCCCAGAGCAGTAAGAACAGGCAGCGTGTACCCTTCACCTTGGGATCTGCAAGTGTCTTATAGCCTGCTCTGTCCAGCTGCTGTCACTGTAGTGCTGCCCTGGGGGAGAGACTCTGGGGCCCAGGTGGGTGAGCAGAGATCATGGGGCTTCCCTTAGGAACGCCTTGGGGAGAACTGTCCAACTGCATCTTCTGCCTGCGGACCCTCCAGGGCTTGTTCTAGGTAATCATGTAAGTTAGGAAGAGGAGCAGAGAGGTGAAGGGTGGGTAGAGCCCTCTGTCAGGGTAGCGGGTGCATCTGCTGTGAATAACTCATGTTCAGGACCGAAGGCAGGGGCTAAGCTGATGGGAGGACCCCCCTGGACTGATGGGAGGACCCCCCCGGGGGGGATCTGACTTGTCCCAAGCTGCCTGCCCACCAGCCTTGTTTCACCTCCTTGAGGAGGTGTGGCGCCAGGTTGGGCCTGTGGGTGGGGGTGATGGATGGGTGCTTGTCTCCTGCTACTTCTCTTTCCTCTGAGTCTGCACTGGTGCTTCATGCCTGCAGCAACGGCTCCTGATGGATGAGCTGAGCTGCCACTTCCCCTGGGCACTGGCTTTCTTCAGCCTTGTGAGTGTGAAGGTGCTGGGTGGGACTGGGGAGCTGTGACTGTCTGCTCCTGCCGGTCCCCCTGGTCAGCAGTGACTCAGATCCATCTGTTCAATGCTTTGTCTTCCTATCCCTTTGCAGGCATAGCCTTCTTCCTACACACGTCCAGAAACATGGATTCTCCCAGCTCCTGTTCCCCACCACACAGACACATAAAGACACCAGGAGAGAGACACAGATGTAGTGTGTAGAGACACTCATCTCTGCAAGCACAGCTCATTTCTAGTGGCTCTGTCCTGAGTTTTAAATGGGAGACCACCCACATCAGCCTAGTTCACAGTCCATGCTCAGAAAATGGAAGCCCTGTTCTCACGGATGCCTGTGCACAGCTGTTCATATTCCATGCATTTAACTGGAAATTACACAAGGATTTCACAATAATGTGGGGCGGAGCTTGTGTACTTTGTTCTCAGAAGATGAGCCTTATTGTTGCCCTCCCTCCCTCCTCCTCCCTCCCTTCTTCTCTCTTTCTCTATCCTGTGTGTGTTGGCAGGCCATGCATGTTTCAGAATTATCTAGAAGCAAAGGCACAAGAGCTGAGTCATACCTCACTCAATTAGCAATGCATTCTGCCGTGAGAGAGAGAGAGAGAGAGAGAGAGAGAGAGAGAGAGAGAGAGAAAAAACACCTGGCCACCTGAGCTCACACAGGCCTTCCTTTTCTCTCCCCAGCAGCAAGGTTTCCCCTGGGCGCTGTGAGGCATCCATGTCAGGCCAGCATCCCTGTGGCTCTCTGGAGCATCTCTGATAGTTGCTTTGGTAAAGAGATAAGTTCTGTGCTCTGGCTGCAGACGCCATGTATACAGCAAGCCAGGGACTGTATCAAACATCATGGGGAGATTGGAGATTGTTGGGTCCCATCTGCTCTGATCAGAAAAGCAAAATTCAATGTCTGTGGTCTCATGGTGGCACACTGTGTCACTCAGCCACACCCCTTGGCTTTCAGTGAGGCTGAACACTCACTTGTCATTTCCTAGCCTTGCAGCAGAAGTTGACAAGGGACAAGGGGGCTGTAGGAGGTTGGAAAGAGCCAAGGACAGTGTCACTGGGCTCAGCCAGCTACACACCCTCCTTCTGTGGATCTTAAGGTCCATTCACCCCACTGACAGTTCTGGAGACAGAGATAATGTCTCCCCTAAGAGACACACTGGTCAATTCATTAATCCCAAATCCCTAGTCCCCAACATTAGTCTCAACCCCATGTCCCCTGTCATTCTTGCTTTCTCATTAGAGAGCAAAGAATAAGAGAAATAGCCTTGACTTTGATCAAATGTACATTAAAATACGCCTTTGTCAAACCTAAGACTTTATTACCAGTCACAAATTATTGGTATCTCCATGGCTGCTGACATCAGTTTGGGGAATTGCTACCCGTGTGCCAGAATAGAATGGCCACATGAGGCAGGAGCAGGCATAAAACTGGTTCAATAGTCTCTACCTTACATTTTAAATGATGATCTTTGTAAATTGCCTCCAAATCAGCCCCATTGTCATGGCACCCATGTCACTCGTGGGCTCACCTCTGTGTTCCTCTTTGTCTTGACTCAAGTTGGCATTTATATGGAGACAGTACCAGTCTGCGGCCATGATGGAAGCTATCCACTGGGCATGGCTGGACTTGTCCTTGTGGGTCCTGTTTGCTCTACAATATGTGTCTTTTGTCCTTCTTGGCCCAATGACACTTCAGATGCACGATTCCCATGAAAAATATGAAGTTAAATTCAAGAGGGCAAATCTGCTAAGCCTTGTTTGGATCTGGGGAATCTTCATCCCTACCACTGCACTGGCAGTTGCTGAAGAATTTGGGGTAGTGGAGCAATGTGATCTGATTTGTGTTCTCAAGGGTCCCTCTACCTGCACAGAGACATGAGCTAGACCAGAAGGAAGTGGAACCAGGCTGGGAAACCCAGAGCACCTGAGAGGAAGGTCTTGACTAAGATGAGGGCTGCATCCCCAGAAAGGAGCTGCAGGTGAGGGAGGCCTTGCAGGTAAGAGGGTTGGCCACCAGATCTGGTGACAGCTTTTCCTGAGAAACCCAAGATTTCTCTCTCACATACTTGTCTGACACTCTACCTGTCTCACACATGTGATGTGGCAGGGCTGGGTCCTTGTGTAACTAGAGGTGAAGGTGTAGACCATGCCAGAGGCCTTCCTTTATTCTGTAATGTTCTTGCATCTCTCAGAGTCATGGGGAAAGAAGTACCATGGACGCCCATGGATGTCAGTTTCTGCCTAGGAGATGGTTGATTGCATCTACTTGTAGGAACAAAGAAGCCTGAGGAAGAATCCATGGCAACACTGTAGATGCAGACACAGCTTCTTGGCCTTGTGAGTAGGGAGGATGCACACTCAGATCCAAGATCACTCCCACAGCTGGGCTGAGTTCAACCCATGACCACCACCATGGCACACACATTCCTCGGAATTCACACATTAGTCTGATGGCTATGCCTGCCAAGGACAGAAATGATGACAGAGGAAGCCACATCATTCTCTGTAGAAGAGCTCAAACCTCTGGACTTCCCACCTCTGACTCCAGGTCCATCAGCTTGGAAAAGACACCCACACTTTTTCTTCACAGAATCAGTTTTACTCCAAGCCCAGCCAGGGAGCTAGTGTAGACATACCTCTTCAGAGTGCCTGACCCACAGGGATCTGTCTGTCGCCATGACTTTCTATCAGGCTCCCAACACTCCTTTACTCTTTGACATTGAGGTGCCGTCTGTCGGGAGACTTTGCTCCATGCTGGCAGGACTGTTGGCCACTGAGGCGTGACATACACTGCAGCAGGAAGCATGCACGAATTTCGGAAACCAGTTCATATCTCAACTGCACCAGCTTGCTCTACATTGGAAGACATTCGGCGGATATTCACAGGAGCTGAGCCCCAGCCACGGGGATTAAACAAGCACAAGCCAGTGCTTTCTTTCCACGCCCGGCCCCTTCTCATCTCAGTCTCAGCTGACTGTCCCCTCCCTGAAGCATCCTTCCGTTTTAGTTGCTTTTCTCATGGCTGTACAAAATGCCTGATAAAAGTGGCTCAAGGAATGAAGGGGTTTTTTGTTTGCTTGCTTTTTGGATCATATTCTGAGGGATGAAGACCATCATGACGGGAATGCATGGCTTTGGGAGCATGAGGCAGCTGATCACATTGTCTCCACAGTTGGGAAGCAGAGAGAGATGGATGCTGGGACTCAGTTTAGTTTCTCCTTTTTATTCAGTACAGGACCCCCAACCTATGGGCAGATGCTACCCATATTTAGAGTGTCTTCTTCTCACTTCTATTAACCCAACCTAGAAACTCCCGAGACACACCAATGATTTCTCTCCTCCTTGATTCGGGAGTCTAGAGTTGTCAATTAGCATTAACCAACACGCCTGTCCTGGTTTGTCTCCCGTGGCTGTGAAAAAATGTTCTGAACACAGGCAACTCAGGGAAGGAGAGGGTGTATTTGGCTTACATGTCCAGGAAATAATCAGAGCAGGAACTCAAACAGGAGCAGAGGCAGGAATGATGGAGAGAAGCTGCCTACTGACCGTTCCTCTCTCACTCGCTCAGCCTCCTTTCTTACAGCCCAGGCCCACCTGCCTAGGGATGGCACCGTTCACAATGGGCTGGGCCTTCCTATATCAGTTAACAATCAAGACAATGCCACACGGACATGACCACAGACCAGTCTGAGGGAGGCCGCTTTTCGGTTGAGTATCCCTCTTCCCAGGTGACTCTGCATTGGTGTCAAGTTGACAGCTGAAGCTAAATAGGAAAACTTCCCTGGTTGGTTGTTCTATTGCTGTGGTAATTACTATAACCAAAAGCAACTTAGGGAGGAAGGAGTGTTTCATCCTACAGCTTAGTGGGAAGTCATGAAGGGAAGTCAGAGCAAGAACTCGGGACAGGAACCTGGAGGCAGGAACTAGGAACTCTACTTACTTGCTTACTCCCATAACTCTCTCAGCCTGCTTTCTTATAACACCTAGGACCACTCACCCAGAGATGTCATCATCATCAGTGAACAGGGCCCTCCAATATCAACCATTAATCAAGAAAACGCCCCCATAGATTTGTCTGCAGGCCAAGCTGATGAGTGCATTTTCTCAATTGACAAAGACTAACCCAGACACCTTCCTTGACCACCGTGCCGGAGCCATGACCTCTGCGTCGCTCTCTTGATGTTACAGCTTCTTCCTTCCCTTGGTGGCTCTCAGAATGCTCTTGAGTATATATTCGCTGACAATCTGCCTCTCCCAATTATACTCTGAGCTCCGTGGGAACTGAGACCTTCCTCTTCACTGCATCCAGCCACTGAGCACAAGATCTGGGTCTTGAATACTTGCTGAGTGCACAGACAAATGAACAAAAGATTGGAGGTGCATTTTTCATTGATACTGACCCCCCCTGCCCCCGTTTCTGAGCTGATGGGCTCGGTGCTGTGGTTGTGAGAAATGACAAGCTTGGGAGCAGAAGTCCCTTGAGTCATAGCTGAGAGATAGAAAGAGCAGACAGGTCTTTAATGAAGTTGTCACTTGTCCCCCAATCAATGCCGACTAGAAAGTGAATGGAAATATGGCATATTCCAGATTGCACTAGAAGAGACTTGAGGAGGTGAGTCAGATGAGCAGACAAGTGGAGAGCTCTTCTAGAGGAGGTTTGCAAACACTTCCTGAGACAATAGTGAGGTGAGATCTTAAAGAAAAGTCAAGGTGAATAGTTATCATACTGAAGCCAGCCTATATATCTCAGAAGTTGAGTGAACAGAATTGTTCTCCTGGGTCTCACAAAACAACTTAGCTGATTCTTACTGCTGGATTCCATGAAATAGCACAGCAAATGACATAGTGTGCAAGTGTCCACATACAATTACCAGGGGAGAAGAGACATGGGTTTTCCCATAGTCTCAGAAGTGTCTATGGTTTCCAACCTTGGTTAAAGGCAGTGTTCAGAGGCACCCTCATGGGGGAGGTCACAGAGATCGTAATTCTACAGCGAGTAACTGAAAATGCAGCTTCCATGTGGATCACCAAGAGTCTCCCCAACCTTTGCCTGCTCACGGTGAGCAGCCTGTGTTTGGTGGGGGCAGACTGCTGGGGTTCAGTGTTGGCTATGAATTGGTAGGAACCATCTGGGTGGGAGCTGGCTGTAGTGAAGTGAGGCAGAGATAGGACATGACCGTAGCTGGTGGTATTCTTGTGTATGTCTCTACCCGTGTGATTGTTCTGGTCCCCACACCCCTTCTTGGTTTGTTTCCTGCAGGTGCTTGTAACTCTAAGTCACGTACTGTATTAGTTACTTGTCCCGTTGCTATGGCAAAATACCCGAGGAAAGCAGCTTCATGAAGGATGATGTCCTGGTTTGCTTTTTCTGTTGCTGTGATAAATGTCATGGCCAAAAGAAGCTGAGGACAAGAAAGGGTTATGTCACCTTACACTTTACAGTCAATCATCAAGGGAAGCCAAGGCAGACATCTGGAGGCAGGAGCTGAAGCAGAGACTCAGAGGACCGCTGCTTACTGGCTTGCTTTTGCTAGCTTGCTCAGCTAGCTTTCCTCTCCAGCCCAGGCCCACCCACCTAGGAAGGGTACCACTCACAATGGTGTGGGACCTCTTCCATCAATTAGCAATTAAGGAAATGTTCCACATAAGGCTAGGGAGAGATCTCAGTAGTTAGGAGTGATGCCTGTTCTTCCAGAGGACCTGGATTCAATTCTCAGCACCCACAAGACATCTCACAGCCATCCATAACTCCAGTATCAGGGCATCTGATGCCCTCTTTCAGCCTTCCCAGGCATCGGGTTCACACATGTCACAAAGACACACATGCAGACAAAACATCCATACACATAATATTTTTTTTTAAAGAAAATGCTCCACAGACATGGCCACAAGCCAATGTGATGAAGGCACATTATTCTTCAAGTAAGATTCCCTCTTTCCTGGTATGTCTAAATTTGTGCCAAGTTTATAAAAAAACTAACCTGAATAGCAGAGAGGTTTTTTTCTCACAGTTTAAGGGTCCTCTCCATCATGATAGGAAAGTCGTAGTCAAAAGAGCTTGAGGCAGCTGGTCACATTGCATGTGTAGTCAAGAAGCAGTGGGAGTATCTGACAGAGGGCTGATCTCCAAAATATATAAAGAACTCAAAAAGCTAGACATCAAAATACTGAACAATCCAATTAAAAAAATGGGCTATAGAGCTTAACAAAGAATTCTTAACAGAAGAATCTCAAATGGCTGAAAGGCATTTAAGGAAATGCTCAACACCCTTAGTCATCAGGGAAATGCAAATCAAAACAACTCTGAGATACCATCTTACACCTGTCAGAATGGCTAAGATCAAAAACACTGAAGACAGCTTATGTTGGAGAGGATGTGGAACAAGGGGAACATTCCTCCACTGTTGGTGGGAATGCAAACTTGTACAACCACTCTGGAAATCAGTATGGCGGTTTCTCAGAAAATTGGGAATAAGTCTTCCTCAAGACCCAGTTATACCACTCTTGGGCATATACCCAAGGAATGCTCAATCTTACCACAAGGACACATGCTCAACTATGTTCATAGCAGCATTATTCGTAATAGCAAGAACCTGGAAACAACCTAGATGCCCCTCAACTGAAGAATGGATAAAGAAAATATGACACGTATACACAATGAAGTACTACTCCACAGTAAAAAACAATGATATTGCTGGGCGGTGGTGGCGCACGCCTTTAATCCCAGCACTTGGGAGGCAGAGCCAGGTGGATCTCTGTGAGTTCGAGGCCAGCCTGGACTACCAAGTGAGTTCCAGGAATGGCGCAAAGCTACACAGAGAAACCCTGTCTCGAAAAAACAAAAACAAAAAAAAAAAACAAAACAATGATATCATGAAATCTGCAGGCAAATGGATGGAACTAGAAAATATCATCTTGAATGGGGTAACTCAGACTCAGAAGGATAGTATGTACTCACTCATAAGTGGATACTAGATGTGAGGGAAGGGATGGCCAAACTGCAACCCACAACTCCAGAGAGGCTAGGTAACAAGGAAAGACCCTAGGAGGGACACATGGATGACCCTGCGAAGGAGAAGTGGATGAGATCAACATGAGTGGACTGGGTGTGTGTGGGGTGACAGAGGGTGAGGAGTGAGGGATGAGAACATAGGGAAATGGAAGGGTCAAGCTGGAACAGGGACAGAGTGGGAGGGCAGGGAGGAAGATACCATGATAGATGAGGACGTCATGGGAATAGGAAGAGGCAGGGTACTGGGGAGACTCTCAGGAATCCACAAGGATGACCCCACCTTGGTTTGCTGGCAGTGGTCCAGAGGGTGCCTGGACCAGTCTACTTTAGTGACCAGCCTAGCAAATAACCTAGCTGTCATCATAGAGCCTTTGTCCAGTGACTCATGGAGGCAGATACAGAGATCCATGGCCAAGCACCAGGCTGAGCTCTGGGAATCCAATTAATGAGAGAGAGGAGGGATTCTGCAGGTGAGGGACGTCGAGATCATGATGGGAGGACGTGCAGAGATGACTGGCCACAGTAGAGGAAGCCCATGAACTGTGGACTGGTGGCTGGGGAGCCCCCATGGGACTGGACTAGGCCTTCTGGATATGGAAGACAGTTGTTTGGCTCGAACTGTTTGGGGAGCACCCAGGCAGGGGGACTGGGATCTGTCCCTGGTCTATGGGCAGGCTTCTGGAACCCAGTGTCTGTGGTGTGACACCTTGCACAGTCTTGGTGTAGTGGGAAGGGGCTTGGACCTGCCTAGGCTCAGTGTGCTGGGCTCTGCTGACTCCCCATGGGAAACCTCGATTTGGGGGATATGGGGATGCGGGGTGGCTTGGGAAAGAGTGCTGGGGGTGGAAGGAGGGAAGAGGAGGGATCTGTGGATAGTATGTGGAGTGAGTAGAAAATTTCTTAATAAAGAAAAATGAAAGAAAAAAAAGAAGCAGTGGGAGATGCATGCATGCATGCTGCTGCTCATCTCATGTGCTCCATTTTATAGATTGAAGGTCCTCTGAACATCCCCACTTGCCGTTAAGATGGATCTTCCCTACACAATCAACCTAAGCAAGACAAATACTCACAGATACACCCAGAGTCTACATAATCCCTCATAGATGTGCCTGGAGGCTTGTTGACTATGAACATTAACCATCCCTCCCTGCTGGGAAATTGACGTCAGTGTTTTGGCCAAGCCAAATCCATGAGCTAACTGTGTTGGAGTCATCTGGATTCCTTGTTAGAAATGCAGATTTTAGAGTCATACATGGAAGTATACACCTTTAATCCCAGCACTGAGAAGCCTGGGGCAAGAAGATCTTAAGTACAGGCCAAGCCTGGGCTACATGACTTCCAGGCTAGCCTGAGTAATGAAGTGAAATTCTGTCTCAGAAGACAAACCAACAAAATCATGCAGGTGACTGAGGCCAAGCCCAGATCCACACGGTCAACCTATCTGGATGAGAAGCAAGGATCTGTCCTTTGGACAGGTCCTGTAAGTCTTCATTCTGATGCATGACGAAGTTTGCACCTTGATCCTGGTGAAAAGTTCTAGACTTCTCCAAACTGGCCTCATGTTGTGCAAAGCTTGTCTTGGCTTGTATCTGTTCCTCTTCCAGTATATGAGGACCCAAATTCTCTCTGCCCTCCAAGTTTACCTCAGCTTCCTGACACACGGCAAGCCTTTTTCAGATTTCTGCAGGTTTTATTGGCTTCCCTTGTCTCCAGCCCCTGGCTGTTCTGCCCTGTTCCTTTTTCCCTGTATGTGACGCTGGTCTTCTCAATTCAGTTATAGTAACAAATGTGGTAACTCCATTAAGGCTGCCTTCTCTCTCTCTCTCTCTCTCTCTCTCTCTCTCTCTCTCTCTCTCTCTCTTTCTCTCTCTCCCTCCCTCCCTTCCTCCCTTCCTCCCTCCTCCCTCCCCCTCCCTCCCTTCTTCTTTCTCTCTCTGTCTCTCTGGGTCCTCATCTGTCCCTAGAGGTGAGGGGACTGTTTAGTAAAGAGCCTTTTCCACAGTATATCTGACTCTCACTGTGATGGCTATTTGGCTCCACTAAACAGAAACCAAGCAGGTCTTACCTTGCCAACTACTGGGGATGGTAGACCTTTCCAGAATCAGAGCTTCATTTCTGCTATTGTGTGTGTGTTTGTGTGTGTGTGTGTGTGTGTGTGTGTGTGTGTGTGTGTGTGTGCATTCGTACATGTGCACTTGCTTGTGTCAGTGTGATGATATACATGCAGATGTGTGTCTTGTGCATTTGGTGGCCAGACCCCAAGTCAGGTGTCTTCCTTGAAAGCTCTCCATCTTATATTTTGAAACAGGGTCCCTCACTGAACCTGGAACAAACTCAGGTCCTCATGCTTCCACACAAACTACTTTCAAGACCAAGCCATCTCCCCTGCCACTTTCTGCTGTATGTTTTAGTGTCCCAAGGCTGCCTTTCTTCTCACTATTTCCTTTTGAAGTAGTGGGAAATGGGCCCAGAAATTTTTAAATTATGTTCTTCAAACAGTGAGTTTATGCAAGGAGTTGACTGGACATAGCAGTTTGCAAAATGCTCAATTTCACCTACCAATGTTTGTCTCTCATCCAGCACCTCAAGGGAGCTGTCTTCTTTGAGATTTGCTATAGTGAGGATTGGAATATTTCCCTGAAAGAGCCATCCTGAAGGTGTGGTCTTTAGCCTGTGTGCTTTGAAGACATGATGGAACTGTTAGGAGGGGGACCTAGTGGGAGGAAGTTAGGTCATTAGAGGTATGTCCTTGCAGGGGTTATTTGGTCTCTTGTCCCCTCCCATTCTCTCTCTGTTTCCCAACTGTCATGAAGTGAACAAGTCTCCCCTCCCACACATTTTTGCCATCATCTACTGTTTCATCTCAGGTGCTAACCAAAGAAACCAGACGGTTAACCAAAACGCCCAAAACTACAAAGCAACACCAACCTTTCTTCTCTTGGTCATCTCCTAGTTTGCACAGTAACAGAAAGCTGACCAACACAGGGTCCAGAGATGGCAAAGGCATTAAGTTTGGTGCTTCTCTGAGAACCTAGTCAGGACCTTGAAAGGGAGTACTGCACAGGTCAGAGAGCAAAATCTGTGTGAGATGCCTGGGAGCCATGCACTGCTCAGCCGTTTCCACTCCATGAGTCCAGACATCTTGATAAGCTTCAGTGAGCATCTGGAGACGTTTTGGCAGCTTGCTAAAATCACATTCCATACAGAAAAAGCTTGGTCCGTTTCTTAGCCTCGTGTCAAACATTGCTTTTTTTTTTTCTTTTCTTTTCTTTTGGATGTCAACCACAAAGAAATGGACAATGAATTCATTTTAATACCTTTCCAGTGATCCATTAGGCTTTGGGAAACAGTGGGCTTTCAGAGTTCTCCCAAGGCTACATCTGAGTTTTATAAAGTCATTTGAAACCCCCTCTCGACTACATGTGGCATCACCTTTCTACAGTCTTAAGGCATGACATAATTTACATCTGCATTTTTCCTTCATTCTTGAATGGTTCACTGGAATCCCTGATGAAGCCTTTGGACCATGTCACCTTTCATTGGGGTGTTCTTTATTCTTTCTAGAAGCCTTCAGAAGCACAGTTGCTCTGCAGCCAAAGCTTGTTCTCCTTTTATTAAGAAGATGGAGCTAAGGGCCTCAGAATAAAAGGATTAGCATTTTAAAAATCGAGAACAGACATGACCTGACTCTTCCTTTTCTGCATATTAGCGTGTTTGCACATTTCAGGATGGATGTACAGCTGTACCTCGGCTGCATTTTCATTAGACAGCTTCAGCCACAGTTCACTAAGCACCAGCTAGGTAGAAGACAAGCAGCAGAGAAAAGCCACAGTCATTTCTTCCAGAATGAGTAACCCGGTGAAATCCAGACTGGCAGCTGATTCCACTTCCCACCATTTGAGGAACAGAAAATAAGCCATGATATAACATTATCGATCCAATTTAGATCTTGGCATCAAAAGGCTATGCAGTGTGTGTAACAACTCCCTGACACTGAATGTAAACATCGGGATGTGCATGTGTAAGTTCATTTATCTGTTGCTATAACAAAATACCTGAAGCTAGGTAATTTATGGAAGATCCTCAATGTTGATCTCTGGCCTACACACATACACACATACACACATACACACACACACACACACACACACACACACACACACACACACACACACAGAGAGAGAGAGAGAGAGAGAGAGAGAGAGAGAGAGAGAGAGAGGGAGGGAGGGAGAGAGGGAGAGGGAGGGAGGGAGAGAGGGAGAGAGGGAGAGAGAGAGAGAGGGAGAGAGTGAAGCATGCTAAGATATCTAATTGCTTGCATGTGTTTAGGACTCTCTCAGTAGTCATTAATTGCCTCTAGCTCTTCTCGTAGGAGGTGAAGCCTTGTGAGAATTCCCTCAGGCCAACATCAGGGAAGCCTCTTTATGCAACAGAGAAGGAGCATTACAGAAAGACACAACTGTTCGGAATGCAGAGAACAACTGACTGTGGGTGCCCAGCCCCGGGTGATACATCCATAATACAACCTTATACCTAAAGCTCAGTGCACACCCTGTAAGGTGGGGAGCAAAAGCTGAAAGAGCCCAAGGACCAGGGATGAAGGTCTTCTGAGAGACACTGTCTTCATGTATCACAGGCAAACCACATCCAGGATCTCCACAATGTGGTTGTCTAAACAAGACCTGCTCCTTTGCCCTAAATCAGTGAAACTGTCATAGAACCCTGGGTAGCAAGGTTTCTCCTAGGAGCTAGAGCAACAGAGATGTAAGTTCTCCACTTCTCCACCTTTAGTGAGCTCAAAGTCTACAGGAGCAGGAAAGACATCCCCTTTGTAGATCTTTGTATATCTGTATGCTTGGTGGCTGGAACAATCCAGAAACATCTGGAACAGTGCGGTGTCAAGGAAAGAAAATGGAGAGGCTTTTGCTTCTCTCAGAACCCCGCCAAAGCTCAGGCAACATGAGTCCCCCATGAGTCTCACGGAGAACACATTCACTTTGCTTGTCAGATCGCAAGGGATGCTGGATGTGGGGAGAGGTGTGACAATTTCAGTTTTGAGGTGTTACATTGCATGGTTGCCTGTCATGGCCCTGGGTGTGAAGAAGGCAGAGGTTAGCTTATCTTGGAAAAATTAACATGTGGGGAAATTAAATTCTTATTCTTCACTATCTTTCTGCAACTGTTCCCTAAGTTTGTCTTTAAAGAAGCCTTTGATAGAGGCCTTTGGGCTGTCTCAGGATATCCAAGCTTAGACATGACGGATTTCTTTGTGTTCTTTACCACTTATGGTCAGAACTCACAGCCTCTCTGCAGGACACCTGGGAATGACTGAGAGGGAGATTCTGTATGTAAGGGGTGAGCCTGTGGATAGTGGGGGTACCCATGACCCAGACCTTCCTGAGGAGCTGGTGACTATTCTTGGTTGCTGGAGGAGCTGGTACCATTTTCTCTAATGGTGTAGCCACTAGGGGACTCATAAGAAAGAAGAGACTTAGAAGGAAATAGAGGAGTTAATGGAGTGTGAACATATACTCCATTGTCAAAAATAAAAGGGAAAAAGAAAGAGGGATGAGTATGGAACAGGATGGCTTTGTTCTCTTTAAAATGTCTTATTTTATGTATGTATGTATATATGTATGTATATATGAGTATCTGTGTGTGCATGTATACCATATGTGTGGGTGCCTGCAGAGGTAAGAAGAGGGTGTCAGATTCCCTGGAGCTGGAGTTGCAGGTGGTTGTAAGCCACTCCATACAGGTGCTGAAAACTGAACTCAGGTCCTTGGCAGGATCATCAGCTGCTCTCAGCAGTCTTCACCAGTGAGCCATCTCTTCAGCCTCCCCTTTTGTCCCTTCCTGATCCTAGCTTGAATCTGGACAATCATGAGACCTTGCCTGACCTTTGCTGCAGAGGTGTGTGTTCTAGGTGACTTATTGAAAGAAATCCTCTTTGATTCTTTGTGACCTGCCCCCTCCCCTCCTCATAAAAAAATCTGAGGCAGACTGAGTGAGATACAAGAGCTGGGATTCACAGACTAAGAGATGATGAAGAGCTAGTTAGATTGCTCCAGCAGGACAGGTCCTAGACAGTGCCAACCTAGCTCCCAGGCAGAAGTATCTAAAAGGCCTTGGGGCCGAGCCTCCAGAGACACCTTCCTAAGCCAACTTCATTGCCCAAGAGATGGGAGAGGATTACTATTGCTCAGCATTCATCTCCCGTTGAAAGTTTAGGAAGGAGTTAGCAATATCCAATTCCATGTTCTTAAGATGTGTTCTTTCTACATTAGTCTACATCACAGGCAAGGACGTGACCCTGCTCCTGCTTCCAGAGACTGTGTTCTCTAGTGTCACTGACATCAAATTGAACCCCGAAGCCCTGAGAAGAGCAGAGTACACGAGTCAGTTGAATGTGGAGCTGTCAACCCTTGGTGGTCCCACGGCTCCATTGTCACCACTTTCTTTGTAATGACGTCCTGATCCTCCATTGAAATGACTCACTTGTCCCCATTATCCTCTGCACCTGTGTTTAGAACACGCCATGGAACCTTGGGCATGACTCATACACACGTTCCTGTTTCCATGTCTGGTGTCCTGCTAGGCATACAGTAACTGGCATGGACATTTTGATCAGTGACAAACTAACGTGTAACGCTGCTTCTCCCTACTGTGAAAATCACACAGCTGTTGCTGACACCCGCATGGTCAGATGCTCAGCTGTTATGTCACAGACCTCTTCCTGACAGAATCTCCTTAGAGACGAGGAAACAGACTTAAGGAGGTCCGGGGTTTTTCCGAGACCACTGTACTGTATGAGTCCCAGATCTTGAACTAGTCCAGCTGACTCCCAAGACTGTGACATGGATCCCTGCGAGACACTGCTTGCTCTCAGATATCCGTGACATAGCCTCTTTCTGAGCCTCGGTTCCCACTTCCTGTGTCAGAAGGAGAGGTAGCAGCATGCAATGCTTCTCCACAGAGAGGTGCTGAAAATAACGTGCCACTGTCTGGTGAGAATTAAGATGTGTACCAAGTCCCAAAGCATCTCCCTACGAATTATTTATCAACTACAAAGGAGAAGCAGTCACTTTGCATTAGACAATTGGTAGGCACAACCTCACTCAAGCGATCAAAGCCAATATCTTCAATACTGGGCCAAAAGGCAGCTGCTGGTGGATCTTGATGTGATACACTAGGAAGGATCAAACACTATGGTAGGCTTCCTGCCAGAAACGTGGGAGACATGGCGAATGTGCTTATAGACTGGCCTGTGTCCAGAAATAGAGACATAGGAGCCATACCAGATTAGAGACCACTGAATTCAATGTCACCCCTGAGTTAGATCCACAAACAGGGAAAGACCAACTATAAAATGCCTTACTGAGACAACTAGTGAAATTTGAATATTGACTATAAACAGTGTACAAATGTTGGGTTTCCTGACTGAGTTAGCTCTTTCATGGGTATATCAGAGAATGTTCTTGGGGAGTACATACAAAAGCAGTTAGGGTTCTCTGTACAAGATTTCTCCAAATTACTCAGAATATTCTAAAAATCCTAACATGCTACATATAGGAGACATATGGAAATCATGAGAAAGTCAGCAAGGTTATGATACAACCACTATGTAGACCCAGGGAAGTGTTCTATAGGGGTTCACAAATAGCCCTTGCAAGTTTTCTGAGATTTCAAGAACATTGTAAAGTTAAAAATTGTAAAGATATATTTTGAAGGTGTGGTTCCAAGGACAATGAGTTGGAGCACCCTAATACATCACTTAAAAATGGGAACATGTTTTAAGAAGCATGTGATTCACTGACTAATATTGTGTGAGCACCATGCAGCATATGTGTTCAATATGTATGCTTCAGGTCAATTACACTCTTGGTGTGATCAAGGGATTCAGAAAGCCTGAGGGGGTGAGGCTGCTGCTGCTGCTGTCATGAGTTACTGGTCTCCAGTTGCTGGTACTGTTTGAGGAGGTTCTGAAACCTTTAGAAAGTGGCACCTTGAAAGAGGAAGAGGGTACTAGGGGAGGCTTTGGGGTCTCGTAGCCCCACTCCACTTCTTATTTACTGTCTGCATCCAGTGGACAGTGTGTTCCCCCCACCTCACACTCCTCCCTGGTGTCTTCCACACCAAGATGGACTGTGTCTGTCTTATACTGAAAGCCAAAACAAACCCTTCCCTTCTTAAGTTGCTTCCTGTTGAATTTGTCATTTCATGGGGAAAGTAGTACATACAGAAAGCTAGAGGTACACCTAAAGTGTGGTTATGGGTAATGACTAGGACCTGGAGAGATGGCGAGGTGAGAAAAGCAATTGCTGTGTAAGTGTGAAGACGAAGGTCAACTCCTCAGCACCCATGTAAATATCTGGTGAGTATGGTGACCAGCCTGTAGCCCAGTCCTCAGGAAGCCCAGACAGAGGGTCCTGGCAGAACTAGTGAGCCCTAGGTCCAAGTGAGAGACCTAGCCTTGATAGATAAGGTGGAAAGTTATTGAGGGGACAGCTATTGTCAACCAATGGCCTCTACGTGCATGTGCCAATACATGTATATGCACACACTTTGTGTGAACACCTCCATATGTATATGCATTCCCAAATATGTGTGAACACATGTGCATATACACGCACACACATACAACATGCATAGGTCTAATGCGTGCATAAATCAGTGACTTAGTTCTTATATCTCCAAGTGTGTGTTGGGTGTAACTGTGTATGCTACACTCTCATACAATGGCCAGTGCAGAGGCTGTACATCAACATCCATAAACACAGGAAGAGTGCCTGGTGCTGCAATGTTATGACAACTCTAGGTGGTAGGTATCACCCAGCCTCACTGCTGATGAGACCACAGTCATATTAGCCATGGGCTGCTGAGTGAAGCGTCACTATCAGTCCTATGGCTGCATCTAGTCTTAAATACTGCATCTTCCAGACAGCAGCTGTGTAACCACAGGCAATGTACGGAATCTCCCTGTGCCTCAGTTCCCTTGCTTGCAAATATAGATAATGAAGAATCTGCCTGGTGGGATTTCCTGACGATGAAATGAAGTGATGCACACAGCCGATTGGAGCCTGGCATATCATAAGTAATCATTAGGTGTTTGCTAGAATTACCAGTGAGTGGGAAGGCCGGTGGTGCCAGTCCTCTGTGCCATCCCATTTGCCTGTGAGGTATGGTTCCTTGATTTGTCAGATCACCTGCAGGGGTACATTTCTAAAGATGGAAGACTTGGGATTCGATTTGGGGGCCATTTCATCAGACATACACTGTCCTCCAAGGACTTCAATGCACTTTACAACAATTAATGAAAAATTGGCAGTCTGATATTTTTGGCCCAGTCAAAATGTGTGTGGAGTCTCTCTGCTAATTAAGCCTCCACATTTCTCCCAGAGCAGTGAAACCTGTAGGTTTTTCTGAATTAGGTGTTTGGTTTTTTTTCCAGATGGCAGATGCCTCAAAATTTCAGGAATCTGAAACCAAAGCTGGAATTTAGGCTAAAAGAAGATATTAAGTACCACAAAAAGTAAAATAAAACAGGATTTAAAAATGGTCCAGTTCTTGTGAGATACCTTCTATTTGTCCAAAACTCCAGTTTAAAATAAAAAATAAATCAATTGACAAAGATTGACATATATTCACTGGGCAGAAGCCACTGGTACTGTGGTGTTTGTAGATAAATATGATGTGTGGGATTTAGAGCTATCCAGAAAATAGGGGGGGGGAGAGAGAGAGAGAGAGAGAGAGAGAGAGAGAGAGAGAGAGAGAGAGAGAGATCTACAATGATTACTATTGATTACCAACTTGGTAGGGTCTAGAATCACTAACAGATAAACCTTTGAGTAGATAGGACTGTGAGCAACTTTCTTGATTAGAATAACAAAGCAAGAAAGACCCACCTGTAGCTAGAGTTTTCCTGCCTGGCCCACAGTCAGGACAAATCTCTCTCACCCGCCAGTCCCACAGCCGCTCAGACCCAACCAAGTAAACACAGAGACTTACATTGCTTACAAACTGTATGGCCGTGGCAGGCTTCTTGCTAACTGTTCTTATAGCTTAAATTAATCCATTTCTACAAATCTATACCTTGCCACGTGGCTTGTGGCTTACCGGCATCTTCACATGCTGTTTGTCATCGTGGCGGTTGGCAGTGTCTCTCTCTCTCTCAGCCTTCCACTTCCCAGCTTTATTCTCCTCCTTGTCCCGCCTATACTTCCTCCTGCCTGACTACTGGCCAATCAGTGTTTTATTTACCAACCAATCAGAGCAACACGTTTGCCATACAGAACATCCCACAGCACCCACCCTAAATGAAAACAGGACTGTTTCCCAGGTCGGGTCCTGGACTGTGTAAAAAGGCAAAGGTGAGCTGAGCACCAGCTCCCATCTCACTCTGCTTCCTGTCTGCAGATGCAATGTGACCGGCCACCTCACTGTTGCCTCCACGACTTCTCCACTATGGTGGACCATGCTTTGGTCAGGGTGTTTGATCATTGCAACAAGAAAAAAAAAAAGACGAAGCCAAGGGACAAAATGATGGCCAGGACCAGAGACAGGGAGATTATAGATTTCATTTCACTTGCTATGAGAGCCCCGCAAAAAAATGTTCAGCACGGGGATCTCATGGACTTATGTATATTCTAGAAACAAAAAGAAAAAAATTTATTGTGCTAGTGATGTGAGCAGAGTCCAAAGAAGGATGGCTACAGAAGGAAGCAGTCGGGTATCTTCAGGATGGTAGATGGCTCTAGGTTGGGAGCAGGTGAGGCAGAAGGGAGAGGTTAGACCACCTTATACGCTGAGCCATTGGGACTTGACATTAAGACTGAACTGGGCTGGGCCCAGTGTTGAAGAAGAGGTAACAGCCAAGGGTGGCAGCTAGTTATGAGAGAAATGTCAACCTTGAACATGTCATGGAACAGTGAAGAAATAACACGGAGGCCATGCCTGGAGAAGGGGGAGTCTTCTCGAATCCTTCTGTAGAGTGAGTAACAGAACAGAAACAAACATATTTGAAATCAGGATGGAAAATGCCAGAACAAAGCAAATAGATTTCTTCCCACAGGCAAAATGGAGTGGCTATAGGATTCTGAAAGATTGGAAAACTCCCAGCAGGCCCCTCCATGCTTAGAACATACCCATCAGCTTTCTAATGACCCGTTCTCACACTCAGTGGCTGCAGGAGTGTTTTCTGTCTAGCGTAAATCTCTCCATTGGTTCTCCAGAAAGCACCCTCCCACACACATGGTGCTACCTCACTGTGTTTCAAAACGTTTCAATTCCCTTTGAAGGCTGTTGGTGGGCCAACATATTTACTAAACCATTGGCAATTTCACACACTCAAATTGCAGTCCCCAACTTCTGCAAATAAAAGATCTTTATGTCCCCCAGTCGTGAAGTTTACCGGCAATTTCTATGCAGAGTGCTCCGTCTGTGCCCGCATTTGGGGGCTCTGAGAACACATCTGCTAGCTGCCACGTTTGAGAATTCCCAAGGAAAGTGGGTTTTTCTCTGTGGAAGACTGGGCAGTTCCCATTCTTTTCCAAAGGGCACTTCACAGAATAACCCTGCAGGTTTGGCCAAGCAAGGAAGCCTTCTAGGATGAGCTTGGTTGGGTCATATGAGGTGGTCTTGGAAATCTTGTGCTGCCGTAGGTAACTCCATACTGATGGAACTTCAGTGGGTAATTTCTGCCATGAAGAATTTGAGGTAGTGGCTGTTAATTTCTTTGTCTCCATAAGGTGAGAGTTCCTTGCTGTTCTCATCTTTTATTGAGCTGTAGATCTAGCCCTTTCTCCTGAACTATGAGGTGAAAGAGAGATAGAACACACCAAGCACTTAAGCAAGCAAGGGCCCCTTGTTGGACATTGCAGCAGGAGAGCTGGCCCTGCTCCCCATGGGAGGGCTGGCCCCTATGGCATGGGCCTAGGAGAGCTGGCTCCACACCTGTTCTGAGGAAGGTAGTCCTAATGGCCTGGACTGACCAGCTCAGCTATGAACTAGATCCACATCCTGGACCTTCGATTGGCGTACCCTAACATCCACCATATCTATGACCTGCTGGAGTGCATGAAGGGACTGGTCCTGTGAAACAATAACCACAGGATCTCCATGACTGGGGCAACAGCAGGATGTTCGAGAGGAGTTTCAGTGAGGATCCAGTGATAATGGGTGTCAGAGGACTTAAACTGAACCAATGACTCATTGCAATGAACATTTTGTGGGTGGGGCTGATTGGACAAAAGGGTGTACTTTGTGACACACTGCACCATCCAGTGCCACTGGGATGAATGAAGAGATGATAGAAGGGTAGAGGAGAGAGTTGGGTTTTGTGTGTTTTGTTTTGTTTTTAATTCATTTGGGGGAGCCATTTTGGGGGGATGCTGCAGGGGTGAAGGGAGGATATGGAGGGACTGGGGGGTGAATAGGATTGGGGCACATGATGTGAAATTCCCAAAGAATCAATGAAGAATTATGTAAAAAAAAAAAAAAAGAGCAATTAAGGGCTTCACAATCAGACAGGCCAAGTCTTAACTATGAGACAATAAACTTGCCCACTCCAACACAGTGTCCTTACCTGCACAGGGGTGTGATAAAAAATCCTTTTGTAGACTTGTTGGGATTATCAAGTAAGATAATGTATATAAAGCTTTATCTTATAATAAGTTCCAGTAAGATTTTAAAAATCCTATCTTATAGTCATGTTGAAGACAGTTTTTTTTTACATTAAACCATAGATGAACAGGGCTGTAAATATGTAGAAAGAATGTACTGGAATGAGAGAATATCATTGGGGAAGGCATTGTGAACATCAGAATTGAGCCCCAGGAAGCCTATACACACAACTTTATACTTCCACAGTGTTTAACATCATGCATTCTAGTTGCAATATGGCTGATGATAAAGAATACAGCCCATTTATAATTTATTCTTCTAGCAGTTATGGTGTTTAGTATAGTGAAAGGCACTCAAAATAAATTGATAGATATTGGATTGATGGATGGATGGATGGATGGATAGATGAGAGGGTAGGTAGATGGATATGTATGGTGGGTAGGTGGATGGATGGATGGATAGATAGATGGATAGATAGGGTAGGTGGGTGGATGGATAAATGTATTGATGGATGAGTTGGTGAGTGGGTGGGTAGGCAGATGGGTGGATGGATATGTGCGTAAATGAATGGATAAATGGGTGGATGGTGGATAAATGAGTGTGTGGGTAGATGTATGAATAGATAGGATGGGTGAATAAATGGATTGATGGGTTGGATGAATGGGAAGGTAGGTGGTAGATGGATAAATGGGTGGATGGGTAGGTGAATAGATGGGTAGAGGGATGGGTGTGTAAGTGTGTGGGTTGATCTATGTATGAATGGATGGGTAGACAGATGGATGCAAGGATGGATGGATAAATGAGTACATGAATGTATGGATAGATGGATCTAAAAAGATGAAAGTAACACACTAAAAAAGAAAGGCAATGTAAGCACGTGGATGTCTGGAGCAGACAGGTAAATACACCGTGGAATCTTGGTTTTCATTGTGATTGGCTCTAAGGTGAGAGCTCTTGGAGAAATTTCAGACAAGTCTAGCAAGAACAACAGCCCAGGCTCACATCACAAAGCACCCCAGGGTGTTGTTCTCACTCCCTATGGCATGCAATTTCTTCTTGGTTCAGCTACAGAGAGACAGAGATGCAAGAGCTGAGGATAACTAACCAAAGAGATTCACATGTGCAGATGTGGAATGAATAGCTTGTGGGAGTCAAAGTGTCCTACCCAAGGCCACATTTTCATATCTTGATAATATCATAGAACAAATGCCTTTTGCTGGGACTCACTTCCCGGCTATTTGCTTACCCATAATTTACCACTGATTAGAACTAAGCAATTACCATTGCAATTTGTCTTTATTGGCCTCATTTTCCACTCGAAGAAACCAACCATCATCATTTTTTTCTAGGCATATGATTCTCAGCCCTTTTGAAATTTATGTCCTATTTATTATTTATTCCATTCATATTATCTCTCTATCCCAAGTGGTTGATTTTGTGTATCTTTGGAGTGAGTTAAAATTAAACTAGATTTTGAAGAATTACTCAAGTTTGTCAACACACCTGATTAAAGGGATGACATCATGGGTGGTGATGATCTAGACAAGAAGCCCTCTTAAAAGCTTGAGAGTCCACAGATGGAACTCAGGAAACAGAGCAAGCTGTCTAACCTTGCCCACAAAGAAACCTTGGCCCAGGCAAAAAGGAAATGACTCTTTTAGTATCTTCTAGCTATTTTTGGACAGTGAAATACAAGAAGTTACTCCTTTGATGAGCTTAATTCTAAAAGGACTTAAACCAGGATAAGCATCATGTCTTCATAAAGAGGAAGAGCTAAGAATATCAATAGAAATGGGGGCTTGGCCATTAAAAGTGAATACCGACCTTACAGAGAACCCAAGTTCTGTTCCTAGCACCCACATCCCATGGCTCACAACTGTCTATAACCCTGGATACAGTGGAACCAATGCTCCCTGGGCATCTGAACGTACGTGTGTATACACACACACACACACACACACACACACACACACACACACAGGGGCGGGGGCATGGGGGAGGGGCTTGGACATCAGGCCGACTTGAATTTAAATCCCACTTCTCAGTTCAGATTTCCATCTCTTAAACAGGACAGTGACAGCCGTTTTTTCTAGAACGGTTGTGTCCACTCACCTAGGAAAGCCCGGTGCTGTATACAAAGCTTAGTGCAGGGCTGCCACAGAGGAAAGACTGTGCATTAGAAGTTATTATAGCCACTCAAAAGCAATTCCCCAGGCCATCTTTACTGCAAGAAGAAGGAAACAGCTACAGATATATTGAGAAAACATATCCAGACATTAAGCAACTCGCCTACTATCATGTACTTGAACCTGGATCTGCAGACTCTGAACTCACTTTTGTCTCTGCATCTCTCCACATCCTTCCTCTTACTTCTGACCCCTTGGGTTCTGTTTTTCATACCCGTTGAAGACCAGCTATCGAAAATTCTCTTTTTCATCCTTATTGTCCCAACTAGAGGATGCCCACCTGACTTACAAATCAGGTGACCATTCTCTTTGTACCTACAGAGGGCTTTGAACTTAGTTATAATGTCCAGGCACTCACTTTCTTGAGGTTCCCTAGCATAAACCCCTGCTTAAAACATCAGAAGTTGCCGGGCGGTGGTGGCGCACGCCTTTAATCCCAGCACTCGGGAGGCAGAGCCAGGCGGATCTCTGTGAGTTAGAGGCCAGCCTGGTCTACAGAGCGAGATCCAGGAAAGGCGCAAAGCTACACAGAGAAACCCTGTCTCGAAAAACCAAAAAAAAAAAAAAAACAAAAACAAAAAAAAAACATCAGAAGCTAGTTGGACATAGGAAATAACATGTATGGTGCAACTAGTCATACATTTGTATTATTGTTTCTTTTTTTAGGATAACATTCCATTTTAGATCCATCCATCTACCCACCCATCTATCTACCCACCCATCTATCCATCCATCCACCCATATCTATCTATACATATATACCCATGCACCCACCCATCTACCCACCCATCCATCCATCCATCCATCCACTTATCTATCTATCCATCCACCCACCCACATCTATCTATATACATTACTCACCCAACCCATTCCAGCACTCATGAGGAGGAGACAGGAGGCTCAAAAATTAAAACTTATCCTTGATTATGCAGTAAAGTCAAGGCCAGTCTGGCCTACATTTGCTGTGGATGTGGGTGTCGTATGTGTGCTTAGGTGAGTGAAGAGAGACGGAGAGAGAACAAATAAAGAAAAGAGAGGGGAGGAGAAGAAGGGAAAAGAAAAAGAAAAAGAGAACATTTGTTTTGTTTTGGACAGTGTCACATTGTTTAGTCTCAAACTCAGGATCCTGACGCCACCTCTGGAACATTGAGATTACAGGCCTGTGCCACCAGATTCAGCAAGAGTTCGTCATATTACATTTCTGGTATTCACTTCGCCTGTTTGTGTCTATGATACGTAATTCAGTTGTTGATTTTATTGCTGACAAGTAGTTGACAATATTTTCTTAGTATTAATGAGATGTCTGCAGGGTTTTCTAGTCAAGCCCTTTTTAACTTATCATTTTTACCTTCTTTCTATGTTTCTTGATGAATCTAGCCAATCATTTATGAATTGTTGAATTTTTTAATGGTTTGTTCCATTGTTTTTCTGTATTATGTGTTCGTTTTCTTTTTCATTGATGTCTCTCATCATCTCTGTGGTGCTTGTTCTATGTATTTGGAGTTTAATTTGTTTTTCTTTATCTAGGTTTCTAAGAGAACATCCAGATCATTGATTTTCAGCTTTATTTTCTTTGTGTAGCAGGTAAAGATTTAAAGCGTTATTTATTGTTTTCTATCTTTATTTAGTTCAACATATTTTCTAATTTCCCCTGTGATTTGTTCTTTGACCAATGGATTATATAAAAGTAAGTTGTTTAATTACCAATTATCAGGGATTTTTTTAAAAAACAATTTTTTATTCTTGAATTTTATATATGTATTCAATGTATTTTAATCCTATTTGTTCTCATTCTCCCCTCTAATTCCTCACAGAATCCCCACAACATCCCCTCTCAACTTTTTACAACATACCTATTAGTGAGGTCCATGTGCACATGCATGTAGGTCCAGTGTCTTAGTCAGTGTTCTGTTGCTGTGGAGAGATACCTTGACCACAGCAACTCTTATAGAGGAAAGCATTTCATTGGGGCTGGCTTACAGTTTCAGAGGTTTAGTCCATGATCATCATGGTGGGAAGGATGGTGGCACACAGGTAGACATGGTGCTGGAGAAGTAGCTGAGATTTCTACATCTAGATCTGCAGGCATCAGGAACAGAGAGAGAGAGAGAGAGAGAGAGAGAGAGAGAGAGAGAGAGAGACTAGGCCTGGCTTGAACATTTGAAACCACAAAGCCCCACCCTCAGTGACACACTTCCTCCAACTAGACCATGTCTACTCCAACAAGACCACAAGTCCTAATCTTTTTGAATAAAGCCACTCCCTATGAGCCTCTGGAGGCCATTTTCACTCAAGCCACCATAACCAGCAACTAGAACATGGGCAGTCTACCAGAGACTTCACCCCTAAAGAAAACTGTTCCTCCCCCAGCAGCCACCAGATGCCAGTAGCTCCTCAACGAGGACAAGACTTCATGAGCCCCTCTCCCCTCTGTGTTGGATCGTAATTGGCTTGATCCTGCGCAGACAGCCACAGCTGCTGGTTCATGAGTACAGCAGCCACGTCATGTCCAGGAGACCTTTCATAGTGCCTTTCTCTTTCCTCAGACTCTTACAATCTCTCTGCCCCTTCTTCTGTGATGTTCCCTGAACCTTGGGTGGAGGATGTGTGATGCTGACGTCTCATTTAGTGCTGAGCACTCTGCTAACATTTGCTCTCTGTACTTTGATCAGTATGAGGCTCTATATGAACTGCCCTCCACTGCAAAAAGAAGTGCTGGAGCTGCCCTCCTCTGTGTGTATAGAGATAAATATTGTGAGGGACATTTGCTTATGTTCATTTAGCGAAATGGCCGTAGTGGGTTCTCCCCTATGGCTTATAGCCTCTCTGAGAAATTCATTTGTGATGTTAGTTTATAATTTAATTCTCTTCTGATAAAAACAAAAACAGTCTTCATAATTTTAAGTCATTTTCAGTTTATCAAGAGCCTTGCTTTAGAGCCTACATCTTATTGCCTCTGTGATTATCGCACGTGTAGCTTGAGGTAGATGTGCACTCTGTGGTCAGTGTCACCTATGCATGTCACTCAGGTCAGACAGGCCAAGAGTGCCTGCCACTCATGTTTTCCTTTTATTTATTGACTTTCTGTTTGCTTCATCCATTGAGGATTGAAAGAATAATTCTAGAATTTTCCACCATTTGCAAATATATGACCTTCTCTCTTCCATTCAGTTAGTTGTTGTTTCATATATATGGATTCCATTTTTTAAGATTTATTCATATTCTTTAAACTATGTGTGTGTGTGTGTGTGTGTGTGTGTGTGTGTGTGTGTGTGTGTGTGTGTTTCTGTGTGCTGAGTTCAGTTCCCAGCACCCATGTTAGCTAGCTCACAAAAGCTTTGACTTCCTCATCTTCCTCTGGAGAGTGCTGAACTCTGTACCCGAGAAAGGCCGTAGGGTGATTAGTGAGGTGTTTGCCTCCTTGCTTGTTGTTTGCTTTCAACCTTGATTTTAAGCTTTGTTCCAATGACTCTGGAGATGCTCTTCCTACAGAACCCTGGTGTGGTCTCTTTTGATGTCTCCCCAAAAAGAACACCCATTGAAAAGAGACTCCCCAACAGTCAGTCTGCCCTAAATCAAGCACCTCCCAAGCTGTGTGCAACTGGAGACCACTTAGGACCCTGCTCATGATGGCCCTTGCCTGTCTTACTTGGAACCCTGCTCACATTTACCCTTGCCTGTCTCACTTATAACCCTGTTCACATTGGCCCTTGTCTGTCTCCCAGATTGCATCCCACACATAAATTTGTTTCCAGCAAACTCTTGGAAGCCCTAGTGCAAAGTTGTGGGGTGATTTTCCTATGAAACTCCATCCTCCTAAGGAAGCAGGTGTGGTTCATTTGGTGGAGTGCTTGCCTCCTTGCACAAAGCTCTGGGTTCTGTCCCTAACACTGCATAAAACAGGCATACAGGGGCATGCTTATAATCAAAGCACTTAGGAGATGGAGGCAGGAGTGTGGTGATGTATTGTGTACCCTGATAAAGCTTACCTGAGGATCAGAGGACAGAGCAAGCCACTGGATTAGACATAGAGGTCAGACAGTGGTGGCACATACCCTTAATCCTATCACTTGGGAGGCAGAGATCTATCTGGATCTCTGTGAGTTCAAGGTCACACTGGAAACAGAGGCAGGCAGTGGTGGCACACACCTTTAATCCCAGTACTGGGAAGCACACACACCTTTTATCCCAGGAAGTGATGGCAGGGCAGAGAAGGCATGAGGAAACAGGAACTAAGGCAGTTCAGTTGAGACCCTTTCAGGTGAGGACTCAGAGGCTATTCAGTATGAGGATTCATGGAAACAGGATGGGCTGAGGAGTTGGTGAGGTGAGGTTGGCTGTGGCTTGCTCTGCTTCTCTGATCTTTCAGCTTTCACTCTAATATCTGGCTCTGGGTTTTCTATTAGTAAGATTCGAACAACACAGGAGGAACAAAAGTGTGACATCACATTGGGAATCCTAGGCCAGCCTGGGCTACATGAGACCCTGTCTCAGAAACAAAGCAAGTTGGTTGCATCCTCCCTATAACTCAACTCCTGACTGTCTGGTCTCCATGCTCATCTCCACACAAGTCCCTGGATCTCTGCTTCAGTCATCTCCTCTCTTCAGTTTGCAGCTCACTTTCTGGGCAGAAAGTCGGGGCAATCACACACTCCCTGTCTACATTTATCTTTTTTTGGGGGATCACAGAGCCAATCTGTCTACTGTCAGCATCCCAGAACTGTTGTTTTATATACCATGTCCATTTTTCCAGTTTTTGAAGGCTGGAAAGAGAACCAGCTTCCTGTTTTCCCCTTAGGACAGTGAACAGAAGTTCTTTACAGAACACATTTTTCAATAGAATCCAATTTGATTATTTTATCCCTAATCCTAATCCATGAATAATGTATGGCAACCATAATCATGTATACAGATTTAGCAACTTATTATTGTTGCTATTGTTGTTAAAGTCATAAAAGAATAGTAATGCTAAATTTTCAAATGTTTATTATTTATTGGTTCTAGTACAAAATATTTTATGACCAGTCTTTTATAAAACCTTATCTTTCTTTAACTGTATGTGTGTGTCTATGTTTCTGTGTGTCTGTGTCTGTGTGTATGCATGTGTGAGTGCAGTGCCTATGGAGGCCAGAAGAGGGCAACAGATTTACTGGTTCTGGAGTTATAGGTGTTGTGAAGCACCTGACAGAGGTGCTGGAAACTGAAGTTGGGTTCTCTGCAAGAGCAGTATGTGTTCTCTTAACTGCCGAGGCATCTCTCCTGCCCCTATGAGGCTTTATCTAAAAGGCTGTGGAAATGGAGGCTTCAGAATGGCAAGGAAGGGATTGCACTCAGGCTCAAGGCCCATTCTTCCCTCCTCACTCATCCCACTGGATCTGAGTATTTGGTAGAACTAGGAAAGTGGGTGAATAGATGCAATTACCACAGACAGACACTCCACAGCTTCAGTTTCCAAACTGAGGCAGGTGAAGGAGATACAGTCTCTTGGATTCAATCTCAATATACCATGAATCATCATTTCTGATGGATTATGTTTATAATTTAATTATTTACAGTAATGCTCTCCAATACCAAGGCTACCTCATGGCTGGCTATGGTCACAAATCCGTGACTCTCCTAATGATGTTCTTCTGAAGGGAATGTTTTATCTATGCACCTGCAACAACTTCTCATAGTAGGTGGGTTGCAGCAAAGCAGGGAATTCTCTGGTATAGGCCTCAGATGCTATCTGATGACATCCTTAGCCTTTGGGTTAATAGAATGCAGGGGCTTGTTTATACATTCCCAAGGATTTGCCTAATAGTCACAAGGGTCTTAGGTCACACACAGAAGTGGGCAAAAAATGGCTATTTAGGGGACCAATTATAGCCCTGCTTGGCTCCCAGCCTGGAACATTCCCTCCCTATAGTCAGTCAACCTTGTAGAGTGTTTACTTTTTTTTTCTCTCTCTCTCCAGGAACTTCAGTTCACCTTATCTATTTTATTTAGGCTCTCGAGGGGTTCTTATGGACACAAATCTGAGAATCACCACTGTGGCAACACTGGGGGTTTATTCGCTTCCCTAACCTTGATGTTAATCTTATTGCTAACTGTTTAGAAATCGTCATGGGAATTGTTTCCGGGACCTGATGCACCTGCAGCCCCCACCGCTTGCTCCGCAATTCCTCCAGCTGCTGCCTGATCTCAAAAGCTAAAAGGGACCGCCAGCCGCCCAAACCTTGCTGTGCTAAAACACAAAAAAACAGCCCCGACTAAACATTTCCTGCAGTCACCTGCACCTGACTCCTGTCATTTGCATTTAAATACGGTGACTTTTTTGTTAGGAGAAAAATAATAATAAAACCAACCGTCAGCAGACTTTGCCTTCGCCTCAAATACAACCTGCTTTGAATCACAGAGCTTTGAACTACAAAGTCCTGCTTCTATCAAAACAGAATGCTTTAAACTTGGATTGAGTCTCTCTCTGTTCTAGAGACCTCAGTTTCCAAGGCTTTCAAATTAACAATGAGACATCCAAAGTCTTTTTACTGCTTTATTATTTAAAATGTGTGTGTTTTAATTAGCAGAAGCACTGTCTGTAATTCTTTTTGGCTTCACCACTGAACTAGTTTGAAGAGACTTAGTTTCCAAAATTATGCACTATGAAATTAACATGGTATCTTCACAAGTGAACAGTAGCCTTGCCCGGCAGTGCCAAGTGGTGGATTGCAACTTCTGAGATGCTCACTGGGGCTCTTTGGTTTAAATGTTTGGGCTTGAAGAGGTCCTTACTGATGGAGGTGCAGGCACACCATCAGGGGAAATGATGAGCCTTTGTTATTACAAAACATCCACCACAGGGCTGGGGACAGCTCAGTGGGTCAAGTGCTTGCCAAGGATCCCACAGAAAGGGAGAAGGAGAGAGCGGACTCTGCACAGTTGTCCTCTGATGTCTACATACATACCATGGCATGAGTGCCCCACCTCCCCATCATATACACACAATGATAACAAGTTGCATTTTTTAAAAAAGCCAGATGCAATAGTGTGATCATCTGTAATCTTAGTATGTTCCTATTGGGAGATGGGAGGTAGAGACAGGAGGATCCCCAGAAACTCAGTCTGGTGTAGACAGTAGTACATAATAGAGACCCTGTCTTAAAACAAGATGGAAGGTGGGAGATGAAACACAAAGTTGTCCTCTGCCCTCCACAAGCCTGAATGTAACAGGAATCTTAGAAGGTCTCATTAATTAAATCAAACCCGGAGCCAGGTATTGGGGTGAACACTGGAAGATCAGAGAGATAGAACAAGCCACAACTACCTCACCTTGCCAGTTCCTCAGCTGGTCTTGTTTCCTCAGACTGGAGGCCTCTGAGTCCTCATCCAGAATGGGTCTCAGCTGAATTATGCTGCCAGAAGCCTGAAAGCTTAACCAGCCAAATGCTTAACCAGCCAAAATGCTTCTAGTTTCTGGTCCTCACGCCTTACATACCTTTCTGCTTTCTACCACCACTCCCTGGGATTAAAGGCTTGCTTTCTGGGATTAAAGGCGTGAGTCACCTTGCTTGGCTGTATCCTTGAACAGATGGATTTCTGCCTCTGGAATGCTAGGATTAAAGGCGTGTGCTACCACTGCCTAACCTCTATATTTAATATTGTGGCTGTTCTGTCTCTGACCCCAGATAAGTTTATTAGAGTGCACAGTATTTTGGGGAATACAATACCACCACACCTGAAGATGTTAACACATGTGTACAATGTCTGTATGTGTGTGCTCACATACTACACACACACACACACACACACACACACACACACACACACACACACACACCTCAAAGTTCAAACCCACCTAGAACATACATTTTATATTAAGATTGAGGAAGAAAGATGGTAAATAAATAAATAACCAGAGGAAGACTTTTGCCTTTGTTGAGTTTGTTACCTGCCCCTTGTCATTCGAACAGGAGTCTTTAGGTTACAGGACACTACTCCTTTTTAAGCACCCCTTGCTTCAGGGGTCACCCAAAAGGTGTGTAGTTACAGAGGGCTCTACAGCATTTGGAAGCTGAAACCTGGATCTGATTACTCAGCACTCGGAGGACAGTCACAGAACTTGCTGTTGATCGTTTCAGCCCCGGCCAGCTGCATAGCCAACTTTATTTGCATGTATTTGGTCGGAAAATTGATCATTGTGTGCCATAAAGACATCATTCATTTCCGATTACCATTGATCCCCAGAGCACTGCACTCAGAACTTGCCAGGAATTTCAAATGGCAGGTGGCGAGACTATACTTTTCTAAGATTAATCATATACTCCAAATTCAGTGATTACAACTCATTAAAGAGCAGATTTCCTTGTTAATGAATGTTTAGTGCCAGGACTCAACCCACAGAAGTTGCAGACCCAAGGGCTGGGGAGTGAGCTCAGCCAGCCAAGTGCTTACTTCGCAATCATGAGGACATGAGTTCGGATACCCAGAACCTAAATATAAAAGGCCAGGCAAGGTGGCTGTGTGCTGGCATAGTGATGTGTTCATGTAACGCCAGTGCTGGGAAGGTCAAGACTCGTGTATTCCAGGGGCTCACCAGCCAGCCAGGCTAGCCTGAGGGATGAGTTCCAGGCCAATGAGAGACCCTGTTGCAAATAAATAAATAAATAAATAAATAAATAAATAAATAAATAAATAAAATAAGGTAGATGGGACCCAAAGTGAACATGTGTCCTAAACACACACACACACACACACACACACACACACACACACACACACACACACACACACTGCAGTCCTGCAATGAAGGTGGATGAGGAATCATCCCAAAGAGGAGCTCCTAGCCAAAGGTCGCCCTGGAGACCCTCAGTCTTGTGCTCCTTTTTACACATGCAGAGACAACCCTTCCTTATGGTACAGTTCCTGCTTTGTTCGTTCTAGAGATTTATAGGGAACAGCAGTTGTGAGAATCCAGGTTATTTCTGAAGCTCTATTTACCGACTGTCTGCTCATTGCTAGCACACTTGCTAGAGGCTGTTGGAAAAAATACGGTCATAAACCCAAACCTGGGGGTGCTGGGGAAATGACTTGGCATTTAAGAGCCCTTTACTGCTCTTCCAGAGGACCTGAGTTTATTTCCAGCACTCGTATGGTGGCTCATAACTGCCTATAACTCCAGTTCCAGGGGATCTGATGCCCTTTTCCAGCCTCTGTGGATGCTTTATGCATGTGGCACACATGTACACATGCAGACAAATACTCATACAAAAAGTAAAAATGAATTTTTGTTTAAAAAGCAAACATGTCACAAGGGTGTGGTGTTCTCTAAACAATTCCATTTGCTCACAGAAAATGATGGTGTCTTAGACAGTCTCACTCATGCTTGAGACCTGAATTAGGCTGCCTTCAGACTCCCGCTTGTTAGCCTCCTTTTCCCCAGCCTCCCCTCCCTCCTCCTTTCCTGTCTCCCTTCCTTCTTTGTTAATTGCAACATTCTATTTTTATTTATGTGTTATATGGGGGGGATAAGGGAGCTATGTGCACATGCATGCGAGTGTCTACTGTGGTCAGAAGAGTGTTGGATCCCCTGGAGCTAGAATTATTACAAGTGATTGTGAGTGGTCCCATAGGTGCTGGGACTCAAACTCCAATCCTCTTCAGGAGCTCAAGCACTCTTAACCACTGAGCCATTGCTCCAGCCTTCCAGCCCATTTTCCTTTCTCCCTCCCTCCTTTCCTTCCTTCCTTCCTTTCTTTCGTGTGTGTGTGTGTGTGTATACACATACATGGACAACATTGGGTATCATTCCTCAGACACTATCCATTTTTAAAATATAGAGTCTCACTCTATCACCGGCCTGGACTAACAGATTGAGCTAAGTGGATACCCAGAGAGCCCCAGGGATCTGGCTGTCTCTATATGCCCAGCACTGAGATTACAAGCACATATCGCGAAGGTCAGCTTTTAAAACGTGTGTTCCAAACATCAAATGCAGGTCCCTATGCTTACAAGGCAAGCTCTTCATCAGCTGAGTCATCTCCCCATCCCCTCATCTTGTTTCTTATGAATATAATGGTCCCTCCTCTTGAGAAATTTTCTCTCATCTCAAATAGGACATCAGCTCAAAGCCCAGGAATTCAGAGAGGTATGAGGGTGGTCTCAGCATCAAGCTCCCACATCTGCCGCACCCAAGAAGAATAGGGCCAGGGAAAGCAGGAGTTTCCTTCCCTAGAGACATGAGTGTTCATGAGAAGACCCTGAATCTACCTGTTGGGAGGACCTTCCCTGTCCATCTTGTTCTCTCGAGGTCTCCATCGATATGTATTTCTTTTCCCAGTCTCTCAAGTGAGATGTTTGTTTCTATGGGATGTAAGAAATAGATTATGATGGTCCATTTTCAGTATGAAGTACACTTAGAGCTTACAGGACACAAGCAGGAGGTACTGGGATCCTCCCTGCCCTAGCAAGCACTGCCATCTACTTGTCTCAGAACATTGAGAGTTAGAGGTGGACAGCTGTGTGGCTGAGTCCCAGATCCTCAGAAGAGGAGGGGCACCCAAGCCTCAGATCATCCACTGGATGAGGCGCTGTGCCCTACCTAGGCTGAGAGACGGGGAGTTTGGGGGTGAGATGGAACCTACTCTATAAAAGAGGACAGAGAGATTTCTCAGTATCAGAGGATTTTTAAGGTCATTGTTTGCTCCAAATCACAACACCAGTTTGGCCTCATCTGCTGTGGAAGGGCCTGTTAAAAAGCTGCTCATTTTCCTTAGTCTCTTGAATTCATTATCATCTTACAATATGGAGGGCTCAAGCATCATTCTCAGCTTACACTGTATGCAGGCAGAATTGGGACTCCAAGGTCCTCTGGAGTCAAGAAACTCACATTCTCACTGAGTCCTGAAAGTACAGGGTGGTGTTTCTTTTACTTTGCCCCAATTTATGGGCATTCTGAGCCTGCCAATCCCCTGCCAGTAGCCATACCCTCTGTTCATCCCCAGGTAGGCCTTCACACTTCTGAAACTTCTCTATTTTCTCATGACCTCTCTTTATTCTTTGAATTTGATCTACCATACCTCACCCTCTCAAGGGTGGGGGGAGAATCACACACCACTGGTATTTTCTCCCTGAGGTATTTGGTACAGTTGACAAGATTTGAGGGCCACTGGTTGGCTGGGTCTTTCCTTGAGATGCCTTAATCCATTAAAAGCAATTTTACCAATGGGGATGATGGGGGCACGGTACCTTTTATCCCACCTTTGCCCAGGGTTAATATTTAAATGTTGCTTATTGTACTAAGGTTTTATTAATTCTGTTGGCGTTCAAAACTGAGACACGGTGGCTGTTGCTTCTAAACTGACAGCTACTTGAATTAATGGGGTTTTCCCACCCCCCTCTTCTTCACCACATCTTTTTCCTACTTGAAAATGACCCAACTCTTTCCTGAATTTTCTTATCCTTTTAATACCTTGCCAAATGTAGGCAATAGCAGCCTGCATGTCCTTTGGTCCAAATAAGACATGTGACCTTAACTGGGTTCTAGTTTAATTTCTGCTGCTGAATAAGGTACTCCAACAAAAAATCAACTTAGAAGAGAAAGAAGGGTTATTTCAACTCACAATTCCAGGTTACAAGCTATCACTATGGGGAAGTAAAGGCAGGAACTTCAGCTAGTCACTTGACATCCTCAGTCAAGAGCAGAGAACAGAGACTACATGCTCACTTACTGGCCTGGTGCTTAGCTCAGTTTTCCAACTCTCATACAGTTTAGGAACCCCTTCCTAGGGGATGATGCTGCCCAGAGTGGGCTGGATCTTCCCACATTGATTAACTTAAGACAATTTCTCACAGATATGCCCACAGAGCAACCCAATGTAGACAGTCCCTCATTGAGACTCTCTTCCCAGGTGATTTGTGGTTGTGTGAAGTTGATAGTTGAAGCTAACCATCACATAAGGCTTCAGGGATGTATGAAGTGCCATTCTACCAAGTTTCTGCTAAACTTTTCCTCGTTTGGAAAGCACTGGAAACACCAATCTCAAGCATCTCCTGCTTATTATTCCCTGACCTCTCAAGGGCTCCACATTTCAAAGGACCTTTTGTGCCCTTCAAATCCATTTATTCTGTTGTGACTTGATACCAAACATTGAAGCTTCCTGTGTAGCTTTATTGAAAATGTGTAATTTTCATCAGGCCACATCAAAAGTTATGAATGTAGCTCAGGAGTCCACATAATTACTTTGGTGACCCTAAAATTACAAATGCCACTGAAAGGTGGCTGTTATCAAGTAATGTCTATGCAGAGAATTCTCTAGAAAGAAGGAAAATAATTGGATGGAGAAAAAAACGATAGCTTAGAGACAAATTCTTCTACTTTATGGCTTGCCCTGATCCAAGTCTATGATTCTAGTACCTTGACCAGAACATGTGGGGATATTCTTGTATAGTCTTGCTTCTCTGCATACCTCCTCCCATGCCTCTCCCTCCCTCCCCTTTTTTCCCCTCTCCCCCTTCCCTTTCCATCTCTCCCTCCCTCTCCTCTTCTTCTCCCTCTCATTTCACCTCTCTTTCCCCTTTCTCTCCCTCTCCTTCTTTCTCTTCCTTCCTTTTTCTCTCCATCCCTCTCCCCTCCCCCTATGTCTTGCATGGGGATTGAGAACAAAGCACCATCACTGTGAGCATAGATGCCAGGCAAACCCCACTGGAGCAGACCTGTGGATACTGAAAATATTCTGTGTTCAATATGACCTAAAAATGCTGCTAGATGCACACAATGTCAGTGTTCCTTACAAGTCCAAGTTCACTTAAGAATCCATCCCAAAGTCTGACCAACTCTATGTTCTTCAAAACTCATTGGAGTATTTCTAAGTAAATACCGTAGGTCAGTTACCCAAACCACATTCATCTTCCCCAGTCTTTGAGCAACATCTGACTCAATCCATTGCTAGAACATTCACAAAATACTCAGCAAGTGGCTTGGGATATATTCCCTTAAGTCTCTGACCACACCACCCACTCTTTTTCACCCTGTTTGATTGTTTCTTTAAATTGTCCTTGCTTTTTGTTGCTGGGGTCCAGGAGGTGTTGAGAGGACATTCTGTGCTTACTCTGTAGGTAGATGAAACTGTCTCCTGGCTTTGAAAACCGTCTTTGTATAGGCCGTAGAACTAGAAAGGGGCCATGAGAAGGGAAGAAGAGCTCTCAATGGAAGAAACAAATAATAAATGGGTGACATGAAAGTAGAGGTCAGGAAAACATCAGCAAAAGGGAGCAGAGGAGCAGGAGAGGGCAGAGGGGCTGAATAAGAGCAATGTGGGAAAATGCGGTAAGGGAACCCATGACTTCACATGCTAACTTTATAAAAATGATTGAAAACATCTCATCTCAGGAGACAGCTCTATAATAAAGTGTCTGCTGCACAAACATGAAGATCTGAGTTTAGATCTTCAGCACCTACATAAGAGCTGGCTATGGTGGTGCATGGGTGAAAGGTGGATACTTAGAACTCACTGATCAGCCAGAATACCTGAATCCAGGTTCAGTGAGAGATCCTGCTTCAAAAGATAAGGTGGAGAGTGATTGAAGAAGATACCTGTCTTAGTTGGGGTTTCTATATTTTTTTTTTTTAATTTTGGAGCCGAGGACCAAACCCAGGGCCTTGTGCTTGCTACCACTGAGCTAAATCCCCAACCAGTTGGGGTTTCTATTGGTGTGAAGAGACATCATGACCATGGCAACTCTTATAAAGGAAAACATTTAATGGGTGGCTTGCTTACAGTTCAAAGGTTCAATCCATTATCATCATGGTGGTATATAGTGGTGTGCAGGCAGACATGGTGCTGGAGAAGTAGCTGAGAGTCCTACATCTTGCAGGCAATAGAAAGTGGTCTGTCTCACTGGGCATGACTTGAGCATACATGAAACCTCAAAGCCCACCTCCACAGTGACATACTTGTCCAACAAGACGAAATATACTCCAACAAGGCCACACCTCCTAATAGTGCCACTCCTTTTGGGGGTCATTTTCTTTGTTTGTTTGTTTGTTTGTTTGTTTTTTCAAGACAGGGTTTCTCTATGTTGTTTTGGTGCCTGTCCTGGATCTTGCTCTGTAGACCAGGCTGGCCTTAAACTCACAGAGATTCGCCTGGCTCTGCCTCCCAAGTGCTGGGATTAAAGGCATGCACCACCACTGCCTGGCTTGGCCATTTTCTTTTAAACCACTACATTCCATCCCCCCGGTCCCCAAAGGCTTATAGCCATATCATAATGCAAAAATACATTCAGTCCAACTTCAAAAGTCCCCATCATCTATCATAGTCTCAACAATGTTTAAAAATGCAAAGCTCAAAATCTCTTTTGAGATTCATGCAATCTCTTAACTGTAATCCCCTATAAAATCAAAATAAAAAAAGATAGACCATATACTTCCAACATATAATGGCACAGGCTGTACATTACCATTCTAAAATGTAGGGAAAGGAGCATAGGGAAGAAATACTGTATCAAACAAGACTGAAAATGAGCTGGGCAAACTCCAAATTCTGAATCTCCAAGTCTAATATTGAAATGCTCTTTAGATCCCCATCTCCTTTCAGCTTTGTTAACTGCAACACACATCTTTCTCTTGGGCTGGTTCCACTCTGTGTTAGCAGTTCTTCTCAGCAGGTATCCCATGACTCTGTCCTCTCTAACATCCTTGGCTCTCCAAGGCAAGGCAGGCTTCAACTTCACGTCTTCACACGATGACCTCTCTCGGCCTCCATTCAGAGACACCCCTGACACATGCCTGGCCTCGGCAGCTTTCCTTAGTTGGGGAGGAAGGTTCCATAACACCTTTCTTCTACCCTTGGAGCCGGGACCACATGGCCAAAGTTGCCACATTCTGTTGCTTACTGGGGCTGGAACATGGCCCCCTCATTCAATTACATTTTCACCAGCTCTCTGTTTTCAATAGTTTCCTTCACTGCCTAAGCTTGTCTGTCCTGAAACTTGTTCTGTGACCAGGCTGGCCTCAAACTCAGAGATCTGCCTCCCAAGTGCTGGGATTAAAGGAGTGAAACACAACACCTAGCTCTAAACTTTTCTTTTAATTCCTTTTCACAAGTTGGAAACTTGCCCTGAGATCACCATTCCCTTTATTCCATTTTTTAATCTGGTTATCTCCTTGAACACAGGGGTTAACTTCATTCCACTTAACTCAATTGCACTTAACTCCATTCCTTTTCTCCTCAAATTTATATTTTCTTGATCCTTTTCATTTTAAATCTTCATTAGGGTTACCACTAATAAGCACATGACAAAGTCTATACTAGGTTGTTTTGAGATTTCCTCTGCCAATGGAATTCATCTAAATCTCTTCAATTTAGCCTTAGGTAGACTCTTTGGACCAAAAAGCAGCCACATTCTTCCCCAAAATATTGTAATAACAATCTCTAGGCAACATATTAAAGTTCTTCTCCTTTGAAATTTCTTGAGCCAGGCCCTTAGCAGTTCAAATCACACCCAGCACCAGTATGTTTCATGTTCCTACTAAGATAGTCCATTAAGTAGTACTTAAAGCATTCCATTGCTTTCCTAACCCAAACTCCCAAAGTCCAAATTCCTCAAAACAAAAGCATGATCAGCCCTTTCACAGCAATAACCCAGTCACTGGTACCAACTTCTGTCTTAGCTAGTGCTGTGGATATCGCTCTATATGCTGTGAATGTGTTGCTCTGATTGGTTAATAAATAAAGTGCTGATTGGCCAGTAGCCAGGCAGGAAGTATAGACAGGACAAAGAGAGAGGAGAATGTTGAGAAAAGGAAAGCTGAGTCAGGAGACGCCCTGAGAAGTAAGATATAAAGATACCGGTAAGCCACAAGCCACGTGGCAAGGTATAGATTTATAGAAATGGGTTAATTTAAGATGTAAGATCTAGCTAGCAAAAAGCCTGAGCCATTAAGTCATACAGTTTTAATTAATATGAGCCTCTGTGTGTTTACTTGGGTCCAAGCGGCTGCAGGACTGGTGGGTGAGAGAAATTTGTCCTGACTATGGGCCAGGTGGGACACAGGAAAACTTCAGCTACAAGTTAGGGTTTCTATTGCTGTGACGAGACACCATGACCATAGCAACTCTTATAAAGAAAAATATCTAAATGGGGTGGCTTGCTTGCATACAGTTCAGAGGTTCAATCCATTATCATCATGGTGGCACATGTCAGCCTGCAGGCAGACATGGTGCTGGAGAAGTAGCTGAGAGTCCTACATCTTGCAAGCAACAAGAAGTGGTCTGTCTCACTGGGTGTGGCTTAAGTATATATGTGACCTCAAAGCCCACCTCCACAGTGACACAATTCCTCCAACAAGGCCACAAGGCAACAGGGCTACTCCTAATAGTGCCACTCCCTTTGGAGGGCCATTTTCTTTCAAACCACAACAATACCCATTAACCTCTGTCTTCTACCCGAACCCATGCACCCATACACGTGCACACAGGCACATGAACACACATACACACACACACACACACACACACACACACACACACACACACACACACAAACACCTCTTCATTGATAACTTTTATATACAATAATAATTGTATTCCATTTCAAGTCAGGCTTCTGCTGAGAATTAGGTCAAACCATTGATCTGACATCTCCCCTGGGTTCTCATTGTCACCTCATAGTTCAAGTTCACACTACAATCTTGGTTTATCTCTCAAATCTGCCTCCCTGAGTCATGACCACCTCCACCAGCACTATACATTCATGAACAATAGTTAAATCTTTCTTGTTGCTGGGGGCACACACCCCAAAGCAATCCTTGATGTGTCTCCCTATTTCCCACATCATTGAAGAAGCCATTTGGAAAATATATCAGCTCTATGTTTTTCAAAATATATCAAGACATGGATACCTTGTGAGAATTGCATTGTGGGAACATCAGAGTGCAGCAATCTAGGTGATGGAGAGCCAGCTGCTCCCCTTGACTCTGTGGGAAGACCTGTTCCTTCAGGCTACATACTGGTTCTGCATATCAACATATTGAACCCTGCAGGCAACTGGAATACAGTGGCGTCTGTGTCCCTAATCAGATGACAGAAGACCAAAAATATGGTATAAAAAATAAAAAGTCTTCCCTTCACATTGGATGCTTATACATATGGGACTCTGGGTATTAGTGAGCAGGTCATGAGTGAACATGAAGGTTGTGTGGTTCTGTGAACTACACACACTCTCGGAACCTAGGATATACTCAAGTTTTTTAAAAACAAAAACAAAAACAAACTTCTTGAATGTTACCACTTTAGAGGTAGTGGGACCTGGGAGAATGGAGCCCATAAATGAGCTAGGCTAAAGTCTCATGCAATAGCCCACTTTATTCAGAGCCTCAGACAATTTATACTCTGAGGATTAAGAAAGTTCAGATGAGTAAAATTCTCATAAGTTCAAGCTGTATACAATCACAAGGACGAGCTGCACATGGAAAAAAAATTTCCAAAGAGGCCTAATCCAAATAGTTTAAAATTAAACATTTAATTGAATAACAACAGCCAGCAATAATGAGTAATCTGAAGTAAACTCACTCCTATCTGCTACACCTAGGAGGCGAATGAAAACACATTCCAAGAACAATTCTGTGTTTTGAAGAAACTGAGGTCACAAGACTCTTGTTTTGGAGTGTTCTCACAAGCCCTCAGAAGTCTTCTCCCAGAACTCCATTCCTAGACTATGTTCTGACACTTCAATAATAAGTTAACATTAGTTTATTTTAACATTCACTCTATCTGTTTTCCAGATAATGTAATTTCATTTTTTCAGTGTGTGTGTGTATGTATATGCATGTGTGTGTGTGCGCATATGTGCGTGTGTGTGTGTGTGTGTGTGTGTGTGTGTGTGTTGCATATACCATAGTATGTATGTAGAGGTCAGAGGACAATTTTTGAGTCATTTCTCTCCTTCCATCTTTATGTGGCTCCAGGGATCAAACTCACGTGGTCAAGCTTGTGCCAAAACACCTTCAACCACTGATCCATCTACCCTTTCTATCCTCTAAAACTTTTGAGTCTTCTGTGCTAACACTCAGCTTACATTAGGTAACATTATAAAATATTTTCTAATTTTTATTACATTTGTGTGTGTGTTTGTGTGTGTGCATGTGTGCACACATGCACATGCATGTATGTGTGTTACAATAATTAAAGAACAGGTCATGAATTTGAGAGGGAAATAGGGGAGAGAAGAAGAGGTGGAAATGGTGTAGATACAGTACTAATATATGAAATTCTCAAAATAAATTAAAATTCAAAAAGTAGAAAGAAGAAGGCTTATAGAATGGGACATTAGAAAAAAAACAGGACCAATGAGTGAGTGGCTCCATGGGTAAAGGCACTTGTCACTAAGCCTAAAGACTTGAATTCCCCGGGAACCACATGGTGGAAACAGAGAACTCATTCCTGCAAGTTTTCCTCTGAACTCCATCTCTCTCTCTCTCTCTCTCTCTCTCTCTCTCTCTCTCTCTCTCTCTCTCTCTCTCTCTCTCTCTCTGTCTCTCTCTCTCTCTCTCTCTCACACACACACACACACACGCATACACACACACGTATGTATGATGTGTGTATATGTATATAGAGAGAGTCTGCTGAGTTCATTTAGTGTTGCTCTTATATGTATGTGTTTAGGGTTGACCACATGGGATTAGATAACTTACAAGGGTGCTTGTCCCTGAAGAAAATATATTTCTCCCTCTTATATTAGCCATTAATTCCTGTAGCTCCCCATCTGGAGATGGAGGCTTGTGAGATTTCCCTCCACCTACACTGGCATGTCAACAGGTACAATCATTCTGCAGGTCTTGTTTAGATCACATTTTTGAGATTTCATGGCTGCAATTTCCTTGTCATGACTGGAAGACATTATCCTGCAGAAGACATCCTGGTCCTCTGGCTCTTACAATCTTTCTAATCCCTCTTCCATGATGATCCCTAAGTCTTAGCAGGTGGTGGGCTGCTCTGACCAGGTGGTGGGCTGCTCCGGCCAGGCAGTGGGCTGCTCTGACCATGTGAGAAGGATGCTCAGATCAGGCTGAGGGATGCTCCAACCATGTGAGAGGATGCTCTGACCAGGCTGAGGGCTGCTTGGACCAGGCAGGACAAGTGAATGCAACACTTTAGCAGAAACTTGCCAGTTTAAGGAAATAATCCCTTGAAGCTATAACAACAAATACTTTCTGGCTGACAGAAGCCACAGATCAGCCAGAACACACAGGTTTGGCAACAGATGTAGATAGAAGCCGCTCATCTGCTCCCAGGTTTAAGTCAAGGACAGAGAACTTCCCAGGGAAGAGAGCACATGACAGGCTGTCCCAGCTCCATTTCCTGTTGTTGAGGCAAAATACCCTGACAAAGGCTGCTTGAGGAAGAAAATTTTATTGGGCTCAGGATTTCAGGTCACTGTCCATCATTGTGGGGATGTCAAGGCAGCAGGAACTTGAACATCACATCTACAGTCAAGAGCAGAGGGCTGTGAATTAATACTTGCATGCCAGTGTTCAGCTCCCTTTCCCTACTCTACTACAGTTCAGCATCACCAGCCAGGGAATGGTGCCATCTACAATGAACAGGTCTTCCCCCATAGGCCAACCTAGTCTAGACAATCTGTCAGTGAAATGCCCTTTACAGTTGATTCTAGATTGTGTCAAGTTGACAGTGAAAATCAACCATCACACAAAATCAGTAAACTTTGAATTTTAATTGAATTGTAAATTTGGTAGCCATAAAAACTTGTACTTTCTCTGCATTTAAATGGTTTTGTTGCCAAGCCATGGTGTCAAATACCTATATTCTAGACACTTGAGAGTCTGAGGCAGAAGGACGACCGGTACCTAGGAATTTGAGGACTGCCTGAGCGAGATGGTGAGACCTCTTCTCAAAAACAAAACAAGACACCATTTCTGTTATAGTCTATGACACAAGCACATGAATCAGCTCATCTGAAGCAGAATCATCAGGGTTGCTGTCTTCCTTCCCACATCCCACCCCTCTGAATGTCCTCAGGGGCAGAGACACATAGAATTGTCATCTCATGTGGAAAAAGATGAAAAGCAACATCAATAATACCAAGTAAAATGTGGGGTCCTTTGATGAGGGGACGGATGGCCTAGAAAAAAAGAAAGTGGAACAGGATGTGGCCAGGCTGGTGAGAGCAATATGGTGGGTGAGGCTATGATATGTGGACATGTGTCTTAGTCAGGGTTACTATTGCTGTGATGAAATACCATGACCAAAGCAACTTGGAGAAGGAAATTGTTTATTCAGCTTACACTTCCACGGCACTGTCCATCATTGAGGGAAGCCAGGATGGGAACTCAAACAGAACAGGAACCTTAAGGCAGGAGCTGATGCAGAGGCCATGGAAGGGTGCTGCTTACTGGCTTGCTCCCCATGGCTTGTTCAGCCTACTTTCTTGTAGAACCCTAGACCACCAGCCTAGGGATGACACCACCCGTAATGGACATGGCCCTTCCCCATCAGTCACTAATTAAGAAAATGCCTTATGGCTGGATCTTATGGAGGCATTTTCTCAACTGAAGCTCCCACCTTTCAGACGACTCTATCTTCGGTCAAGTTGACATAAAACTAGCCAGCAAGAAAGTGTTTCGAGCAGAGACCTGAACACCTGTAGGAGAAGGCAGTGTATGTGTGTGTCTGAGGAAGAGGCCTTCCTGAGATGGAAAGCCACGGGTCTGGTGGTATGATGTGGCAGCCACTGGGCACATACAGGTAGTGCAAGGTGAGACTGAGGCAGAGGGGCAGCCAGAGAGGGTCATATGGAGCACTGTGAGCCATCGCAGACCTTTGGTTTTCACTTCTGTGGAGTCAGAAGCTGTGATGGATCAGAGGCATAGGAAGGATGGGCCAGGCAGCAGGAAGTGGAAGGCAGAGCTGCACCACCAGAGCTACTCCAAGTTCAGGCTCATAGCTGTGGCCAGGTTTCAGCTTCTAGCCCTGCAGATTCTCGGATGGTTTCCTCATGGCTGGGTATCTGGCTTCTTCCAGAGTGAATGATGAGACAGAGAGGGAGAGAGGAAAAAGGAAAGGGAGAAAGAGAAAAGAGGTGAAGACACAGCTGGAGTGAGAGAGACAGAGTAAGGGAGAGGGAAATACCGAGAGATAGACAGATCCAGCAAGAGGGAGAGACAGACAAGAAGACTGTCGACTCTTGTGTTTTGAGCAAGTCCCTAAGTCTGTCCCACTGTCACGAGGAGAGTCAGGGTTCAGCAGAAACAGCTGAGGACAACGTTGACAAGGGTGGAGACAGACAGTGTTGGAGGTCGCTACAGAAACCAGGCGAAGGATGTCGGCACATCTCTCGTTGGAGCAGTAGCCACATAGAGGGAGAAATGGCCAGTGAGTCAGATGGTAGAGCCCACAGGATGTGGACGCACACGTGTGTGTACACAGGAGAAAGTGGATGTGGGCGAGAGCCCTTGGACAAACATGTGGAGGTCAGAGGAGGATGTCAAGCGTCTTCCTTTATTGTTCTTGGCCATATTTTTAAACACAGAGTTTCTCACCTAACCTGAATCTTGCATTTCAGCTAGGCTGGCTGCCCAGCAAGCTCCGGGGGTCTGCCTGTCTCTGTCCTCCAGTGTTGGGAATTACATACATGCTCACACAGCCATCCCGGGCTTTTGTATGTGGGTGCTAGGGGTTTGAACTCAGGTCCTTTAGCTTTCACAGGAAACCCTGATACCCACTGAACCATCCACCCTCCACCCTGGATATTTTATATACGAAACCATGCAATGTATTAAACATTGTCAAGATTTGAAGTTGAGTCTAGCTACAAGAAAACAGCCTGTGGAATCCCTAAAATTCTTCTCATGTATCGCTGTTTTGCCCTTCCAGCTGAGAAGTTTATGCTAATCACAGTTTATGGCTGTCACTCTTGACTGTGTGCCCAGAGCCCATTTCCTCCTCTTCTTTGCTTGTAGAAGGGAAAATATTCAAGTTCCTAGGGCAGTATGGAGCTTATCTGAGGACAGACATGGACCTCTCTAGTTCAGAAGAAAGAAAACCATTTGGGCAGCTTCTAGGACAGGGTCCCTGGAAATAAAAAGGAGACAGTGCCCAAAAGATGAATTACAAATGGCCAAAAGATACAAAAAAATGTCCAACGCCCCCAGACATCAGAGAAATGCAAATCAAAACTGCATTGAAATGCTGTCATACTCCATTCAGAATGTCAGCCATTATGAAAGCAACAATGCTGGATACTTACTGGCCCATGTGGGGAAACAAGGAAACATTCTGCACTGCTGGTGTGTTGGTGGGGGTGTCAGTATGGAGGCTGAGAGAGAGAGAGAGAGAGAGAGAGAGAGAGAGAGAGAGAGAGAGAGAGAGAGATCTACCATATGACCCAGCTATACCCTTCCTGGGTATTTATTCAAAGAATTCTAAGTTACATATCAGAGATCCTTGCGTGCATGGATGAAAAGAGATTGACTACTACAGTGAGTTGGCTCAGGGTTAGGGAGACAGCTCAGCGGGCAAGAGCACTTGCTACACAAGCATAAGCACCTGTGTTTGAAGCCAGGCACCTGTAAAAAGCCGGGTATGCCTGCGTACATGCCTATAACCCCAGCACTTGTGAGACCAAAAGAGGAAAATTCCACCTTGCGGCTAAGTGTTCTGTTTGCAGTTAAGAATAATTTCCTGTTTCTCCTATGTTTGTTTGACTCAGCTTCTCTGGATGTGCTTAATCACATGTGGGCAGTAAGTATCTATACTTGCCCTTGATTGGATGTAGGCGGGGGTGGGGGTAGTGTATACAGGAAATATGTCAGGATATATATTTGCCCCTGATTAGACCTGGTGGGAAATATGGTGACCTCATGGTATTGCCTTTTTAAGCCTCTACAAGGTATGACTTGTGGCCATTTTCTGAGAACCAGAGATGGATGTGGCAAGAGCCCATCTACCTGGTCAGTATTTAACTAAAGCTCACTTCAAAGTTGGCCTAAAACTATGGTGGTGATCTTATTCTTGACCAGTGGGATTAATACACTGTGCAGGTGAAGACAGGAGAACACACACACACACACACACACACACACACACACACACACACACACAGCTCATGTAATCATATAGGCCAATAAGCATCAAGATTTCAAGTTGCCAGCCATATAGCCATGTTTCAATTTAATTCCAAAGAGAAGACAAAATAGCTGTCCCTACTTAAAGGCTGGCAGGCAGGAAGAGTTCTCTTTTGTCCTAGGCGGGCCTTTTCCAGGTAGGATGAGGCCCCCACCCATCCTACATGACATAAGTCAAGATGCTTCATTCAATATAAGACTCAGAATGTTAATTTCATCCCCAAATACTCTTGCTTGAATATGATTTGTCCCAAATGGCTTATGTGTCAATGCCAAGATTCCAGATGATGGCGCTATTTTGGGGGTATCACAAACTTCAAGAAGCAAGACCTGCCTAGAGGAAGTTGATGACTCCAAATGTGTCTTTGAGGCTACATCTTGCCTCAATCCTTTCTGTATCTGTCTGCTTCCTGGCCACCATGCTATCACTATGGGAAGATGCCTCTTCTCAAATTTCCCTGGATCCCAACAGCAATCTTGGCTCCTATGCTCTGGGGAGAGAAGAGCTCACAGGAGGGCACAGTAGAGTAAACAACTGAAGTCTGATTTTACCAGGTAAGAAAACAACAGCAAAAACATACTCTGAGGATTAGTGAAGACCTAGTCAATCCCATAGCCCTCCTCCCTCTGGTGTTTAAGATTATAAATCTTGGTCCATCAGCTCTCTCCCCTTGGTCCATCCCCAGCATGGTCCAAGGTGGTCCCCTTCCTGGAATAGTGGAGATTTTTTAAGAAAATGTGAGGGTTAACTTGACACAATCTAGAACCATCTGGGAAGAGAGTCTCAAGGAGGAATTATCTAGACTGGTTGTGAGCATTGTGAACATGTCTGTGAGGGATTATCTTGATTGCTGATTGATGGAAGAAGACCCAGCCCACAGTGGGCAGCACCATTCCCTAGGCTGGGGCCTTGCATAGTCTAAGAAAGGAGAACAAGAACTCATTTATTCTCTTTGCTCTTGACTGTGGATGTGATGTGACTAGCTGCTTGACTCCTGCCTTGACTTCCCCAAAATGATGGACTGTAATCTATAATTATAAGCCAAGGAAGCCCTTTCTTTCCAAAGCAACCTTTTGTCAAGGTATTTTATTATCGAAATAGAAATGGAACTACAACCAAAGGCACCCTTTCTCATAATTTCAGTTTGCTACAATTAAATGTGGTGGATGAAGAGCTATGCATGAATGAGTGATTACCTCTAAAGTTGAGATGTTGACTGAGGGAAAGAGCCACAGTGCCTTTCTCATGCTCCTGGAGTGGAGTGGGGCTCTTTGGGAGCTGGTGAGGGCCTGTTAAGACTAGCTTGGTTATTTTCCCCAGAGTCCTGTCCTTCCACTTACAGTATCCCTGGTCACTGTAAGCCCTGTTATTTTGCTGGAAAGATAGTAACAAGTGCTTGCCACACAAGTGTGAATACCTGAGTTTAATCCCCAGCACCCACACAAAATGATGGTGTGTGCCTCTAACTCCAGCAAGAGGGGAGTGGAGACAGGGTATCTGGGGGGCCCATGAGCCAGCCAGCCTGATCTAATTGTGAGCCCCAGATCCCAGTGAGAACATCCAAACCTCACTGTTTAAACCCTAATGTTTATTTTAACCCTGATACCCCGAGTAGTTCTGCTCTGTTGCGCCATCCCCCATCACAACGGCAATCATTCATCCTTGTGTGTGTTGCTCTTCTTTGAGAGAGTAAACTGGAGGCAGGGCAAGGCTATAATATTTCAAACCCTGCCCCCAGTGACATACTTCCTCCAGCAAGGTCACACCTCCTGAATCTCCCTAAACAGTGCCACCAACTAGGGGTCAAGTGTGCAAATACCCACGCCCATGGGGGACATTTTTTTTTCATTCAAACCAGCACAATCCTTAAGAAATTTCTCTCAGATATGTATCACATCAAGGAGAAATTGACTAACATAAGCCTCATAGAAACCCATGGAATGATGTTGGACCAAAATAGCTGGGCATGCCATGGTCCAGTCAAGTCTACCCATAAAATGAATCAACATAAGAAAAACATACCTTTTGTCAGGAAGTATGATTTTGACCTTCTCCTGTGAGTTTCCCTCTGATTCTTAACTTCTTGTCATAATTAGCAAAGCTCCACCTGGTATGAAATGGGAGCATTCCTGAGACACTGACCCTGCTCACGCTGCCAGCTTGCACAGCTATCCTTCCTTCCTGCAGGATTACTTTGCTGTGGTTGACTGGGGAATTTTGCCTTCCGCTAGACACGTGCTTTGGGCATCAAGTTGTGGGCTCACTGGAAGTTATCTCTCATTTACTGTTGGGCCCCTTGTGCCCTCTAGCCAAGCTTTGTATCTAGCAGATATTCAGGGAATATGTGTGAGCTAAGATACAGAGCTTTATACTTCTTTCCAGAAGATTACATAACCAAGTTTGGTTAATCTCCAGATCGTGGAAAATGGTAAGTTTCCACTTCTCCTAAGTCAGGGCTGTTGGTTGGTGGACGTGAGAGGCTGAGGGTACCAACTTGGGAGTCAGATGATCCAGGTTCAGGCCCTGATATTTACAGACATGGAGTGACCTCAGACCATTCTTCCAAGCCTTTCTGGGCCTCAGAGCCTTTGTCTCCTATAAAGAAAAATGTGTGTATCTCAGTGCCAAGTCTGCCTTTCTGCAAAGACACTGCTGTGGGTGGTCTGATCTGGTTTTATGTAAGTTGTGGGTGACAGAGCACAAGGCACCCTGCTTCTTCCCTCTAGACATGAAGGTTTCACTGCATCCTGCAGAGGCTCATGGGACTCCCTGAGTCATGGTGGGAGAAACCAGTTTTGTGGTCTGTTCTGACATTGCTCATCTGTAAAAGGGGATGTTTCTGGTTTTCCTTTGAGCGCTTGACAGCTTTTACTCGTTTCCCTCATTCAAAATAAAAGTAAAATGTCTCGAGATGAGAAAGGCTGGGAGAAGCTGGGAGAGGCTCAGCAGGTAAATGCTTGCACCCACAAATGAGGACTGGAGTTCCATTCCAGAAACCATATAAACAGCCATGTGCCAAGACATGTGCCCATAAATTCAGCCCTGGAAAGGTGGAGGCAGGCTGTCACCTGACAGCATGATCTAATCTGTGAGCCCCAGGTCCCAGAGAGAGACTGTCTCTCAAATACAGGGTGAACAGTGCCTGAGAAATGATGCTTAACATTGACCTCTAGCCTCCATGTGCACATGCACACCCATGCATGTACACTTACACATATAGATGTACCTGTACACACACACGCACACACAGACACACACGGCAGGAAAACCATCAAATCCTAATTTTGTGGCTGAATGAAAGCCATGATCTCTTCTTAAAGACAGACCTTCATGCACTCATCTGTAAAGTTGAGACTAACGGTGGGCATCTCATGGTGGGTGTTTGGATCATCAGACATAACCTCTACCTGTATGTAACCCTGTTAGAGCACAGGCAGAGTGGCCCTCTTGCATCTTAAATGGTGTCATGCTGTCCATTGTTCTGAGCACCACAGTGGCTCTCAACCCAGAGTTCCTACGTACTCTTGTGACCATGTACTCCTATGGCCAGAGGGCCTTCCTGCCTTCATGACCACCTGAAACCAAATGGCCTTTCTGCCTCCATGTCTCCACTTCTTCCCTTTTCCTTCACAGATGCTCACACCTCTCTGCTGCTCTGAAAACATACAGGGATGCCCCTGTCTGGACCTTGACATGGGTGGCTCCTTCTCAAATACCTCATCCCTCAGTCATCTACATAGTTGACCCCTCAGCTGAAGGCAGCTCTTTGCTTAATGTCCCTTCTCCAGTAGCTTCCCCTGCACCCAGATGATCATGTGAAGATTTAACCAAGCCACTTCCCCAGCTGGCATTCCTATGCCCAGCCCTGCCTTGCAGTCCTTAACATCCACCACTTCCTGCCATCCCCATAGTGGGTTCACTTCTTACACCTGCCATTGTTTCCTTCTAAGCATGGAGTACCAGGAGGATGCAGATGTTTTTATTCTATTCTTTTCACTGGCAGATCCACAAGCCTGCAATACCCTGCACAAAAATAGACCCTTACTAGGTAAGTGAAAACCTGATTCATACAGTGACCTTAGCCTAATGCTTGGTATGGAGAAAGGGCCCCCCAAACAACTTATATCAGCAGCAACAAAAGAGAAGGTGAGACGAGGTAGGGGGATGGATAAGTCAGTAAAGTGCTTGCCACACAAGCATGAGGACTCTGGTTCAATCCCCAGTACCCACGTGAAAAGCCAAGTATGTTGGCATGCTTTTGTAATCCCAGTACTAGGGGAGCAGAAGCAGGAATCCCTGGGGCTCACTGGCCAGCCAGCCTAGGTTAATCAGTGAGCTCCAGGTCCCGATGAGAGACCAAGTATGAAAAACAGGTGGACAGCTCCGGAGGAATGATGCTTGGGGTTGTCCTCTTGTCTCCATGAGCATGCACACATGTGCTTGTGCACCTGCACACACATACAAACCCATGCACATGAACACACACACACACACACACACACACACACATGCAACAAAGGTATGAGGACAAAGCAAACTGTGAAGGGGAACAGATTCCCTGGGAACAAGGAGAGGAGTGGGTCAGGATACCCCAGGCCACAGAGGGGAGGTGCAGAGGGCTGTCTTTCCCAGGTGGGCTTTCCAGGAGGATGCAGCTGGCACAGTCTACCTCCCACCCAGTGCCATCTTTGGGTGTCAGGCTCTCAGAACATGGGAGCCAGGAGAGGTTAGGAAAAAAAAGATTCAGTCTGCTTCACACGTTCTTCAGCCATTTGGGGGCAATTTATAGAAACTGGCATAAATAAATGAAGATGATAGTTGGTTGAAATGGATTATAAGAGCAAATAAGAATTCTCCCTTGGCTACAAGCTACAAGGAAGGTTGCCTGGCGAAGACACTGGTGTTGGCTCTCTGCACTGTTTTCCAAGATGACCCCAGGCTTCTGTCCCTCAGGGCTAATCAGATGTTTCTCTGTGTGATGCTTTTTAAAACCTTAAGCTGGTTAATGAGCTGCCCTTCACATGGACCATCATTTAGGACTTGACAGCCACACTTTTGAGAAATGTGCTCCGTTTTCATTGAACAACTAGAACCACACACTGAATCTTGTTCTAACATAGTTTGAAAACAAATGGAATTTTTCTTTTTTTTTTTTTTAAAAAAAAAATCTCCTTTTCAATTAATTCCTCTGCTAATTAGTTTTAGTTTTAATTGATTTTGAGACCCATTTTGAGGCACTTAATGGTGGCAGGCAGCTCTTTGTTTCCATCTCCTTCAGCAAACTCACTCAATTAAAAACACATTACAACGTTTTCATGGACCAAATGGAGCCGCCATTTTGTTCTGTAAAAGTCGAGAACCGAAACCACAATGGCTACATGACTCTAGAAGTTTCTTCTTTTTCTTGGGACATGACAGAGATGAAAGCACAGTCTGTATCTCTGCATTTATCTTCAAGAATTTTTGGGGTGTGTGTGTGTCTGTGTGTCTGTCTGTCTGTGTGTCTGTCTGTCTGTGTTTGTTGCATGTACACATGTGTGAATGGAGGCTAGCAATAGCTCTCCCCCTTATTTTTTGAGACAAATCCTCTCACTGAACCTGGGACTCACTGATTCAGCACCAAGCCCCAAGGACGCCCCCGTATGCACCTCCCCAGTGCTGGGATTACCGGCCCATACCATCATGCCCAGCTTTTTCCATGAGTGCTAGGGTTTGGAGTCAGGTCCTTATGCTTGTATGAAAGACACTTGACCCACTGAGCTATCTCCCCAGCATTCTGCCAGAACTTGTATCCTTCCACAGAGGCCAATGTGTCATGTCTCACGGTTACAGTCTGTGTAGGCGTTACAATCTCTAGAGGACTTTGTGTTCATTTATTTACTTATTTCCCTCATCAATTCCATTTTCAGCACTTGATTACCAATAGACACTATAACGAAGAATTGTTCTCTGGCCACTACAGGAACCCTGTGGTACACACACACACACACACACACACACACACACACACACACACACACACACACAAAATGTACTAATTAAAAAAACAGCCGGGCGGTGGTGGCGCACGCCTTTAATCCCAGCACTCGGGAGGCAGAGCCAGGCGGATCTCTGTGAGTTCGAGGCCAGCCTGGGCTACCAAGTGAGTCCCAGGAAAGGCGCAAAGCTACACAGAGAAACCCTGTCTCGAAAAACCAAAAAAAAAAAAAAAAAAAAAAAAAACCCATATTTTTGTAAAGACAGCGTAGGGCTTAGGAGACAGCTCAGTGGGCAAAATGCCTGCTGCATGAGTGTGAATACCCAGAACCCACATAAAGACAGATGTGGTCGCACTCATCTGTAATCCCGTACACCTACGGTAAGATGGCAGCTTCAGTCAAGGGCAAAGTTTTGCTATGCTCTGTGACTCCAGGTAGAGTTGGCTATAGGCACTGATTAGCCAGGATGTTGAGTAAGGCAAATGTATTCTCTGAGTCCTCCTGAAATCTTACAAAACAATAATGTTTAATAATATTACCAAGAGACCTAAACTAAGGTGTGGTGAGTATCTGGCCCCAAGCCTGGCTTCTTACTGTTCATCCCACTGCTGCTGCTGCTGCCACCATTGTAGACTGTCTTGAATGTTTAGATCAAGGTCAAGATCTGAATCTGAGATGTTGCCCCATGGGCTCATGTGTGGAGCCTTTTTTCTCCAGTGGACGGCACTATTTTGGAAGGCCGCAGAGCCTTCAGGGAATGGAACATAGCGGACTGAAATGGCCCGCTAAGGGTAGCAGTGGATCTTTGGAGGTTACAGCCTGCCTCCTGCCTCTCTCTCTGCCCCCTGGTCTTCTGTGATGTGAATAGTCTCTGCCACATATTCCCACAGCAGGGAAGGTTACTGCCCCAACATGATGGATTGAATTTTCTGAAACAGTGCACTAAAATGAATCTTTCTTCCTCATTTCTATGTTTTGTCAGGTAGACTTGCCTCAATGACTAGAATTGAGCTCATGTCGCCAACACTTTGCTGTGGAGGCAGCATCTGCCCCCTATCTGCTCCCTGGGACATTTCCTGATGCCTGGATCTAGTTTGGGTTGCCATACTGAGAGGTGAAAAACAGTGTAGCAAAGGAGCTATGGGCATCCAGTGAGCAGGAACTCTGCTAAACACCCTATGGTACCCAGGACAAGCCCCACAGCAAACTGTGCCCCCCACCCCACAGGCCCACAGGGTGGAAGGAGAGAATAGCCTTCTTAGCATTATGATTGCCAGGGACTAACCACAGACCACAGACATTTGACAACAGGCCTGAGAATGAGTACCCTCAACCAACCCTGTGCCTCTCAAGATTCTGACTGGTTCCTAAGGCCACTGGCCCAGAAGTCCATATTTTGGTAAAATTCCCCTTAGCCCGAGGCCTTAACCAGATCTGTCCATCTCCAGCTTAAGGGTTCTCTAGGACTTTTGCATTCAGTTTTTTTTTTAAGCTTATTTATTTTTATTTTATGGGTATGAATGCTTTGCCTGCATGTATGTCTGTACACCGTGACCATGCTTGGTGACTGTGGAAGCCAGAAGAGGGTGTTGGATCCTTAGGAACTGGAGCTGCAGATGGTTGTAAACTGCCATATGGGTGCTTGGAATTAAACCGCGGACTTCGGAAGAGTAGCCAGTGCTCTCAACCACTGAGCCATGTCTTCCCTCATCCCTTTCAGTTTTGATCCTGTCCCCTGGCAGTTCCCCTGATGACTGTTGCATGGTGACATGTGGCCCTTGGTAGGAGTGTTGTGATCAACTAGGGTGTAGGACTGCTTTGACAGTTTGATTGAGGAGTTGCTTAGGCTCTGTTTCTAAAGGATAAACACACAAGCTAGCCAGGACCTGGCCACCTTTCACCTTGGAGTGGCTTTTTTTGTCCTGAGTTGCCAAGTTCCCAGCGGCCCTCCCTACTTCCTGGCAGGCGCATCTCTGTTCTCATCCGGTGTCCCTGGGACACCAACCCCAGCTCTGTGTCACTTCACTAGCAATCTGAAAGCACCAGGGACATGGAAAGAGTATCTTCCCTTTGGAAAATTACAATGCTTTCCTTTTAAAACAGCAATCCATGGCTCAGTGTGGCAAGCACACAGAGAGGCAGAGCAAGAGGGTTGCTGAAATTTCAAGGGTAGTGTAGGCTACATAGAAAGCTCCTGTCACAGCCAAGTGAATACATAAGAATCATAATCAAATAAAACAGTGATCAGAATTAGAGTCCCAATTACTAAAAGTAAGAAGACATGAATGGACACTGCTGCACGGTGGTTCCCAAGGGAAGGGCACCCTGAACAAGGCAGCAGGGTGGTCCCCAATTGAAGGGCACCCCAAACAAGCCAGCAGGATGGTCCCCGAGGGAAGGGCACCCTGAATAAGGCAGCAAGATGGTCCCCTATTGAAGGACACCCTGAACAAGCCAGCAGGATGGTTCCCAATTGAAGGGCACCCTGAACAAGCCAGCAGGATGGTCCCTGAGGGAAGAGCACCCCGAACAAGCCAGCAGGATGGTCCCCGAGGTAAGGGCACCCTGAACAAGCCAGCAGGAAATGTTGAACCTTCAAATACTCTCCCACCCCATTCCAGACACCTTCCAGGACCTGCTTCCTGGATCTCATGTTGGATATTCCAGAGAACCAGAGACATTGTGCAAGAATTACTATATCTCCTAAAGATTTTGGAATTAGCTACTGGAATCTTGTTGAAAGTTGACTTTGATCTCTCAGAACTCGTCACTCAGGGATTCTTTCAAGGTGAGAAGGAGGAGGAGGAAGAGGAGGAGGAAAAGAGGAGGAAGTGGAGGAAGAGGAAGAGGAAGAAGAAAGAAGAAGAAGAAGAAGAAGAAGAAGAAGAAGAAGAAGAAGAACAACAACAACAACAACAACAACAACAACAACAACCTAAATATAGGTATTATTTCCAGTGCAATAAAACTCCAGGGCTGACAAGATGGTTCAGTGGTTAAGGGTGCTTGCCACCAAGCCTGACGATCTGAGTTCAATCCTCAGAGCCCACAAGGTGGAAGGAGAAAGGACTCCTGTAAGTTGTCCTCTGACCTCCCACCTGTGCCATAGCATGCATGTGCACTTCCTATGCAAAATGAGCAACATCTGTACACTCAATTCCACAATTGCTGAAGTTTGGCAGTAGCTTCTCACAGGAATGCCATGATGTCTTTCATTTTGCAGTTTTGTCCTTCTAGGTTGAGGCTCTAGCTGTTTGCCTGGCCTCAGACATTCAGATGCATCACATAAACTTGTTGCTGTGCATTCTGCCTGCAACAGCCTCGATTGCAAAGGGATGTTTACAGGTCTGTGAATGCTCATGATCCATAAATGTCTGTGACCTGTGGATGTCCATGGTCCATAGATGTCTGTGGCCCATGGGTGCACATGGTCTGTGGATGTCTGTGGTCTGTAATTCTCATGATCCATTGATGTCTATGGTGTGTGGATGCCCATGGTCTATGGATGTCTGTGGCCTATAGATGCCTGTGGTCCATGAATATCTGTTGCCTGTGGATGCCCATGGTCTATGGATACCTGTGAACCCTTGATGTCTGTGGTGTGTGGGTGCCCATGGTCTATGGATGCTTGTGGACCATTGATACCCATGGTATGTGAATATCTAGAGTCTGTGGATACCCAGGATAATGTGAAATGAGGCACAGGATCAGAATCATTTTTTCATTTGGGGAAGGGAGTGTATTGAACATTAGTAATGAAAATAATATTAAAACCCTGAACTTTCTCTGGCTCCAGAGGACTAAAGAAATATTAAAAGGGCCACAGAGTAGATTATAGTAAGAACTCCCCAAGTCCAACTGTGTGAGGCCTCCTGGTTTGCAGTTTATGACACAGCAGAACTGGCCTCTGCCCCTGACTCCGAACTCCACAGGAAGCATCAGTGTTGTCTCCTTCTTCCGTGGCTAATAAACTCACACTCCAGTGTGCTCATGCCTGGCTGCTTAGACAGCACTTCTCACACATTCTGACCAGAAATGGTTTATTCTGCTAATTGCAGCTGTTACTACACTCTTGATCATACGAGAGAAACAGAAGTAAGCTAACAGAACCCATGTCTAGCCTCTTCACATCATTGTCATCAGAAGGCAGGAAATGCATGCCACATCACAGCCGAACAGGGATTGATGGAGCTGCATGGCCAGACACGCTGGTACAGACCTGTAATTTCTGCACTTGGGAGATGGCAGCAAAAAGATCAGGCATTCAAGGCCAGCCTTGGATACATAGTAAGTTCAAGTCCAGCTAAGCTATAGAGTGAGTTTGAGGCCAACCTGGGCTATATGACATCCTGTTTTAAAACAATACATAAATAAAAATTAAAAATTAAAAACAAAGGGTAGTCCATCGTGACTTCATGGAATTTGTTCCAGACATGCAAAGTGTACTTAATACTTAATGAAAATCTTTTAGTAAATTTACCATATTGATAGACCAAAGGAAAACACGGCATGGTTATTAAGCCAGATAGAGAAAGGCGTTTGTAGAAAAGTACTAATTCATGATATGAGAGAGAGAGAGAGAGAGAGAGAGAGAGAGAGAGAGAGAGAGAGAGAGAGAGAGTAGAAAGACATTTTCTCAGTTTGTCAGTGTGTGAGAACTCACTGGCTGTGGCATATCTGCTGAAACATCGTGCACTCTTTCTGTGATGCTGCAGGCGAGTCTGCTTGCGTTATCACCCAGAGCACCTAACCAGTGCAGGAAGACAGGAGGGGGCTAGGAAGATGGTCCAGTGGGGGAGCACTGGCTGTGCCCCAGGACCTGAATTCAAGTCCTCAGCACGTAAGTCAAAAGCTGGGCAGCTGGGGTTTGCTGGCTCCCAGCCTAGTTTTAGGTTCAGCAAGAGACTCTGTCTCAAGGAAATAAGATGGAAAGTGGTAGGGTGGGACAGCCGGCATCCTTCTCTGGTAGCCTTTGCATGGGAGCATGCATGAATATGTACACACACACACACACACACACACACACACACACACACACCACAGGAGTGGGGGAGAATAAAATAAACATGTAACAACTGAGAAAGAAGTAAGACTGACATGCCAATGAAAGTAATTATATGTCCATAAAATTCTAGAACAGTGGTTCTCAACCTTTCTAACACTGTGATCCTCTAACACAGTTCCTCATGTTGTGGTGACCCCCCACCATAAAATTATTTGTGTTGTTACTTCATAACTGTAATTTTGTTACTGTTATGAATTGTAATGCGAACATCTGTGCTCTGATGGTCTTAGGTGACCCTTGTGAAAGGGTCATTGAACCCCCAAGTGGATGGTGACCCACAGCTTGAGAACCACTGTAAAGGTTCTACCAAAACCTGTGTTTGACTAGATGGTGAACTACATAGTCAGTGTAGAAAATTCTCTTTCTTGTGTGTGAACCACTGGAACTCTAATGAAGATTACCACTTAAGACAGCATCTCAAACCACACAGTGTCTGAGGTAGGGGGCACAATTTTAAGTACATGTCAATATCTTTCATTGAAAAGATGAAAAAATTTCATGACAAAAATTAGAGAATTAAATCAGAGTACAGCCATGTCACAGGATCTGGATTGGAACACATGGTGTTATTCTGGGCTCGCATCTCTTCAAGTTGGTCTACAGATTTACTCTAATCAAAAATCCTAGTCATCTCTTTTTCCAGGATAGAAGTCAGCTGATCTCAAAATGTCTTTGAAAATGCAAATAACACAGACTGCAAAAATAACATTTAATAGAACATGGTTGGAACAGTTGCTTTTTCTGACTTTAAACTGCACTGTGAGTACCGGGCAATGGTGGCACAAGCCTTTAATCTCAGCACTTGGGAGGCAGAGGCAGGCAGATCTTTGTGAGTTCGAGTCCAGCCTGGTCTACAAAGTGAGTTCCAGGACAGCCAGGGCTGTTACACAGAGAAACCCTATAACACGAATCTTAAAAGGTCTTATTAATAAAAAATCTGGAGCCAGACATTGGGGTGAAAGCTGAAAGATCAGAGAAGCAGAACAGCCAGCCACAAGTTCTTACCTCTATGAAACCCTCAGCCTCAAGAGCATGAGTTCCTGTTTCCTCACGCCTTGTATACCTTTCTCTGCCCTGCCATCTTACTCCTAGGATTAAAGGCATGTGTGCTTCCCAAGCAAAGGCATGAGGTCTCAAGTGCTGAGATTAAAGGTGTGAGTCACCGTGCCTGGTTCTGTTCCCAGTGTGGCCTTGAACTCACAGAAATCCAGAATGATCTCTGCCTCCCAGTGATAGGATTAAAGGTGTGTGCCACCACTGTCTGGCCTCTGTGTCTAATCTAGTGGCGGCTCTGTCCTCTGATCCTCAGATAAGTTTTATTGGGGTACACAATATATCACCACAAAACCCTGTCTCCAAAAAAAAAAATGTGCTATGAGGTCATAATAACTATGGTGTGTTATCCCGGGGGACAGAAGGGTCTAGAAGGAGGTTCACAAACATGGCTGACAGGAGTGACTGGCAGTCCAAAGAGGAATAGGAAGAGTTTTTGACAAACAGTAGAACCTGTGGATATTGGAAGGATAATCAGACCTTGGTCCCTACCGTGCACAGAACACAAAACCTCATTTTGGACAGACAGAACATCAAACACAAAAGCCATAGGCCACAGAATCCTTAGAAGAAAATACAGGGATATATCTGCCTGTCCTCAGGTTAGGCAAAGACTTCTTAGATGACGAGAACCAAGAAAAATAAGATGAAATAATTGATAGATTGGCCCTAACATTCAAAATCTTTTGTTCACCATTAAGAAAATGAAAGAGGGACTAACATACAGGTCAGCTGGGGTTTATCTAGCACAGAGCAGAGCCTGGGTTCCACCCCCAGCACTACAAAAAGAATCTGAAATCCCAGAGCTGGGGAAGTGAAGCAGGAGGATCAAAAGTTCTAGGTCCTCAGCTACTTAGCAAGTTTGAAACCATCCTGGGCTACATGTGACCCTGTCTCAAATCATATAATATGCACATACACGTATACATATCCATAAATATAGTAAGCCACAAGCTAAGAGAAAACCTACATGATATGTACATCCAACAAAAGACTCCTATCTAGAACATGTAAAGACCTTCTGTAACTCAACAAGAGAAAACAACTCAAGAAAATGACCAAATTACTCAATGGACATTAACAATTAGCTCACAAGAGAAGATCTATAAATGATACCAATAGGAGCTGTGTGGCTAATCAATAAGAACATGGCCATGGCTGGGAATAAGGCTCAGGTGTATAGTAGTTGCCAAGCATGTGCAAAGCCCTGGGTTCATCACTAGCACCATAAAATGAAAACCCATGACCATGTGTGTGGTGGTATTATGTTCCCCGAAATATTGTGCACTCTAATAAACTTATCTGGGGTCAGAGACAGAACAGCCACAATATTAAACATAGAGGTTAGGCAGTGGTAGCACACATACTTAATCCTAGCATTCCAGAGGCAGAAATCCCTCTGGATCTCTGTGAGTTCAAGGCCACATTGGAAACAACCAGGCATGGTGACTCATGCCTTTAATCCCAGAAAGCGAGCCTTTAATCCCAGGGAGTGATGACAGAAAGCAGAAATATATATAAGGCGTGAGGACCAGAAACTAGAAGCTTTTGGCTGGTTAAGCATTCAGGCTTTTGAGCAGCAGTTCAGCTGAGAGCCATTGAGATGAGGACTCAGAGGCTTCCAGTCTGAGGAAACAAGATCAGCTGAGGAACTGGCAAGGTGAGGTAGCTGTGGCTTGTTTTGCTTCTCTGATCTTCCAGCATTCACCCCAATAACTGGCCTCAGGTTTGATTTTATTGATAAGACCAGTTAAGATTCATGCTACACATATGTTCAGCTGAGAGACTATGCACACCTATTCAGATACCCAAAGCCAAAGACTGACAATGGGGCCAGCAAGATGGCTCAGAGGGGAAAGGGGTTTGCAGCCAAACCTGACAACCTGAATTCTGATTTTGCTTCCCGGAACTCACATGGTGGAAGGCAAGAACTGACTCCCACAAGTTGTTCTCTGACCCCCACATGTGTGCCATCGATGGCCCACAGCCAGTAAATAACCACAACACAGTTTTGTTTGGAAAATAAAGATGGGCAATGAGAAAGGTGTGTAGTCCAACAACTAGAATTCTCTCAGGTTGCAGGCCTGAGTATAAAGTGATAGCACAGGGGTTCAAAACTAGAATATCCTTAAAATGGTAAGTGTTTATCAATCCTACCATTCTCTAGGTATAACTTCGAAAAATAAATAAAATCTGTGTGTGAAAAGTTAACCATACAAAACTGATAGCAACTTGATTGGCCATAGCCCCAGAAATTTTACAGCCCAGATGTTCCCCAGCAAGAGAACAGATGAATGAATCATGGTATATCCATACACTGGAATATTACAGAGAACTAAAAAGGAGAAAGAAAACAAACAATTACAGATTTCCTTCCCATCCCACTCTTAGGAAGTTTCCCAACTGACATAAATCATTTAAAGTACTGAAGCTCAAAACAATGGTAATCTGTATATGCATTTATCAAAACTGCTTCCTGGTCAAAGTTGGTCAAACCATGCTTAAGACCTATGGACTGTACTGACTGCAGTTCACGCCTGAAAAAGTAGTCATCTTGCCAATAGTCTGAAACTGCAAAGATGGTGGCCTCTTTGAACGGCTAAACTTAGCATGTGCCAGCACCAGAAGAAAGAGTTCCCAGAGGAAGAGACTGTCAGCCTGAAACCTTCCGAGTGGGGAGAGTTCAGCAAAGCCGAGAGATGGTAGGAAAAAAAAAAAAAAAGGCTCCCTAGCCAGAGAGTGAGTGCCCCACTCAGAGCCTGCCCTGACACCATGTGCCCTCAGCAGCTATTGCTGTAGAATCGTACATTACAACTTTCCGGCTCATGGTGGCCCATATTTATCATTCCGTGTGTCTCATTTCAGCCAGATGCTCTGGCTGAATGTGTGGTGAGGGTGCGGCGGGAAGGGGGTGGGTGGGGGCCGTTTCAGGCTCAGACCACTCCCAGGGCTGCGTGGTTGGAAGTGATCAGTTCTTGGGTATTCCTGGCCTCAGGGACTCAGTTGCAAGCTGAGGAGTGCGGGCTAGCTAGCGTCAGTGCCCACTGTGCAGGCTTCTGCAGAAGCCAACCACAAAGTAACAACTGTGTTTCTAAAACCCAGCAAAACGGGGGTCCTTGAAAGGAGCAAAGCTTCCAAAGAGGATAAATGATTTATTCTGGAGCTAAATATGAGTGATCATTGGCCTGGGAACACAGGGTTAAGTCACCCAAAATTTTACTTTCCATCAGAACAGCAGTTTTGTGAAGCGTTTTTAGTAACAGAACAAAGCAAGTCATACATTAAGACATTTGAAAAAGAAAAAATAGGTTGATGAGAGCATCCAAGAGGCAGTTACAGCAAACTGGTGTGAGCTAGGAGGGTGTCTAAGTTAATATATACCAAAGGTGTTTGGGTGTTTTTTTGGTTTTGGTTTTGGTTTGGTTTGGTTTGGTTTGGTTTTGTTTTTGACAATCACAAGGATGTTAGGTAAGCCTGGGAAGTGGGCAAGGGCAAGGGATGGCTGTGAAGGGGCTTGAGGATGTCCTAAGATAAATTGTAATTAGACTCTGGACCTGCAATATTCTAACCTTTCTACAGTTACTGAGGTTCCAACAGTTACTCAGCCTTGTAGAAGGTTCAGAGAGAGGTGCAGCTTCTTTCCAGGAACTTCCATTCATAGAGATTTATTATTGGAAGACAGATCAACCCAAGGCTTTCTCAGCGGCCCTGATAAAAGGACAAGAGGAACATTAGTATTGTGTCCCTGTCCAGGAGACTTGGCAAGGTCCAGTCAGAATCTGGGCTAGTGCCCCGAAGGAGTCAAAGATGTTGTTTCTGGGGATTCGACCTCTGCCCTGGTCTCTCCCCAAGGCAGCTGTGTCTGAGTATCCTGTTCTCTTGGCCAGCATGGTCTGACTTAGCTCTCTGCTGACCTTGGCTAGTCCCCCTTGCAAATAGTATATAAGATAAACTTGACTGGCATAAGTCATCAATTTATGCAAGACTTCCTGGTCTCAGCTATGGCTTTGCCTTCTTTGTTTCTCAATTCCTGGTCTCCCTGCAAGGCACATCACTCTTCAGAACCCTCATTCCTGTCAGCTTGGATCAACTTATTGCAAGATGAATCTGTGATCTCACACAATATAATTACACAGGTGTCATTCCAGTGCCTTAACTATATAATTAGAAACCAGCCACAGCTCTAGTCCACACCAATGGATGAGGACCACACTAGTGTATGAATATGGCAGGTGGGAGTCGCTGGGGGACCTGACTGTCTGCCACAGCACAGGTGACAAGACGTCCAAGCCACACCCACCACACCCCAGCACTGTGTAGACACTGACCTACCTGGTCCAGCTTCATCCCCTGCCCACACGTTAACACTGGAGCTCTTTAATTGGCAAATAATAATTAGCAATGCTAGTAAATGTGGCACTGGCCACAAGGTGATTATTTGATACAGTACCTGGGCTGTCCCAGGCACATCAAGGTACCTAATGTATCCTCCAGATCTTGTAAGCACGGTTGCGGGGCGGGGGGAGGGGGGCGGGGGGGGGGGAGGTGTTCTGGTTTCCATTTGAAATGTACTTCACCATTGCTAACTGTGATAATTCTACTGTGCATGCAACAATAGCACATGTTGCCTGTTGCTTTTAACTGTGTCTGGGGGACCTCTGTTGTGTTGCTATTTGCTCTAAATTGAAACAGTTGCCCCTGCAAGGAGAGGGGAGCCCACCTGGCTCAATAGCCTAAGAAAGTTACAAGTTTTCCAAGAACACCTCCCCCAAGGTTTAAAAACAGTAAGCCATCACTGGAGGTAGGGGAGACTCTTGGGTTGAATTTCCTGAAAGTTGGGTGTCTTGCTCCAGGAACATAGCTTCCGTGAGTCCTTACCCATGCTGAGGTGGGCTTTTCAGTGACACAAGGGGCTTTGAGTCACCCATGTTCCTATAAGTAAACCCCTCACCCATGATCCTGTAAGTCACCTCAATAAACTCACAGGTTCACCATGTTAGACTTGGAAGGAGTCATTTTGATTTGTCATTAGTGTCCTGTCTGGAGCAAAGGGGAGCTTGTTCATGTGTCCCAAAGAGAAGACACACAATAGCTACCTGTTCCCATCATCTCCCCCTCCACCCGGCTCTATTTCCCACTTCTCCCACAGTGTTTGGGAATCACCATTCTCCTATGTCTACACAGTCATTTTTTTTACTCTAACTTTGAAGAAGGTAAAAGTCATTCCTCCCTTCTGTGGATGAAGCAACGGAGAGAACAGACCATTGGTTCTGTTTCCGGCTTTAGAAAACAGTAGGGTCTAGGTTCGCACCAGGCTCGTTTGGTGCCAAAGTGTGTTTCCCTGTCTTTTACCGCCTGGCAGACATCTCTTCTGACTTTTGTGGTTCTGAGACAGGGTCTAATGTAGCCTAGATTGAGAAACACTGGGTTTAAAAATATACTTCCAAAGGGGCTGGGGAGAGGGCTCCGTTGGTAAAATATTTGCTGGGCAAGCATGTGAATTTGAGTTTGATCCCAGCACCCCAAGAAAAAGCTGGGTGTGATGGTACGAACTTGTAATCCTGGATCTGGGGAAGCAGCAGATGATGATCTTTAGGGCTCACTGGCCAGCCAGGTTAGCTGAGTTGGTGAGCTCCGGCCAATGAGAGAAGCTGTCTCAAAAAGAGCAAGGTCAGCTGGATGTGGTAGCACTTGCCATGAGAGGCAGAGGCAGGCAGATGTCTGTGAGTTCAAGGCCAGCCTGGTCTACATGGTGAGACCATGTCTCAAACAAAAAAACCAAAGCCAACTAAATAAACCAAAAACCAGGCAGAGGGTCAACATCCGAGGAACAACTCCTAGGGTTGGCTTCTTATCTCCTCATGCATGGATGCACACATGTAGACTTGTCATGCATGTGCACACATATACAAAAAATGCTTTCTTGAGTAATTTAAAACAAAGATTTCCTCCAACAAGCTGCAGAATTGACTAGGGCAGCAGTTAAGCCTTAAAATGAGGATATTCCTCTTATGGTATATTGCTAATAATAATGGCTCAGATTTTTGCATCGTCTAGCAGATCTTTCTGCTGAGATAAATAGCCCTACCTGGAGGCCATGGTTATTATTGTTAGTTCATAAGTGAGTCGTGGCTTAAAATGTAAATTGCTCAGCAATAAACCAAATGCAATGACATAATAATAAAAAGGCGAATCGATTCCTCCAGAAATACACATCTGTTCGGTGGAGCCGCCTGCCAGTCCAGCACAGCTGTTCCCGTTTAAAAACGAAAGATCTAAACATAATCTTTTACAGTGGAAAGTTGGGTAAGAACATATTCGTGAAGTCTGGAAGTGGTTTGGCAATTAAGTGTGGTTTATTTTGTATATGATTCTTGCTCTGCCCCCTGAATGTGCAGATGGGAAATAAGCTGTTGCCCAGCTCCCATGAGGCGGCTGTCCATGCAGTGTTGGCAATTCAAATCTTGCTGGGGCCATGCAGGGGATCCCTGGACGTTAGACACTCAGTTCTTCCTCTGAACACAGGAAATGTGGAGAATTGCCAAGGCACATACGATTGCTGGATTGGAAGCACTCAGGCTGCTAGTCCCTATGCCATTTCTCTCTGAGTTTCACAGCTAGAAGACCTGGGCTGGAGTCAGGGAGGTGGCTCAGTGGGAAAGTGAGTCCAGATCTCCAGCACTCACGTGACAGCCAGGTACGGTGGCACATGCTCATTGTCCTAGCACTAGAGACGCAGAGACACACTGGCCACTCAGCCTAGCTGAATCAGTGAGTTCCAGCTTCAGTGAAAGGTCCTGTCTCAATAACTAAATATGTAAGTAGAGGCGCAGGACAGATGGCTCAGTGGTTAGGAGTTCTGGCTGCTCTTTTAGAAGACCCATGTTTGCTTTCCGTGCTGGTTTTGGTTTCCATGGTGGCTCACAACCACCTGTAACTTCAGTTCCCGGGCATCCAATGCCCTCTTCTGGCCTTAGGTGGTCTTATATGCACATGGTGCACATACATATATACAGGCAAAAGACTCATAAAATAAAATAAATATTAAAAAAATAAGATGGAGAGTGACTGAGAAAGACACCCAGTGTTGACCTTTGGCTTCCACATGGGCATGTACACACACACCACTATACACAAAAACAAAGTTGTTTTTTTTTTTTTAAAAAAAAGGAAGAAAAGAAATCCTGGGCTGAGTCATAAACAATACCTCATCACCAGTCCTTGGCATCCATGCAAACCAACCAGAAGTTGGGCCCTACAGTGACTTAGTGCAGAGCCTCTGATGTCTGACTGTGTAGCATGGCACTGGCATGTTTCAGGGGTCGATCTCTCAGGAAGACTGTTTCCCGTTAATACTCATGCCCACCCATGCTGGTTAATATACATACCCACCCATGCTGGCTAATAACCATGCCCACCATGCTGGTTAATACACATGCCCACCATGCTGGTTAATACACATGCCCTCCCATGCCCACCATGCTGGTTAATACACATGCCCACCCATGCTGGTTAATACACATGACCTCCCATGCCCACCATGCTGGTTAATACACATGCCCACCCATGCTGGTTAATACACATGACCTCCCATGCTGGTTAGTACACATGCCTACCATGCTGGTTAATACACATGCCCTCCCATGCCCACCCATGCTGGTTAATACACATGCCCTCCCATGCTGGTAAATACACATGCCCACCATGCTGGTTAATACCCATGCTCACCCATGCTGGCTAATACACATGCCCTCCCATGCTGGTTAATACACATACCCACCCATGCTGGTTAATACCCATGCCCACCATGCTGGTTAATACCCATGCCCACCATGCTGGTTAATACCCATGCCTACCATGCTAGTTAATACCCATCCCACCCATGTGGCATTCCCTCTTATTTGATTTAGCCTGTACACACTACCTTCTCATTTCCTTGGTGATCTTTCAGTTTGATTCTCTTTGGACTTCAACCCTGCTCCATCTCCAGAGTGAACCAGGTCATGGGAAAGAATGAGGAAGGCAGAAGGCGGCCGTGGTGTGACGAGCACCTGGGCTTAAGGGGAGGTCTTGTTCTGTTTCTTTGCTTCATGCTCCTCAACTGCAAATTCAGATTTCCCCAGACAAGTGATGTTCTGTCTTAATTACTTCTCCTGTTCCTTATCTCATGCCCGATGGAGGCAGCTTAAGGGAGGGGACTCTTTAGGCTCATATTGGGGAGCACAGTCCATCATGGCGGGAAAGTCATGGTGGCAGGAGCATGGGACGGCTGGTCACATGGCATCCACAGGAAGCAGAGAGAGATGGATGCTGGTGCTCAGTTCACTTTCTCCTTCCTGTTTAATCCAAGACTCCAGCCCATGGGAAGGCATCACCAGCAATAAAGCCCTCACCTCTGTTAACCTCGCCAAGAAACTCCCTCACAGACACGCCCCAAGGCTTGTCTTATGGATCTTGTCAATTTTATAATCAATATTAACACCACCCTGTCAGTAATGGGACATGTAGCAGGCACCAATGCCCAGCATGCTGCACACATAGGCACTCGGAGGCCAGAGGACAACTTTGGGTGTGGTTTCTCGGGACAGAGCTCTCTTTTGTTTGAGATGGGGTTTCTCAAATTGCCTGGAGCTCCCCTATTAGGCTGTGCTGGCTGACCAGCAAGCCCTGGGGATCCGCCTGTCTGCATCTCCCCAGTGCAGGGAGGCTTTTGCACAGGGATTCAATCACTAATTAAGAAAATGCCTTACAACTGGATCTTATGGAGGTATTTTCTCAATAGAGTTTCCCTCCTTTGGTAACTCTAGCTTGTGTCAAGAGCTGGCCCAGGAGGAGTGGATGTGATGGGCATCTTTTTACCATTGTAACAGAATACCCGAGACAATGAACTTATAAAGAGCTAAAATTTACAGCGTCTGATCAGCTGACCTGTTGCTTTTGTATCTATAGTCAGGCAGTGTATCAGGGGAGGAACATGTGACAGAGAAAAACTGGCCATCTCATGGTCAATGATAAAAAGAGGAAGAGCTGGAGCTCCTATTGTATCATTCAAGGACACAATGCCAAGGACCTAAGGATCTCCAAACTTCCCACTGCTTCCCAGTAATGCCACCCTGGGGACCAAGCCTCTAACACAGGCATTTAGGGAACATCCAAGATCTTGATTACAGTGTGGTATGAGGATTTGGAGGTGGGGTTGGATGACTTGGGCAAGGCATGTTGGGAAAACCTGGCTACTAACCAAAGTCACTGTTGAGTCTGGGACTTCCTTCTCTTACTGTGTGTTCTCTCTGTTGGACAAAATTCCTGGGGCTTCCATAGATCTTGGGTCTCTGAAGTTCCCTCTAGAAGTTAAAAAAGAAACTCATTTGGGGGACCTTACAGACAGCCATTGGCCAGGGCAGGGGATGATGAACTTGGCACTCTGGATAAAGCTTGAGCCCCTGCATAGCGTTTCTGAGCTTCCAGCTGTATGAACCACTGAACCACCTCTGGCTCCAACTCAAGTGGTGTGCATTCCGACCAAGTTTCCAGGCGCTGCAGATCTCTCTCAACCAACAGAGGGCCAAACTTGGGAAGCCCTTCTTTTCATGGAAGGTAAATTAATGCCTCCAAGGCCTCTGCTCTCACTGAATCCCAAAATTCCGAGTACCTCTTAATCCCATCATGTGAAAGTACCTTTCATGACAGAAAGCCTGCTCTTAGAAGCCATAGATTAGCCTACCCTGCTACAGCTGAGATAAATTTGAAATTAAATGTGGGTGAGGGCTTATGCTTGGGGACTCTTTGGTGGGAGATTAATAAGCAATAAATTGGAGAGTTTGGGGATCTTGTCACTACCCCTCAAATTATCTCATTGCCCAAGAAATCCACATCCCTGGAGGAAATAGTTTCTGGTACCAATTTGCAGTTGATGAGGCCCAGGAGGAGGTGAGGAGCCCCTCTCTGCCTCTGTTGGTCTCATCGGCATCAATGAATATGAACTGACTTCCTAAAATGCATTCCAGCATTAGAAAGACTCAGACATCCAGGAGACAGGGATCTTGCCCTCCAAAAAGGCCACATTGTAAAAAACAAAACAACCAAAGAGCAGGAGGATTTCTCTGGGAGGCCAGGAAGGCATGTGCCTCATGAAAGATGCAATTGGTGTTTCTCGAAGGCAGTGGGCCTGAAATACACAGAAATGAATGCTTTCGTAAACGAAGTTAGATTTTAAATGCATGAGAGGAGCCAACTGTTTAAAAGAACCTGGCAGAGAACTGCTCTCCCTCTACAAAAAAAAATCACTTAGCAATGAGAATAACTACTGTCTCATTTATCAACCTTATTAGCATCGATTTTTCATTTTGGTAAATTTGGGGAATCTGAAAATTCATGACAGGACTTTTCTATATTCTTACTTTGGGAAAAAGCAAATGACAATTTTGTCTCTGAGATTGTTAAGTATCTGTTGTGTGTTTTATTGGGGCCATCAAGGTTGTCCCTAGAATTCCTCATAAGTTCTAATACTGTTGAATAACGATGGAAGTCCTATCAATCAGAAGTCAATAAAAGACTATTAAATATAGGGCTGTGGAGATGGTGTAGTCAGCAAAGTGCTTGCCTTACAAGCACAACGATCCTCGTTTGATCCCCAGACACTGTGTGTGTGTGTGTGTGTGTGTGTGTGTGTGTGTGTGTGTGTGTGTGTGTTTTAATGCTGGTGTAGTAGCTCAGGCTTCTAACTCTGATGCTGGGGGTGGGGGCAAAAGCAGGCTATGGTTCACTGGCCAGCCTGCCCAGCTGAATCGAATCGGCACACCCTAGGCAAAAGTGAGACATGCTGCCTCAAAACAAAACCAAAACCAAGGTGAAGAGGATGCAAGAAAGCAGGAATATGCCAGCCAAGGTTGTCCTCTGACTTCTACATGCATGCACACACACAAATATAGCCACACACACACACACACACACACACACACACACACAGAGAGAGAGAGAGAGAGAGAGAGAGAGAGAGAGAGAGAGAGAGAGAGAGAGAGAATGTATATAAATGTTCCTATAATCACAACATTGTGAATGGATGAATTGCATTAGCTACATTGTTTTGAACTGTGCATCTTTAGAAATTGTTCATCCAAATACAGTAAACATGGAGACTTTCAGGCCAGGCTTCCCATCCTTGCTGGGGCCAGGTGTTTTGGATATGAGGGCTTTCCTGAGCATCATGGGCTTTTATCAGCATGTGGTTCATTGGATGCCAGTGACACCTGTCCAATTGTAAGAACTAGAAATGTCCCCATTTGTGACAAATGTCCATACAGGTGTGTGTGTGTGTGTGTGTGTGTGTGTGTGTGTGTGTGTGTGTGTGTGTGTGTAGAGACAGAGGCAAACCAGTCCCCAGTCAGGTACTGGTGCTCTGAAGCCACACATACTCTCACACAGTTAACACTTGCTTTTCTCGGACAAGTCTGTGTTATTTTCACAAAGTGAGGTAAGCTATTTGAGTAGACTCTCACCCTGGGTTTATTGTCCATTGTGCCACAAATAACAAGGAAACTGATGGGCTGTTCATTCTTTAGTCATTCACAAAATGTGCACTAAGCATGTCTCATTGGCCAGGTACTGAGGGTGAGCAAGAAGAGGAGGACCCTTCCCTTGGAAGATGAGGGCTCATGGCGGAGGCTGCTGATCAATAGGCAAGCATATGAATGACAAAGTATAAAACACATCTCCATCCCTCTAGTGCTGGGACTGTGGATGCAGGCTACGGCGCCCAGCTTTGCTAGTGTGATTCATCCCTAGTGTGAAGACTAGGGATGCACACTCGGGTTCTCATGCTTGCCTGTCGAGCATTCTACCCACAGACATCTCCCCAGCCTCCTTTCTTCCCTTTCATCCGATGCAAGCCCTGAACGAACTGCACGACACCCAGCCCCCTTGGGGAGGCCAACTGCTTTACTGATTCCTCTGACTCAAATGCTATTCCCATCCAGAAATGTCTTCACAGACACACTTGGGAATAATGTCTAACCAGATAGGTGTCTGGACATCCCCCTGTCCTGGAAAGTTGATAGGTAAAATGAACAAGGGTCGTCTAGTAACCCAAGCAGAATCCCCATGATTCTGAAGCCCCAGGAGATAGACATGGTATAAAGGGTTCTTTCTCCATCCCGTGGTGGCGCGTGTAGTGACAAGATGACTGAAGACATCATAGGGAATGTCATGCCTCTTCACTAAGAAATGCAGCCTGCTTCACATTCGTTTGTCCAGGCTGTTTCTTAAATGGATCTTGCATAGAAGTAGACTATATAATGTAGCTAGAGTTTTCCTGCCTGGCCCACAGTCAGGACAAATCTCTCTCACCCGTCAGTCCCACAGTCGATCAGACCCAACCAAATAAACACAGAGACTTACATTGCTTACAAACTGTATGGCCATGGCAGGCTTCTTGCTAACTGTTCTTATATCTTAAATTAACCCATTTCTATTAATCTATACCTTGCCACGTGGCTCGTGGCTTACCAGCATCTTCACATGCTGCTTGTCATGATGGCGGCTGGCAGTGTCTCCCTCCGCCTTCCTGTTCTCTCAATTCTCCTCTCAGTTAGTCCCGCCTATACTTCCTGCCTGGCCTCTGGCCCATCAGTGTTTTATTTATTGACCAATCAGAGTAACAGATTTGACATACAGACCATCCCACAGCAATATAATAACAACTTTGCAAAACATCTAGGTGGGGCTGTAAACTGGCATGAGCTGATTTGACATGCATGCTTCTTGGATTCTTTTTGATAGCTATTGACAGCTGCCAATAGCTGGAGGGGTTTAGAATTAGCTACTCTGGCCAGCCAGTTAAGAAGGTAAGAATATCTCAGTTTAAACCCTGGGAAACCTGCGAACACTGAACTTCACAACTTGTGCTAAGCACCACCAAAATCCAGCTTCCTGCCCTTTGGGTGCCCTGACCAACCCCTTTATTAATGTGCACCCCAGGCAAACACAAGGGCTTTCAGGGAGAGGGTGGAGCTCATCTCACCCTGGGCAGCAGGCAACCAGTACCTTCAAGCCATTGGCTGGACACAGAAGCATCTGGAGAAGGAGTGGGGATCAAGTCTCTAACACCATTACTATTAGGGAAATGGGGCTTCTATTTCTTAGCCAACCCATTTGTCTTGCCTATCACTTTCCCATGGTGAGAACTCAGGTCTTAAATCCATTGGACTAAATGACAAGCTCCATTTCCACCAATGACAGCTCAATCCCAGCTTTGAGCTCATTAGCAAATCCACTGGTGTTGCTCACAGTTCAGAGGAACAAGAATGAAGGCTTGAAGCACCTTGAGAGGCAGGGCTTTCCAATTAAATGCTGGATCTTCTTTCATGGTGTGAGTTCCTGCTCAGGTCCACAGGTTGCTCTAAGAGGGTAGCTCACACCAGCTGGCAAATATATACCGTTAGCACTCCAAGCTGCACAATTTTAAAAGCAAACCACACACCTAAAACTTGAGGGCCCAGGCTGAATCTGTGCTGAAAAAGAGACTGGTGGAAAGGGATTGATCCATGCAATGATCTGATACACTGGGAATGATCATGTCCATCAAATCTGGGTCGCCAGTTTTCAAAGAATGAAAAGTACAGTCTACTGAACTCTAGGCAATCTCTAACCACAAAAGGCTCCCTGGGCACAGCTGGAGATGGACTGTCAGCCTGCCTTGGGGATCTCTGTTGCAAGTCTGTCATTAGCAGCTTCCAGACTTTTCCAAAGCAGTTACACTTTAGTATCTGTTGGTTGAGAAAATTAATTAGAAGAAGAAAGTTGCTATGCATTCAGCATCATTTTCCATTTTTCTTTTATTGGTCATAATAATCTCACAGGCACGTGAGAACAAAGAGTAAATGAAATCCAAAAGCAAGGACGAAAATGATGGTATGACTCAGAGGTAGATCATGTGCTTAACATGCACCAGGCCCTGGATTCAAAACAGTGCTGTAGAGCAGGGCCTGGAGAGATGGCAGCCATTGAGAGTGTTTGCTATATGAGCATGAGGACCAGATTGCCAACTCCCAGGGGGCCTAAGACAGGGGCATATCATTAGGGCTTGTTGGCTTCCAGGTTAGCTAAAAACATGTGAGCTCCAGGCTCACGGAGAGATCTTGTCTCAAAGCAATAAAGTAGAGTGATAGGATGACACTCATGGTAGTTTGAATGTAATTGGCCTCCATAAGCTCATAGGAGTGGCACTATTAGGAGGTGTGGCTTTGTTGGAGTGGGTATAGCCTTGTCAGAGGAAGTGTGTCACTGTGGGGGTGGGCTTTGAGGTCTCTTTTGCTCAAGCTTCCTTCAATGTGATACTCAGACCATTTTCCTGTTACCTACAAGATGTAGGACTCTCAGCTACTTCTCTAGCACCATGTCTGCCTGTGTGCCACCACGCTCCCCACCGTGATGACGATGGACTGAACCTCTGAACTGTAAGCTACCACCCAATTCAATGTTTAGAAGAGTTACCATGGTCATGGTATCTCTTCACAGCAATAGAAACCCTGACTAAGATACTACCCAACACCCTCCTTTGGCTTCCACATGTGTGTCCACACACTCAGGTGCACATGCACTATTCACCCTGCCTCACACACAGAAAGATAGGACAACATCAGAGATATACAGTTTCCTAGGAAGATCTAGGTGTCTTGGAGACCTAAATGCCATATCTCCATATGTCAGTCTAATCCAGGCAAGTTCCTCCAGTGTTACAGTAGATGGCTTTCTTAAGCCAAATACAAGAAAAAAAATACAAACAAAAAAACATGCCATGTGTAGATCACATAGCTTAAGTACTAGGATCACATACTTCCTGAGACTCAAAGAACTCAGACCCATTAGGATCAAACTCACAAACCTTGCTCAACTCGAAGGCACCCTTAGGGATAAGATGGTTGTAGTGAGCTAGATCAGAAACAAATATGTTATATTTTAAACCATAACTGGGTAAGAACAATTCCATGCCTTACATCATTCTCACTGCAGTAATTCCTCAAGGACTGAATTCCCTTGGTGATGATGACCACTGGCAGTCACAGATTCCTTTATTCTAGTATATTTTTTAAGATTTTATTTTTGTTTTTAAGTGTGTGTGTGTGTGTGTGTGTGTGTGTGTGTGTGTGTGTGTGTGTGTGTGTGTGTGTGTGTTTTGCAGGCTGAGCATAAAAGCATCAAAGAATCTGCTGAGTTCTGAGGCACTTTACCAAAGATGGAGGTACAGAACTGATACAGAGGCAAGGAAAGGTCTGTCAGGGACCAGATGAGAAGTCTCATAAACCGCAGGCACAGAGCTATCAGACACAGGTCCAGATGGCCAGTAGTTTCAAGGCTCAGTGTGAAGTGGACTGTGTATCACAGGGAAATGAGTCTGCACTTGACCTGGAGCCTGGGGACAAGGCTAAAAGTCCTTTGCTGTGGATAACTTCCTGGATGAGGTTCATGATGAGCAGCCAGGTGAAGAGCTCAGTGTGGGTGTGTCTTGTCTGCCACACCTGCTAGAGAAGGCGTCTTCTTTAACAGTCCTGGTGTGTGTATTGGGGGGGGGAGCCTGCATCATTTGCTGTTCCTGTGTATTAGATAAGTCTGTGGCCCTGACTTTTAGGATAGATTGATACACCCACCTGTTGTCCAGGTGTCCCTGGTTTAATCTGATAGGGCATAGGTGGTAGTGTTTTGTTTGCATAAGCAAGCTTGGTTGTGGTTCTTTCTTTCTTTTTAATCAATCTGTGCCTCCTGGTTTGTGCTAAGCAGATGGTCATCGTTTATTTGCACAAACAAGATATAGATCTGTTTTGCCTTGAAATGGAGGAAACTGCTATTTTACAGAGTGGATCCACTCAGAGCAAGGACCGGCCTGAGAGTTTCTGTACTGCACAATGGAGAATAACTCAGAACTGGCCATGGGCTGATCTCCACCTTGACCCAGAGAGAAACGTGTGTAGGTGACTGTGGCTGTGATCATTCTACACATAGCCCCTAGGGTGTATGCGAAAGCAAGAGTCCCTTGGAAATGCTCCATGAAACCTTGGTCAGGTGTGATTCTGTGGCATGAGTTCATGCAGAGAAGATTGATGTAAACAGGAGATAGAGAGCAGGGCAGTTACCTGAAACCTATGAATGAGGACACAGGCATTCTTGTGTCCTATGGGAGTTTTCCTGTCTTGACCATTGCCAAAAGTATACAGTTAGGGCAGGGGAGGTGGCTCCATTGGGAAAGCACTCACCTTGCAAGCACAAGGAACTGAGTTCAATCCCCAAAACCCAAGTTAAAAAAAAAAAGCCAGGTATGGCAGCACATGTTATAATCCCAGCACTGGAGAGGTGGAGTGCCTGGACTCACTATCTAGCCAGCATAGCTTAACCAATGAGCCTGAGGTTCATTGAGAGACCTTATCTTAAAAATAAGATGGACAGCTTCTGAAGAATGATCAGATGTCCTCTGGCCTCCACCTGCATGTACACATGTGCACATGCACTATGTGTGTTTAAAGGATGTGGTTAGGTCTAGGGATGTGGCTCAATTAGTAGAGTGCTTGTCTAGCATGCACAAAGCCCTGGGTTCAATCCATGGCACCACATAGATTGGGCATGGGTGGCACATATTCTTAATCTCAGTTTTGGGGATGTGGAGGCAAGAGGATTTAGGAGTTCAAGGTCATTCTTGGCTAAAGAGCAAGTTTGAGGCCAGCCTAGGTTTTATGAGACCCTTTCTCAACCAAACAAAACATAATAAAACAAACATCTTATGCAGTTAGCACCTTGAGTGTTCATGGTGCTGTGTATCCACTATAACCAGAAAGAACTGGATTCTCTGATAGATGCAAAAGCTAGTGATGTCAGTCGGGCATCTAGCTACATAATCTTGGATAAATCCCATGATTGTTCAGAACCACATGCCCTGGTTCAATGACATTGTCCAGATGAGATGCCTAGACAGTGCTAGATAAACACATGGAGGAGGGCTATGAAATATTTAATTCTGGGTGTGCAATCGCCATAGCCAAGTAGAACAAGACCCTCCCATGGAATGAAATGGCTTTTTGCCTCCTGCAGTTCACACTCCAGGAAGATTCTCCCAGGCTACAGAATTACTTTGCTGGGGCACAGTACCAAAGAGGAGTCATCAAGTCCTGGGGACTTTCCTGGGAACCAGACATGTGTGTCATCTGTTATGCTAGAACAGAATAGCTCCTTGCATAACTACTGACGACAAGTAGCAGCTCCTGCTCTCCAGTGACTTCTAAGTGAAAGAAGCCGGAACAATTTGTTGAGGAGTTTAAATAGCATGTGTTCTGAGATTCCTGGAAGCTGTGTGGACTGAAGAAATAGCAGGCAGGAAGCAACCTGCTATATAAGTCTCTGGAACCCACCATGGGCTTCACTTGATTATTTCTTAAGCACTGACTGTTAGAGAAATAACAAATGTGGGGGTGGGGGAGGTGTTACTTTTCAGCAATCAGAAGAGGGCCAGGCAAAAGGGGCCACCTCAAAAGCCCATGAATGATGGGAACAATCAACCTCTTCCCCTCTAGCTCAAGAGAAATGCTCTCCATGGCAACAGTGACTGTCTCAAGGTCAAGCAGTAATTTCCTCATGCTGGAGAGACTAGCCCTGCAGACCCCTTCCTTGAACGCTACTCACCTGTGGTGCTGGGTTGACCTCTGTGGTGAGAGAGCACTTCATATGTGTCAGGTTCTTCAGCGGCATCCCCAGCCTCTACCATCCTGGTGCCAGTGGCTTCTTCCCCTTCCCCAAATGGGAAGACTGAGAATGTCTTCAGACACTATCCCATGTCCCCTGTCATTGCCTCATGCATTCATTCATTTAATGATTATTCAATGAGTCTCCGCATGTGCCAGCCACTGGTGCTTCAGCAATGGATCAGGACCCTGTGTGATGGTTCGCCTAGGAGACAAGCTTCAGGGCATGCCTTTGAATGATTATCTAGATTAGGCTAATTGAGGTGGGAAGGTAGCTCCATTTCATGGGCTGGAGTCCTGGATGGCTTTAAAGGGGAAATGCATTCACCTCCCTCTGCTTCCAGGCTGTGGATGCCATGTGACCAGCTGCCTCACGTTCCTGCCTCCCCACTATGGTGGACTGTACCCTAGAACTGTGAGCCCAGAGAAAACTTTTCTCCCTTCAATCACTTTTAACCGGACATTTTCTCACAACAACAGAAAAATTAGCTAAAATTCCCTATTTGGGGTTCTTATGGTCTCAGACAAGTGCTGATGTGATAACTAACCACACCAACAAGGAAGACAGTTAAAGAATTTCTCTCATCAAGGACTGATGTGTTTCATGTACAGAATTATCAGTAAGTGCAGATAAACTTCAATTACTTAATTCTCACTATCAACATTAATTTGAATACACCAATGATCAAAGGTTTTTTTTCTTGAAAGAAAAGGTAAACAGACCTAAGTCACATTTAAAAAAAAATAGAAATGTTCTAAAATATGGCAAATAAATTTAAACTTATTTTTCCTAGCTGCCAGAACAGCATCTACTATGTATAAGTAAATGGTGGTAAATTCTAATTTAGATCAGTCACAGATAAACTACAGTGGTAGTTTGAATGAAAATAGCCCCATAGGTCCATAGAGAATGATACTATTATGTGGTGTAGCCTTGATTGAATAGGTGTAGCTTTGTTACAGGAAGTGTGTCACTGGGGGTGGGCTTTGAGGTCTCAGATGCTCAAGCCAGGCCCATTGTCTCACTTTCTTCCTGCTGTCTGATGATCCGGATGTCGAACTCTCAGCTACTTCTCCAGCACCATGTTTGCCTGCATGCTGACATGCTTCCCACCATAATGATAATGAACTAAACCTCTGAACCAGCCTCAGTTCAATGTTTCCTTACAAAAGTTGTCATGGTCGTGGTGTCTCTTCACAGCAATAGAAACCCTAAGACACGGATGAAGTTGCTACTATGAGCTAGGCGTTGATCTAGCTATGGAAATGAAGCATAGGGTGAACAAGAGCCCCTGTCCATACAAGGCTTATAGTCCAATGGGAAAGATAAAACAAAGGGACAGACAAGAGCCCCTGACCATATGAGGCTTATAGTCCAATGGGAAAGATAAAACGAAGGGTTGGGGGTGTGGGTCAGTGGGTAGGTGCTCGCCTACGTGAATGAAGAATTGGATTCAATCCCCAGCACCACATAACCAGGTATGGTGACACATGCTTGTCCTATCAGCACTCAGGAAGTCCAGGCAGAAGGATTAGGAGTTCTGACCCGTCATCAGCTACTTAGTAAGCCCGAGGCCAGCCTGGGCTATACAAGTTCCTGTATGGAAAAAGAAATGAGGCAGAAAATGAGATAAATAAGTAGTGTGGTCTGTAGTGTCGTCTTCCAAGATAAAAACAGACATCTTTAGAAAGGCAGAATTCTAAGTTTGTGGGAGCAGAAATGCTATCTCCACCAGGAGGTGGCATTTGAGTGAAGCTACATAGGGGATGAGGGACTGCTTCATGTCAGGGGCTGCAGAAAGGGCATTCTCTGCAGAGGAAACGGTGTCTTCAAACCCGGAGGGAGGACCAAGCATGTCACTGCTGGGTACAGTCCACACCAATTCAAACAAGTGATATCTTCCTCCGTGTGTTGTTCTGACAGAATCTGGGTGACTTAGAATGCACAGAAGTTCATTGCCTCGTAGTTCTGGAGGCTGGGAAGTCCAGATCCAAGCATTGGCATCCAGGAAGGACCCATCATCCCATGAGAGAAGCAGAAGGGCAACGTGGCCCATGGGGGCTGAACTATTAATCTCACTCATGACAGTAGAAGTCATCTGGCCTGCCTGGCTTTCATAGGTCCCTCCTTATTCCACCACAATGGATACTCAGTGTCAACATGGATTTGGGAGAGGACAGATCGAAGTATGACACATGATGATGAGATAGGTCACCGTGAAGATGCTGGAGTTGACTCTGAGATGGGTACCCCAGCAGTCCTATGTAGAGGGACAGTCTAACTGTGGGTCTGATGTGAGCACAGATGCAGGATAGGGAACTGGTGCCTTGGAGTCCAGGGGAGCTGGTAGGAGTAAGGCCTGGCCTTTTCTCCAATCTCCTATTTAGTCTCTCTCTCTCTCTCTCTCTCTCTCTCTCTCTCTCTCTCTCTCTGTCTCATATATATGTGTACACATATATATACATATATATGTGTGTGTATATTATATATGTATATATATTTCTCTTTCTTTATGTGTGAGATATATATATGTGTGTGTGTGTGTGTGTGTATGTGTGTGTGTATGTGTGGGTATACACATGTGCACATCTATGGAGACCAGAGAACAGCACCAGGTGTCATTCTTCAGGAGCTGTCATTTTTTAAGACAGGGTCTCTCACTAGGACCTAAAGCTACGCCGGTCAATCATCCAGCCTCCAGCATCTTCTTGTATCTGTTACAAGCACTAAAATCTCACATGGGCCTTGGGGACCTGAACTGGGATTCTCATGCTTGCATCACATCAACAAGTGAGCCATCTCCCCAGTCTCTCAGTGACTTTTGAGACACCCTGCTCAGAATCCAACCCCAAACATTTGCATTCCCCTGATCACCTTTCTGCTCACAACACCCACTCCTCAGCAAGCTCACTTCATCATCTCTGTATCTTCTGCTAGAATGCCCTGGACTCTCATAAACTACCTGCCGAACCTTGCCTCTGAGACATCTCACCTCAACTCATGGAACTGTCCCCAGCCTGTTTCCTCAGCTAGCAATCTCTTTGTCTTATCAGCCTGTCCCTCCTCTCCTATTCACCTACCATAGTTCAGTAAATCTAATGGCCCTGCTGTCACAGAAAATCAGTTAGAAAGGAGGAGGAACCCCCAGAATTTCATCCTGCAAGTTACTGATGGAAATGTGCTCAGAAGGCACAGCCAGGCCCTCATGGTATCCTCAGATTTGTACACTTGCTCTTTTCTTTGTGCTAGGGCTGGGCTATTCAGTAAGATTCTCACTCCTTTTCCTACCACTGTGTACATGCAGCCCTCCTGTGTAAGTACACACACACACACACACACACACACACACACACACACACACACACACACAGTGACTAAGGAGCAGCAGAGGATAGATGAAGGCTCCAGTTCCCCTAGGCTTTGAGACACCAGCCCCTGCCTCACAACATCTCTAGACATTCATTAGCAGGTGCTCCCCAAATGGCTGGCCCTTGAGAGGAGATGTGGGCTCTTTCTTGGTGCCTGGGAGTTAGGCCTCTATAGAAGGCCATCTCATGAAGTCTATGGCAAGTATGTGTCATTCTATGACATAAAGACACGATGTCCCTGCCCTCTGGAGATGTGGGGTTCTGTGTTCCACACTGGAAGCACAATCTGGACCCTCACTAGGCAAAGGAACTTGCCAGCACCTCAACCTTGGTCCTTCTACTCTTGAGACTTATAAGCAGTAAATTTCTATTCTTTATAAGTCAGCCACTCCGTGGTCATCCAGCCACTCTGTAGTCATCTGTTACAGCAGTGAGTGTGGACTAGACAGGTTCCTTTAGAATCATGAAAGACGTGATGATATCTCCTCTGCAGCCTTTCCTTAAATAATGTCTGTAGATATTGCCAAATGGCTTCTGGGGTCCAAGGTTGGCCCATTGAGAATTATTTCTCTAACCCAGTTGAATTACAGAAAAATTCAATTTCAAAAAGATGTGGCAATATTGCCAGTTGTAGTTGACACAGGGCCGGCCTCTGTAGGAGTGACATGTGGCACCTTCCCTAGTCTCTGAGTTTTAGCGTTGACAGACAGATGGTTTTCCAAAGTCTCCCAAGATCCCATAGCTACCATTCAGTGTCTGAATTAGGGCAAACCACTGTTATAAAAGTCACTGAAAGTATACCTGTAAACTCCTCAGATGAAGGGAAGATTTTTTTTCTTTTTTTTTTTTTTTTTTTTTAAAGATTTATTTATTTATTATGGATACAGTGTTCTGTCTGCACATATCCCTGCAGGCCAGAGGAGGGCACCAGATCTCATTACAGATGGTTGTGAGCCACCATGTGGTTGCTGGGAATTGAACTCAGGACCTTTGGAAGAACAAGCAGTGCTCTTAACCTCTGAGCCATCTCTCCAGCCCCGAAGGGAAGATTTTTTTAAAACAGTAGTTGGAAAGCCCTTTAAGAATGCAAATTGTACCAGGAGAATTAGTGGTCTGCTGTAAGAATTTGATGATCAAAGGCAGGCAGCCCTGATTGGCATTTATCTTTTACTGAGCCCCTGCTTCAACTTTTTGATGCCCCTCCTACCTCAGCGGATGGGTAGGGTCCAAGAGATGCTGGTTTCTTATGGTGAGGATCTCCCTATGCAGGGGCATAGGACAGAATGGGCTCACAGAGAGCAGTACAAGGATACTTGCTGACTTCCTGCTTACAAGATGAGAGAGCCAGGAGGGATGTTCGAATGACAGGTGCTGTGGGCTGGGGAGATGGCTGAGTCTGTAAAAAGACAGGTATGGTGGCTCATGTCTGTAACCCCAGCACTGGGGACATGGAGACAGGAGGATCTCTGGAGCTCATTGACCAGCCAATGAAGCCAAAGTGATGAACTCCAGGTTCAGTGGGAGACCCTGTGTCAAAAGACAAGGTAGAGAATAATTAGGAAGACATCTGGCTTTCACACACTCATGTACACACCCATATGAACATGCACACACACATATGTACACACATATACACATACATACCCACTCCAATTGGCATATGCTCTTACATCCTGGGAACCCTCTTTTATCTCTGCAAATTTGGAAGACAGTTTTCTTTTCAATGTTCATTTGGCCATGACTATTTCAAGATTCCAATAAATAAACAACAGGGGATCCTGGAATCAGTGGGAGCAGTCACCTGCCCAGCTGTGGAAAGGAATAGAAGAGTGTCGAAATTCAAGTCTGAATTGTGTGATAATGAGTGCTGCTGTTTGGTTGGCACTCTTACTATTTTATAATCTGGAGGTTTATCAGCATTATATATCTCATAGGATCCTCATAGTCCTCCTGGAAAAGGGTGGAAGGTGATACTTGCTAACAGTTCTATTTAAACAGCAAAGTTAAGTAGGGTCCTGGTACTTTTCACCACTGAATGGCCTTAGTGGGGTTTCTATGTGCTAAAATGAAAGGTAGAGTCTTCTGGTTATCTGAGCTTACCCTGGCTCAGTTGGCATCTGCATCTCTCATCATGAATGCTATGTGAGGTTGACTAAGACACTTCTGCTTTGTAAATGTGAGGGCAGCAGCAAATAGGTTTAATAGGTTTAATGTCCAAAGTAACCCACTGATGAGGGATAGAATAAGAATGTGACCAAGGTCTAAGGACTCAATAGCCTCACTCAGTACAGTCTACTTTTCCCTGTGGTGATGGGGTCCACCCTGAGCCCAAAGCTTTTGGAGGAAAAAGCCATCTTAACCCACCTTTCTTGTCTCAGTTCTGAGCACAGGAACTATTGCAGAAAGATCTGGTAAGGACTGGGGGATGGAGAAAGAGAGAGGGAGAAGGAAGGAGGAGCAAGAAAAGGAAGGAGATAGGAGAGGGGGAGGGAGAGGAGAGGCGAGGAGAAAGAAGGGGGTAGCAGGAGAAGTCTGTTTGATGTTTTGATCAACTTCTCCAATGAATCAGAAAGGCAGGCTGCATTCATGCCCGACTGCTCCTGGTCATCACATGAACGAATGTGTCAGTGGCACCACAGATCTCTCTGATCCCAACTCTTCTTTGAAAACTTTGTGGGACATCCTGACAGGAGGTAGGTGGGAATGGTCCAGTCAGGTCCCTGAGTCGTGTTTAACTAAAACTTCAAACTTTGAAGGAGCTGATGAGTTACTCTGTGTCCAGCACCTCATAATCTTATAACCTCTAAGGGTGAAGGGAGGATGGGAGTGTCCCCTGGAATCAAAGAAGGAGCTGATAGCTGTGTGGCTATAGCTGCTGTTCAACTGTCAGCAAAAAGGAACAACTTACCCCAACTCCTCCTTCTGGTCTTTCAGTTCCCCACCAACCCCCACTGCCCTGTAAGCACACATCCAACAAGCCTCAGGGATAGAATTGCCTTGATTCAAAAATGTCAACCTCTCAATGGAGCTGTAGTGCAGCTAAAGGGTCCACTCAGAGCATCTCATAGTTAGAAGAGAGAGGCTTAGGATATTTAACTAGATGAAAAGCAGGAGGAAGTGAGCACTGACCAATCAGAGAATTATCAGCCACAAGCACGCCACAGTTAAGATCTCTCTATGAGACAAAGTGTTAGGCTAGTCTGCACCAAACGTGGGTCCTTGGTAAAGACACCATGATTCTTCCAGAGAAATCATCCTCATGATTTCTAACCTGCTGGGGCTCAGCTAGGGCAAAGTCCCAGTCCCTGCTGTGCCCTTATGGCTTAGCCATATGAGCATCCCCGGAAGCCGGTAAGATGCCCTTTTCCCAAGGCCATCTTTTAACACCACTTTCTCTGTGTGAAAATCCCATGGTGTTGGCAAGGTCCTCCCAGCAGACTCATCCCTTAGCACGTGAGAGATTTCCAAACTATTTTGACAGATGAAATTGCAGATAATTAGCTTGGCTCTGCCAACTTGAAATTACTGAGGATGATTTCTGTGGCTGTGTACTTGAGTTTCTGAGAGATAATCTAAAATTGAGAAACAGGCCAGCATTATCCTCATCTTACCCCTCCAACACGTCCTTACAAGCGTGGAAGAAAACTCTGGTCATAAACCTCCACGATAAAAGCAGGGGAAATATGCCCCTCCATTAAAACTGGGCAGCCTGGATCTGCTCAAGGCAGCAAGATTGAAAAATTGTCCTTGCTTACATGCCTCGGCGTAGGCCGGGAGGAATGTGAGAATCCAGCTGCTGCTCAGGCGACAACACCTGCAGCCTCCTCTCACAGACAGCCACAGGCACAGACACTGAATCCCAGCTCACAGACAGTGCCGCGATCTCTCACCTGGGATGTAAGTTTACATCAAAGGAGATATTGGTGGCCACACACCCTGCTCTTCCCCCGCGTCCAACATCGGAATCAGAGAGTCTGGCTACAGACTTGTGAAGCCTTCCCTATCCTTAGAAAGGTACACAAACAAACCCCACATCTGCCATATGGGCCCGAATTTCTCTCCTCAGAGCCCCTGCCATACTATCTGGTGCTGGAAGCCCAATCTCTCCACCAAGCTGTTGTCTGTCTGTCTGTCTGTCTGTCAAACTATAGTGTTAATGACTCTGCTGATGAATGTCTTACCCCCAACAGTCCACGAACCAGATGGGCACCTGTAGGATAAGTGGAGTCTGTGGACAGTCCTGTCTCCATCTTTGCTCTGCCAATGACTTCCAGGATGAGGAGCTGTGGAAGTCGGCTTCTTTACCTAACACCTGCAGCCAATGTACATGTTAATATCCAAGCAGATTGACAGCTGTCATGGGCTCTCATCATCCTCCCCTGTGTCCGTTCCCTTTATCCTTGAACAATGTTTCTCTTGTGACAGTGAAAGGATTTTCCCTCATGTGTCCTAGTCAGCCCAGTGCCTGTAACAAATACCACATACTGGGAAGCTTCAGCACAGAACAAACAATTCTTTGTTTTTTAACCTAACTTTATTGTTCGGGGTTGTCATGTGGAGGACAGAAAATAACATGTGAGAGCTTTCTCTCTCCTTCTACCATGTGGGTTCTGGCGATCTAACTCAAGTTGTGAGGCCTGACAGCAAGGGCCTTTACCCACTGAGCCATCTCTCTAGCCCTAACAGACATTCTGTCTCACCATCCTAGAGGCTGAGAGTCTGAGATCAGCATGCAGGCATGGTATGGTTTCTAGGAAGCAGCCTGCCTTGTGCATGGATTAAGCATCCTAGTTCATCATGGTTACTACTGCTGTGAAGAGACACCATGAGCAAAGCCATTTGGTGAGGCAAGGGTTGATTTGGCTTACGCTTCCATGTCACCGTTCTTCGTCAAAGGGACTCAAGCAGGGCAGGAACCTGGAGGCAGGAGCTGATGCAGAGGCCATGGAGGGCACCCTTTACCAGCTTGTTTCCCATGGTTTGCTCAGCCTGCTTCCTTACAGAACCCAGGACCATCATCCTGGGGTGGCCTCACCCACAATGGGCTTGGCCCTCCCCCATCAATACTAATTAAGAAAATGCCCTACAAGCTTGCCTGCAGCCCTATCCTATGGAGGCATTTTCCCAACTGAGCTTCCCTCCTCTCTTGATGACACCAGCCTGTGTCAACTTGACATAAAACTAGCCTGGACAGCTACCTTCTTGCTTCACATGGGAGGGGAGGAGGGAAGAGATGGGGGAAAAACACTGTCTCTTCCTCTTATGGGAACATGGGGATGGTTCCTATTGTCTATCTGATAGGATCTAAAGTGACCTAGGCAACAAGCCTTGTTGACAGGCCTGTGAGGGATTCTCCAGTTGAGTTAGGAAGACCCACCCTGAAAGTGTCACTTAGCCTTCCACACCATGATGGACTGTACCCGTGAACTTCCCGCCAAAATAAACTCATGCTTCCTTAGGCTGCTTCTGTCAAGTAACGAGACAAGTGACTAATGTAGACACTAACCCCACCACAAAGGCACCACCAACCTAACCTCATCTAAACCTACTTAGCACCCCCAGGACCCTGTCTCCAAACACCGTTGTTGTGCAGTCTTTACTCACCCATGGACGGGCTACACAGGGAACTTGACCAAACTGTGTAGCCTTACCAATCTTGGCTTTTTATAAAAAAAAAAAATCCTGGTTGACACACTTCAATTAGCAAGAAGAGTTAGCAATAAGTAAAGTTACAGAAATGAAAAAGGCAAGTTTAGAGTACATTTGGGGACTTTCTCAGAGCTATGGACTTTGATGGATTAGGTCTTTGTTTTTCCATTCTGGCAGGTGTTGGAGTCCACATGCTAGGCTCTTAGGCCAGAATGATGCCTTGGTGCCTCTAACGTGCCATGGGTTGTGCTATCAGACTGAGTAATTAGGTTTAATATATTAATTTGGGAGGAGGTGACACACACGTGACTTATTTTGACCAATAGGATAGGACAGGATGATGGTTGCCCATTTGGGTTGGCCCTTTAGGATCTCAATTGATCCTCTTGCTCCTTGCACTGCAGGAGAAGGATGAGAGACACAAGCAGCCAGGTGCTCCAGGTAAGATGGCCGAGCCATTTCCAAGTTGGCCCAGAGATGTGTAGATGAGCCCAGCTAAGGTCCAGCAAGGCTGGCCTGTACTGGCTGAATTCTAGCTGCCCAACAAAGGCACGAGCTATTCAATCAGGGACGATCTTTAATCAGACCCATTGTGGCTGCTGGGTAGTCATCAGGATTCACATTTCTTCCTAGAAAGATTAGAACAAGGCTAGTGGGCAGTGAGATGTTTCAGTGGATAAAAGCGCTTGCCTCCAGTTCTCATGACCTGAGTTCTTTGGTGGAAGACGCACATTCAAGCCACGTATGCACACATGCACTAAATAAATAAATGTAATTTAATTTTTTTTAAAAGAAAAGCGAGGAATGGGGTTGGGGAGATGTTGTTTTTGTCTTAATCTCAATCATTCTATTTTATCAATAAAGACTCAAGAGCCAGATGCTAGGGTGAAAACTTGCTAGCTCAGAGAAGCAGAGAAGCACCCAGCTGATCTTCCTCCTCCACCAATATCCCAGAAAAAGAGCTTTCTCCTAAGCCCTCTCAAACAAAACTCCTCAAACTGAATGTCTGTCCCTTCAGCTTCCTTCGAGTCTCTCTTTCCGTCCTCCTGACTCCCTCTTACTCTCTATGGTTTTTTTTTCCTGTCAACTGGTTGCTTGCTCTGCCTTTTGACCTATGGTTGACTTTATTTAATCCTGTTTACAACATTCCAGCAGAAAGCATTTGGCTGAGCCACACCACAACTAGCAACAGGTTTTCCCAGTAAATAACCCAATCGCAGGGTTCCCAGTGTGATCAAATGTACTGCAACAGGGAGACAGACGGCTCAATGGATAAAGAGTTCTTGCTGATAAAGAAGGTCTTGAGTTTGGATTCGTAGAACCACCGAAAGCCAGACACTGTAGCACATTTCTGTAATTCCAGCTCTCCTGCAGGGAGGTGGAGAATTTCTGAAATGGAAAAAGGAAAAGGAAATCACAGCAGAGAAGAGACAGGAGGACAAGGGGCGAGGGAAGTGGGGGGAGGAAAAGGAAGCACGGGAGAGGGAAGATAGGAAGGAAAGAGGGGGAATTTGTTTTATTCTCGAATTTGGAATCAGAACAATCTCACCATATCCACCTCCCAAGTGCTTGGACTATAGGTATGTAGCACCGACCCTAGAAAGAAGGGGACATCATGCAGGTAGGCCAATCCCTCCACAAATGACATTCCCCTCACCCCACACACGAAACAGTATAACATAACTCCCATATTGGGCCTCTGGTAAACTCTAGTGCTGCTAGACCAACGGGGCCGGGGACAGGGACAGGGATTCATGAGCCACCCTTCACTCACACGTCTTTAGTTAACACCAGCTAGGGTGGTCCTGGTCAGAGGAGAACCAGAGAAGAAAACCATCTTGTAAAAGAGTAACACGAAGCAGATTAGGCCAGAAATCCTACCCTGGGTGAAGATTAAGCTTTCCAAGCTTGGCCTACTGTGGTCCTTCCTGTGCTTAAAATGTCCCACAGATCCCAGAGATGTTGGGCCAGACCCATTCTTGGGCAATCCTCTTTCCAGTCTATCCCTTGAAGGAAGCTTTGTGTCTGGGTGTCTGCGTTCCACAGCTGTAAGTCACCTGAGGTCACAGAGGCAGGGGCAGGGCTTGGCCCAGCACCTTGCTCTCAGGCTCCGATGTAACACTTCCCTTCTCCACTGAGCTGAGATGGCACAGGTTACTGGATAACCTACATACACCCTTGACGGTAACCTGTGTGCTAATTGTTTGTGGTCAGTACAGTGAATCTCTGCTGTAAGCCTGGAGATAGTTTATTTGGTCCATTTAATCCTCCATAAATGCTGCCTAGCTGCTGTCTCCCAGACATGACCTCTACCACCCAGTCCCCCCGCCCCCGCCCCCACCCCTCCCAATTGGAGCACGTGTCTCTTGCAGCTCCTTCCAGATGAGGCTATGTCCCAAGAATTAACATCAAAAATCAGTTAAAAATAAAAGTCCCTTTTCCCCCTCCTTCATGCTATTTCTGTCTGCCTTGGGTGTGTGTACTGGGAATGTGATGAGTGCAGCACTCCTGTGGTTGAGGCAGTCACGTGACAAATGTATACTAGATTTCCATAAGAGAAAGGCAGACCTAGTGCTGGAACCCAGGGGGGTCAGTTTGCACCCTGAATGGCAAAACACAGATTCTACAGGCATGTCCAAGTGTAAGGCTACCTGGGAGAGTGAGTATAATAAAGGTCCCAGGATGGTAAGGGGTACAGGAAAGGGGGTCATGTAAAGTCAAGGAGGCTATAGTGTTTGAATGAGACTTGAATTCCTGAGAAATTTTCCAAGTAGGAATGGAGAGAAGATTCCAGGTAGAGACGATGATATGAGCCCGAACTATGTCAAAGGTGCTTCACCCACCCTTGCTTGTTTATTTCTAATTTTCTTTGTATGTGTGTGGGGGATGCTCTAGTGGAGGTCAAGGGACAGCCTGTGGGTGTTGGTTCTCTCCCTTCACCAAGTGAGTATAAGGGATCAAACTCAGGCCATCAGTCTTGGTGGCAGGCACTTTTAACCACTTAGCCCTCTTGCTGGTTCCCAAAAGTAGCTTTTATCACAGCTTCCACTAGACAGATCCTGTACTTTTCTTACGTAAAAATTTCAAAACAAACACATAACTGGGAAACAGTTTTAGAAGGTTCCTGGCTGGACCTTGTCATTAAAGGTTGTTCTCACTTCTGGGACACAGTGAAATCTTAAATAAAGTGCTTCACTACAGTGAATCCAGCAGCATGCTGCAGTCAATGCTTTGTGGCTAATGAGCTTCATCCTGCAAAGGCCAGGATGGTGTCGTTCAACATGCCAACTGATCAAGGAAAATGGTCACGTGATTCATTCTGTAGCTGTTGAGAGAGTGGTCAATAAAATTCGATATTCATTCATAACTTAAGAGAAAAAAGAGAAAGAAAGGGAAACCTCTTATTAACTGGAGATGGATCAAAATACCCCCAGAACTAAGAATAAGAATGATGCTTGATGGCTAATATGGTAATATTCCAGAGACATTAGACAATGGGCACCTGCCAGCTGATCTATTATTTAGAAAGATGTTTGCAGTCTTTGCCAATGCAGTAAACAAGAAGAAAGTAGGCTTAAAAAGGAGAAAGAAACAGCAGTCTTAGTATCTGTAAAAACCAGGGCCATCTATATTAAAACCCAAAGAGAGTTATATGTAAAATCTAAGAACTTAGAAGAGAATTCAAAAAAGTATATGGGCACAGGAGCCACAGTAAAAATAAAAGACCTGTAGCTTTCTATAGCCCAGAAAATATATTAGGAAATAGAAAAAATAAATAAGAAGGCTGTTGGTTTGTGTGAGTGAATTCCCTGAGCTGCCACTTGGCTGCATGTGTAGCGGCTGCAGGAGTTCTCTGCTGGTGTTTTTTGGGGGGTTTTCACGTACAGAACCGTATCACCTGAAAACAAGGAGACTTTGACTTCTCCCTCCTCTGTTTATATCCCTTCATCTTCTCTTGTCTTGTTATGACAGCTAAGACTTGAAGCAGTACATTGAACAGGAGAGAGAGTGGGAATTCTTGTCTTGTTCCTGATTTCAGTGGAAATGCTTTGAGTTTTTCCTCCATTTTGAACATCCAACTCTGTGTAAACCCAAAGAGTGGGTACATCTGCTAAGAGCCAGCAATTCTACTATAAGTCCTGGACTCCAGAATTCTCCCCCATGCTCATAAGGAGATGTGCTATGTGGAGAGATGTTCCCTGTGCAGTGTTGTGATCTGGGAAAGAACACAATTTCAATGTCAATGAAGAGGAGAAAGGATAAAATACCCCTATGTATAAGTTACATTACTTCATTAAAGGAAAACAAGCTACTGGAAACTCTCAAAAGCATGACAGTGAATGACATCAACCCAAACAGTCATGGAAGGAAGCATAGGTGCACAAAAACATATACTGTCATTGGTGTGTTTGTTGATAGAATAGTAAAGAAAGCTGAATGGAAGAACACTTAGTATATCCTCCCAAAGTATATCCTACCTGAGTTCTTTTGCCACAGTGTGGGGATGAGTGTGAAACAAATATGCTAAAACCTCACCAAGAACCAAAAGCCCTGGTGTATGCTTTGCATTAAGGCAGCTAAGAAACACTGTGTGTGTGGTAGATGTGGTAGCTGGCAGTTATGTGCATAAACCCACCTCCTGAATACAGAGAGGACAGATTGTGCTCAGCTCAGAATGCTGCATAGACATCTCAGTGCAGCTCCAGGCCGAGTGTTGTCATAACAACAAATGGTGATGTGAAACGTAGATTCTTCCTTTCCCCTGATGGAAACCCTGGAGGACTGCGGGATGCTTTGTGCTGGGGATGAGCCTGTTAAAGTTCAGATGTGATATTAGGCATCAGTTGTGTGCCTAGCAGGAAAGAAAATGTATGATGTATGAAGCCTCTAAGCTGAGAGGCGTGTAAGGTTTTAGGAAAGCTTGTCCATTCTGGTTATAAAGTTTTCACACTTAAAATTCTCTCTGAGTCTGGTAGCCCTGAAACCGTACCTTCCTGTTGTGTTGGGGAATCAGTAGGTAATGCAGGCGGCCAGGCTCATTGGTTCAATGGCCAGCTTCTCTACTCCCTAAGGCTTACATTGTTTGGACAAGTGCAGAACCAGTGAGGTGTGTGCATGTCAAGGAAGGAAGTACCTAAGCATGTGCATGGATACAGGTGTGTAGGGGGCAGGGGGACAAGACTAGAAAAAGTTACTTGTTCATTTTTCTGTTGGTGGGTTTTTTGAGACAGGGCCTTAGGGGCTCATTGTAGACTGGCTGGAAATAACAGCAATCTTCTTGCCTCAGGCTCCCAAGTACTGAGGAGAGAGGTTGGAGGTGTGCAGACATACATGCATGTGCACTCATGTGAGGGCCAAGGTCTATCTCTAATATTATTTTTTCAGAATGCCATCCATTGTTGTTTTTTTGAGACAGTTTCTCTTACTGACCAGAAACTTTCCAATTTTGCTAGACTGGTCAGTGAACCCAAGGAATCCTCCTGTCTCCACCTCCTCAGCTCCAGATGACAGAGATTCTCTATAAAGAGTTGACACATACTATTATGGATGTTTACACACCTTGTGATCTTCTGGGGTGGTGACAAGCTGGAGATCTAGGATAGCAGTTGGGGGTATTCTAGTCCAGGCTGGCCCGCTCAAGAAAACTTCAAGGAAGGCCGGGCTTTTCATCTTAAGGTCATTAGACGGGAGGAGTTACCTTTGACTTGGAGAAGGACCAACATTTGGTTTTACACAGATCTCCAAGGTAAGCAGATTCTTTACCAGCATCTAAAACCACTGGTTCTTAAGTCAAAGGTCTTAGTAGGGCCGTCCCCAAGAAACCTCATGAGCAACGTCTTTAGAGTTCTCATTTCCATCTGCACTGTGGCCTCTGGCCTTCTACCAGAATGACCCACTTAGCTCTAGCTCACAACTCCAGACTCATTCACAGCCCTCCCTGCCCCCAAGGCAGTTCTAAAGGCTAGAGAACCATACAGTCAGATTTATATGATCCCAGTTCTCTAGTCTGACTTCCTGTTCACACTGCTTGACAAAATATCCGACAGACCACCATGAAGAGGAAAGGTATCTATTGGTTCATGGTTTCAAAGAGATTGCAGTCTACATGGAGGGTCAAAGATGGGGATAGGGCAGCTCTGCGTGGTGATGTGTGTACATGGCAGATGCTTGTTCATGTCAGGGCAGACAGGAGGCTGGAACCTCAGTGGACACAACCTTCAAAGTTCCACCCATCCTACCTCCACTTGTCAGGCTCTTCCAGTCTCCCAGTCTTCATCACAGTACCACAGGCTAAGAACCAAGCACTCAAAACATGAGATGCAGGGATGCTTCAGATCCAAACCATCACAGAGCTTCAACCTGTGAACTGGAGGAGACATAATGCAGTCATGCCAGCTAAGACCCTTGTGTCATCCATCACTGGGGCTCAATGGACCACGACCAAGTTCACAGATCAACAAAGCAGTTTGGGGCTATGATCACAAAGGAGGTGAAGAGAGGCTGACAGAGGATAGTGGGGGTGGGGTCATTCTTCAAGGACAAGGTTCAGGGAAGTTCCCAGAAGGCACATCAGCAGAAGGATGTGGAAGAGTGAGCCATGGAAAACGTTCCAGGCAGAGGAAACTTATCAAATGCAGAGCCCTGATTCAAGAGAGATTGTGGTGGGTCCAGGAACTTCTGGAAAGAGCAGTAGGACTAGGGTTAGTGACCCATGAGACAGAATACCTGACAGAACAAATTCTCAGGAATTTTCAACAGAGGTCTTTAATATTAGTTATTCCTTCCCATGTTCCCTGCACCCTCTGTCCCCCATCCCCCACCCAGTTAACCCTTACGATTCTGTTATTCCTCATCCCCCACCCAGTTAACCCTCACTAGTCTGTTATTCCCCATCCCCCGCCCAGTTAACCCTCACTATTCTGTTATCCCCCAGTCCCCCTTCATACCACCTGCTTTCTATCATCATTCCCTTGAAATCTCATCCCTAGGTGAGGAAGTATTGGCAACTGATGGCTACTGGAGAAGAGTCCGTTTTCTTCAGGGATGCAGCCCCTGAGAGGCTGGCTACTCATGCTCCCGTAGATGGTCTCACACCCAGGCACATGCAGACAGAACTGAGCAGACTCGCACTCAGTGGGTATGGATTTAAAAGTCACATGGAATTAGAGGGGGAAGAGTGGTGATTAAAACATATTTTCATGTATGAAATTCTGAAACAGTAAAAATAAATGTTGGACAAAACAGAACAAGCATTGTTTTTCATGCTTATACCAGTGTCTGAGAAAATGAAAGTGATTATAGGAGCCAAATATCAAAGAAGAGGTGAGAAGCTACCTTTGTGACCCTGGAGCTAGGGGTTGCAGTACATGATACATGAAAGGGTTCAGTAATTAGGGTCTTGGGTTCAAGTCCCGTGTGATGTAAGGATGCTAGAAATGTTAACACTACCCACCCCATAAATGACAGAAGGGAGACCAGTTACACACGTGGTGTGAAGGTTAGCTCCAACTGACTGTCACACAGAATCTAGAATCACCTCTAAAGAGAGATTCAAT